>NW_028318095.1:10935357-11540714 GCF_062004578.1 Staurois parvus | reverse complement strand
AGTACCGCTAGATATACCACCCAGCCCCACCCAGCCTCATCCTCGACTCTCAGAGTCTGCTACCAGCAGGGCTGGATGGTGTGCCTATGAACTCCAGACACAGCTAAATGCCGGGGACTCGTACAACAGGCTTAAAAGCCCAGTATGCATGGGGTCTAGTTTGATCAGCTGCTGAAAGAATACTGTATAACCTCAGTCAGGTTTTTATTGTTCTGTCTATCTTCGGGTCCTCTTAAAATGCACCCTCCATGGCAGCCCTCTTCTACAACCAGCTTGGTGGGTACATACCATGATCTTACTTTTTTGGCACCATCAAGGAGCCGCCAGTGCTGTGACTAAGGTACAATACGCCTCACAAGTCCACCATTCTCTCATAGCCCAGTTCCCCCAACAAAATGGCTGTAAAAAGCCACTTGTAAACAAATTATTAGCCCCCCAAAAAAACCCGTACCCCAAGATTAAAATGCATCCAGGAGACATGGGTGCTGCAGCAGTGCCTTTTACTAGAACTGGGAGCTCAAAGTCTTACAAGAATGCATTCTTGCAATGGGCTGGTCATCATGCCTCCAGGAATCATCGGAGGCTGGGCTGAGGTAAGGGTTCCTGGAATGAATAAACAGCCTGCTTTTACCTCACTGTCTCATTTCCTGTCACCAAGGAAAAATCTCCCCAGTGGGGACAGACAGCAATAAAAAACAAAATTCTTCTGCTTACCTACTCTGTCACAAGATACAATAAGTACCGGTTTGCTTTAAGATTTGAAGTTGAAATGTTCTCACATCAATGGAACTCAGGACCCTGGAGAAGTGCCCCAAAATGGAATGGTATTAGTAACACACGCTGGCCTATTACTAAATAAAGCCTGCTGATGCTTGATGCCTGTTGACGTTTAGCAGGCAACTGTCCAAAAATGGACCTCATTCCCTTGTAGAGTAATAAAAAGCACAATGTATCCAATGCATTCGATGAAATGTATATTACCTATTCAGTACTATTAAACACTCATAGTTTGTTTTTAATGACTGCATTCTAACCAACTATTATTATTATTACACAGGATTTATATAGCGCCAACAGTTTGCTCAGCGCTTTACAATATACTAGAGAAGCATTCCCCAAAACTTTGTATTCCTCAATGATGCCGCCTCTAGATCGCAGAGCGCCACTTCCTCAAATGTCTGGACTGTGGAGCGTTCACTGCAGCGTCATGTACCATGATTCCTCACACTAAACTTCCTCCTCCCTTTCTCTCTGTGCATGCCTGCCTGCCTAATATCATCAGCTGGCCTCCTGCATCAGGACTAATGCAGGTCATAGATGGGTCGAAAACCGGCCATTATTTTTAAAAAAAAAAAAAGAAAAATCAGTCGTTCAATAGGCCGACGTTACCACCAACGGTAAAAAAAATCGTCCGATTTTCATAGGGCCGGCATTTAATTACTTCGGTCCCTGCAGAGAGCTCCGCTATTATATTTGACATTAAAAAGTATAGCGGTTGCAACAATCTATCTATTTGTATCCATTTCGGATACAGATGGTTTTATTTGGATACAAATAGATAGATTGTTGCAACCGCAATACTTTTTCATGTCAAATATAATAGGGGACTGGAATTCTTCTTTTTCTTCTTCTTTTTCTTGCAGGTCACGGCTCATGCACAGATTTTTCATCGGTAAAAAGATCGGCCGATTTGCCCATCACTGCCGCGAAAATCGGGCGATCAGCAAAATCGGACGATTTTTTTCCAACTTTGTGCCAAAATCCAGAAAAATGGCTGACCAATTAACCCATTAACGGTGTGAAAATCGGCCGAATTTTAACCCATCTATGGCCTGCATAAGTCTAGGTTATATTGTGAAGTGCTGACCAAACTGTTGGCGCTATATAAATCCTGTTTATTAATAATAATAATAATAATAATAATAGGTTCACACCTAAGCGTTTTCCGCAGCGTTTTGCAGAAACACACTACAGTCCATTTAACATGATTTCCTATGGGACAAGTTCACATCTCCGCATTTTTACCCAGTGCGTTTTTTGGAAAGGGTCAGGGACTTTTTGAAACGCAAAACATTGCATTTTTGGTTCTATAGACTTCAATGGAGATGCTGCTAAACACCATGTAGTGCATTTTTGCTGCTTTGTAATGCGTTTTTGACACTTTTTTTATGCGTTTTTGATGCATATTGCAATTTTATCTGCCTAGCAATAAGAAAAAAAGAAAATGCAAAACGCATCAAACATGTGGCAAAAACACAAAACGCACAGCAAAAAGCACTGTAGAAATGGATAAAACACAAACTGCATAGGCGTGAACCTAGCCTTAGGCTCCGTTTACACCAATGCATTTTTCAGTGCCTTTTGCAGAAACGCGCTGCAGTCCATTTAACATGGTTTCCTATGGGACAGGTTCACATCCATCCTTTTTTGAGCTGCTGCATTTTTGGAAAGGGTCAGGGACTTTTTTCAAAGAAAAAAGCAGCAATTTTGCTACAATAGATTTCAACAGAGAATCTGCTGAAATGCATGGTAGTGCCACGTTTTGTGTTTTTAATTTTAATCTGCCCAGCAACAAAAAAAATTCCACTTAAAAAAAAGAGCTGAAAAAAAATGCAAAATGTGGTAAAAATGCTTCATACATGCATCAAAAATGCGTCAAAAACGCATGTAGAAGAACACAAAATGAACACCGAAAAGCACTGCAAAATAGACAAATAGCAAACTGCATAGGTGTGAATGGAGCCTTACTGTGACATGATCACCCACTGCTCCTAAACCACTGTATGCTGCAGTTCAATAGGCGCTACAGAACTCACACTGCAGTGCTTTATAGGTGACAGGAAACATAATTCTGGATGAAGCATAGATGTGAATTGGGCTCTAGGGTGCCAATAAATGTGTTATACTTTAAACAGGGCAGCAGAATGGCTTAGTAGTTAGCCATTCTGCTTTGCAGGACTGTGGTCCTTGGTTTAGATCCTGGTCAGGGCACATGCATGGAGTTTGCATGTTCTCCCTATGCTTGCATGGGTTTCCCTCAGTTACTTCAGTGTCCTTCTGCGCTTCAAAGGCATGCTGGCAGATTAATTGGCTCTGCATATATTGCACCAAATAAGTATCTGTAAAATAATAATAGATCTTCTGTTTAGGAATTCACAATTACCGATACTAGTATAGATGCAGATACCGAGTATTTTTATGAGTACTCGTGAAAATGGTCACAATACCGGCAAGACGTATACTTTGCAGTGCGATTTTCGTCAATACAAATTGCAAATTGAACCGCAAAGAATAGATTTGAACAGGAATTTGATTCTTGTCCAAACTGCATGCGATTTCCCCACTACTCCTGTGTGAATCCAGGCTCGTCATAGCCTGAGTTCACACAGGAGTGGTGCAGGAAACCTCTCTGCATGGATCCCATGCTGAGCAGAGAGTCGGCGTGTGGGGATATATACTATGGTAGCAGATGCTCCATATTCTCAGCTGTAGGAGAGGAGAGAAGAGAGATTTGAAATCCCCCCCAGTTTTCTCTCCTTTCATTGCAGGGATAACAGTTTGGGCTAGAGGGCTTTTGATTGGTCATCACTGTCACATGGACGGTGCTGACTAATCAGATGCCGTCTAGCCCGTATTGTCATCCCTGCAAGGAGAGGAGAGAAAGTTGCTTCACAGGTCTGGGGATTTGAATTCCCCACCACTTTCTCTCCTCTTCTTGCAGGGATGACATTATGGGCTAGACGGCATCTGATTGGTCAACACCATCCATGTGACAGTGCCGACCAATCATAAGTCATCTAGCCCGAATTGTCATCCCTGAGAGGAGAGAAAATGGTGGGGATTTCAAATCCCCGCCGCTTTCTCTCCTCTCTTACAGCTGAGAATACGGAACATCTACCATCATGGTATATTGTACATCCCCACACACCCACTCTCCACTGCGGGAAACCTCGCTGCATTGTTCCTGTGTGAACCCAGACTCTGACAAGCATGGGTTCACATAGGAGCAGTGGAGAGACTGCATGTGGTTTGGATAGGAATCGCATTCCTGTTCAAATCCTATGTTATTCTTTGCAGTGCAATTTGTGTCCATACAGTGTGTGTTGATGCAAATCGCAGAGCAAAGTATCGGTACTCGGTATTGGTGAGTAGTTGATTGAAAGTATCGCTACTCCTACTTGCAGATAAAAAAAAAGGGTATCAGTGCACCCCAACTTCTGGTAGACCAATTTAACTGCTAGGGAATATTTATTATTTTATAACGTACTATAATTTTATATAACATAACAGAATATCATATTAGGTCAAATAAAAACGTAAACATAATAATAGATGTCTTAGGGCTGCATCACACTAGCAGTGTTGGTGTATGGTAGGATGAAAGCTAATCGCAGAGCCATCGTATTTTTTTTTTTTAAACTAACTTTATTGAAATGTCACACAGTGACGTCTCATTAACGTTTTCTGGGCAGTATGGGGCAGTGGACTGAGTGCGGTGGTGTGAACCTGCCAGGTAGGAGAAAAGGCAGTTTGCGTTGTCTTGCGGTGGGACTGTGCCGGAATAGCTGCCAAATGTAATCCTACTGCATCTGGTGTGAAGAGGCCCTAAAACTGGATGGGTCCAATGTCGGCCAGTTCAGTAGGGACTGGCCGATATTTGATCCATCTATGGGCAGGCTGGTTGTACCCAAGTTGATCCATTGATCAACTTGGGTTCAACCAGCCTGTTGGATTTTTTACATATGATTACTGCCGGCATCTATAGCAGTAATCATTGTATTCTGCCAGCTGGGAAGATGCCTCCTGCCCCCATCCCGATGGCAGAACACAATAACTCTGTGAGAGACCCCCCCCCCCCCAATAACACTGACCGTGTTGATGTGCGAATTGACCGATTTTTATTTCTTTCCACTCGTGGTAGAAAGTAAGAAAATCAGATCACTTATGGCATGCTTAAGAAAACAACAAAGGCTTTGAACTGCCTGTTGCTTTATAGGAACTGATTAGTGAGATTGCTGGCTGTCCTTGCTTTCACTCCCAGCTATTGGGTGTGATAGCATGATGACTTTCATTGTGACATATATGATATCATACAGTATGTAGTTTGCTCCACTTTTAGAAAGGATAGTGCATAAGTAGACTCTGCATCACATCCAGAAATAAGCATCTGTAATCATCAGGTGTTTACATAGAAACCTGGCTCCTGTGACTTTCACATAGCTGAAACCAGAGTCTCTCAGCCTTGTCCTTATCAAGTCCTCTCTTATCCCTGTCAGTGTTTTGTGTATGTATGCTAATCAGCACTTTATGTCTCTAGGGAGCAGCTCCACCTTTGTGCTTCTTTGTATAGCAATTAACCCATTATGAATGTGAATAGAGCAGACTTTCATTCTTTATCCACCCTATCCAAAAAGAAAAAAAATTCAGAATACAGGAGACAACTGACAGCAGGGAGCAAATGCCCTCCAGGCCAGAGTTGTTCCAAAAAAAACCTTCACTTTTAATTTAAAATTAAGGAAAATGCGATAACTGGTTGAATGCCAAATATACAGATGGAAGGGAATGTAATAGTTCAGGATGAATTTCTCTGTTAACAGATTTACATGACTTTATATAATTTTTTTATCTACACAGCATACAAAAAAAAAATCAGACTTTTTTTTATTAATAAATACATTTCATCAACTAAAAAAAATGTTTAGAAAAGTGTAAAAGAAGTGAAAATTAAAATGGAACAAAACTGTATCTATACCTCACAAACTGAAAATGCTATTTAATTCTTTTTTAATATTGAAAGCAAACTCCTCCATCCATCCATGTGTCTATGCTTTATTTTGCCGAAAAATCACTTTGAAAAACACCACCTAGCATTTCTAGCCACAGCAATATTGAGTAAGGGCAAATGATTTATGTAACATACTGTATACTTCCTGGTGTAGCACTACCCTCTTTGGAGTCGTTGAAGTTTGGGTCCTCCCCTAGTCCTGCACAGCCAGGCAACACACATTTTCACATTAACTTGAATCCAGGAGACAGTAACCAGTCCTTGAGCATGTTTTGATGTTTTATTAGGGAATTGAACTTGGACAGGGTAAGGGGTTGCCTAATGGAACTGTGAAGCCGAGGACAACTTCCTAGAACTATATACAAGTTTCTACAGCAAACAGTCTCTTTTGGAGAACTAGCCAGCATCTCCGGTTGAACCACTCAAGACCCCAGATGAATCCTTCTCTAATCCAGCTATCTGAGAGTAATCCCTGAGCAGGGGATCCAATGCCTGCCACGTTACAGTAAGACAGTCCTGGGTAGTTGCTGATCTATTTTATTACCAGAGTGCTCCTTTCCCTATCTGGCACAGGGGGTACAGGTCTGCTCACTTAGTCCTTCTCCTGTGTTGCCGGTGGGCTGGTGGCTGCTACCAGGTCTTCTAGCTTGGCCACTCCTTCCCTGCCACTTAGGTGGTCCTCTCTCAGGGGGCCAGTAAAGTCCCAAGCTTTCCTGTAGGTCAACCCCTCTACCATTTGGGCCCCCTCCCAGGCTCTTACTCTCCGACCTCACATCCCTCCCATCTTCCACCCAAACTCTCTCCAATTCTACCACTGCTGAGCAGGCTCAGTTACTCTTAAAGGCTGTCCTGGCCCCTTGCCAAGGCTCCTGTTGGGGATTGGTCAGGATCCTCTAAGAGTACAGACCAGCCACTCCTCATCTCCACCCACTGCTTCTTGATCTTTCTACAGAGTTCTGTAGCAGGGGAAAATCCCAGAGAGCTGGTCTGCAGAACCGCTCAGCTCTGACCAAAATTTGACCTTCTGACTATTGCACCAGGCTTCCACTCAGCCTCTAACTAACAAATTGAAGCTAGAGCTCCCCCTAGCTACCTAACAGGGTGCTACACTGGAATACATCTGCCCTTAGCTCCAGCATACAGGCCAGGCAAGAGGATGTACATAGTTCCTTCTGGTGAAAGGGAAAAAATGCCCATGAAGACTCCTGGAATGTATTAGATCATTTTGGCCTAGGCCAGAAACCAGAAAGCAACTGAAAAAAACAAGTAAGCAAAGTATTTTGCTGTTAGCCTATGCCAGTCTTAAATTTTCTTAACATTAAGGAACCCTTGAAATAACTTTTAGGCCTCAAAGAACCCCTGCTGAAATTGTTATATGTGTAGGTCAAGGTACTTTAGTTTGATCAGGAAGCTGCAGAAACATTTAAAGAAAACATAATATGGCATAGGTAAAGAATGTAGAGAATGCCACCTCACATTGGAGATCTGTAGGAAAATGTATCCTTACAATGGTGGCTATTGGAGAACTGTCCTTAAACATTGGAAGTCAGTAGTAGATGAGTCCTAACATTGGCAGTCAATGTAGATGTACCCTTAAATTTGCAATCGGTGAAAAAGTAGCCCCTTACATTTGTGGTCACAGTGAAGTACACCCTTGCATTGGTGGTCACTGTAGAAGTAAAATGTAAGTGATAAAAAACATAAATGAATGAGTTCAATCTTTGCTGTCAATAGAGCTAAATCGTGGAATGATATTGTCCCAGACATTTCTTAGCATTATCTGAAGTTCACTTTCACATGACCTTTTAAAGAACGTTTCAGAGAAATTACAATCTTAGTAACAGGATAAGTAGTTGTGTTGTTACTAGGTTTGGGTTGCTGTGTTATTTTATGAATTTGAGTGGAATGGGAAGGGTTGAACCCAATGTGCATTCACAAGCTTTCCTGCACCTTAATTAGCCTGGCGAACACAAATTATCTTAGATGGTTTGTTTAAGTATTGAACACAAAACCTTCTGGCTGCATGCTTATTCCAGGCTAGTGAGTCATTTAGGAGGTTAAGCCGAAACCAGGATGACAGTTCTTGAGCCTGTATCTTCAATAACAGTAAGTTAGCAGTGGTGGCACCTAAATGTCTGTCCTTGTGGGTTCACTTTTAAGTTTGGCAGAAATATTGCAAGTTTATTAAATTCTAATTAACATTTGCAACTCCAGAAGAAAGAAAAGAGTATTAAAATACAACTTGTGAGTATTTGCACAGGCTTAGGATCATTCCCCAACCTTCAACATAACACCACATGGACCTAACAAATTATTGTGATTCACTTTTAGTAAAGTTGTCCTTTAAATAAATATCCCTCCCAATGAGTGGAGCCCATCAGGTAACATTCCTAAACTGGCCATACACCAACAGAATTTTGTTTGAAAAGTTTTGCTATTGGAAAGTTTGTTCAAATTTCCAATGGTTAGTAAATGACTTTAGCTTTCGCCCACAGTGATGACAAAATTTGAAGGAGCAGGATAGAAAATGTTTCTTGAATGAATACATTTCTAACTGTGAATGTGGTTTTCGTTTGGGAAAAAACTAACTTATTGTAATTAAGCCTGTTTAATATGTCTGGGATTCCACTCAAATAGCAGGTCTGGTTGACATTTTAAAGAAGTTTAAAATTTCAACTCTCCTGGGGACTAAGTGGTTATACATGGTGGACCTGTTGTCCCAAAATGAATATGTAAGTGCTAGCTGTGGCTTCACCCCCTTTAGAAGCCCAAATTATAGGCATTTCAGTAGCAGGAGGTACAGCCAGAACAGGGCCTTGCCCCATCCCTAAACTGAGTGATCTGTCACTATCATGAATGCGTGATCAGCACTGCTTATTCATTCATAATTGTAAAGGTGACTCAGAGCTACAGCTCTGTCTAAACTATTTGCTGATGCCCTGCATATGTAAAAGCAGAAGCAGATACATTACACAGACCCGCAAATATATTACACAGACCCGCAGATACATTACACAGGCCCACAGATACATTACACAGGCCCGCAGATACATTACACAGGCCCGCAGATACATTACGCCGGTCCGCAGATACATTACACTGGCCCGCAGATACATTACACAGGCCCGCAGATACATTACACAGACCTGCACATACATTACACAGGCCCGCAGATACATTACACTGGCCCGCAGATACATTACACCGGCCCGCAGATACATTACACAGGCTCGCAGATACATTACACAGACCTGCACATACATTACACAGGCCCACAGATACATTACACCGGCCCGCAGATACATTACTCCGGCCCGCAGATACATTACACCGGCCCACAGATACATTACACAGGCCCCCAGATACATTACACAGGCCCACAGATACATTACACTGGCCCACAGATACATTACACTGGTTCGCAGGTACATTACACCGGCCCGCAGATACATTACACAGGCCTGCACATACATTACACAGGCCCACAGATACATTACACAGGCCCGCAGATACATTACACCAGTCTGCAGATACATTACACCGGCCTGCAGGTACATTACACAGGCCCGCGGATACATTACACAGGCCAACAGATACATTACACAGAGCCACACCTCTGTGTGATCTCTTACCCCAACATCCCCCCCTACTGGGTGGAAACATATCAGTAAACATATTAAAAAAAACAAACTATGTTTAGATATATGTGATCAGCTTAACTACTTCCCATTCAGCCCATGTACATAAACGGCTGGACGGGAGCAGTGCAGGAGCGGGTTGCCGTTCATAAATGGCCTCTGCTTTTTCAGCCTGTGCCCGCTCCCTGGGAGTGCGCGGCATTGCGATCCAATGCTCGCTGTGTCCTCCGGACACAGCGGAACACTAATCGCTGTACGGGACCTCTGTGTGAGGCCCCGATCATGTGATCACTGAATGGCCAATCAATGATCACATGAATAGTAGTAAGCAAGATGTCACTTTCTGACAACATCATTGCTTACTACTTGTAAAATCTATGAATGATCACAGAGGTCACATGGTAGGAGGCTATTCACAACAGCCTTGTATCATGTGACAAGCTGTGACCAGTCACAGCTCTCACAGTATTTCTCAATGGCTGCAAGAATGCAGTCAGAGAGAAGGAGAAATGATTGTTTTTACAGCCTTTATGGGTGTAAAAGCAATCAGTGTAAAAAAATAATAATAAATAAATAAATCTCCATCACCCCCCACAAGTAGTACAGTGTCACTATGGTGACACTGTACTGCTAGGTTGACAGTATGTTAAAAAAAAACATAACAATATAAAAAAAATTAAATAAAATGTAAAAAAAAATTGAAAAATTATAATTTTTGGTTATAAACTAATTTTGGGGGTTTTTTTTTACTAAAAAGATAGCTGAATACATTTTGGCCAAGATTTATGAAGAAAGATTATTTATTTGCAAACTTTTATAAGCAAAACACTTTTTTTTAATTTTTGTACTTTTTCATTTATATAGCAAAAAAACAAAATAAAAATCCCAGTGGTGAATAAATACCACTAAAATAAAGTTTTATCTATCTCAAAAAAATGCTAAAAAATTTATATGGGTAAAGTGTTGCATGACCGCTTCTGCAGGGTCCATTCCCCATTTCAATCCCCTAGGCGTCTTGGACTCACCAGGTTACTCTGTAAATCCTGGACTTTTGCAGGAGGTTTCAGAGTGGGGAGTAGCAGAAGATCAGTGAACTTTTGTTCACTGGTTTTCCCTTTGCAAATGAACCTGGAAGTGCTCAGCTCTGAACACATCTTATTTTTAGGCCTAGTACACACCATCAGAAAATTGTAAAAAAATACCGCTTTTTAAGCAATCGTACAATAATCTGATCGTTAGTACACAGATTTCATCTTAAAAAAAGTTTGGAGGGACAAGCATGAAAATGTTTCAAGTAAGATACCAGATCGTACAAATTTCGTTTAATCAATGCAGTTTTTGTCCGGAAAAACAACACAAATACATTACATCATTTATGATTTTTCTTCCTGTCATACAAGAATTTTCGTAACTTTAATAGCCTCTTCACTTTCTATGTGACTAGCATTAAAAAAAAAATGGACGATAATTTGTCCAATATTCCCATCATGTGTACAGGGCTTTAGGCTTAGTGCCCAGGCAACAGTAGCTGGCTGAGCCACAGAGCAGGGACAATCTTATCTGTATGTGCTGAAAGTAGAGGGAATGTCAGGGGTCTAATAGACCTCTTATGTATCCATACATAGCACCTGTTATTGCATTTGTTCTATTGTGTTGGGGCTTAATAAAGCGGAGTTCCACCCAAAAGTGGAAGCTCTGCTTTTATTTCTCCTCCCCCTCCTCCGCTGCCACATTTGGCACCTTTTGGGGGAGAGAGGGAGGCAGGCACTTGGTTTTGACAGGTACCCACTCCTATTTCCAGCTCAATTTGCCGTGGCAAACTCAGCCGGAATTTCAGCACCTCCTGCAGCTCTCTAGGGAACTTTCAAGGTCCCAGAGGACTGCCATCCATTCACAAACCATAGTACAGTAGGAAGCCGGTGGTGAGGCCGCAAGGCTTCACTGCTGGTTTCCCTTAGTCATGACGGCAGCGCCAGGACCCAACAGCCGACTGAAGAATCTGCATGGGTTGAGGTCAACGCTGGATGCATGGACAGGTAAGTGCCCTACTATTAAAAGTCAGCAGCCACAGTATTGTAGCTGCTGACTTTTAACTTTTTTGGGGGGGAGGTAGTGGGGGACGGAACTCCGCTTTAACTCCCTTGTGATCGTTATGAAATTGAATAAAAATATAAACACACATAATTTGAATGGACATACTGTACATATGCAAACCCTTATTGCATCCCCTCGCATGCTGCCAAAAGTAGAAGGACAATCTTATAATCTTTAGGTTTAAGACTAAAGTAATGGACTGTAAAGGTTTTTAGTGTGCTGCCTATTTACAAATGTTGGAATTGTGCGTTTTTTGCTTGTTGTAAACACATGTAATTATGTGGCTAGATATATTTGGCAATTTATGTATTTGTACTGAAAATACAGATTTCATAAACATTTGGGCAACTTTTCCATTTTCTAGGGAGTGTATGGGTGGCATGTGACCTCCTCCCCTGATGCAATGCTTGGGTCTAGTGTTAGGCCTGAGCACTGTCACACGAGGAGGTGAAATCACTGGTTTCTCTAGACTCTGATATCAGCCAGCAACATGTATTTTGGTGGTGGCTGAGATAAGGGAATGAGCTGTGCGGAAATCACTGAAAAAGTGAACATCAATAGGTCAGAGGTGGACAGGTTTTTTTTAGATACACATTGTCACGTAGCCTTAAACTGGCAAAGTGATTTAAATTAACAGCAAACATACGTACTTAGTTGATACTTTCCTCTTAAAAAAAACTGCTCTGCCTAATAATTTGTAACAAGCAGGGATGCAAAATACAGGAGTATCTCTTCTTTCAAGCAAATTTGTAAAACTTTTTTTTTATTTGAATTTATAGGCCTTAGAAGCTATCTATGTTTAGAGAAAGGATTGCTTCAACACATCAGAGTCAAAATGAAGGATCGCCTTCAAGAGTTGATGCAAAGGTCAAAAGAACTTGAGGCATCCCAGGAAACTGTGAATTCCAGAGAAGAACCCATAGACCTACAGCAGCAAGCTGTCATCTTTGAACGGGAGCCTATCATCGAGCGCTACTTACATGACATTAAAAAACTTCAAAATGACATTAATGCGCTTTCACAGAATGTGGTAAAATTTGGACAACAGCAGCAGGTCCTGGTCTCCTCCATGAGAAGATTCAGTGTTCTGAAGAAGGAAAGCAATATTACAAAGGACATCAAAGTCCAAGCGGAGAATATTAAGAGCCGCCTGGACACTTTATCACTACAAGTGAAAAAAGCAGAAACAGACTTTGGCCAGTCATCCAGTGTAACCAGGATTCTGAAGACCCACCATGCTGGACTTTTTCGGAGTTTTCAGACGGCAATGTTTCACTACAATGACACAATTGCTATAAAGCAATCAAAATGTAAAACATTTATCATAAGACAACTGGAGGTAGCAGGGAAGGAAATAAGCGAGGAGGAGGTGAACAAAATGGTGGAGCAAGGCAAATGGGATGTCTTCAATGAGAACCTGCTCACAGAAGTAAACATCACTAAAGGACAATTGAACGAAATTGAGCAAAGACACAAAGAGCTGGTTAACTTAGAACATCAAATAAAGGACTTAAGGGACCTCTTTCTCCAAATTTATATCTTAGTGGAGGAGCAAGGGGAAGCCTTGAACAATATTGAGATGGCCACGCAAAATACAGAAGACTATGTCCAAAAGACCAACGAGAAGTTTAAATTGGCTGTTAGATACAAAAGGAAAAACCCTTGCAAGATGTTGTGCTGCTGTTGTCCTTGTTGTTAAAGTTTCACTGCTATTTAACTTGCTGTGTTTACATTATTTAATTTTGTATTAAACCAAGATATCTACAATCTTAATAGAGAAATTGTAATAGAGAAGTTGTGTTAGATGATAAAAATGTTTTAACACAGCTTAAGAGCTTGATCATACAGGTAAGGGCTGATACAGCTAAGCTGTGCACCTGATATATATATGATATATAAGGTGCAGGAAACAATCAGTTATCACTTGTCACTGACTGGACTTCACAAAGTAAAATATGAGTGACTGTAAAAAATCAGGTACTTGTCTGTTAATTCACCGGATTTATTTATATATATATATATATATATATATATATATATATATAAACACATATATATACGGTATATATATTTTTTTTTCATATGTTTTATTTAAATATATAAAATATATATATATATGCATTTATATATACAGTGGGGATCGAACGTTTGGGCACCCCAGCTAAAAATTTGTATTAATGTGCATAAAGAAGCCAAGGAAAGATGGAAAAATCTCCAAAAGGCATCAAATTACAGATTAGACATTCTTATAATATGTCAACAAAAGTTAGATTTTATTTCCATCATTTACACTTTCAAAATAACAGAAAACCAAAAAATGGCGTCTGCAAAAGTTTGGGCACCCTGCAGAGTTAATATCTTGTACTGCCCCCTTTGGCAAGTATCACAGCTTGTAAATGCTTTTTGTAGCCAGCCAAGAGTCTTTCAATTCTTGTTTGAGGTATCTTTGCCCATTCTTCCTTTCAAAAGTCTTCCAGTTCTTTGAGATTTCTGGGCTGTCTGTCACTCACTGCTCTTTTAAGGTCTATCCATAGATTTTCAATTATGTTGAGGTCAGGAGATTGTGAAGGCCATGGCAAAACCTTCAGTTTACGCCTCTTGATGTAATCCCCCGTGGATTTCGAGGTGTGTTTAGGATCATTATCCATTTGTAGAAGCCATCCTCTCTTTAACTTCAGATTTTTCACAGATGGCATCAAGTTACCATCCAAAATTTGCTGAAATTTTATTGAATCCATTTTTCCTTCTACTCGTGAGATGTTCCCTGTGCCACTGGCTGCAACACAACCCCAAAGCATGATTGATCCAACCCCATGCTTAACAGTTGGACAGAGGTTCTTTTCATTAAATTCTGTGCCCCTTCTTCTCCAAACGTACCTTTGCTCATTCCGGCCAAAAAGTTCAATTTTAACCTCATCGGTCCACAGAACTTGTTTCCAAAATGCATCAGGCTTGTCTATATGTTCATTTGCAACGTTCAAACGATGATTTTTGTGGTGAGGACGTAGAAGAGGTTTTCTTCTGATGACTCTTCTATGAAGACCATATTTGTACAAGTATCTCTTTATAGTGGAATAGTGTACCACAACTCCAGTGTCTACCAGATCTTTCTGGAGGGATCGTGCAGTCAAACGTGGGTTTTGAATTGTTTTTCTCACAATCCTGCGAGCTGTTCTGTCTGATATTTTTCTTGGTCTTCCAGATCTTGCTTTAACTTCCACTGTTCCTGATGACTGCCATTTCTTAATTACATTCCGAACAGAGGATATTGACATCTGAAAACGCTTTGCTATCTTCTTATAGCCTTCTCCAGCTTTATGAGCGTCAACTATTTTCAGTTTCAGTTTTCTAGACAATTGCTTAGAAGAACCCATGGTGCTGATTGTTGGGGCAAGGTCAGATGAGTCTGGGCATTTAAAACCTTTGAGACTGACATCACCTGGTCTTCCCAGACGATGATTGAGAACAATCCATGACACTGGCAGGTCTCAACTTGGTAAAGGGGGCAGTGCATGCTATAGATTCTGCAGGGTGCCCAAACTTTTACAGATGCCATTTTTTTGTTTTCTGTTATTTTGAAAGTGTAAATGATGGAAATAAAATCTAACTTTTGTTGACATATTATAAGAATGTCTAATCTGTACTTTGATGCCTTTTGGAGATTTTTCCATCTTTCCTTGGCTTCTTTAAGCACATTAATACAAATTTTTAGCTGGGGTGCCCAAACTTTCGATCCCCACTGTATATATATATATATATATATATATATATATATATATATATATATATATATATAAATAAATCTGGTGAATTAACAGACAAGTACCAAAAATCACTATACTTTGAACATCATTGCTGCTGGCATTGAATAAATAAGTGCAATTGACTATAAGTTAAATAAGCTAAGATAACTGTACACATTGCAAACTGACTGTACAAATTAATTTGATTTACCACACACCTGTGTAAAGCAAATTCCTGCCTAAGCAATTTGTTTGATATAGCTAATCAAGCCAGCCCGCATGCTACACAGTTGTTCGTAAAAGTGTAAGTTCACCTTTTCAGAAAAATTGAAGCAACACCATACCCCCCTCCAGTGCCCACTGTAATTACATCCATGAATGCTGACCTGTTAGTGCCCATGCAGTCAGTGTAGCTGTCCAGGGATTTGACACATACATCATGATTAGGGGAGGCCTTCCATCAAAGGGATGTTTAAATGCGGATCATGCAGCATACGTTAAAACCTGAAGAGCTCAAAGACTTTATGACTGGAATGCAGCAACGTTTTTTATAACTGGAATGCTTCTATGCCACAGTCCGTTTTTTGTGCCATTTTTTCCAATGTGACAACTGCTGTTTGAGGATAATTTTCAAAAGCTGAAGCAAAAAAAGGCCATAGCGAAACTTGAGCTACTGCTCAAAACAACCAAATAGGCCCCATTCTAAACAATAGTGATGAATGAAGTACAAGGAATGTGAACGACAGCAATAGGCAGCACCCACCATTTCACCTCTTTATGCTCCATCCAAGTATTTTCAAATTATTGCAATGTTCTTACCCTGAAAAATAAAACAAATACAATTTTATTTTTTTAAATTACTTTATGTCAGGTTTTGCATATCAAATTAGGTGCCCTGTTCAAAGTTATATATTGATAGAACAAATGGACCCCTTAAAGTGTTACTAAACCCAGGACCCTGCATTCACTATATCCCACAGTTTCACAGAAAAAGGAAATGCAATTATTCTAGTACACACCTGCTAAGTACCTTTTCTCATCAGCCCGTTAGAGCAGTCTTGTGACTTTTATCAGTGTCCAGCTGAGCACTGGTTAAAGTTTGTAGGAGGAGTTTTTATTCTCCCCTGATTGTCTTATGTTATTAGCCCCTCCCTCTTAGATTGTAAGCTCCAAGGAACAGGGCTCTCCTCACCCTCTTGTATTGAACTGTATTGTCTCCCGTTTTATTGTAAAGCGCTGAGCAAACTGTTGGCGCTATATAAATCCTGTATAATAATAATAATAACAATGTGACTACAGGACTCCTGACCCCTGTCTGGACAGTGCTGATTGGCCTTGTGCTGATCACATGCACTCTCCCAAGATGAAAAAACCTCTAGCAATACACACCAAACTGAGCATGTGCAGAGTGTCTCCTACGGCTCTGTACTATCAGCAGATGGAAGAAGCAGAAGAAGGGGAGGATCAGAGAAGACAAGATCATACAGCCTTTTTACACAATGCAGATGATTAACCCCTTAAGTTACACAGTGAGTATGACAAGCATGTTGCATATAAAGACTGATTTTACTATTGTGGGTTTGGTAACACTTTAAGCTGGATATAAAGCAGGAACCGGCTGGCATTTGGACCATGTGTACAGCTGTCCTTTTGACAGAAGTCAGTCTAAAGACCGGCTTTTGTCAAAGGGACATGCTAGAAGATCAGCATCCGATTAGCACTCACAGCCAATGGCTGCGAGTGCTGATTAGTGGTTTCTGGCGGGTGGGGGAAGTCTCCCTTTGAGAACACAAAAGCACAGCGGGAGAGATAGCTGCACCAACATTGCTTAGTTAGTACAGCAATCTCTACATTTTTTCTCGTTCAGCCCTCTGGGTTCAATGAAAAAAAGCGAATGTGTGTACAGGCATTAAGGTCAGGATAGAACTTATCCTTGATATGCAATCTAAAACTGAGAAGAGTACATTAGCTGATAACATTTACCAATACAATAGTGGACAATGTAAAGGGACATCAATGAAAGGAATGTATAAACTGATGTTGAAAGCAAGGGGCAACATTGAAAAGATATTTCTCAAGACAAGGGACCACTACAGGTCACAGTAGTAATGTATATACCAGGAGGAACCATAGAACAAAGTACGGGACCAAGCATCCAACACACCTCCAAAAGTGTGTCAGATGCTTAAAAATCTTCAGTGGGCATAACTTTTTAAAACAGCAAAATTAGGGTTCATCTCCCAAAAAGGTAAGTAGTAAGAATCTTATTTTGCATTGAGCATTACTAGTAATTTTGCAAAGCCAGTCATGCTTGAAAAAAACCTGTTTGCATGTGTGCTTTGTACTACTGTTTTTTTTTAAATGTTTATTGAAGTTTTTTCCAAGTAAAAACAGTATTACAATCTCAATAAACAAACTATCAGCCAAAAGTGCTTGTAAAAAGGGCACATATGCCTGTACAACAAATACAATGCAAAAGAAAAATGTTGGTTATAGGCAGATAAGGTATGATGCGGCAATAAAGAAGGCTGAGCATTAGATTAGATTAATTCCCTAGGAGTAGAAGCTTGGAGACAGCAACGTGAACAGTACCACTTTCTATCCATTGTTACACTGCAGAAGTATAGGTATGTAGGCTACCTGAAACTTGGTGCGAATCATGGAATCCCCGGAGGGTTGGACAGGAGGACAAATGGGGGGTGGGGCCAGCAATTGAGTTGGTCACTTGGAGCTTACTCAGTGTGTTGGTCAGTTGAGCTTTGAGATATCTGTCCGTGTAACGGAAGGGTTCCACGTGAGAGGCTAGTTCGGCAGGTGAAAAGGAATGCTCCATGAAGCGTCTCCATCTTGCGATGAAACGACGAATGGACCTAAAATTTTTGGTGACAGTGTTAAACTTTTCCAGGTTGAAAGGTTGATTAGCACTTGTGTCACTGCCTTTTAGAGGTGGAGGATTTGGGTGGATCCAGGCCTGCATGAGGGCTCTGTGGGCAACCAATAAGCAAATATGTATCCACTGAGGGAAAGCAGAGAGGTGTGTCGAGTTTGTAGGCTCTTCATAACTAAAGAGACAGATCATGGGATCTTTGGAGACAAAGATGTTGTATAGTTTATTGATGCAATGGAGAATTTGGTCCCAGAAGGTTGAAACTCGAGTACATTTCCACAGGTGGTGGAACAAGGTCGGTCGGTTATGGTCACACCAGGGGCATGATGGGTGAGCAGCTACTGCTGAGTTATTGAAGAAAGGATAATAGGCTCGGTGAATGATATTGAATTGAGTTTCGCACCATGTTTCACAGAGCACCAACAAAACAATTTTCTGGTATCCCAGTAAGGGTTTTTCTGGAGTATCATTCATACAGAGTATGGGGGTCCATGTTTTGAATGGAGTAAGGTGTTATTTGGTGGATTGGTGGGAGACAAGATGGGAGTAGATGTCTGAGATGGAGTAGTGATCTTGACAGAGCAATACCTCTATGAAGGAGCATTTGAAGAGATCCTGTTGAGGGGAATAACATGAGCAGAGATAATTCACCAGCTGGTGATGGTGGAAGATATGAGATCCAGGTAGGGAATATTGAACAGCCAGGTCAGAAAAGGGTTTAAAGGATCTTTGGGTATTATGAAAGACTGATATGACATTAATAAGTCTGTTGTGTGACCAATGGGTAAATGCCGTAAGTTCACTAGCAGGAGGGAACATAGGATTTCCAAGTATAGGTAGGTAGCAAGATATATTTGGTGGTAAGCCAAGGAGTTTCTTCATTTCCCTCCAGGCCAATATGGCGTCTCTGATCAGAAGGTTGGATTGAAGAGACACAGGTAGAGATTTAAGTTTCGAGTGTCAAATGGCAGAGAGATGTAGTGGAGACACCAGGGCTTTTTCTATGGAGTAGTTTGAGCACCATCATTTAATGGAAAGCCAATTGAGACCCTGATTAAGGAGACAAGACAAATTGTAGAATCTAATATTAGGCAGGCCTGCACCACCCTCACTCTTGGGGAGACATAGCTTCTGTAATGCAATGCATGTTTTTTTCCGTTGCCATAGAAAGGCTTGTAGGGCCGTATGAAGCTTTTGTGCTTCAACAAAATAGTGTTTGCAAGGGGCACAGCAATCTTGCAAATTAGACTATTTTGAAGAGATGGCATCTCCCAAACAGTGAGAAAGGAAGAGTCAACCAAGCTTCCAGCTCCTGTACAATATTATTGATTAAAGGAGGGTAATTAAGGTAATAGAGAGACAATGGTTCTCTGCCTATGTGTATGCCTAAATAGGTAATAGAGTGTTTATCTATACAAAAAGGGGAAAATGTGAGCCAGCGAGTTGAAGTAATAGGATTCAAAGGTGGCATTTCACTCTTGTCAAAATCGATTCGCGGGCCCGAGCAGCTGTGGAAGGTCGCAAATAAGTTCAGGAACAGTCTAAAATCTGAGGGTGGATCTGAGGAAAATAAAAGTATATCGTCCGCAAATAAAGCTGAACGAAAAGTGCATTTGCCAGTCCTGACACTACTTACACCTGCTTTGGAGTTAAGTAACCTACATAAAGGTTATAAAGCAATGTTGAAAAGAAGGGGGGAAAGTGGGCAGCCCTGTCTCTTACCCTTGGTTAAGGGAATGTCTGGAGACATAAAGTCGGGTGTGATCAGACTAGTCGAGGGTGAAAAATTGATTTTTTGTACAAAGTCCAGAATGGGACCCAAGATACCAAACTTCTCCTTGCCCAAAAAGAGCCAGGCGAACCTAATGTTGTCAAAGGCTTTTTCAGCCTCTAAAGATATGATTGCTATATAATGCGTTGGGTGGGTTTTAGCATATTCAAGGGCCAGCAAGACTTTGTGAATATTGAGCATCGCTAAGCAGCCCAGCATGAAACCAGATTGGGCCAGATTTAGTATGGTAGGGAGTAGCAAGGCCAGCCTAGCTGCTACGATTTTCGAAAGTATTCTGGCATAAACATTAATCAAAGAAATAGGTCTGTAAGACCTTCATAATAGTGGGTCCTTTCCTTTTTTTAGCCATGAGTTTTATATGTGCTTGAGAGCCGGTTGGGAGATAAGGGCTGTCTGCCAACATTGCCTTGTAGACATGATGCAGAGTGTCCGGGATGAAGTCCATAGTTAATTTATAGAACTCGACACTAAAGCCATCAGGACATGGAGCCTTAGACAAGGGTAAATTCTTGATTGTTGTGCGGATGTCATGTAGTGTCATTGGAGCACCTAGCTGGGATTGAGTAAGCTTAGGCAGGTGTACGGTAGCTATCAAGTCCTCAGCGGCCTTAGAATCAATTGGGTCCTCTGAGTACAAAGAAGTGTAATAGGATGTAAGAAGAGCGTTAATTTCACAGGGCATCATAAGAAGTTTTCCTGTGGGAGACCGAAGGGTAGAAATGTAGGTAGGAATACGTGGGCCAGCACTGAGATGCGCCAATAATTTACTTTGTTGCCATATCTATGGAATTTCAGGGTGGCGTAGGCTGATTTGGCTGCCTCCTGGTGTTCAGCCCAATAATCAAAGGCATGTTTAGCAGATTGCCAGGTCAGCTTGTTTGCTGGGGTGCGATTGAGGGTGAGTGCGATATGTGCTTGACGAAGAGATTCGCTAGTCTGTTGGTACTGAAGATGAGATCGTTTTTTAAATTGTGTAGTATAGGAGATTATGCACCCTCTGAGGAATGCTTTCCCAGTTTCCCAGAACAGATTGGGGTTGGTTAAATGGACTCCATTCGTGGTTGCGAACTCTGCCCAAGCTGTGTAGAGATGAGATTTTGTGTAGTAGTAATATGGCTACCCCTGCTTTACGGCCTACAGCAGGAGAGCCATACACCTAGCCTACCCATAGCTTGACAGGTGTGTGAGATTGTTTGTTGAGAGATGTGTCTCCTGCAAAAGAGTTACATCTGCCCTCAAACGCTTCAGATGTCGCAGAACTTGCATACGCTTGTTTGGAGAGTGCAGCCACTTAACATTCCAAGAGATTACCTTAAATGATCCCCATCATCAGAAGGAGCCGTGTCTGTTGCTGTATATGATAAGAATGTAGCCCACAGGAGTGTAATACCACTCCAGGCATTGCCCCAACGAGTCCAGGTTCACAGTGGTAACAATCAGTATCTAGGGAAATGAGAAATATACAAACAGTGAAGCAAAACAATAAAAGCAGAACATTTTTAACAAAAAGGGAGATACTCCCCAATCACATTAAAACGGAGTTCTACTCACACTGTGAAAAAATAAAAGTCAGCAAGTACAAAAATTGTAGCTGCTGACTTTTAAAAAACAGCCACGCACCTGTCCCACGATCCCGTGGTGCCCCCCCGCAGCCCATTTCACCGGCCGTCCTGTATTCCAGGTGCTGGCATCTTCAGTGTGAACACCCAGCTGTGATAGTTTGCGGCTTCACAGCCGGCTGCCCACTGCGCATGCGTGAGTAGCACTGCGCTTCCTGAATGGCCCCGTCGTCTTCTGGGACCTGTCACGTGTCCCAAAAGAATACGGGGAATAAGGGTAGGAGGAGAACTTCCCCTTCTGATCGCCTAGGTGATCGCAGAAGAATTGGGAGCGGGTACCTGTCAATTTTGGGTACCCGCTACCCAAAGGTGCCAATCCTTAATGGGGAGCGGGGGACCAATCTTTAAAGCGGAACGTCCCTTTTTGGGTGGAACTCCGCTTTAAGAACTTCACTGAGGCTCCAGCACTGGAGGCTCCACCACAGAGAAATAAGTCAGGATTCTGGGGGGAGAGAGCATAGATGGGTGAGGTGTGGGGGGATGAGGGGGGAACGGGTGGGGGGAGGGGGTGCAAGAAGGAAAAAAAAAGTTGGGGGGAGAACAAAAGATGGGATTGGGAAAGAGGAAGGAGAGGGAGGGGAGAGGGGCATACTATGAATGAATGGGGACTATAGAGGAAAGGAGTATAAGAGCACAGGGGCGTACATAGAGATTAGCCATATTGGGAGCAGACATCACTAACATCCGAGGGCAGAACCCCGAATGCAATCAGGGGCAGAGAGACACAAAATAAAGACCCCTGGGTACAGATAATATGTCTATAGACAGTACTCCAGAAGGGTGCAGATGGGATGGAAGTTGAGCCATTACTTGAATCTTAAGGAAGCAAGCTAGCGATTTACATAGTGGTCTTCCACCCGACTAAAGCATACGCACTTGTGAGGTGGTTTCTGAGGGCTTGGTTGGTTTTGGAAGGGCGCAGATTTTCCCCGGGAGGGGGAGGAGGAGGATGTTGAAGAACAGGGGTGTCAAACTGGTGCCCTGTCAAGGTCCTACCTTTTCCCAGAGGTTATGTTACTCCATGTGCTGGCATCCATCTTGGATTTCTGCTGAGCATGGTGGGAAGCTTTTATGCCTTCAGGTCTCTGAGGTCCATCCCCCAGAGGGGTGTGACTGAGTACATATAAGCCTGTGATCCGCACATGCTCTTTGCACTTGTGTGTTGTGTCTTGGTCTTGCTACAGCTCTGTGTATATGCTCGTGACTCTTCTGGTATTCTGACTCGGCTTGTGACTAAGACCATTCTCTGTGTTTTCCTTCGATCTGACCTTCCGTTGCTGAACCCGGCCCGTGACCTGTGATTCTCTGTCTACTGTTCTGTACTGTTTTGTCCTGTTGTTGTCGACTCGGCTTGCCTGACTACGCTATTGTCATTCTCACCAGCTACACGCCATTGGCGGCGGCCATTACCGCAGCCGGGGTGTCTCGGGGGCCGCAACCTGGTTCCTGGCTGCGTCAAGTCCATCCCCACCATCAGGGGCCCTGGTGAAGGGCAGCCTGGGACTTAGACTCCGCGCCTGAGGGACTTCGGTCTGTTGGTGGTGGTGGTCGTCAGCCAGTGCCTTACCCTGCCACTAGGCCTACCTGTCCGTTCCACAGCCCTGCCCTGACATTACACAAGTGCCATGAATCCTGCAGGTACGCCTTCGCTTCCAATGTTGGTCGCCAGACTGGATCAACAGGATCTCCTGTTGGATCAGTTCGCTCAGGCGTTGCAAACTCTGCTGGCACGCACCGCGCACCTTACTCCTGGTGTTATTAGGCCGGTTGTCACTCCGGTGGTCGCTCCCGCTGCTGTTCCGCTTGTTGCGCCTACCGCCGCGACTGCTGCGGCACCCGCGGCGCCCAGAGGTATGACTGGTTCAGCTCCTCTTCCACAGCGCTTTGGGGGTGAGCCGAGTCAGTGTCGTGGGTTCCTCAACCAGGTGGGGATTTACTTCGAATTAATACCCCACACTTTTCCGACTGAGAGGTCAAAGGTGGGTTTCCTAATATCGCTACTCTCAGACAAGGCCTTGGCCTGGGCGAATGCCTTATGGGAGAGGAATGACCCAGTGATTCACGAGTTTTCCGGTTTTGTCGATGCCTTCCGTAGGGTATTCGACGTACCGGCTCGCTCCGCCTCGGCTGGCAAGCTGCTCATGTCTATGCAACAGGGTTCACGGACCGTTGCCGAGTACGCCATAGAGTTTCGTACCCTGGCAGCAGAGGTGGGTTGGAACAATGAGGCTCTGGTGGCTGCGTTTTCTCAGGGTCTTTCTGATGCATTGAAGGACGAGAGCGCAGCCAAGGAATTGCCTGTGGAGCTGGAAGCACTAATTTCCTTCCTGATCCTGATTGATACCAGGCTCAGGGAGAGGCCTTCACTCAAGGAACGCCTGCGGAGGCCTTCCAATCGACTGGCACCTGCGTTTTCTGTCCCACCCATTCCTCCCTCTCCTCCCACGCCTCCTGGGGATAGATTGTCTGGTGGTGAGCCCATGCAGCTGGGGTTTGCTCGCCTTTCCGAGGGAGAGCGGGCCGCTCGGCGTCGGGAGGGTCGCTGCCTGTACTGTGGTCTTGGTGGGCACTTTCGGCAGTCCTGTCCAGTCCATCCGGGAAACGCTCGCACCTGAGATCCTGTCTGGGACAGATCTTGGGTGGAGTCTCCTCGTCCCCGGCGTTCCGCAGAGATAAGCCACTGATCACCGTTGTCCTCTCTTGGGCGGAGGGCTCAGTGACGGCCCAGGCGTTGGTAGATTCTGGGGCTGGTGGGTTGTTTATGGACAGCTCGTTTGCTGCCCAGCACTCCATTCCCCTGCAGGCTCAAGTTACCCCATTGGTTCTCGAGGCAATAGATGGCAGGCCCCTGCAACCACCGCAGGTTACCCACGAGACTATGCCAGTTGAAGTAGCTATTGGGGCTGTTCACAGGGAGTTGGCCTGTTTCCAGGTGATTTCTTCTCCACACTATTCGGTGGTTTTGGGGTATCCCTGGCTCCAGATGCACAATCCAACCTTCAATTGGCAAACTGCCGAGATTCTCTCGTGGTCTCCACAGTGTGGGGCCGGGTGCATCCGTGGGCCGGTTAAGGTGTTGTGTGCCTCCTCGGACTCTGCATTGCCCTCTGATTATGGGGAGTACCAGGACGTGTTTGACAAGGTACGCGCTGGTGCCTTACCTGCTCATCGTCCTTACGACTGCGCCATATCCTTGCAACCCGGTGCCACTCCTCCGCGTGGCAGGGTGTATCCTCTCTCGGTTGCGGAGAATAAGGCCATGGAGGAGTACGTTGCAGATGCGCTTTCCCGGGGGCACATTCGTAAGTCTACTTCCCCAGCAGGAGCGGGCTTTTTCTTTGTAAAGAAGAAGGGTGGTGAATTGAGGCCTTGCATTGATTATAGGGGTCTCAATCGAATCACCACTAAGAATGCATACCCGATTCCCTTGATTACTGAGTTGTTCGACCGCCTTAAGGGGGCAACAGTCTTTACCAAACTTGACCTTAGGGCGGCGTACAACCTCGTACGGATCAAACAGGGGGATGAGTGGAAGACCGCGTTTAACACCAGAACCGGCCACTACGAATACCTGGTGATGCCCTTCGGGTTGTGTATCGCGCCCGCAGTTTTTCAGGAATTCATAAATGATGTCCTTCGTGACTTGTTGCAGCAGTGCATAGTGGTTTACCTGGATGACATCCTGGTTTACTCTACCTCCATGGAGTCCCATATCCAGGATGTCAAGCGGGTGCTGCAACGATTACGGGAGAACGAACTCTTTTGTAAGCTCGAGAAGTGCGAGTTCCATCGATCCCAAGTTGCCTTTTTAGGCTACATCATTTCTGCGGAGGGATTCTCCATGGACCCTCAGAAGGTTTCGGCGGTTCTGCAGTGGCCTCGTCCCAATGGTCTTTGGCCCATTCAGCGCTTTTTGGGTTTTGCCAACTACTATCGGAAGTTCATCAGAAACTTCTCCACGCTGGCAAAGCCTCTCTCAGACCTAACCAAGAAGGGCAGTAATCCTCACGAGTGGTCATCCGAGGCCATCGTAGCTCTCGAGGCTCTGAAATCCGCCTTCGCTTCGGCTCCGATACTGTCTCATCCCAATCCTGGATTGCCCTTCGTCCTTGAGGTCGATGCATCCGAGACAGGAGTAGGCGCTCTCCTGTCTCAACGTCGGTCACCCGATGGACCCCTACTTCCCTGTGGGTTCTACTCCAGGAAGCTTTCCTCTGCAGAGTGCAACTACCAGATTGGAGATAGGGAGTTGTTGGCAATCATTCTGGCTCTCAAGGAATGGAGGCACCTGCTCGAGGGCTCCGTGGTTCCGGTCCTCATTGTTACCGATCATAAGAACCTGACTTACAGTCATGGCCGAAATTGTTGGCACCCTTGATATTTTTCCTGAAAATCAAGTATTTCACACAAAAAAGGTATTGCATTAACACATGTTTTGCTATACACATGTTTATTCCCTTTGTATGTATTGGAACAAATATAAAACAGAGGCAGAAAAGCAAATATGACATAATGTCACACAAAACCCCAAAAATGGGCTGGACAAAAGTATTGGCACCCTTAACTTAATATTTGGTTGCACACCCTTTGGAAAACATAACTGAAATCAGTCGCTTCCTATAACCATCAATAAGCTTCTGACACCTCTCACCCGGAATTTTGGACCACTCTTCCTTTGCAAACAGCTCCAGGTCTCTCTTATTGGAAGGACACCTTTTCCCAACAGCAATTTTAAGATCTCTCCACAGGTGTTCAATGGGATTTAGATCTGGGCTCATTGCTGGCCACTTCAGAACTCTCCAGCGCTTCTTTGCCATCCATTTCTGAGTGCTTTTTGACGTATGTTTGGGGTCATTGTCCTGCTGGAAGACCCAGGATCTTGGACGCAAACCCAGCTTTCTGACACTGGGCCCTACAGTGCGACCCAAAATCCTTTGGTAATCCTCAGATTTCATGATGCCTTGCACACAGTCAAGGCACCCAGTGCCAGAGGCAGCAAAACAACCCCAAAACATCATTGAACCTCCACCATATTTTACCGTAGGTACTGTGTTTTGTTCTTTGTAGGCCTCATTCCGTTTTCGGTAAACAGTAGAATGATGTGCTTTACCGAAAAGCTCTATCTTGGTCTCATCTGTCCACAAGACGTTTTCCCAGAAGGCTTTTGGCTTACTCAAGTACATTTTGGCAAACTGTAGTCTTGCTTTTTTATGTCTCTGTGTCAGCAGTGGGGTCCTCCTGGGTCTCCTGCCATAGCGTTTCATTTCATTTAAATGTCGACGGATAGTTCGCGCTGACACTGATGCTCCCTGAGCCTGCAGGACAGCTTGAATGTCTTTGGAACATGTTTGGGGCTGCTTATCCACCATCCGGACTATTCTGCGTTGCAATCTTTCATCAATTTTCCTCATCCGTCCACGACCAGGGAGATTAGCTACAGTGCCATGGGTTGCAAACTTCTTGATAATGTTGCGCACTGTGGACAAAGGCAAATCTAGTTCTCTGGAGATGGACTTATAACCTTGAGATTGTTGATATTTTGCCACAATTTTGGTTCTCAGGTCCTCAGACAGTTCTCGTCTCCTCTTTCTGTTGTCCATGCTTAGTGTGGCACAGACAGACACACAATGCAAAGGTTAAGTGAACGTCTCTCCTTTTTATCTGCTTTCAGGTGTGATTTCTATATTGCCCACACCTGTTACTTGCCCCAGGTGAGTTTACAGGAGCATCACATGCTTGTAACATTCTTATTTATCCGCAGTTGTGAAAGGGTGCCAATACTTTTGTCCAGCCCATTTTTGGAGGTTTGTGTGACATTATGTCGAATTTGCTTTCTTTCCTCCCTTTTTTTGTTTTGTCCCAATACACACAAAGGGAATAAACATGTGTATAGCAAAACATGTGTTAATGCAATACGTTTCGTGAGAAATACATGATTTCCTGGAGAAATATCAAGGGTGCCAACAATTTCGGCCATGACTGTATCTTTCGGAGGCCAAAAGATTGACACCCCCCCTGAGGCCAGATGGGCCTTGTTCTTGTCGCGGTTCAACTATGTGGTCTCCTATTTGCCTGGTTCCAAGAATGTCAGGGCTGATGCATTATCGCGGCAATACTCTGAGTTGTCCAGGGAGGACTCTGAGCCAACCTCGGTCATACCTCCGGATCAGATCCTGGCTGCCATTCGCACCAGTCTGACTTCTCCCCTTGGGGAGCAGATTTTGGCGGCTCAAACTGACGCTCCTCCTGAGAGACCGGAGGGTAGATTTTTTGTACCCGAGGGGTTGCGCACCCGTCTGCTGCGTACTTACCATAACTCCAAAACTGCCGGGCATCCGGGGAGGAACCAGTTGTCTTGGGTCGTCTCTCGGTTGTTCTGGTGGCCAACTCTCCGTGCCGACATCGCCTCTTATGTAGCGGCAAGTTCGATCTGTGCCCAGAATAAATCTCCACGGCATCTTCCAATGGGTCTTCTGCAACCCATTCCCAATGGGGAGCGTCCTTGGTCACACCTGGGCATGGACTTTATTGTAGACCTCCCTGTGTCTCGGGGTCATACGGTCATTCTCATGGTCGTCGATCGTTTTTCCAAAATGTGCCATTGTATTCCACTCAGGAAATTACCAACAGCGCAAGAACTGGCCACGGTCTTTTCCAGGGAGATTTTTCGCCTGCATGGGTTGCCCAAGGTGATTGTCTCGGACCGCGGGAGTCAGTTCGTGTCCAGATTCTGGCACGCCTTCTGCTCGCAGTTGGGTATTAGTCTCTCCTTTTCTTCAGCCTACCACCCGCAGTCCACTGGGGCTGCGGAGCGTTCCAATCAGGCCTTAGAACAATTCCTTCGATGTTATGTCTCGGACCATCAGGACGATTGGGCCGATCTCCTGCCTTGGGCAGAGTTTGCCAGGAACTCAGCGGTCAACTCCTCCTCCGGGATGTCTCCCTTCATGGCCAACTATGGGTACCAACCCGCAGCATTACCTGAGAGGTTCTCACCACAGGACATTCCGGCTGTGGAGAACCATCTTGCTGCCCTGCGTTCTTCATGGGGGCAGATCCAGAGGGCTTTGAGGGACTCGGCTCAGCGTCAGAAGTTCCAGGCTGATCGCAGACGGTTGCCCGCTCCTTCATACCAGGTCGGCGATCGGGTGTGGTTGTCTACTCGTAACCTCAATCTTCGGGTGCCCACACCCAAACTAGCTCCCCGTTTTGTCGGTCCTTTTCGCATTCTCCACAAGGTGAATCCGGTGGCCTATGCCCTTGCCCTTCCACCTGGGATGCGGATCTCCAATACCTTTCATGTATCACTGTTGAAACCTCTGATCTGCAATCGCTTCACTACCTCTCTGCCTCGGCCCCGTCCCATTCGGGTTGACGGTCATGAGGAGTATGAGGTGAGCCGGATCCTGGACTCTCGATTGGTGCGCGGTCTATTACAGTTCCTGGTTCATTGGCGCGGTTATGGTCCCGAGGAGCTTTCCTGGGTTCCTTCCGCGGATGTCCATGCTCCTGCCCTCCTCCATGCTTTTCATACTCGCTTTCCTCAGAAACCTTTTTTTGAGCCGCGGAGGGGGAGGGGCCCTTGAGGAGGAGGTACTGTCAAGGTCCTACCTTTTCCCAGAGGTTATGTTACTCCATGTGCTGGCATCCATCTTGGATTTCTGCTGAGCATGGTGGGAAGCTTTTATGCCTTCAGGTCTCTGAGGTCCATCCCCCAGAGGGGTGTGGCTGAGTACATATAAGCCTGTGATCCGCACATGCTCTTTGCACTTGTGTGTTGTGTCTTGGTCTTGCTACAGCTCTGTGTATATGCTCGTGACTCTTCTGGTATTCTGACTCGGCTTGTGACTAAGACCATTCTCTGTGTTTTCCTTCGATCTGACCTTCCGTTGCTGAACCCGGCCCGTGACCTGTGATTCTCTGTCTACTGTTCTGTACTGTTTTGTCCTGTTGTTGTCGACTCGGCTTGCCTGACTACGCTATTGTCATTCTCACCAGCTACACGCCATTGGCGGCGGCCATTACCGCAGCCGGGGTGTCTCGGGGGGCCGCGACCTGCTTCCTGGCTGCGTCAAGTCCATCCCCACCATCAGGGGCCCTGGTGAAGGGCAGCCTGGGACTTAGACTCCGCGCCCTGAGGGACTTCGGTCTGTTGGTGGTGGTGGTCGTCAGCCAGTGCCTTACCCTGCCACTAGGCCTACCTGTCCGTTCCACAGCCCTGCCCTGACATGCCCCTTCAGCTGTGGCCAAACTGCAAGTCCCATAATGCCTCTACCTTTGGGAGTCATGCTTGTAACTGTCAGTCTTGCAATGCATCATGGGACTTTGGCAACAGCTGGAGGGCCACCAGTTTGACAGCTGTGGTGTAGAGGGTTCTCCTTGGTCCATCGCTGTTTCAGGGGTAGTGTTGAGGTAATGTTCCGCCTCCGAAGGTGAGGTGAAGGAGAGACGGTTTCCCTCAGCAGGTTAGATATGTAGGACAGTAGGGTATGCCAGAGTAAATTTAATATGCTTATGGTAGAGAGCAGAGCACATTGAGGAAAAGGCCTTATGTTGGCGCATAACCTCTATCGAGTAGTCAGCAAACAGAAGCAGTTGATGGTCCTCTACGGACAAAGTGCATGTTTGCCGAAATTTTTGAAGGATGGCTTGCTTGACAGCATAGTTCAAGTAGTGGACTATCACTGGCCTGGGCTTGGAGCGGGATTCTGAAGGTGGGCCGAGGCGGTGAGCTCACTCGACTGCACATGGATAACGCAGGCCTAGTTGTTCCCGAATGGATGTTGAACAAATAGTAACAAGCATAGTGGAAGTATAAGTTTCAGGCAGACCTATAATGCACAAGTTGTTCTGCTGTGAGCGTTTTCAAGATCACCTTTTCTTGCAGTTCCCTTTGAACGGATGTGAGTCTGGCCACCGCTGCAGAGACAGCTACAGAGTCATCTTCAATGGAGGAGATCCATTATTCCATCTGAGTAATTTTCTGGGTCTGAGCATAAGGGACCTTGTGAAGCTGTTCTAGGTCTTTAATGACTGCATTATCTACAGCTGCTGCCTCACTGTGAAAGTGAGGAGCGCCATCAGCGCTAGGGCTATGCCCGCTGGGGAGGCAGGATTCGGAGGCTGAGCAGGAGAGAGCTGTAGCTGTGGAGTGTGAGCCTGCTCTCCTGTGTCAGTGTGTGTTGCGGCCGCCATCTTGGCTTCAGCAGCCGCTGTGTCCCCTTGTGACAGGCGAGGGACAGAGGATGAGCGGGTGTGTGACCACTTTACAAAGTGGTCCATGTGGATCTCCTTAGGCAGCGGGTGTGGAGGAGAGGTGAACCGCCGAGCCATAGCAGGCTTTATAAAGTGCGGAGGAGGAGGGTGGCGGGAGCGCTGTGCCTTCACCTCCTCTCCATACGGTGCCGGTAACGAAAGTCTGTTCCTGTATTACTGTTTTAACCAATGGTCACAGGGCAATGAAACACCATGAATAGATTTGTACCATCCCTCCTCGCCCACATCACACAAAAATTTTGTCTTCTGGTATTTTTCTTTGCATAAGAGTAAGCTAGTTGGCTATAATTTATTGGTCCCAGGGATTTTTTTATCAGAACATAGGTGCAGGAACTCAACCACGAACCCACTAACACCCCCCCATACACACCCTTCAAATGGCATCAAATAGTAAGTGTGGTCAAATTTCACTAACAGTGGGAGGGTCGTAAAGGGGCAATAAATACCAGGCTTGCATTACATACAGAGTGCAGAGTTTGGAAAGGGGGGGGGGGGGGTGTTACACACAGACTGCAGAGTTCAGGGGTATGCTATCTGCGTAGTGCAGAGTTCAGGGGTGTGCTACACACAGAGCGCAGTTTCAGCCTTCTTCTACAGCTGTTTTCCTTTGCATCTCCCACTTTCACCACCTCCTCAGCTCTTACCTCTGTATGCAACCCTCCCCTCCACTGTCCCCATATCCCCCCTCCTTAAAAGCTTCACCATCTTCCACATGTCTTACCTTTGTTGCTGTATTAAGCTGAAGCACCCAGCCAGCTCTAGTACCTCCCCACGCGCAGTAGGTGGCTCTGCCTCTTTCACTTGCAGTGAGATCATCCAGTGGGGCTGATGGCATCCACACTGCACCCCGAGAACCTGCATCTCCCTTTTCCCCATCCTACACTCAGGGGGAGTCGCTCAGGAAGTTAGATCTGTGGGAACCATTAGGAGTCAAGGTGTCACTTGTAAATGCAATAGCTGGACCTCTGTTTTTCGAATATTGGTGGTGAGCAGGGAGGAGAGGACCTGAGCTAGAGGTGATGAAACTGAGTTCCACTAAGTTCCAGCTGAAAAAAAGCAGTGGTCTTAGCACAAAACAATTTGTGAATCTGTGGTATTAAAATTCTATGCGCATTGTATATGGTAATTACAATTCATTTCTAACTACATTCGAGTCAAAGTAAAGTCCTGAGGTCTGGTAATTTTCTTGAAGTTCTACTGCAGTTGAACTATGAATGATCCAATTAACTGCTGAACTGGTGAGACTGACACAGTAAGTGAAGAGTCGCTGTCCAGAGGGTGTCAATGAATTCAGACTAGAATCCTCTGGTACATGCTCCTTCACCCCATCACATTGGTAATAGTTGTGTCAAGGCCAAAATGATGTATGTGTCCCCAGAAATATTCCTCTCCAGGAGCAACAAAATTTCCTTTACAAGTGTTTTTTGAAGAATGAACCAAGGTAAGATTGTTAATGATACAAACATATACAGATAGTCAACTGCATACAAGTAGTAATGAGGCAGTAATAATAACTACTAATACTGTTTAGAATATATTCGATAAAATCACTAGTATTGTATTAAAAATATGCAGCTGCATGTGCAGCCTAATGTACACTCTAAAGAAGACTGTGAGCAGGCAAGTAGGTTTATTGCAAGACTGCGAGCAGGCAGACAGATAGAGATTGTCTGCTCTCAGTTTTTTTAATTGGAGACTTTAGTTCCTTTATGAATACATACTTAAATAGATTTTTTAAAAGTAGGGTTTAGTGTCACTATAATTTCAGTTTCCCATCAGGTTGTGTATACTCTTGTAAGTAGGGCTTAGAGCAGTGGTTCTTAACCTGGGTTCGATCGAACCCCAGGGGTTCGGTGAGTCAGTCTCGGGGGTTCGGCGGAGGTGACCCACACCCGACTCATATGATTTGTGATGACATGCCCAGCTTGTCCATCATTGGCTGCAGGTGGTCACGCAACATCGCTTAGCCCAGTGGTCGGCAAGCCTCTCGGGCGGCAGGAACTCTGCGTGATCCAAAAAAAAAACAGCCAGGGCAGCGTGCTCAAATGCAATGATTGGCCAGTCTCGCTGCCACTCACATCCTGATAGCCAGTGATTGGCTGTCAGGATGTGTGTAGGCGGGGCAGCGTGACGAACGTGAGAGGAGCTAGGCTCCTCTCACAGTCCACCCTGAAGACCAGAACGGCGCGGGAATACGGCGAGAGGAACGCGCGGAGCAAAGGTAAGTGAATTGACACAGGGGGGACTTGGCTTACTACTTGGTACTTACTTACTACTGCTATATAAGGGATGAATTAATATGGGGGATGAATTACTATAGGGGGGATGAATTACTATACGGGGGATGAATTACTATATGGGGGATGAATTACTATGGGGGATGAATTACTATGGGGGATGAATTACTATATGGGGGATGAATTACTATATGGGGGATGTATTACTATGGGGGATGAATTACTATATGGGGGATGTATTACTATGGGGGATGAATTACTATATGGGGGATGAATTACTACGGGGGATGAATTACTACGGGGGATGAATTACTATATGGGGGATGAATTACTATATGGGGGATGTATTACTATGGGGGATGAATTACTATATGGGGGATGAATTACTATATGGGGGATGAATTACTATGGGGGATGAATTACTATATGGGGGATGAATTACTATGGGGGGATGAATTACTATATGGGGGATGAATTACTATATGGGGGATGAATTACTATGAGGGATGAATTACTATGGGGGATGAATTACTATATGGGGGATGAATTACTATGGGGGATGAATTACTATATGGGGGATGAATTACTATGGGGGATGAATTTTCATACCGTTTGTTACAACATATCTTTGCGAGCAATCCTTTTCGAGGATGCTGGACATAAAGACGAAGAAAAGGAACAGACTTTGTTGCGAAAATGACATGAGAGTGGCACTTGCCAAGGTAATGCCGCGCATTTCTGAACTGGCCTGAAAGACAACAGCAGAAGACACACTGATTTGCGGTAAATATTCATTATTTTGTTTTTGTGTGAAAATCATGTTTTAATGGTTTTGTTCTTTGTTCTTAATGGTTTTGTTCATTTTGTGCACCTATGTATAAATATATACCTATGTTTTGAATTTTAAAAATCATATTTTATTTTTCCAATTAAGAAGGGTTCGGTGAATGCGCATATGAAACTGGTGGGGTTCAGTACCTCCAAAAAGGTTAAGAACCACTGGCTTAGAGCCTTTTTATTGAGCTCCTTCCTTTAGATGGGTGAGGTGAGTTGGGCAAGCATGTCTTCCTTGAAGAGCCTGATGCAGAGGGTACTGGGAAGAGGCAACCTCTGGTATACTGATATGTAATCCTGTAGCCTTAAGAAGTGAACCCTTTGGGGTAGGCTGGAGAGACTTGGCTGGAGAACACCCCTATGGTGGACTTGCAGTGAGGACAGTGGATGAGCTGGGCGGTCATACTCTGTTTATAATGGGTGTGGAGGAGTGGAGATCAAAGAATTGCACATTATAATTCTACTACAGTAAAATCATTGAAAGGCTGAACATGTAGACATTCCTTAGGCCTGCAGGTAAGGTAGGTCTTAGGCCTGCAGAATGTGAATGTCTAAAGATGGCAGAGTTTCTCCTATTTACAGTGTGTGTGCCCTATCCCTTCCCTGTAGCAGGAGGATGGTAGGAAGTGCCCTTAGCCAGCATGGCCATTGCTGGCGGTGAATCAGGGTTGCTTTTACCCTAGCAATAATTTGTTTAGGTGACCAAATAGAAGCATAAATCAATGAGATTAATCACAGAGCATGCGGATCAGAGAGGCATTAACTTTTCACAGGAGCAAACACAAAAGAACAATGGTTGTGAAGGAGGGAGAGAAAAAAAAGTGCTTACTTTGGGCATATTGAAAATGGTCCAGTAGTGGAATGTTGTGTAGAGCTGTTGAAATGTAACTTTTGTGAGTGAGTTGTAAGGGGCTGGTGGGGGGGGTGGATGGTACTTCCTCCATGTTCCCCTCCTTGTTCAGTGCCAAGTGTGGGTCACATGAGAGGCCTACCCCAGGGTGGGTTCTTCCTTTACTGTGACGTAGCCATCAATTTCCCTGGGACAAGGCTGAGGCAGCTTTCAGGGAATACTAAACCTTAAGGTGGACCTCTAACTTTAGAAATGGCCATACACTGTGTACACTTGAGCAATAAACTGTACTCCAGTTAACTCTCTCATCCCTGTGTCAATGTACACCTTGAAGCTCCATGCACACTGGTGTTTTTTTAAGCTCCTAGAAGCTATTATCAGCATATTGTTTTCTGCTCCTAGAAGCTAAATAGTGTTATCCTATGTGTCCATGCACACTCCTTTAGGCTATTAGCATTTTTTGAGCTTTATCGTCTAGGAGCAGATTTTTGTAGAGTTTTTTGGAGTGTTTTTCCAGCAGAAAAAAATGCTACACACTCCTAAACACTGCTAAATGCTACTAAAATGTTCCTAACAGCTTTTTTCTAGCTTTTTTTTCTCTACATGTACTGTAAAAACACTAATAAAATGCTAACGCTCCTAAACGCTTCAGGACGCTACTAACAAATCACTATTACCAGCATTTTTCCCAGCATTTTATGAACTTAAAAAAAAATTCTAGTGTGCATGGAGCCTCACTGTAACTTGTTGCATTTAGGAGGGACAAACTGAGCTACCCTCCTAAATGCAACCTACCAGTAACAGAATGGGGCCCTGCCAATCACCTAGCCCAGCCTTTTTCTAATGTCCCTGATCCCTAACTCAGGCTTGTGTCTACCGCAGCATACCTACATGGGTTGAGTGTCCATCCTGGGAGTATCCAGCAGCTGGTATTCTTCGGGGTGGACTGCAGGTCCCAGCAGTCCTTCTACATAGTGGCAGGCTTTCAGTGCCAGGCAATCTTTATCAGGAATTCCGGACTCGGCATGGCACAGCAGACTGGCAGGACAGACTCCAACAATGGCATCAGCAGTGACATGATGGCCCGGAGGGTGAACTCATGACCTGTGTGGAGTTGGGACAAAGGCATATTTGCTGCTAGGTACTATTAATAGGTAAATATTGGATACTGCAAAACCTGCTAGTTTTGGGGCAGACATAATATATTTATTGATCCTAGGTCTGGATGACCTCCATATAATTTGCAGGAGCCTGCGTTGTTGTATCCAAAAGATGTGATCAGTGATGGGGACCCAAAGAAAGCATACAGATTGACAATGTTTGATGGCCATAACTGTGTTGTGGGCTGTAAATCTTCCATGGCTAGAGATCATTGAAGTTTAGATGTTCAGAGACAATTTTGAATTTTTTTTTATTATGTATTTTAACAAAAACTGCAAGAGTAGTCTGCCCATCAAAATAGTTGATATTTTTTTGAAAAGAACATATAAGGCTAATAGTGAGTGCACTATTTTAATAAATACTCTGCTCGTGTTTTCGTGTTATATTCTGACAAAATGATAAACAATTGAATAATTCATTATGGTTATTTTACAAACTTGCTAGATTTATCACATAATTTTACATGCTGAAGTGCTATCTAGCATTGTGTTAATTCTTCCTGCAGAGGGCACCTGGTCTCTCTCTGTCTGTCTGCACTTGCTGTGTAAAGAGAGGCAAGGTTCCATTTGTATGCAAATTTCCATTTGCTGCCATGGTGATCACATGATCATCCACATACTGCATATGAGAAGCAGTTAAAGCAGAACTCTGCGTATTACAACAAAACTATCGTTGCAGTGTCCCCCTTACCCACAGCATTGCAAAGGTTAAGGGCTCATTAACTCTATGGGTGTTGGAATAAACTGTTATACTTTTTTATTCCTCACTCCAGCAGGCTCTCTCCACCTGTATGACTAATCCCTTGGTTTGTTAAAGCTGGAGTTTGGGTTTATTTAACCTCCTTGGCAGTATGATTCATTCCGATTTTTGTGCTGAAAGTGGTACCATTTTTTTGCATGGAAATATGTAGTTTTTTATTGTAGGCTGTAATTTTTAGGAATAACTCACTGAAATCTGTCCGAACAAGAGTCTATTAAACATTCCGGATATGATAAAATTTGAAACACGAAATCATAAATTATAATTTAATAAATAATCATAAAAAATAATAATATAATAATAATAAATTTAATTCAATAATATAATCAAACTAAAAACACTGACATTTGAAATACAGAGGCAAATTCGCACATCGCTGAGCAAAGTCGCAAAATCGTTTTCAGTGTCTGATGACGAATTTCCCCACGAATCATTATCACTCAATTCTGCAAGTGGTTCTGATTTACTATCGCTGTTCTAAAACCGCTTTTGACGTAAAGGGACGCTTTTTGGACGCCATGGACTTTTCTAAGTTTCCAGGCAGAAAGAACATTCAAAATGCAGGCAGGGCACAGGACAAAGCACTCGGGACAAAATATATGTGAAATGCATTGAAACAGCAATGACAGCAAAAATTTAATTTTTTAAAAACTTCAAATTTCCCGCCGGTTCCGGCGCCCGTACGTCCCAACATCACAGGGACCGGAACACAGAAGCCGGATGCCAGCATCGGCCGGAGGAGATGGCCAGGGACGCTGCAGGGGACACATCGCGGGAGCGAAGGACAAGGTAAGTGCTGCAGGGACCCCCAGAGCAACACCGCATGGTAAGCCCGAGTGTAGCTCGGGGTTACCGCTCTTGGTATAGAAATTTTACCCCGAGCTACACTCGGGAATACCGCTAAGGAGGTTAAAAAACAAGCATACAAACTCATCTCCATTCTGTAGCTCACTCCCTTGTGTGTCTTTGTCTTTTCAATAAAGCTTCAAGCCTGTGAATGCTTTCCCCTTCCCTTATCCCTCTTGCCTATCTCCCATGACACCCGTTGCTCATTGAAATGTTTTTGAAGTGTTTTGAAAAGTTTTTTGAACCATTTGCTTTTGTTGTGGTATAATGTAGGACATACAGGACAGGGCTCTACCTCAAGCACTGCACGTCTGACATTGCGCTGCTCGAAGTTTCCGGTAGTACCTCAGGGGCCACATAATGTTTTTCAGGGTTAAACAGCACCATGCATGATGTGATGATTCGGGAAACTTTGCTCCACACAACACATTAGGCATTGTACCACTAAATGAATGTAATTTATTGTGTGATTGGAACTGATTTGTTATGTAGCGTATTCATGCACAGTGTCGCAGTACAGGGTGGGATGTACCCTGATTAGGTATTTTGTTTTTTACAGAAGGGCTTGAAAAAGCAGCTCGCCCAATGTGAGGAGAAATTCCTCTGTGGCGAGCGGCAAGCACAGATGAAGCATGGAGCGACTGCACCTGCGCTCCAAGCCTCATTGTGAAGCTGAGTTCCGGTTTACAACTTCCGGTTTCTGGCTTCTGCGGCACCGCCGCCGAGGGGACAAGTGCAGGAGAGGTCCGCTCTCCACCACTGAGAGGAGACACCCTCTCCACCGCCTCGGGGGACTCAGAGGGACTAGGAGTAAGTACTGTATACAACATGTCCTATCACTATAGTGGAGTACAGGGGAGCTGGGATATACATACTGTGTACATGTCATATCACTATAATGGAGTACAGGGGAGGGGGGATATACATACTGTATACATGTCATATCACTAGAATGGAGTACAGGGGAGCTGGGATATACATACTGTGTACATGTCATATCACTATAATGGAGTACAGGGGAGGGGGGATATACATACTGTATACATGTCATATCACTATAATGGAGTACAGGGGAGCTGGGATATACATTACTGTATACATGTCATATCACTATAATGGAGTACAGGGGAGCTGGGATATACATTACTGTATACATGTCATATCACTATAATGGGGTACAGGGGAGCTGGGATATACATTACTGTATACATGTCATATCACTATAATGGAGTATTGGGGAGCTGGGATATACATTACTGTATACATGTCATATCACTATAATGGGGTACAGGGGAGCTGGGATATACATTACTGTATACATGTCATATCACTATAATGGAGTACAGGGGAGCTGGGATATACAATACTGTCTACATGTCATATCAGTATAATGGAGTACAGGGGAGCTGGGATATACATACTGTATACATGTCATATCACTATAGTGGAGTACAGGGGAGGGGGGATATACATACTGTATACATGTCATATCACTATAATGGAGTACAGGGGAGCTGGGATATACATTACTGTATACATGTCATATCACTATAATGGAGTACAGGGGAGCTGGGATATACATTACTGTGTACATGTCATATCACTAGAATGGAGTACAGGGGAGCTGGGATATACATACTGTGTACATGTCATATCACTAGAATGGAGTACAGGGGAGCTGGGATATACATACTGTATACATGTCATATCACTATAATGGAGTACAGGGGAGAGGGGATATACATACTGTGTACATATCATATCACTATAATGGAGTACAGGGGAGCTGGGTTATACATACTGTGTACATGTCATATGACTATAATGGAGTACAGGGGAGCTGGGATATACACTGCTGTATACATGTCATATGACTATAATGGAGTACAGGGGAGCTGGGATATACATTACTGTGTACATGTCATATGACTATAATGGAGTACAGGGGAGCTGGGATATACATTACTGTGTACATGTCATATGACTATAATGGAGTACAGGGGAGCTGGGATATACATACTGTATACATGTCACATCACTATAATGGAGTACAGGGGAGCTGGGATATACATACTGTATACATGTCACATCACTATAATGGAGTACAGGGGAGCTGGGATATACATTACTGTATACATGTCATCACTATAATGGAGTACAGGGGAGCTGGGATATACATTACTGTATACATGTCATCACTATAATGGAGTACAGGGGAGCTGGGATATATATACTGTCTACATGTCATATCACTATAATGGAGTACAGGGGAGCTGGGATATACATTACTGTATACATGTCATATCACTATAATGGAGTACAGGGGAGCTGGGATATACATTACTGTATACATGTCATATCACTATAATGGAGTACAGGGGAGCTGGGATATACATTACTGTGTACAGTTTTATATTTTGGACTCTTTATTCTAAAGAAAAATGTAATTTCATAAGCTTTAAGGGGGTGTGGTTGGGTACAGGGCTGGGGGCAGGGTTGGGGGACGGTCCGGGGGTGGGGTTGAAGGCGAACCTGGGCAAGGTTGGGTGGGGCAACTGGTGGAGAGTAAGGTTTGTGCCTGGCTAGTAGGTCTAGACTCAAAATTTTAAGCCCTGTTTTACAGTATATATTTTATATAAAATAAAGTATTTTTTTTAACAAAAAAAAAATTGGTCTGATACTGCAGCTGTCCCCAACAACTCTAAGCCCAAGAACTGAGAAATGAAATGACAAATGATCGCTCAGCTCTCAGTCTGCTTGGAGCAGAGAATGGTGACTGACAGTCAACTCTGTCCTGCCCCTCCAGTGCTCACTGGAGTGCTGGGCTGGAGAGGGGCAGGTGAAGTTGGCTTTGGATTTCAGTCAAATGCTGAGAGTCAGAGCCTGCTGTCAGACAGCTGGGTGGATCATGATAATACAGTTGGGATCCTAGCAGACCCTACAGTGGCTTAGTGATGTCAGCTGACAGCAAGCTTTAAACCTCTGTCATCTGATTCTGGGTCCCAGAAGAGCACAAGTTAGTACACTTCTGTAAACCACAAGAGAAGTATAACCAAAAAATATTCGGCCCCTACTTCTCTTTTGAAGCCTCTTCTAACGTTCTGACTGGATATTCACACACGGTCATCATCAAGAACAATGCAGGACCAATAAGCCATAACAGAGAACAAAGAGTGTGATGGCCTAGTATAGAATTGTAATTAAACCATAAAAAGACAAATATCGTTGTATTCACATAACACATTTGAGAGGCAGGCATAATGAGAAAATATTCTGTTAATGATGCCTTCCTGTAGGGGCCATCTGCAAACAGATTGGAGAAGTGCAGTGCACGCACAGGTGTAGTTCCTAACCCACCCAGCTGGTGAAGCCTTGCAGCCTTGAGAATGGAATGGAGTCCTAAGGGGAATGATGTCCCCCTGCAGCCTCCATAGATGTTACAGGGAGAAGCAGCTGTCTAATTGGACACTGCTGCTGCTCAGTAACCTTCTACAGCCATCTTGGTTGGGGAAGGGCTAATAAATAGCAGTGCCCCGCATGCATTTGTAAAGTGGATACTGTAGGAAGAGGATCCATGCTAGTCAGGGTCAGAGAATTAGCTTTATGGAAAGGTTCCTGTGCAAGAAGAGACACAGTAGGTAGGGGACACTAGCAAGACCCAAGAAAAATAAATTCCCATCAAGGCCACATGTATACTACCCCATTTATCCAGAACATCCAATTTTGTTCCAGTAGCTTTTGCAGTGAATCATGTAGCAGCATTGTCACCCAGTAGACAGAGTGCTCTTATGGTGGACATTACACATGTAGCACTTACCCCTGAAAATGCTGCCGTCTCAGGTCTCCAGTTCCCAGTGCCGACAGCTCTGTAGGCAGCACCACACTCTCCAACACATCAAGGCTAAAGTGTTAACATTAATTGTTGCAACACATATACAAGTATACAGGAATAGTTACAAAGTAATGAGTAACTCCGAAAATAACAGGGGACCAATATCTTGCCCCTAAGCCCTATACTGAGGGCTATAAATGTTAGTGGAAAACTTATGTGCTGCCACTGGTATATCCTATAAGTGATGCTGCAGCTAGCATTAGCTATGTGTTCCCACACCTACAGAAAAAAGTGTTCAATAAAGAGGTGCAGCACTGTCCCTAAAATCATCCAAAGGCAAAAGAGTGCAGTGAAACCTCTAACAAATAATGCATGCATAATGAAAAATATTAACTAAATAAAATAAATTAAATAAATACAAGTATTGTCCAACATAAAACTGCACATATCACCATACACTATTGGCTCATTTCCACTTGCTTGTACTTCAACACACATTAAAGCCCCTACTGCTTCAACATGCTCTTTTGATGTGTTTTTAATGCTGTAGTGATGATTCAGTGATGCTTCAACTATGCTTTTTTTGAAGCTTTATTGAAGTTTAGCAAATGCCCCATGTGTTGATTTTCTATTTGTTTTAAAGAGGCCCAGTAGAACCCCAGCTCAGTGGTACCCCCACTCAGATCCCCAGCTCATTAGTACCCCTTTTAAGCAGATCCCCAGCTCATTGCTACCCTCATTCAAAAGATCCCCAGCTTATTAGTACCCCTGTTTCATACATCCCCTGCTCAGTAGTACCCTCAGCTCTGCTGATGCCCCATTCAGTAGTATCCCTAGCTTTGCTGATCCCTCACTCAGTATTAACCACCAACTTTGCTGATCACCCAATCAGTAGTAGCCCCCAGCTCTGCTGATCCCCCTGCTCAGTAGTAACCCCAGCTCTGCTGATTCTCCGGTTTGCTGATCCTCCGCTTTCCCTGCCCCTGCTCACCTCCCTCTATATTGCTCCTATGCTGTGCACCACATGGGACATTGCTAGTTTATTCTGTTTGAAATCCCCAGCTCTGCTGCTCCTCTGCTCCTCTGCTGCTCATTCCTCTCTCTCCGGTCCTTGCACACCTTCTGCTATAACTTTCCCACCGTGTGTGCTGTCTGTTAGTTGCTTCGCTTCTGTACAGACCCCGCTTACTTTCCTGCTGTCCTTTGCTGCACACCAAATGTGATGTGTACACCAGATACTTCCAGAATATATACACATGAACTGGAAGTGACTGATGGTGACTTCTTTCTAATTCACTTGTTGGTTTACCAGTGTATCCTGGGATATCTCATAGCTGAAATACCTCCAAAACAAAGCATACCAAAGCTAAAGCTGAAAAAAGCCTCTCAAAAGCTGCGGGTACTGCTAGCAAGCTTTGTCATAGTCTTCTATGGAGGCTTAGGAGCAGGGGCAGACTGACCATTTGGAAACTCAGGCACTGCCCGAGGGCTTGGGGTCAGTAGGGGGCCCCATGAGATGCCCCTGGTACCTTTTCATAGGCTTTTTTGAGTTTGGGCAAGAACACAGGGGCCCCATGATCCCCTATTGCCCGGGGGCCTCATGAGTTGTCAGTCCGCCCCTGCTTAGGAGACACTTGGAAGCACCAAGAAAGCGATATGGGGTATGATTTTTGAAGCAAAGCAAACACGTGTAAACAGGACTGTAAGATTACCATTTTATTTAGTGACAGGAGCTTTTACTACCATTCAGAGTGCTATAAAAAGTTCGTTCAATCCCACATTTTGAAGCAAGTGTAAATAAGCCCTTAGACAGGTGCCTAATAACACAACTCTACAGAAAGTAGAAAATATTGGGGTTTTTAACCCAGTGGTGATCGAATACCACTGAAAGAAAGCTCTACTTATGTGAAAATAATTATTTGAATTTCTTTTGGGTACGGTATTGCATGACTGAGCAATTACCAGTTAAAGTAGCACAGTGCTGATTAGTAAAAAAATGCGCTGGTCATGAACGGGTAAAGCCTTTCAAAAGTCAAGGGTATAAACCTGTGTTTTGCATTTTAAGACATTTTTTTAAGGACAAATAGGCTAAATATATTCATAAGCTTTCTACACACTTTGAAGTGCTACCCAAATCTTCTATTTAAAGTGACTATAAAGGATCCAGTTTTATTTTAAAAAAAATTTAAAACATGTTATAATTATTTGCTCTGTGTGATGGTTTTGCATATGGATTTTTATTGCTGTTTGCGTTTCTGTTTCATATTTTCCCTCACTTCCTAATCATTGTAAGCAAGACAGGAAGTGGAAGTAAATCTGTAATGGAGCACCAAATAGCAATAAAAGTTCTAATCTTTGCTTACTCCATTAAAAACTGGAAAAAAAGTTTTCAGCTATGCATACTCTTTAACCGCCTCCCACCCACCATATAGTGAAATGACGGGTGCAAGGCGGGTTTCTCGTTCTGGCAGGACGTCATGTAATGTCATCCCATTCTAACTTAGCATGCGTGGCTCCAGGAGCACGCAGCGTGGCGATCGGTGGTGCGCTGTGTCCCTCGGACACAGCGGATCACCGATCAACGGAAAGAGCCGAAGATATCCGCTCAGTCATGTGATCAGCTGTGTCCAATCACAGCATATTGCATGTAAAACGGGAAATGCCGGTTATCGGCATTTCTCTCATCACGAGCTGTCACGCTGACAGCTTGAGAGGACAGCAGAGCCGGTAATTGGCATCCCTCAGAGGGGACATCTACACTGATCATCAGGGCACTGATGATCAGTGTGCCCTGATGATCTGTGTAGCCCCAGCAGTGCCACCTGTCAATGTCCATCAGTGCAAGCTGTCAGTGCTCATCCATGCCACCTGCCAGTGCCCATCAGTGCCACATCAATGCCACATATCAGTGCTCATCTGAGCTGCCTTTCAGTGTCACCCATCAGTGCCAGTCAGTGCCACCTATCAATGCTGCCAATCAGTGCCACCTATCAGTGTGCATCAGTGCCGCCTATCAGTGCCCGTCTTCATAGAAACCAATCAGCTTTCAGGTTTTATTGCCAAAGCTCAATTGAACAAGCTGAAGTTAGAAGCTGATTGGCTACTGTGCACAGATGCATCGGATTCTGAGCGCCCCAGTTTTAGTAAATCTACTCCATGAGTCCATAGATAATGTTTCTGGCTGCACACATACCGGGTGAACTGGCCAGTTTGCACACATACATATCAAAGAGTGCAGCAGTGGTTAGAAGCAGCAAACTATTTGCCTCCCTCCATCCTTATGAATGAGGTATAGGAGTGTACGTCCATACATAAAGAACGTTTCTTCATTCAACTAATAGATTCCTTAATTCACTCTACACAGCATGGATGGATGAATCTCTCACTGTGGCTATTCTAATATGGCAACTGGACCCGCTAGCCATCAAAAATACCCAAACAGTGCCTGCATCTGGTTGGATGTAGGCACTGTTCGGTTGATAATGGGCAGGTACAGGAACACCCCCCCCCCAATGGTCAATTGGCCGAGGAATAATGTCCCGCCTACGTCCATATCCCCATAAATGTGGTACCCGGGCATTAGGATATTTGTGATTCGTATGGAGCCAGTTCGATTTGACTGACGGATTGCTGACGCTCTGACTTGCACCAGTCGCAGGATAGATCTTGGTAAAAGTTTTATTCTGTTTCATTCCCTTTTTATTTTATAGTGAATAGTCATTTGTGTGTCTTCTTGTATTTTTTGTATTTCTGTAACTTTTTATATTTTGTACATATATTATGCACTGCCCACTTTTGGGAAATTAAATCTTAAAATTAATTAGTGACTTCTGTGTATTTAAGCATGTGCTCATATCTCCGGAGAGATTAGAGTGGAGAGATTAGATTGGATTAGATTAGATTGTATCGTATTTTAGTGCCTTTAAACGCTCGGTCAAGCTCACTGCCAATCTGTATGCAATTGCACTGTGTGTGGGCAGATTGCGTGCAGATTGTAAAAGGTAACAGATCGGCCAGACGGAGATCTGTGTGTGTGGGGTGTCCCAGCAGACTGTTCTGCGGATAAACTGTTGGGTGGTGGCAGGCTACCTTTTGTGGTGTGTCTGGTGCGAGGGGGTGTGTGAACAGCGGAAAGGTGATTAACACCGGGGTTCAAGCTGTAGGGTAGCTGGAGGGACTCTAGAAGAGTGGGTAATTACTAAGCTGGTCCTCAACTCTAATCAGTGCACCAGATTGTATATAAGATTTGTATCTGTCAGTGTGTGTGGTCGACCAGCTGGATTGGAATGGAGTCTCCATCTGGTGGTGGCCAAAGGTAGTGCAGGCTGTGAAAGGGAATCACGGCTGATCTTATATACGGTTTTATATATTCAAAGTTAAGTCACCTTTATTCCCTCATACCCCAAGTCACGGCCGCACGTGCGTGCCTTGGTTAGCTAGTCGCTGTGGGCGTGGCGTGTGGGTGGATCCGTGACAGTGACACATAGGAAGATGACTTGTCTCCTCTCACTGTCCTTCCAGGCCTCAGTTACTCAGCTACTATAATGTCCTCCTCTCTACCAGTAGGCGACAGCAGACTTGACTAGTGTTTCCACAAACCACAAGATGTCATAAACTCTGCCTGTCTGTATCCCTGACACTGCAGCAAATCATCCCTTCAGCAGCCTGCTGCACAGAGTGTGTTCCTTTACCTCCTCTGAAGAGCTTTGGTAATGCTAGGATCTGTAGTTCCAAAACACTCTGTAATACCAGGTGCAGTGTCTCTGAGGACTACATCTCCCACAAGTCCTTGCTACTCCAAGCAGGCTCTCTCCTTTCCCAGGATGCACAGCAACAGCATTACTGCTTTCTCTGTTTTCCCGGGTGGTGGGTGGGGCTTTCCTCTGCTCTCTGTGCCTGCACATATCCATGGAAATGTTCAGTGTTCCCAGGCAGGCAAGGAAAGGTAGTACAGCTGCAGCACTGGCTGTTTATGAGTGGCTGCAGTATGTGTGACACTGTCAGTGACAGCCTAGTCTTTGCAGCTGTACCCAGAGTGCTATTAACTGAGGCTATATATGTGCCATCCCTGTGGAAGATGGAAATCGCTGTACTAAGCCCCTTTACTACAGTGATTGTTACTGTTCTGAGGCCAGTGCAAAGCAGCTGTCCTGCTGCTTCGTGAACACAGGAGGTCACCAGGGAGCCAGAGAATACTTTGCATTTTCTCAGTAAATGCAAAATGTTCTCTGATTGGACGAGGAGGAAATTGTAATGTCACTGCCTCTTCTCTCCACCTTGTCCAATCCAAGAATGTTTTACATTTATTGAGAAAATGCAAAATGTTCATTAATCACTTCAAGTCCGGACACTTTGACCCCCTTCCAATCCAGGCCAATTTTCAGCTTTGGTGCTATCACACTTTGAATGACAATTGCGCAGTCATGCAACACTGTACCCATATGAATTTTTTTAGCATTTTTTTTGAGACAGATAAAACTTTATTTTGATGGTATTTATTCACCACTGGGATTTTTTATTATTTTGCTATATAAATTAAAAAGTCCAAAAATTTTGAAAAAAAGTGTTTTTCTTATAAAATTTTGCAAATAAATAATTTTTCTTCATAAATCTTGGCCAAAATGTATTCATCTATCTTTTTAGTAAAAAAAAAAAAAAATAACCCAAATTAGTTCATAACCAAAAATTATAATTTTTCAAAACATTTTTTTACATTTTTTATTTTTTTTATTTTATAATTTATGTTTTTTTTTTTAACATACTGTCACCCTAGCAGTACAGTGTCACCATAGATTTTTTTCAACTTTTTTACACTAACTGCTTTTACACCCATAAAGACTGTAAAATCAATCATTTCTCTTTCTCTCTGGCTGCATTCCTGCAGCCATTGATAAATACTGAGAGAGCTGTGATTGGTCACAGCTTGTCACATTGTACAAGGCTTTTGTAAATAGCCTTGTACCATGTGACCTCTGTGATCATTCACAGATTTCACAAGTAGTAATTAATGATGTCAGAAGTGACATCTTGCTTATTACTATTCATGTGATCACTGATTGGCCAATAAGTGATCACATGAATCTGGATCTCACACAGAGGTCCCGTACAGCGATTGGTGTTCTGCTGTGTCCTCTGGACACAGCGGGCATCGGATCGCGGTGCCGCTCACTCCCAGGAAGCACGCACAGGCTGAAAATGCGGACGCCGTTTATGAACGGCAACCCGCTCCTGCACTGCTCCCGTCCAACCGTTTATGTACAGAGGTCCCGTACAGTGATCTGTGTTCTCTCCTGACACAGCGGGCACCTATCGCAGTGCCGCGCACTCCCAGGGAGCGCGCGCAGCCTGAAAATGCGGATGCTGTTTATGAACGGCAACCCGCTCCTGCACTGCTCCCGTCCAGCCATTTATGTACAGAGGTCCTGTACAGTGATGTGCGTTCTCTCCGGACAGAGCGGGCACCTATCGCAGTGCCGCGCACTCCCAGGGAGAGCGCACAGGCAATGGATGTGGGGGGACAGTTAGAAACGTCCACCCACATCGGCAGCACTCCCATCCAGCTGTTTATCTACATGGGCCAGACGGGAAGTGGTTAAATGACATTCATAACGAGTGAGCAACCTTCAGTGTTCAGAAAGCAGCAGGGCAGCTGCTTGACATGGGACCTGGAAGCTAGCGTAGATCACTGTAGTAGTGTGATTTCCAGCTTCCACGGGGATCCCACAGGTATGGCACATGCATACTTACAGTGCTCCAAGCTGGACCAATGTAACTAGTTGTAAACTGCCATACCTGGAAATCCATTGCATATGGAAAATATAAATCATGGGTAGGGGTGAGGTTCCTCTTGATCTCCATACAATTAGCAGAATACAATATTTTTTTTTTTTCTAGAACGGTCCTTTAAATGAAGTGACCTGATTTAGTCATTTTGTTCCAGATGAAAGTCCATTTTGTCACATAAGCAGTTTCTCTGTAAACAGTCAGCTGTGCGTTGGTGAAGAGGTTTAATGTAAATACCCTGCTGTTTTGCAATGCCTCCCATCTGATAAAGCCTAATAATCCATGTGGATACCTGATCCCAGGGTCCTGTGTTTGTGTACTTGTCAGTGGACAGGGGAGGGATGTTTCCTGGAATTGCCCTGGAATCATTGGGCCTCTCTCCAGAGTGTGCAGCTCCCCCCAGCCCAGCATACTGAACAAGAGGCTGAGCTGAGCTCACAAACCGAGCAGTGTGCAGGCCGGGCTGTACCAGCCTCTGCCTCCTCTCTATAACGGAACATGATGTTACTCAGTCCAGTCTGTCTGATCCTGCTGGCTTCCTCCCTACTGGTGACCACACTGTCGGAAAGACGAACATGTAAGTGTCCTCTCTTGTTATATCTTTAAATTAAGTTTGTTTGCGTTTAGGACATACTATGTTGCCCATTAGGACCAAAGCCAACCACACACATCACCACGTTTCCTGGCAATCTGACTGATCTGTTGTAGAAGCAATACCGCACACCGAGATGCAAAATAATATTCTTCCTTTATTAAAATAGCCAGCAGGAACAAGTTCTATTTGGACATGCTTTGAGCTAGGCTCTTCACTTTCACAAAGATTGTGACTGATCTTATGATAATAAGTCATGTAGGGGTTAAGATATGGGCTTTTAAAAACTTATGGGCATTGGAAGTAATTACAACTGTTCATGGATTTCCAATTTAGGGGTCCGTTTATGATACAGAGAATAGCTGCGATTCAGAGGATCGCAGCTATTCTCTGGTCATTCACAGTTTATGACACTCAGGAGATCAGTGGAGAACATGTTCAGCTCTTCGCTGGAGATCTGTGTTCTCCCTCCAGATTCTCCAGCCCAGAGCTGGAGAATCGGAGGAACCGCAAACTAAGCAGAGATAATTTACCACTGCATAGTAAACTGATCTTTTACTGTAATCTCCCGAGATTATAGTAAAAGCAGCCATTTTCCAGCGTTTGTAGACCGTTCTCCCTTCGTTCGGAGAACTGATCTACACCGCTTCATAAAAGGCATTCACAGGAGAACTGTGTTCTCCGAGAATTCCGGAGAACTGAGCAGCGATCATTTACCGCTGGTTCATAAATGGACACCATAATTCCTTAGAAGAGGAAACAATCCTTTAGCCACAATTGCGCCAGAATGTGTTAACAGAGTGAATGATGTAAAATATCTCTGTGGGTTTGGTGGTATGACTTTTGGGACATTGATAAGCGGATCTGTAAACACAATTGACTATACATGTGTCCATCTATAAGCACTTAGGGCCTCATTCATATGGCTAAATCAGCAGGTATCTTGTGGAAAACCATGGCCAGGAGCTAAGGTGTGTACAGACTGCCATGGCCGGTTAGCCTGTACAAAACAATGACAGGCTGACATAGGCCGTAGCTGTCTGACAGTGTTCAGAAGTAATCACATAGGAAGCAATTACCTGTGGTTAGGAGCAGATGATCTGGATGCAAGCTGTTCGCTGTGATCATCTTTCTCTAACCGCAGGTTATCTATGCCCTGTGTGATCACTTCCGAACACTGGTGGACAGCTGCAGTTGCTGTTGGTCATTGCTTTGTATAGGCATCCCAGAAGCAGCTGTCTGTATACACCTGGGCACCCAGCTTCAGTTTTCCACAAGATACTTGCTACACCATGAACAATTTGGCTGCTTGAAAGAAGCCTAAGACTGGCCATAGACAGCTCAAATTTTGGCTGAATTTGCTGAAGCTACAAACACCAACCAGGTTGACAAAAGTCAATTTAGAAACTGACCAAGGCAGGATGTAGATGGTGTGAATTTCTTTCCTGCAATTACAGGGTGCAGGAAAGAAAATCACCCAATTACCCCATCAACATAGTCAACTTTGCAGAGTGATTGTGTTCTCTCGGCAACAATGTAAAATGCAACATGCCGGTTGTGCCCAAGTCAATAGATGGATTGACTTGGGTACAATCAGTCTGCCCATAGATAGTTGGATTCTTGGCCCCTGTTGAACTGGCTGAGATTCGACTTCGATCTATGGCTGGCTTTAGCATGGTGGAAAATTTTCTGGCAAACAGTAACTGTATCAGATTGGCATCACAATTTTATTGGCTGAATAAAATAGCTGGGAGATTCCTCCATACCTGTTGTTTAGCATGGATGAAGGATTAGAACAATTTTCTCTTGTTGAAAGACAACATTGGGCCATATATGGCTAGCTTATGGTGGCCACGTGTGATACAATTCTTACCAGTGATGTGACCAATTTCAGCAATGTCAGCAATACTTTGGCCATATACGGCTTGTATAAAAATTTGGCTTCAACCCTCGAAAATCTGTTGGATGTGATTTTCAGATAATTAAATTATCCCTGAGAAAGGGTAATTATAAGTGTGCACTCACCAACCGTTGGGGGAATCTTGAAAATGGTTGAAGTGATACTCATTTCACAACAGTCAACTTGAGCAGGTACCTGTGAGATCGTCCAGTCAGTGGCCAGAATGAAAAACACCATGACTCAACCTAGGGAGAATATTGTGAGCCAGAAGAGTATGAATTTACAGACATTCATACAGATCTTAGAATGTTTACAGAAACGCAGGAGCAGCCTCCCGGTGGATTATAACGATGGAGTGATATATATAAGAGCATTACACTCATCTTACTGTCTAATCCTCCATACGATTGTGTATCAGGAGATCTAAGTGGATATCCAGCTGAGAGCTTAGGCTATGGCCTGTAAACACTGATCAAGAGTTCGTGCCATGAATCCAGTGTGTTCCCTTATTGTTCCCTGACATCCTGTTGTTTGTCACAGCTGCTTCTTAGTCCAAAACATGTGTTTTATCAGGACGGCTTCATTTCCTCTGCATTGTCAATAGCTAGCTTTATAGGAGGCTTTTGTGCTTTCATTTGCTGTTTTACTTTGGCATGCCACTCATTACTCGACTTTTTTACAAGCTTTGCAACTGATCTGTGTCACATGTGACAGCTAGATAGTGCATAGAAAATGTACCAGCATTGGTGAGTGCTGAGAGATGGAAAGATAACAGAAAAAGAATGTGTACAGCATGCTGGAAATTTTTTAACACTCTGAATATGACCCAGTCCTTGGATGGTGGCTGCATTAGTTTCCTTTTTTTCACCTTTATTTTCACCTGGTGATCTGGCCAGTGACCAACTTCATGCACTTCTCTATCTATGAAGGAGCAACAGAGGCACCCTTGTATGACAGCACTGTCTGAGGAGGGTAGTGTTAGATGGACTAATAGATTTGGATTAAACTTGAAATAAGTATTTAACAAATTAAAGTCTAACACATTTTAAGCAGTTATAGAAACAGATTTTTTTACTTTTTGGGATAAAGGTTTTACACAAAAGAATAAAAGCTGACCATTGTTAGCACCCCTGCCCAGTGGTGTATCCTCCATGGATGCAATGTCTGCAGTGCACAGAGTTCCAAAGGATGGGGGCCCACTGTTCCCTTACACACTGCACAACATGGGGAAACCCTGTTCTGTTCCTTGTTTTCAGGGGGAGAAGGAGCATGATTGGCCACTGCTAAGGCCAATTACTTTCCTGCTAACCCTGTCTCCCGGACCCAGGGACAGGAGGAAGTGAGCCCACGCTGAGGACAGAAGGAATGCCATAAGTCCAAGTGGTAAGCTGTGCAGTGGAGGCCTGTGTGGCTGTACTGTGGATAAAGGGTCCTTACTACTGACCTCTGAACTTAGAAAAAGTTACTACTGACTTCTGAACTCTGCACCACTTACTACTGACCCCTGAACTTCACCTCACTAATTATTGACCTCTGAACTCTGCCATGCTTCTCCTGACCCCTGAACTTTACTTCACTTACTGCTGACCATGAACTCTACCTCACTTACTACTGGCCTCTGAACTTTGCATCACTTACTCCTGAACTTTGTCTCACTTACTCCTTACTGCTGAACTCTGCATCACTTACTATGGACCTCTGTAGTCTGTGTCACTTATTCCTGACCCCTGAACTCTGTGTCACTTATTGCTGACTCCTGAACTCTGCATCAGTTACTCCTAACCCCTGAACTCCGTGCCACTTACTCCTGGCCCCTGAACTCTGTCATTTACTCCTGACCCCTGAACTTTGTGTCACTTATTACTGACCCCTAAACTCTGCATCACTTACTCCTGGCACTTGAACTTTACATTACTTACTCCTGACCCATGAAATCTGTCTCACTTACTCCTGACTGCTGAACTCTGCATCACTTACTATAGACCTCTGTGCTCTGTCACTTATTCCTGACCCCTGAACTCTGTGTCACTACTGACTCCTGAACTCTGCATCAGTTACTCCTGACCCTTGAACTCCGTGCCACTTACTCCTGACCCCTGAACAGTGTGTCACTTATTACTGACCCCTAAACTCTGCATCAGTAACTCTTGACCCGCTTAACTCTGTGTCACTTACGCATAGCCCTCCTGTCCCTGAATTTTGTCATTTACTCCTGACCCTTGAACTCTGTGTTATGTATTCCTGACCCCTGAACTCTGTTTCACTTATTACTGAACCCTGAACTCTGTGTCGCTTACTCCTGATCCTCCTGGCCCCTGAACTATGTGTCACTTATTACTGATCCTTGAACCCTGCATGACTTACTCCTGACCCCTGAACTGTGCATCACTATGAACCCCTGAAACCTGCATCACTTACTCCTGACCCCTGAACTCTGTTTCACTACTAACCCCTGAACTTTGCATCACTTAATCCTGTCCCCTTAACTCTGCATCACTTAATTCTGACCCCTGAAGTCCTTGTCACTACTTACCTGTGAACTATGTGTCACTCACTACTGACCCCTGAACTCTGTGTCACTTACTCTTGACCCCTGAATTCTTTGTCACTACTGACCTCTGAACTCTGTCACTTATTACTGAGCCCTAAACTCTGCATCAGTTAGTCCTGACCCCTTAACTCAAGGTCATTTACTCCTGATCCCTGAATTCTGTATCACTACTGACCCCTGAACTCTGTGTCACTTATTTCTGATACCTGAATTCTACATCACTTATTACTTACCCCCGAACTGTGTGTCGTTTACTCCTGATCCTCCTGGTCCCTGAACTCTGTGTCATGTATTACTGACCCTTGAACTCTGAATCACTTACTTTTGGCTCCTAAACTCCTTGTCACTATGGACCCCTAACTACTGACTTCTGAACTCTGTGTTATTTACTCCTGACCCCATGAACTCTGCATCACTTACACCTGACCCCTGAAATCTGCATTACTTACTCCTGATCCCTGAACTCTGCATTACTTACTCCTGACCCCTGAAATCTGCATCACTTACTCCTGACCCCTGAAATCTGCATCACTTACTCCTGACCCCTGAACTCTGTGTCACTACTGGCCCCTGAACTCTGCGTCACTCACAGTTGACCTCTGGACTCATCACTTTCTACAGATCTCCTACCAGGTGTGCCCAATGTATAATCTTGTACACAGGCTCACTGCCTGGTCTGGTTAATGAAGCTGCAAAATAAGAGCAGGGTCAACAGGTAAAAAGCTAAGCTACGGGGGGGACTCAGAAAAACAATGACTGCTTTGTTCATGTTAATGACAGACTGAATATATGGAATTTCTGATTTTGCCTTTAGTACCATTTTTTAAAATGGCACTAAAAGCAAACTTAAAAAAGACATATGGATCAATGTTGCATCTAAAGTCACATCAAAGTAGTACAGGCACCTTTTTAAAGTCGCTGCAGCTTTAAGTCACACTGATTGGAACAGGTGTCATTGAAAAGAATGGGCTGTGACTTATCATGTGACTTTGATGTCCAAAGTCGCATGACAAGTCGCACAAGTGTGAATGGAGCCTAACTGCTTAAATTGGAACTGTAGTTAAACCAGAACTAAACCCCCCTATCCTTTTAACCCAAGGAAGTTGCTATCTTAGCATCTGTTTGAAAAACATCTGCCATGCTGCTGTACATGTGATCAGTTATGATAGTTTGACAGTTTGGTTGAGAACATAAGCAAATGTGACAGTTAGCATTCCTAGTATGCTGGGAATGTAACCGTTTTTTGGTAACCGATGGGTTAAGTTCCGCTTTAAGGGACAGTTCACACCACAAAAACATCCTCCAGATCCATTCCGGATACATTTCTGCATGCACTTTTTTAATGCTTTTTTGATGCATTTTAGTGTGTTTTTATGCTTCTGATGCATTTTTGATGCGTTTCCAGATGCTTTTTTCCCTCCCTTTTTCATTTCAATTGCAAAATCTTTATTTTCATCAAGACAATGCCTTTCATGTTTGCCTTTCATGTTTTTTTCACTGTACTGGGGTCCAGTGCTTTTTTATGTGTATTTGATGTTTTTTAGTGCGCTCCAGTACAGTTCTGGACCTGAAAATCACTGAAACACACTGCAATGGTGTGAACTATGCCATTGGAACCCATATAACCTACTTTCCATGATTTTTTGATGCATGTGGTATGAACAGGCTCTAAAAAAAATGCAAACAGGCAGTTTTTTTAGTGCAGAAGAGGTTTCTTACCTGGCATTTTCACTTTGTGGTGCTTAGATACAGTAAAGTGGTTGTAAACCCTTATATATACCAAGTGAAGTGACAGGTGATACACAGAGATGAAACAAATCTTCCTAAATAAATTGTATCTATCATCTTCTACATCCATTTAAAGTGCTGAATTTATAGAGCTTGTCAGAGAGTTCAGAAAAAAGGGGGTGGAGAACTGAAATTACACTTTGCAGAGCACAGCGAGGGTAGCTCTGAGAGCTGATTGGAAGAAAAAAGACCCCCCCCCCTCCACTCCACACTGTCAATCAGCTTGAGGCCCTTCCACTGCCACCATTTTTCTCTTGGTGTCAGGAAAACGTGTCAGAAGTAATTCATGCTGATAGAAGAGAAATGAGGCAGCAGACAGAAATGACACTTTGTGCTCTTAATTGAGACAAGTACACAACAACCACTTTAAGTTCCTCTTTAGGTGTTCAAAGGGAACACTGGTTCACTTAGCATTGTGGAAAATGCTCACCATTACTATATCACCCAGCCACACTAGTCAGCTTTACATTTTGCATGGCTCATCATTTTTGGTGAGACATCTGTCAGATCAGGGGGCATTCCTTTAAAACATTGCTATTAATATCTCACATCTTGCAAGAATGGATTGGAAGATTCTTCCTGTTCTTTGTTAAATAAGTAAAGGCAGCATATGTTATTAATGGTGCAATAATGGTGCAAATTTCATCATCTACATAGACAGAGTTATTATTTAGTGGGGAGGAAATGGATGTATGTAGAAGGAGACAGGCATGAAGATGAATAGAGAGAAGTGTTAACATTCCTTTCTTAGCTAATAAACACCCCACACTCCTGACACCATTCTCTCCTACACAAGGTCCTTTAGGGTCAGGTTCGTGTGAGGTTAATGGAACCATGAAACCCTCCACCATAAATCCTCCAGCTATTATCAGCTACATACAGAGAGTCTTTTCCTGAAAGTTGCATATCAAGCCACTTTGTAGGAACAATGTGTGAATATCTTCTGTCTTACAAGGACAATTGCTATTTACATATTTAATGTTCATTCATTTAGAGTAGCCCAATTAATTAAAATCATAAGTAAGCACTTATTGCAATGCGAAACAACATATCCATGACAATTCATAGAAAATTAAAATATAAATTGAAGTTCATAATATTATTGGAATGCTAGCAAGATAAAGATGGAATAGATCCATCCCTCTATTTCGTCTTTATGCTAGCTGGCTTTGCACTACACCACATGTTAAATAGCTGTACTTTCACTATTGTGTGTTTCATATTATTTCCACGGATAACCACATTGGATCTATGTCAGCGGGATATGGAAACATCTTCAGAAGTTTAGTTAAGAGTGGAGCAGCAAATTTAAGGTGGATTGTTTAAAGTGCAATTTGACCTTCCTACATCCAGGGGTCAAAATATAAGGTGAACTGCTCTCATATGGGTGGTGATTTGATTTGACACAAGTTGGTGGTGGATGAAAATTAAAGAAATTTCTTGTACATATATACAAGGGGCATTCAGGTCAAACTGTGACTCTAGAGTTTATATACTAAAAGAACAATTTTCAAGGAGTGGAAACTGCATTTATTTTCAACATACTCCCCTGCTACATTTATACATTCATCCTAACGTTTAACTAATGCCTGGAAAGCTTTGGCATAGAAAGGTTTGTCAGTACGCCTGAACCATCCTAGGACAGCCTGCTTCACTTCGTCATCTTTTTGTTTGCAGTTCCCACAGAAAGATTTGCTTCTTGTGCAATTTCACGACAGGTTATGCGTCGATTATCCAGGATCAGGTGTTCCACATGCTGAATGTGGGCTGGGAACCACCAAGGCCAGGAACATCAACGTTCATACGGCCATCCATTCAAATATCTTACTGTGGCTGATCATCACTGTACTGTGCTTGAAATCTTCTGTAGAACATCCACGGGTTTTACGCCTTCAATCACAAGAAACTTCACCATACACTGTTCCATGCACGCACTAACACAGTCGCTGCCATCTTGATTAACGGTCTCTGGACTGGCCCGCAACATGTGCGCCACCTATCAGTAATAAGACACACTTGCCACTTACTACTGCATGTAGTACCACCACGCTAGTGTCCCTTTGTATACCTGTAAAATTAAAAGTCCCGGTCTGACTTGCACACCCCTCGTATAAACATTACTTTTAAAAGAAAATTGATGGTAAAGGGGAAACAAAAGGCTCAAGTGCCATAGTGTATGGGAAGATCTGGATACTTAACTTTCACCATCTCAAATTTTCATTGTGGCCACCCCACCCAATTAGCATCACCAGACCAAGGTCTGGGTGGGTAGTTCTTGATCACCTGACCTCCCTACATATTAATACTTTCTCCCAGCATGCTCAGCGACAAAAGTAACTCCTACTGATTAGCTGAGAAAGGTATGCATATTCATAACCCAGCTTTACTGCAATCCATCATAAAGGTATCAGTTCTACCAACTGACAGAAGGAAGGAACTACAGCTACACCAGGCTGGAGAAATCCCAAATGATCATAAAGACTATAAATCAACTAGATTGCTAAAACCCAGCACAACTAAATTTAATGGTAGCCCCTGTTTAGGACAAGGGGACTACAGAAATAATCCTATGAGAGTAAAATATTTGTTGTTATTTCACTCCTTCTTCTACAGCTATTGCTTGCCTGACTGTTATGCTGATACTCTAACAGAGGAGTGTCCAACCTCCGGCCATGAATGCAGCCCAACACATAATCGTAAACTTACTTAAAAATGTTGATTTGGAGGGGGGATTTTTTAAATAAAAATGCGTTTACACTTACCGAACACATGTGGCCGAAGAATAATTTGCAAAAAGTTTTATCTTCCCAAAGAAAAATATATCTCACTCTTCACAATCATGCCTTTTTTCGTGTCATCAGTTTTCAGCAGCACCTATATTTGTGAGCAACTATTTTCAAGGATGAAGTAAAGGAAGGGCAAAGTTAGAACCAAAATATCTGAGTATCCATTGAGTATTGTTATTACATCCATCAAACCAGAAATTGATGCATTAGTGTCAAATATCACACCAGTTTTATGTTTCCATCTTTTTCTTTTATAATAAAAAATATTACGAAAAAAATTAATTTTTATTACTCAGATAGGTACATTATTCATATCAGTGATCATTAATGTGTGATCTGCCCGATTTGTTCTGCTCTTCAGCTATCCTTATTGTTAATGTATTTTATGTGTGGCCCAAGACAATTCCTCCTCTTCCAATGTTGCCCAGGAAAGTCAAAAGGTTGGACACTCTGCTCTAACTTCAGTACTTTCTGAACCCCTGATCTAGAACAAGTTAGCAGATCAAGTGTTCTGACTCTGGATTTCCTTGCTGCATACTCAATTCAGTGCAAAGACTAAGAATGCTTCAGAGCCAGATGATTGGCCGAAAAGCCAGACATAAAAAACGTAGAAATCAGTAAGACAGCTGATACTATATCTAAATCTATGGCTTGCTCTGCCTTCCTCCATCAGCTAAAAACATACTACCGGTATTAGGTTAACCAGCTGCCTTTAACCTAGTGTGTGTGTACACAGTACTACAGGAAAGATTTCTGACTGTAAGCTCCTTTGGAACAGGGAATGAAGCAACAGGTTTGAATGTCTCTAGGTCCCTTGCACATGGAGCATGAGAGGGACAAGTACAGTGTCCAGCCTTGCTATAAAGTCTGTAGCAGGCTGCGGCTAGATGAGCCTGAATACTAGACTGATTGTTACCGGGGTTTAATGCCCTGTGCTTAAAATGCTTCAGAATATGGTGGGGATGTATTAATGATTAAAGAAATTATCTGGTCTTATTGTCCTCTGGTCACTTGAAGGAATGCAGAAGTACATCCAGTTGGCAGATGACTTGAGAACTGAGACTACAACAGCTCAGTGCGCCATGAAGCCCCTATGTGGTCTGGCCTATTATTACGAAATGCCTGCGGTTTAGGAGAACCATCATCTGCCCTCTGCAGGCTCCTTTGCCTTCCGGCAATGACAGCTGCTTTCATGAAGCTCATGTTGTTGTTTATCTATTTCTGTATTATGTTTGGCTGTCAAAGCAATAATGTTACAGAGGTATCAAATGATTCCATTTATGGGTAAACAAAAAGAGAAGCGGCACCTGCAGATGGCAGAAAGCTGAGTCAGCACCAGATCATTTGACAGGTTTCTTTAGTCATATAAACAGACAACATCATGGTTCATGTAGTATGAATGTATTACCATGGTGTCTAAAGCTGGACATAGGCGTTTAAAGTAGTTGTAAACCATTACATATAACCAGTGAAGTGACTATCCTCAGATGATACACAGAGATGAAACAAATCATCCTACATTGGTTGTACCTGTCTTTCTTCAGTCTTCTCTTCTTTACAGCCATTAAAAGTTCTGAATTTAGAAAGTTTTTCTGGGAGTTCAGAAAACAGGGGGCGGAAAGCTGAAATTACACTCTGCAGAGTTCAGTGAAGAGAGCCCTGAGAGCTGATTGGAGGAAAGAGACACCCCCCCCCTCTCCACACTGCATATAGGAACAGAGCTAAGAGGTGAACTTACTAGAGGTCCCTCCCCTGTCACCATTTTTCTCTTGGTGTCTGGAAAACTTGTCAGAAGTGATTCATGCTGATAGCAGAGGAACAAAACAACAGACAAAAATGACACTTGATGCTGAGACAAGCACACACTATAGAGAGATATGCTTTGTTCATATGTGTCTGAGGTTTTCAACCACTTTAACTAACAGATTCCTTCATCCACACTACATAGAGCAGATGAATCCTTATGCTGGGCTATAGTATGCTGATTGGATGCAGCCGCTGTTGAACCAACAATTTTTTAGTCAACTCCTTTGATTCCTTCAATCAAAGGATGTTAGGTGAGGGGTGGCCGACAGAGCCACTCACTAAGTAAATTCTGGAACAGGCCAAAATTTAGGCAATGTATGATCAGCTTAAGAAGCGAAAATGACATATTCTTTTGACAAGGCATCCCCCATCCATTGATACATCAGAACTTTCACACATACTTATATTATATACTATATTTCTGGGTATGGGTAACATGTGATCTTTTCCTCTTCCTGACAAGATGCAGTGCTCAAACCTGATTGGTCAGAGTAATAGACCACAGGGAGAGCACAGAAAAGGTATCAATGGGTGGGGGGTTCCCTATCAGAAGAACCTATAACTCTACTGTGAATGGGCAAAGTGTCGGATTTCCTTAGGCCTCCTCACATGGGTGCCTGGTGCCATAAAACATAGCAATTGGGGGTATTTCCCTGCCAGGGATTCAAAGTTAATCCCTTCAGCTGCCCATGGAAACAAATTACAGCATGTAGCTATATGTGTGTAAGGAGACCTGTGATTATGCAGATGTTAGCACCACGATGAACCAGTCCTGCCTGCTTCTCCTTGGATAGAGCACCAATTCCCTGCCTTTGTACCCACCATATTGGACACATGTCTCCTGACCAGAGTCCCGCACAAACATTCCCGGCCCAAGGTTTAACACTCCTAATAAAGGAATGCGTACACACAGATACATTCTCTACACTTTACTGCAACTTCACATTTCTTCCCGTGATATTTCACCTTTGACATACTTGCAGAAGTTTCAGCACTAACATGAACATACATCCTACAGTAGTCATTTCAGTACAGAGCACAAGTGCACATCTTTTAGCCATTTTCCTCCATTCCTCTCCTTGGAAGCACCACAGAATTGGGACCACCTCCTCAGGTATATTCTAAGCATCAGGCTTTCCACCACCAAGCCACAGGATCCCCATCTGAGGGTCAGGAGGCAAGGCCCTTCCATTAGTGTACTGTCTCTCTTTTCCAAATGTCCCATCTATAGTATAGTCCAGCCGGACAAATGCCATGATGTCTTCAATTATCACTCATGTTTTAGAAAGCTCTGTCCAGGCCCCACAGGCCTTATGCACCATGCTACAGGACTTGCAGAAGGTGTTCAGGGGTAGAAAAGGTGAATTCACATAGTCCTCACATGATCTGTGCCTCTTCTGGAAATTCAACCCTGTACCAGGCTCTCCAGCTAAGTGCAGGTTTACATCTTTGCAGCTCTGGGGTATCCTGTTTCTGTGGCCAGAAGACTAACCTCAAAAATGTGCTGGGAGCTGCAAGAACCTGTAAACATTTCTGGCCATAGGCTGGGTCTATTTTATATGGCTTGCTAGAGGATAATGTGCGGGGATGAACAATGCTTGGTAGTGCAAAAGTGCACTTACACTTCTTCAGCCCACTCAGAGTGTATGAAATACCAAACTATTGGTAGTAGAAATTGGAAATATTCAATGTCAGTTATGTCTGCTCCTGCTCTTTTATCAGCCACTGCCATTTTCAGCCCAATCTTGAAATTCTACTGGCGTGTAGGCACTCTAAGAAATTCCTTTCAAATGACTTGTAATTACCCTTATAGTTGTTGGGCATTTATGTTTCATTGAATATATTGTTTTGATGAATCAAATGAAGGCTATTACATCTGCATGCATACAGATACAGAGAGAAAAACTAACAGTGTCCACTGAATTTAAACCTGTCTAAGAAGGAGGCATGACTCCCAAGCCCTTTTATAAATGCTTAATACCCTCCTGCCTTAATACCTAAAGGCTAAGTTCACCTCTTTGGGCAGAATTTCACTTCACAGTCTTCACAATCTCACTTCACAAAGTGTTTATCTCTTACTTACCTCCTCCATTCAGTGTGAATGTTGTTCATTGACATGGATTGTACAGACATGGGTGGGGGCAATCTCCTAGAGGGAGACACAAAGTACAGCGGATGACCAAGAGACTGCAGACAGTACAGGGGATGACCAGAGACTGCAGACTGTACAGAAGATGACCAGAGACTGCAGACAGTACAGGACATGACCAGAGACTGCAGACAGTACAGGGGATGACCAGAGACTGCAGACAGTACAGGAGATGACCAGAGACTGTGGACCTTTGGGGAGGGAGGGGGAGTGGGTACCTGAATTTGACAGGTACCCGCTCCCACTTCCGGGGAGTTGTCCTCCCTTTAGTGTGGGCACCCAGCTGTGATAGTCAGGTGCCCACTGCGCATGCGCGAGAAGCTCTGCGCTTTGTGAATGGCCCGGCGTCTTCTGGGACACAAGACAGATCCCAGAAGATGCCGGGCCTCTCATAAAGTGCAATGCTTCTCGCGCATGCGCAGTGGGCACCTGGCTCTCACAGCCGGGTTCCCACACTAAAGATGCTGGCGCGGGAAGACTGTACAGCACTGGACCAAGGAACAAGCAAGGTCCTGCTGTGTAGAAGAGCTGAGCGGCCGACCCAGTATTCTGACAAGGTGTCGGCGGCGGAAATACAGGACCAGCAGCTCCATATTTGCTCCATAAGACGCACTGACATTTTCCCCCTTTTTCGGGGGAAAAAAAGTGTGTCTTATGGAGCAAAAAATACGGTAGTTACACCAGCAACCCTGTGCGGATACTGCAAATCTTCTGCAAACACCTAGCCCATTTGTACTCCCAAACGGAAGCCTTTGACCAGTCTCGTGCAGAGAGTCTTCTCGCTCACCTCACCCTCCCAAAATTGACCAACCAACATCAGGAAACTCTCGAGAAGCCGATCTCACAAGTGGAAATATTAAATGCTATTAAGACCCTGAAGTCGCGTAAGCGTCCTGGCCCAGATGGATTCTCCGCTGCCTATTATAAGAAATTTGCCCACCTTCTCTCCCCTATGCTAGCAAACGCCTTTAATGTTTTCTTAGCCGGCCAGTTCTTTAAAGCTGAAAACTTGACAGCCACTATCACAATGATCCCAAAACCTAACACAGATGACTCCACTTGGTCTAACTATAGACCTATTTCTCTTCTCAATATCGACATTAAACTTTTTTTGAAGATTCTTTCCACACATCTTAACCCAATCATTGGCTCCCTTGTCCACAATGATCAAGTGTGCTTTATCCCCACACGCCAAGCTGGCCATAATATTAGACGCGCGGTCCTTCTCGCTCACTTAGCCTGTACTCACAACATCCCCACCTGCTACCTGTCGTTAGATATTAGGAAGGTGTTCGACACAGTCCCATGGGCCTACCTCAGCTTTATCCTACAACGATGGGGCTTTGGGACCCATTTCATGTCATAGATCTCCTCACTATATTGTGACCTGTCAGCTAGTATTCACTACATGGGACATAAATTGGCCTCTTTCCCAATTTTGCGAGGCATCCGTTTAAGAGAGCCCACTCTCGCCGTTGCTTTTCACTCTAGCTATAGAGCCTCTCACCCTCCTAATAAGAGCCAATCCCAACATACGAGGACTCCTTTTTCCTCTGACCTCCCCACTAACCTCAACTCCTAATTTACTCCGGCTCCTCCAAGATTTGGGCCACGTCTCCGGCCTTCAAGTCAATCCCCAAAAGTTGACGATATTAAACATTTTCCTACCCCTTCATGAGTTGGCTCATCTACAACAGGTTCTACCATTCTCCTGGTTGGATCTTTATCGGCCAATTACCTTCCTATGCTAGCCCATCTCACTAGCCTCATGACTAATTGGTCTTCCTTGCCAGTGGCTTGGTTGAGTGGGATCACGGTAGTAAAAATGTCTATCCTGCCTAAGATACTGTATTTATTTAGAGTTTTACCCATCCTAGTGCCAGGGCATTTTCTCCGCATTTTACAACGACGAGCTTACACATATGTTTGGGGCCCCATCCATCCTTGTATTAATTGTTCCATCATACACAAATCTAAACCTATGGGTGGCCTAGGTCTCCCCGACCTTGCTAAATACTACCATGCAGTACACCTTGCACAACTGCCTAAGTATCACGTGACTTCCAAAATTCCTCAATGGGTCACTCTTGAGTCTGTCGATTGTGACCCCCTCTCAGTTACTAATCTTTTATGGGTCCGGCCTTCGGACTGTCGGATACTCCAGAATACAGTCACTTCCCACTTCATGTCGCTTTGGGATACACTAAAATCCTGATATTCCCTCCAGTCACCATATAATCCCCTACTCTCATACCTCCGAAACCCGGCCTTCCTTCCTGCCTGGTCCTCCCCTCGATCCTTCTCACAATGGTCCTCGGAGAACCTTGCCCACCAATTTTTGACTAATACCAGGATTAAATCCTTTCCTTCTCTTTGTGAATCACACTCCCTGCCAGTGTCCGAAATTTTCAGATACCTTCAACTCAAACACTTTTTTGCTCCTCTGTCTGCTAAATCCCCCTCTGCTCGATCCATGAACTTCTTCGAGCACGCTTGCAAAAGAGACCCTATAGGCGAGGTCTTATTTTATCACTCTATGCACTTCTTTTATCCTCTGAACCCTTCCGTAGCCCTACCTATGTCACTAAGTGGGATGAAGACCTTGGATATCAGCTGGGCCCTGCTGATTGGGACCAAATTTGGCTAGCAACCAAATCCTGTTTGCAGAACATAGTAGCGGTTGAGACCAACTGCAAGGTCTCGACCCGCTGGTACTTGGTCCTGGCAAGGATTGCTAAATATACCCCCAGTTGTTCTCCCAATTGCTTTTGGGGCTGTGCGATGGTGGGACTGCACTTCTATATTTGGTGGTCGTGTCCAGTCGCCCAAGCTTTTTGGACTGAAATCTTCAACCTTTTATCTTCTCTTTTTGCGAAGCCCCTTTCCTCTAACCCGGCCACTGCTCTACTGAATCTTCAGCCCCGTTCCTTATCTAAACCCCAATTCAAACTCTTTTTACAAGTCACCACAGCAGCCAAACAAATTTTAGCGAAATAATGGAAGTCTCCATCCCTTTGCGTTCTAGCAGTTAGAAATAAGGTGACACAAGCAATGATTCATGCTAAAGTGGAAACGACCATTACAGACTCCCTGGGTGGAACGATACCTTCCTCCTAATTTCGATGAATCATTGCTCCTCCCCTGACAACCTCCAGCCCAGACCTCTGGTCATCCTATGTGCCATCCCTTAGCCTGGTTTGGTTCCGAGATCCTCTCCTTCCTTTTCGGTAGTCACACATTCCCCCCCCTCTCCTCATTCATTCCTCTGGGCCCCCTGCCCTACTACACCTTCCCCCTATTCTGCTCTCATTTAGACTTTTTTTTCCCTTTCCTTTCCTCTTACCTACTCCTATTCTCTTTGTCTATCTTTTTCATCTGCTGCCGTTTTTTCTTTTTATGGAACCCCATATTGCTCACAGGAGCTATGCTCTCGCGACTGGTCATTACTATATTTTGCCTCTCTTTGTAATGCAACATCTTTCCTTGCTTAGATGTGGTTCCTTGTTTCTACTTGGATGATACTTTCATCAGGACTTCTGTCCTAATGGTTCTCCCCTTCTTGTATGCATTCTGTATGCTCTGTGTTTGTTACTGATTTGGAAAAAACTATAAAATGTTTGAACAAGAATGTGACTTAGAACATGATTGCAGGTGATGAAATCAGAACACTCTGTCTGCAAACTGATTCTTTGTTTAGACTCAACCCCCTCCCCCCCCCCCAAAAAAAAGCTGGAGTTGTACTTTTCTAAAGATTATTCTGAATTTTCATGTGACCCTTTAAAGCTGAATTCCAGGAAACCTAAAACTCTTCTCTTGCAGTGGGGCTGCACCCAAACTGCAAGGGCTAACTGCTTGTTTATGTCTAGGTGACTTAATAAAGCAGTTTTACTTACCTGATCCTTCACTCCTGCAGTCTCATTTGTGCTGCTAGACTGGTTCCCGCAGCCTCTTCTCCCCTATACCCTGGCGGTCTAAGGTCCTCTGATGTCATCCAGACCCCTGCCCTGGATGTGAATTTGCCAAGCGACAGTTCTTTGCTGGGGCATAGGGAATTGCTGGGTGCTGGAAAAGCAGGGTCTGGGTAAGTACAAACAGTTTTTCTGTCTGGTACAGAGCCACTACAATGGAGGGTTTTATGTTTCTGGAGTTTATCTTTTATTACAGAGACATGATTACTGGTAATATAACCACGTAGAAAATTTACTTTTTTTTTTATCTTTGCAGTTTTATCTTCTCAGTCTGCATCTCAATTTCTTACAAGAAAACGGAGAGCAAATTCCTTTTTTGAAGAAGGTAAACGTGGTGACCTGGAACGGGAATGTATTGAGGAGCTTTGCAACAAGGAAGAAGCTCGGGAAGTATTTGAGAATATCCCTGAAACAGTAAGCTAAGACCATATACTTTGATTTCAGTGTTAATGTTTGGACTTTGCTTATATTTTGCCAACTTATTTGAAAATGCATCCTGTTCTATTTTTTAGAGCACACACCAACATAACACATTGGTGTGACCTGTTGGGAAAAAGACATAAGACAAATTTATATGTCTGTGTGTTGTGACTATGCAGTCCAATTCAGATGGTGTGAATGGACTCTTAAAGTGCATCTAAACCTAAGAACAAAAATCTTCCTGGTAGAAATCTCAAATAATGTTATCAGCTTTCCCAGGTATCTCCTGTGAACTACAAAACTTCACAGACGAAAGTGTACGCCTAGGCTGATTTCCCCTGGAGGTAGACCAATGGTGCTCCAAAGCTAGAGAATGTCTTCCTGGTACTTTAAACAGCATGCGAGTATAAGGTGAAGAGCCGGCAACTCATTCTCCTGATAAAAGTACTTTATTCATAAAGGGTACAGTATGCAAGTTAAAGCAGCTTATGCGTTTTGGTAAAAGACCTTATTCATATGAATAAGGTTTTTTACTGAAACATGTAAGCTGCTGTAACTTGTACAATGTACCCTTTATGAATAAAGTACTTTTATCAGGAGAATGAGTTGCCGGCTCTTCACCTTATACTCCCAACTACAAAACTTCTCCTCCCTTTCTCATGGAGATGAGAGGAAGGTATTTGTAGCCCAAACTAAGAGATCAGCCTAGGGTGACAATGTTGCTCCTCTATAAACACAGTACAGTGAGTAAATGTTATCACTCTAGGACAGGAAGTATGTTCCTGGGAGGATCAACAGGTGAAAATAAAGGAGAAAAGCCAGAAAAAGGAAAACTAATGGAGTCACCACAACTATGGACTGATAAGCTGCAATAAATGATATTTTTGTTTTTGAATTTAGATATGCTTTAAAGAGACTGCCACTTTGCCCTGAATGGGTAAGGTCTCTTCAACCCCTTCCCTTCACCTCCTGGCCCTTTAAATGGGTCTTAATGCCAGACCCAACACTGTAATTTGCTCTCACAGCAGTTACATGTTCAGGAAGTCCACCCTGACAGCTTCCCATCACAAACAGAGAATGAGAGGGTGACGATCGCGGCGTCAGACCCCAGCCCTTCTCACCAAACTCGTGACCGAAGGACTAGCCAATCTAAAACCGCGCTGCCACGTGCGTAACAATGCCCCGCCCAGCTGCACCCTGCACAAAGATTTTCCAGCTAATGCACCACAACCTGTGTGCCGGCAGCCTGGGAGCGATAGTTACTGGGTCAGGTTAATTACGCAATTAACCCTTCACACTGCCACCACCTCCTTTTTGTACAGAGAAAGAGGAAACTCGGCAATATGAGCAATAACACTATGATGTTTGCATAAGCGTCGGTATACCACTGTCACCGCAGGCAGCGATATACCGAAGTTTAAAACACACACAGTAGCGCTTTTCAGAGGCAGGGGTTCTTTAGTTTGCATTAAAGAACTTTAGAAACAGTTCAACACTTTCAGAAAGTAAAATTTATTACTAAAAGGTCAAAAGGGTGCAATAAAAATATTTACAGAAAAAGATGTAGCCAATATATATAAATATACAGAGAACAATAGCACAGCAAAGAGATAACAGAAAGGAATTTAGATAAAGTACTTGCCGTCAGCCTGGGTTAAGCAGATCAGGTTTCAGAGCAAAAGGGTCGTCTCCCAGAGTTGGTTCCAATGTTACAAGGGAGAATCTTCAACTTAGCTCAACTCAGCTTAGCTTACCTTCAAGCATCACAGCCTTTATCTAGGAACTCAGCAGGGTGTCTCCCTGAAGCAGAGAACCAATCCCCTCATTTGGGCGGGTGTGGCAGGCGGAGACCCAAGCTATGACCAAAAATCCCTCCTAGCTTATATTATGGTTCATAACTTACCCTGGATACATATAACATTCTATCCACGAGTAGATTATATGTATCCAGAATCATCTGCTGAACGTCTGCATATGAAATATGAGGTACCTGCTGGGATGGTTAAGGAGATATTATTTTCTGCTCTCCTGTTGATCTCAGCTAGGGGATGTAATATACCAAACAATTTGTATTAAAGTGAGCCGTCCGAATATGTGCTCCATGTTTATGTAGTTATGTCCTATTTGAAGATATAAAATTATATGGAAAAGTGAGTTTTTAAATGTAGGTCTCTTTTTACGACTACCTGGAATGTCTTTGAGGCTCCGTGAGGGCTTGGTTTATGGTTTTACGATCCCTTCTCCAGCAAGAGTCTCGCAGACGTAGGGGCACCAGCTAGTGAGGTTTATAGCCATGACGCTCTCCCAATGAGTTTGCTACCTGTGATCTCTGTCATCATTCAGACCACATGTCACTGAACAGAGAGGGAGGGAGGATATCGGAGGAATCTGATTTGGGAGAGAGAGATACAAAATGGAGGGGTTTGGAGCAAAATGGATGACCGCGTCCATCTCTGTGTGCATGATTGCTACAGAGAGGTGTCAGTGACTGCTCGGTCAGTGTGCTGGAAGTATGCAGTAAGCACACTTTCAGAACAAAAACCTCTGCCCCTCAAAAGACACAAATGTACAGCAGCTGAATATTAAGGTCCACCCATAATGCATATATGCATTAATGCAGAGTGAAGAGGTTAAGCTAATTCAACTTTGTTTTACTGGACCCCAAGTGTGATTTGTACTGTTGTTAGTGTAGAACTGAAGCCAGACCTTCTTCATTGATTTTAGATAGAGTAGGGAAAGATCAGAACCTCTACAGTGTTTTAGTCTGTAATCTGTGGGTAGATTTTCCCATCAGTCCCAGTTTTACCTCCAGGACAGGTATTGCTACCCATATACCCTTGGAGAAATGTCCTTTCAGTTTCTATTGTGCCCCCTGGAGATTATATGTAATGAAAAATCTCCTTTCATGTTGTGAGAGCCGCCTGTCTGCTGGCCATTTCTTTCCACAACTTCCTGGATTCCCTACATGCTTTCCAGCTTCTCCTCTGCTGCCTTACATCTGAATCAGCAATATTTCCCCTTACATCTGAATCGCCAGAATTTCCCTTTACAACTGAATCCGCAGAGTTTCTCCTTACAACTGAATCCGCAGAGTTTCCCCTTGGATCTGAGTCTGCAGAGTTTCCCCTTAGATCTGAATCTGCAGAGTTCACCTTCTGTTACTCCTCTTCTAAGCACCTCTGTAGTTCCGAAGGTAGGCTCTGTGAAATGTGTGACACAGCGGTGCCTACTCACAGGACATAGTGAATATGTGTCAGAGAATTCAAGGAAGTAAATGAGTGGGGATCTTCACAAAGTAAGCTTACTAACTACAAGATCATTCAGTTGAAAAAGGATTTTGTATATAGGCAGGATTTTTGAGACACAACTCACATAAATATTTATAAAATACAAACAATTTTACTATCAAAGTTTAAGAAGGATCTTTCTTGTTCATAAAACCATAATAGAGAACATTTAAAAACAAAAACTTGTCCCCACTTGCTTGTTTAGAGCAATTACGTATACAACTGTTACATGTGTATATAGCTTGGTGGAGAACGACACCTTTCTTTTACATTAAGATTTTTTGCCCTTGTCAATAGGCTTGACACTTTTCTTGGATAGCATCCACTTCCTCAGGAGCTGACAGGGAGGCGAAGTTGCTCATTCTAAACATAAAACAAAAAGCCTATTGACACAGTCATACAATATTAATGTAAAAGAATGTTACATATTTCACAAAGCCTGCCTTCTGAACTAGAGAGGTACTGAGAAGAAGAGTATCAGGAGGCGAACTCAGCAGAATCAGATCTAAGGGGAAACCCTGCAGATTCTGATACAAATGTAAGGGGAAATTCTGCAAATTCCGATGTAAGGGGAAACTCTGTGGAGTCAGGACAGGTATCAAAGCTCACAGGCAGCAAGGTACTATGGTGGCAGGCTCTGTGAAATATATGACACAGCGGTGCCTACTTACAGGACATAGTGAATGTGTCACAAAATTCAATGAAGTAAATGAGTGGGGATCTTCACAAAGAAAGATTACAAACATTCGGTTGAAAAAGGATTTGTATATAGGCAGGATTTTTGAGGCACAACTGACATGGTGGAGAATACAGCCTTTTTTTTACATTGAACGACCTTGTGAATAGGTTTTTGTTTTATGTTTATAAATGATGAACTTTGCCCCTCAGTTCCTAAGGAAGTGGATGCTATCCAAGAAACGCATCAAGCCTATTGATACTGGCAAAAAATGTTAATGTAAAAGAAAGGTGTTATTCTCCACCAAGTTAAAAACAGTACATGTAACAGTTGTATACGTAATTGCTCTAAACAAGTGGGGGCAATTTTTTGTTTGGAATCTCTATTATGGTTTTATGAACAAGAAATATTTTTTTTACACTTTAATAAAATTATTTGTATTTTATGAATATTTATGTGAGTTGTGCCTCAAAAATCCTGCCTATATACAAAATCCTTTTTCATCTGATCATCTACTTGCAGACCAGCTCTTGAAGATATACTGCTACAGGATGGTTGCTGTGCACTGGATTACACACACACACACACACACACACACACACACACACACATTATATATATATATATATATAAATATATATAAATATATATATACGGTGGAAGGTGTATGACCTAAAAGCGATTCTAACCATTTATAACTTTATGGTCCAACATATTTGTTAAGAGGCCTCTATCATTGATTACTCACAGTGGTGGAATACACAGAAGCATATCTATATGGATGGAAGAATAACATGTTCATTTTTTGTGCACTGGATTAATTTAATCACTTGGAATATGATGGACTTTACTTTTTGAGCATATATGGACTTTATATATAACCTATGTAATATATTAAGATTGCTTATTTAGCGCAGCTTGCTCTTTCTTTATGTACTTGGTAATTGATATCACAATTTTATAGTAGTTGCTGTTATAGGTTTTTGATCGAGCATTGATTTTAATTTGGCTAGTTGAGATTTTATATATATATATACACATACATACACATGATCCAGCATTTCCAGGTAGGGGGCGTGCGCGTATGCTGCCCCATATAAAGTATATGTGCTGTCATTCGTTACAGTAAAAACGATTTATGGCTGGGACCACTGATCAGCTGAGTGAATGACAGTGCTCTGTACAGACAGCAGTGATGTTTCTGTTTTTTTCTCCCTGCAAAGCAGGGAGTAAAAACAGGCACATTGCTTAGTAAAAACAGCACATACACACAGTACACATTGTTAGGCACACAGATAGCCCATTGATTGCCCTTAGATGTTAACTCCTTCCCAGCAAGCATCATAAGTACAGCGATAGTGTATAGTACTATCACTGAACACTGTATTAATGTCACTGGAGATGTCAGTAGCAGTCAGTTCCCACAAAGTGTCAGTTAGTGTCAGATTGCCCACTGCATGTCACAGCCCCACTATAAATACATAAATCCCAGTATATATACCATAGTTTTTAGATGCTACAGCTTTCACACAAACCAATTATTATACACTTATTGGAATTTCTTTTACTGAAGACATGTAGCAGAATATATTTAGGTCTAAATTTATGAAAATGTTTTATTTTTTTTAATGTTTTGATTGGATGTGTTTTATAGCAGATAGTAAAAATTATTGTTTTTATTTCCAATTTTTGATATTTTTCCATTTGTATAATAAAAAATAAAAACCCAGTGATTATCAAATGCCACCAAAAGAAAATTCTATTTGTGTTAAAAGATATTATCAAATTCATTAGGGTACAGTGCTGCATGACCGCACAATTACCAGTTACCAGTTAAAGTAGCACAGTGCTAAATAGCAAAACAATTACCTGGTTATGAAGGGGGGGTGGTACATCAGAGCCGACATTATGAGACTTTTCAAGCTCATCCAGATTAATAGGAGTAGGCTTGAAATAATTGAAATACAACATGGAAATTAATGTATGATTTTACATTTAGACTATAGATAAGCTTTAATCCTTAAAAAAAATAATTATTTTTTTATTTTTCTAGGAATACTTTTACCCAAGATATTTAGGTGAGTAAATATAAATATTGGTAGTCAATTTAGAAATATCTGTTTGGCTTGTTACAGAATATGTGCTCATGAGCACCTGGATTCCTAGCAAACATTTAAATGCATTCATGTGAACTATCTTACCTGAGAAGAGATTTGTGATTCTCTTTATCCAGTCTTTTTATTCAGGCAGCATAGTTAGTTCATCAACCTCCACTATTCTCCACCACAGTAGGACCTGGTTGCTGAGCCACCTTCAGTTTGCTCATTGAACAAGGAAGGAACATCACCACACAGATGAAGCAATTGCTCAATTTTACAATGTGCATAATGGTCTGACCATTAATTGGACAAAGTCACCCATACTCCCTATAGATAACCATCCCTTTATTAGAGAACAATCCTTATTACCATAAAATAGAACTAGTATGACTAAGTATTTGGACATTAACTTTTTTAGGGATCCCGATGATTTTGTTACTACTCAGAGCAAAATTCAGATTTGGTCCAGGTGTCCTTTGAGGGTATCAGACAGAATTAATTTATGTAAAACGATACTCCTTCTGAAAATACTGTATGTTTTTCAGTAATCCTCCATTTACCTTCCCCAGAAACACTGTACATTAATGGATTCCCTTCTGAAAACATTTGTGTGGGGGAATAATAGACACAAGGGGGTTTATTTACTAAAGCTGGAGAGTCCAAAATCAGACTCCCTTCTGCATAGAAACCAATCAGCTTCTAACCTCAGCTTGTTCAATGAAGCTTTGGCAATGAAACCAGGAAGCTGATTGGTTTCTATGCAGAAGGGAGTCTGATTTTGGACTCTCCAGCTTTAGTAAATAAACCCCATGCTGTCCTGGGCTACTTTGAAACAATCCCTGGCCTTGGGGGGGGGGGGGGTCTAGCCTTATAGAATAGCCTCACAGTTATCTTACCTTTACCCTTGGCAGGACACAGGGGCACCTAGATTTATTCACCTGCTAAACTCCAATAGCATCCCTGGCCCTACAGATACCCTCGGTGTCATGGCCTCTGGTATGTAGTTATCCAACAATATGTTGTTTCAAAGCCTCAAAATATGGCAATGTCTAACTAAATATCAAAGCTATATAATGCCACATTCCTATTACACATTCATATCTTTGGCTTGAACATGAGTTTATACCACTAGCAAAATTTTAAGCGATTTCAAAAACTCAAGGAAGAGTTCCAGCCAGGGGCAGACTGACAACTCATGGGGCCCCTGGGAAATAGGGGATCATGGGGCCCATGTGTCCTTGCCCAAACTCAAAAAAGCCTATGAAAAAGGTACCAGGGGCATCTCATGGGGCCCCCTACTGACCCCGGGCCCTCGGGCAGTGCCCGAGTTTGCAAATGGTCAGTCCGCCCCTGGTTCCAACTGTTCAACTATTTGCCCTTTGTTTTTCCAGCTTCCACATGCAGCCTCCAAATAACTTGGCACCTGTTAATAGCTCTCTCAGACAAGATACGGGTTTCCACCCGAACTGGACCCTCACCTAAGCAATTAATATCCATTGGCTCATAAAATGGCCTATACTAAAAAGTCCCTCTAGTGAGAGTGACCTGGGCCTAATGAACAAAGGGGATTGTGCGGAGGAAACCATAGGCGGATCTCTCTTAAAGTAACTGATAAGCTCATCCAGTTGTTTATTATAAACTGTACCTACCTCACATCTGTATGACTTGCTAAATTTAAACTAACATATAATGCTTTACGTCATAATTGCCTATGGGCTTCCAGTACCTTTGTCATCTACTTTGGTCCTGTCCATAGCTTCAGGCATACTGGAAGCAAATAGCTACTCTTCTGCATGATTTAATTGGATCTCAAGTGACAGTGGACCCCAAGTTATGCCTCATTATGCCTGTTAGGGTTACTTGAACACCTGGAGCTACCATGAAAGCATTTTTATACATAGTGCTTTATTCACTGCCAGGAAACAGATAGCTAAAGCCTAGATACTAATAACCCTACAGTATTTCAAACATTTCTCGTTCTGAAGACCAAAGAAAATTTGGATGGGGTTTTGCTTTAAAAATTACATAAAGATACCACAATTACATTTACATATGCTTTAAACTATTATTGTAATAAAAAATACTAATAATATTAAACTTTTCCTTCTGTATTTTACAGCCTGCCTTGGCAGCCATCGTAATGGAAATGCAAATAGGATTGCTTATTCGGATTATGATGGCCCAGCAGACCTAAGATCATGTGTAACTGGTTTGTATATGAATATATATATATATATTTTAATACAGACAAACTAGAACAATGTCAACATTCAGCAATTCATAGAAACCATAAACCTAAGATTCCTAACTTATGATGTTCTGCTATGGATATTGATTAATACAAAATGTAGAGAAAGCTCATGAAATCATTCAGGATTACTAAGGTTGCCAGTAAAATTTGTGAGAAACAATGGTTAAAGAGTATCTATAGCAAAAACCTTTTAATTTATTTTTTCTTTTATTGGCTAGAGTAGGGACATAAACCATTGTAAGGCTTTTAGTGTCTGTGGAGAGAGAATAATACTGCCTATTTGTCCTGGTGATCATTGTCACTGAGTACAAGAAACTGACACTTTTTATAGATTAGCCCCAGATCTCACCAAGGTCAGCCCCAAATCTCACCAAGGTAACCCTTTGGTTGCTAACAGAAACATACTAATATATACTGTAGTTTTGCAGTTGTCACCAGAACAAGAGGTGACAGGAAAGCTTAGAAATAGAGACACTGATTCTGTGACAACTATCCTATAGCTCTGGATTTGGCATTGAGGAATATCTAGTACAAAAGTTCATAACACTTGGAGGCCTTTTTGAAATGTGTATTGGTTAAGAGCATCAAGTAAATACAACCTGTTTTGGGGGAAAACCATGCCAGAAGTTTGTAATGCTGTTAAGATTTGACAATCTTTAGCGAGCCCTAGTACTGGTCTCCTTTGTCTTTTTTATTCTAATTAAATCTACAGCTCCAGCCCTGAGGAAGGGGGAGGCCTTTCCCCTGAAACACATTCGCTTTACTTGATGCCCTGATTCAAATAAACATTTCAAAAAACCTCCTAGCGATGAACTTTTGTACTGGGCACTCCTCAATAACCACCCCAGAGTTTGCCATCCAGCATTCTCTTTGTCGCTGTCAGAGAGGTAGCTCCTTTGAAGGAGGACTCACTCCACTGTGTATCCATCAGAACCAAGCCTCACCTATTGGTCCAATTCTATCACACACACATCAGGAAACTACCTTAGAGTGGAATTTCTCTCACTCCTGTTTCATCTCAGGGACAGAAAGTGAATGGGACACAGATAGAAAAATATAAACTATTAGGGTTTTCTCAGTTAAGCAAACCCACCTACCTGCATGCATGAGCCAAGGGCAGATGGATTCCAGAAAGTAAATTCTACATGAATCACCTGCCTTTACTCAAGATGACCATGGCCAGAACTGCTAAGGGGTGTGTTTAAAGTTATTTTTAAGCATTGAGATGGATGGGGTGGATGGGGGTGTTTGCTTTGAATATTAAAAATGAATTGAATAGCATTTTTGGTTTGGAGTGTTTAGGTGGAGGATAGTTCCCCATGAATGTAATTTGGTAATATCAACCATTACAGGCAGTCTAATAACATAAAAAAAATAACTAATGCAGCCAACACATTTTAGGACTGGTAAGCTTTGACACTTTACATCTTTTTCTTGGGTTTGCATATGGCATAAGTCACCTGAACCCATACCCAATTTACCCTGGGTCATTCTTTTCATAAAATCCAAATAACTGGCATAAAAGTTACTGTATATTGTGCAGAGTTTAGTAACCTATGAACAGCCGATCCAATTTCTCAGTACTACAGCCAATGTAAACGTAGTTTTGATTGGTTGTATATTGTAGTGAATAAAAACTAGTTAGAGGGGGAATATGGAAGATTTGAAAAGGTATGCTGACACACGCACTAGATTACTTGGGTGACTTGAATCCTGTGATGTGAATATTTCGCTAGCAAGGAAGGCCCATTGCACTGGAGAAAACAGTTTTGCTCAGGTGCTATCAACATTCATATTATCATGGCTCACAATTATGCCCAGTGAACACGGATATGTGTACTAAGCCATTTGGAACATACTTTAAGCACCTTCATAGATAGATGGTAGGTTAGGTAAATTTAGTTATTAGCTCACTGTAATTAGTTGAGCTGCATGTGATTATTTCGGTCTGTTCTGTGTTTCCCTGGTTGCAGGGCTGGCTGCTTCCCTGTTTATCTGGAAGAGTTCTAGAAGATAGTGGGCTGGGAGAGTCAAATCAGCAGTTGAATATTTATGCAGCAATAGCCAATCCCTGATGACAGGTGTCCAGATGGTGGCTGGAAGGAGCATAAATAGCCTAGGGCTTGGGAAAAAAAGGGTTCTTGACCTAGAAGAGGAGATCACAGCTTGGAGGGCTGCTGCCCTTCTGGGCAGGCCTGCCACGTGTCTGCTGCTCATCGAGGTCCCAATTCCACTGAAATTAGCTGATTGTGATACTTCCTTTTGTGGATTTGGTCTGATATCAGAGGAGAGATATCTGGAAGAAATCAGAAGGAGGCATCCAATTATCCAAGGACATTAGTGAGTACAGAGCAGTGTGAGAGATCCCAGTGACTGTGTGCTACTACTGTCCCTCTTGTACTAAAATCAGCATTGTTCAAAGGGAACATTGTTCATGGTGTCCTGGTATAGCTCACTCCATTATTTGCTGCTGCAAGGACTGTGCTCAGATCCTTAGAAGGAAGAATAAAGACCTCAACTTACTTATTCAAGTTGCTGTAGTATCCCACAGTTACCTTATACCCATTCAAGTTTAAGTTCTGCAATAAAGCATCAGAAAAGCATATCCCTAGACTGATTACTGAGTCAAAGGAGTGACTGTGTGCCTGACTGTGGGTGCAATGACTGGGAAAGAATCTACGGATCTAAACGTTGGGCTCCTACTGGGATGAGCGCTACAGTACTATACATGCATTCTGATTCACTGGTTAGGGGACATAATCAGGAATCTGAAACACACTCCCAAGGCCTCTTTCATCTGCGGGATCATACCCTCGGAGGGGAGCTGTCAGTCTCTGGAATTACCTGAATAAGAAAGAGAGACCATTAGGGCTCATTCAAACGGGTGCTCATATAGCATGAAGAGTGCTTTGTTTATTTTTCTGTCCTAGCAATGAGCTGCATACAGGCATTAGTGAATGGACATGCGTTGGTTTTGTGCACACAGTTGACTTTGACAGATACGTAGACACAGGTACATAGACATGAATGCACAGGCCCTGCATTGGAGTGAGCGATGCATGCCCATTCACTAATATGGCTGCCTGCACAAAGCTCAGTGCTAATAAACAAAGAGCTCTTCATTCTGTACGGGGCTAAGCCCTTGTGTGAATGAGCCCTTACATAGAACTTTATTTTATTCCCTTTATAAAATTGTTACTTGATAATTATTTAACACATTGTTGTTTTCTGAACAGCGCTTCCAGATCAGTGCAAGCCTTTGCCCTGCCATAAAGAAGGATACAAGGAGTGTATTGATGGAAAAGGGAACTATACCTGTGTGTGCAAACCAGGGTGGCAGGGAGTGCGCTGCGAGGAAGGTGAGTGACTAAACATAGTTCATCAGCAAAGCTGCGTTGAACCAGCTAATGTTTGCTTAGATAGCAGAAAACAACAGAAGAGCAGTTATCATTTGTCATCCTCTGAGTTTTCTATAGGAGTGACTCCTGTCTCTTGAAGTTCTCTGCTGTTTCAGTTTAGATAGCTTGGAGACAATAATTTGTGTAGTGCCATAATCTCTCTAGGCCTGACTATTTTAACTATCTCTATTACTTTTGCCCAGTGTTATCAAAAGGGCATGAGCTGTGACCTTCTAATCTATCCTAAAGCATACACACAGCGGCGTCCCGAAGCAGGTGCAGGGGGTGTGCGTCGCACCAGGTGACACCTACCGCATGGGGTGACACCGGATCCCCTCCACGAAAAAGAAAGTTGTAAAGCAAGCTGACGATCAGCGCCGGATGGATCCGATCCATCCTGTAGGGATCGTCGGCTTTCTTTACAACTTACCTTTTCGAGGAGCGGGTCTGGTGTCACCCCGTATAGGTTGCATGCCCATTATGCTCTCCAATCCGCAGATCTGATCCATCCTGCGGGGATCCTCGGCATGCAACCTATACAGGGACTCCGATTCATTATGCTCAGTCTGCAGATCCGAACCATCCTGTGGGGATCGTCGGCATGCAACCTGTACGGAGTGACACCGGACCCGCTCCACAAAAAGGTAAGTTGTAAAGAAAGCCGACGATCCCCGCAGGATGGATCGGATCTGTGGATTGGGGAGCATAATGGATCGGAGTCTGATCCATTATGCTCAATCCGCAGATCCGATCCATTCTGCGGGGATCATTGGAGGGGGTGTCACTAAGTGTTACCGCACCGGGTGACACCAACCCTAGGGACGCCCCTGCATACACATTCGACCATACGTGTAAAGATTTCCAAAGATTTCAATAGACTTCCGCAGATTCCCCCCGTCCAGGCTGCTGGCTATTGTATTTGACCTACAACTGTCAGAATACCTGAACAGTGACTGCAGTTGATTGGCACCAGTCAATGTTTGTCCAACATTTCCTTCAATTCCTCAATCAAAGTTTGTCAAACCAGGTGGTGTCGACAGGGACACCCATGACTCAAATTTTGGCCACTCTCTACCAGCAACAAAAAGGAAGCCAATCTTCATTATAAAACTCATGTATGTTTATTGAAGTATTCCATGCACATTTGAAGCATTCCAAGCACATCCATCCAAAGCTTATTCATAGAGCCAACATTCAGCAGATTCTCAGGAATCACAAGAAGCTATGTATGGCCAACTTCTCCAGGGCTTCCCCCATCCTCTGGAACTCCTTTCCCAAATCCATCAGACTATCACCTACTCTGCCCACCTTTAGGCGCACTCTGAAAACCTATCTCTTCAGGGAAGCCTACCCCACCCTCAGCTAATTACTGAACTCCTCCACTCTTCCTACCACTCCTGTACCACTATCCCCTCCCTCCTAGATTGTAAGCTCCAAAGAGCAGGGCCCTCTAACCCCTCGTGTATTGAATCGTATTGTTACTGTACTGTCTCGTGTACTGTCTCCCATTATAATGTACAGCGCTGAGCAAACTGTTGGCGCTATATAAATCCTGTATAATAATAATAATAACTTAAAGTGTCTGTAAACCCTTACATACCCAGTGAAGTGATTGGCCTCAGGTGATACACAGAGATGAAGCAAATCTACCTATACAAGCATAGTTGCCAACATTTAAAAGAATATTTTAGGGACATTTTTTTTTTCTATATGTCCAGAAAGACAGTATAGGCAGAGTAGTATGTTAATTAGGGGTGTGGCATTCATTCATGACTGTGGCTTAATCTGAAAAAGAAGATGGCCAAAGACACCAAAAATTTGGGCGTGGTTTAAAATATTCTATATATTGGGCGTGGCTTACAGCTGGTGTGGTTAAACAAAGTCTGAGATCTACTTGGGCTCCCACGATGCAATTTTGCTCTTCACCCCAACATCCCAAAAAAACAAATAAAAACTCACAAAGACTTATGTAAAAAAAAAACTTTAATAATATAAAAATAAAGAACTGGTCCACACACACTGACTGGTTGCTAGGAGTAGTACAGGAGATAGTCAGAGACTGCAGAGGTAGTACAGGAGATGGTCAGAGACTGCAGGAGTAGTATAGGAGAGGGTCAGAGACTGCAGGATTAGTATAGGAGATGGTCAGAGACTGCAGGAGTAGTACAGGAGAGGGTCAGAGACTGCAGGAGTGGTACAGGAGCAGGTCAGAGACTGCAGGGGTAGTACAGGAGAGGGTCAGAGACTGCAGCCATAGTACAGGTGAGGGTCAGAAACTTCAGGTGAAGCACAGGAGAAGGTCAGAGACTGCAGGTGTCTCCATATAGGATGCCCTCTGCCGCTTTCTCTCGCCCCCCCCCACAAAAAACAAAAACAACACAAAAAAACACAAAAAAGAAAGAACATCTGTCATCTACCTGTCTTCTCTGCTGGCTTTGGGCCCTTCGGCTCCTCAGCCCTATGTCTGCTCGGGTCTCTGGCAGCCTCCTGTGTCTGTCCCTGTTCTTCTCTGGTCCGGTCCGCAGTCTGCCAGCCAGGGGCGGACTGACAACTCATGGGGCCCAGGGGCAATAGGGGATCATGGGGCCCCTGTGTCCTTGCCCAAACTCAAAAAAGCCTATGAAAAAGGTACCAGGGGCATCTCATGGGGCCCCCTACTGACCCCCGGCCATCGGGCAGTGCCCGAGTTTCCAAATGGTCAGTCCGCCTCTGCTGCCAGCAGCTGAGAGTCTGTGTCCATCCAGTTCACTGGCCTGTTCAGCAGCATCCTCCTCTTCCTCTCCATGTGCTAACAGGAAATGATCCCCGTCTGCTAGCCACGCCCCCTTGCTAGTAACCAATCATGCAAGAGAATGGCACTACGTGACCTCCTGCAAGCAGAAGAGGCGGGGGGGAGGATCTGACTCCCTGAAAATGATTTGCAGTCTTCTCTTCTCTAGAGCTGAATTGCAGAATGTCTGAGCTTCCACAAAGCAGGGGGTGGGGAGCTGACGTTATACTCTGCAGAGCTCAGTGAGGAGAGCAGATTGGAGGTAAGGGGCCACTCCACTTCACACAGCACACAGGAACAGAGCTGAGGATGTCAATCACAGGCTGTGTGCTGGAGCTCCCTCCCCTCACCTTTTTTTCTTGGTGTCAGGAAAACTTGTCACACGTGGCTTATGCAGATAGCAGAGGAATGAGGCAGCAGACATTAATGATAATTAGTGCTCTGGATTGAGACAAGTACACACTATAGAGGGATACACTCATATTTCATGTCTGAGGTTTATAGCCACTTTAAGGGCTCATTTACACCTGTGGCTGTCATTGATGCCCCTTCGAAAAGTGATCTGCGGTGGATCTTACTGCCTTTTCTAACCCTTGAAAGCCCGCAGCACTGCACCTCAAATGCTTGTTACAAGTGGTTGCAGTGCGGTTTTGGCACAGCCCCATTCAATTAAATGTGTCATGTATGGCGGCAGTGCTACCCTGACAAATGAGACCTGTGGTGCAAATTTTGCAGATCAAATCAACTGCCAATTTTTACTGCCACTTGGCCACAAGTATAAACTTGGGCTAATAACTATAACCCCTATGATTGTAAATTAAATAATGAAAACAAATCGCCAGTCAAATCTGACAGAAAGAAGACTATATGCACTGCTGAACAATCTGACTGCAGAATTCATTGTAAGAAGAATCCCCATGATCAGATTGTGAAGTGAGTAAGCACAATCATTCCCGTTACACTGATACTGCAACAGGCTTTAAAGTGTTACTAAACCCACAACAGTAAAATCAGTCTGCATATGCAGCAAAGCATGCTTATTATTCTCACTGTGGAACCTAAGGGGTTAATCCTCTGCATTGTGTGAAAAGGTTGTTTGATCCCATCTTCTCTGATCCTCCCCTTCCTCTACTGTCCCTAATCCATCTGCTGATAGTACACAGCTCTAGGAGTCACTCTGCACATGCTCACTTTGGTGTGTATTACTAGAGTTTTTTATTTTTCTTGGGAGGGTGCATGTGATCAACACAGGGCCAATCAGCAGTGTCCATACAGAGGGTCAGGGGTCCTGCGGCCTCTTAGAACAATCAGGGGAGAATGAAAACTCCTCCTACAAGCCCTGTTGGATATTGATAAAAGTCGCAAGACTGCTCTAACTGCTGATGAGAAAAGGTATTTAGCAGTTTATATTTACCAAAATAATTGCATTCCATGTTGTGTGTACTGTGGGAGACCAGATATAGTGAATGCAGGGTCCTGAGTTTAGTAACACTTTAAGTATCCTGGATATTTTAATACAATGTTTCCTGTTTGCTGTTTCCTTTGCTTCCAGTGTCGACACAGGGAATGGCTGCACAATCATGCTTATCACAAGTCATTTTCTTTTTTGGCAGACATAAATGAATGTGAGGATCCAGAAAAGGAAAATGCTGGCTGCAGCCAGAGGTGTGTGAATTTTCCTAGTGGATATCGATGTGCGTGTGAAGATGGCTACTATCTCCTGGCGGACAAACACACCTGTAACGGTAACTTCTACCACTCGTCTTGTTCTGACAAACGGTTGGTTGCCTGTCACAGTTCAAGGATTTCAGTGCCTAAGCCATTCCTTCTACATAGCACTACACCACAGACATGCTGGGAGGTTAATTGGCTCCTGTCTAAATTGTCTCTTGTTCTGTCTCTCCAATCTAAGCATTGAAAGTGTGATCTCTATAACTTACAGTTGTGATGAGATAGCGATAACTCCAATCTCAGTTGGATACCACAGTCAGTGACTCAGTCAAGATGATATCTTGTAGATCTTGTGAAGTTTATTCCATAAACTGAGAGAATCTTACAACAATGAACATCTGATAGGTCAAAAGATCATAATGTGCCCTGCTTCATGAGACACAAGGCTTGCTGAAATGCATTACTGGGAAGGGGGTGGGCTATCTATACAGCATTAACTAAACCAGAGGAAAGGGAGGAGCAGAGACAAAATACAGAGAACACTTAAATGCATATGACAGTCATGTGAAACATGACATCCCTAGTATGTATGAATGTGAGTTAGGGACTGTAGATTGTAAGCTCCTTGAGGGCAGGGATGTGTACAATATATATAAGTACCTGTACTAAATAAATAAATAGCACTATACCTAACTGTCATTGTGCATAGACTGACATCATACTTTGAAAAAAAAATGTTTTTTTTTAAACCCTAAAGCAAAAATGTAATATATTGCAGCTTACTAGTCCTTGGTGTGGTGGCTACTGTGGTTTTCTTTTTTCAAGCTTCTTTTACTATATTTTCACCTGGTAATCCAAGCAAATAACACACTTCCTGCCCCTGGGTGGTTATGTCACTCCTCCACTGCATCTGTGGAGAGAGCTAGGGTTTGTACCCTGCTCTCCTGATATAGACTCCAAACCTTTTCATATATCTTCATCTCTGTTACATTGGTTAGATTACATAACATAGCCATGAAGGAAGATATTCTTCTGTGCAGTTCCCAGGAAGTGACAAGGACACAGTATTTCTGGCAGGATCAACAGTTATTTTTTTTTTTACTTAAAAAAAACAAAACTAAGGCAGGCAGCACACCTGGCACATCTGTAAGCTGCAATATGTTACATTTTTATTCTTGAGTTTGGTTGTTCTTGAATATAACTGAATATTTCAGAGATAGTTGTATATTGTGAATGCTGGAAAATTATATTATGCCAGGTTCACATTTATCTATACAAGCTTTTGTCCATTTTTTTTTTTTGCATTTTTTAACATCCGTTGTAGTGTGACACACATTTTCATTATGCATTGCAGTGCATTTTTGGTGTGTTATTACACATTTCACTTTTGGTTTAGCCAATGAAGATTGATTTTCTGCAGTGACATTATTGTTGACTGTAAAAGGACTTTAAAAAGGCACATTAAAATACATTAACATGCACCATACTTGTGTTTTCATGTGATGCCATAGACTTCTATTGGCCTCACAGTGCTTGAAATGCATAGAAAAACAGGCATGCCTCATTTTTCTAAATGCAGCGCATAATGTGAACTGCCTCATTGGGTAATGTGTTCCTATGACACATCCATTGTTTTGCATTCTGATGAGCGTGCTAAAATACAGATACCTTACAGCCCATCCAATATTTATAAGGAATATCTACCAAGAAGAGTTCTCTACAAGATGAGAATTGCATAGAGGAAATCCTATAGATTTTAGAAGGAAGGAAATGCCCATAAGTCAGGTTACATGCCATTTCATTCTCTTAGTGGGTGTTCTGTAAGACTCCTGCATACACTATATTGTTCAAAGGTTTGTGGCCACCTGACCATGATCTATATAAACTTGTTGGACATATTGTATTTAACATAACTAGTGGTAGCAGTGCAATGGAAAAAAAGAAATGCTAAAGGAACACAAAATACTATACAGCAAAATACATGTGCTACACATGCAAATAAATCAATAAGTTACATTAGTGAATGTACAGTTCATAAAAACAAATAAAATGCTTCATGCAAGTCCGCCAAAAAAATAAATGAAAAAAGTCCTTCTGATCCACTGAACCACCATGTGATTAAATGAGATTAATTCCACAAGTGCCAAATAAACTTCACTCCAGTGTCACCACGTGCTGCAGAGAAGAACCTCCCTCAATTCAGTGGCACTCACCAGATATCGTGGCGCATCTAACATGATAGGCAATCGTGCTTGTGGTGTCAAATGTAATAAGACTCCTCAATCACTTAGCCCATCAGCAATTGAAGGCTGGTGGAATGGTAGGACATCCTCTAAAAATATTAACTCCGCCACAAGAAAGGGAATAAAGGAAAGCTCATAGCGTGATACAGCTAAAAACTATTTATTATAAAATCAGTAATAAACCCACATAATAAAAGTACAAGCATGCCCAACATCCACAATATCCTCAGAATGTAAGAATGCATCGTATATGTCACTTCTGGGGGGTTGTTGGACATCTTATTTCAAAACCATGGGCATTAAAATAGTCTTGCCGCCCCTTACCCCCCTTTGTTTGTGTAACAGCCTCCACACTTCTATAAGGCTTTCCTCAAGATTTTGAGGTGCTTTTGTGGCAGCATGTTCCCATTCATCCAATGGGAGTTCTAAGGTTCATTTAGAAGACTGGGTTCACAATCTGTAATCCAATTTATCCCAAAGCTGTTTAAAAAAAATTGAGATCAGGGAACTTTGCAGGCCTCTCGTGTTCCCCCACACTTAAAAGTGAAACTAAAGTCATGTTTTAAAAAAAAATAACAAACATGTCATACTTTCCTGCTCTGCGCGGTGGTTTTGCACAGAGCAGCCCGGATCTTCCTCTTCTTGTTTCCACTGCCGGCCCCTCCCTCCTGTCGGGTACCCTCACGGCAAGCGGTTTGCTATAGGGGCACCTGAGCAGGCATGCTTCCAAGCCACGACTCTGCATGTTCATTCACACACAGAGCCGTGGCTTGGCCCTGCCCCTCCCTCTCCTGATTGGCTCACTGACTGTGATTGATAGCAGCAGGAGTCAATGGCTCCCACTGCTGCCCCAGCCGATTAGTAGTGAGGGTCCCCAGAGAACCGAAGCTCTCGTGGACATCGCTGGATCAGGATGGGGATCAGGTAAGTGTTAGGGAGGGATGCACGAAGGTGAAAAACCTTGAGCCTTTACAACTATTTTAACTCATCAGACCGTGTCTTTATGGATCTGACTTTGGAACATAAAAAGCCATTCCCCAATCTGTTGTCACAAGGTTGGAAATGCATGATTGTCAGGTGCAGGAACATTTTTGGCCATATAGTGGACTTACTAATCACACATGACACTATGTTGTCACTCGTTGTAAGTGCAGGAGATCGTTACACTTTCCTAAAACTTAGATTTAGTCACTATTGTAGCACAGAGCTAGGACTGATCTGGCTGTTTGGTCCCAGGTTCTTTTACCTAATAGGCACACAGCAGCCAGGCACACAGTATTCCCAATCACTTGAGTCACAGAGCAGGCTGTGCATGTCTTTTTTTTTGTTAGACAACTGGGATAGGGTGAGTCTAGGAATACTCCAATAAACTTTAACAACTTGCAGTAGAGGACACCTAATCTGAACTATTCCTTCAGGGTGAAGGCATCCCCTTTAAATTGAAGGTAAACTGGTACTAAGCAGGGACTCCTCCGCAGAAGTGTAGTCCTGAATGTACAAAGGGAAAGCTCTCCCAAAAAAGGCCAAAGAAAGACTCTAGGTCCACAGGGCTGGTGCTCACTGTTTCCTGAATACTGTGTAGCTGCATGCAGTATCAGTTAGACCCTGTACTTGGATTGCCTATGTCCTGGATCCTTAGAAGAACTCTCTGCAATCTTCAGAAGGTTAGGCCAATGGTCCCCCAGCCAAAGCACAAGCTGGGACCCCAAAAAGGAATATTTCAGCTGTAGATAAAGGCTGGATCTTACTTCCTAAGGAGAAAGAGAGCTCTGTTCTGGATCCCAGCCTATTTATGCCCCTTTCAGCCCCTTGCTGGTCACTCACTTACCTGACCAAGAATTGGCAGAAGAGGCTTTAATATACAAGCCAGGGTCTGTATTCTTTCACCCATGATGTCCCAATACTCTTTGGGTTACAGGATAAAGCAATTGTACCTGCACAGGTGCTGTCTGGCAGAGACCCATGGTGCAGCGATTCAGCCCCCTTCCCACTCTCCAAATTCCCGGCCTCCTCCGCTCCTGGTACTATCTGCTTAGCGGGGGTGTTAGGCTGGCCAGTGCCTGCAGTGCCAACTCTGGGTTCCCGAACTAGCCAGAAGGGGGCGGCCAGGGGCTACAGGGGGGAACCGTGGTGGCTTGGTCAGAGCTGGCCAGGGAAGGAGAGCCTCCAGTGGTGCACAGAGACAGCATCTGCTCAGACATGGCCAGGGGCGGACTGACCATTTGGAAACTCGGGTACTGCCCGAGGGCCCAGGGTCAGTAGGGGGCCCCATGAGATGCCCCTGGTACCTTTTTCATAGGCTTTTTTGAGTTTGGGCAAGGACACAGGGGCCCCATGATCCCATATTTCCCGGGGGCCCCATGAGTTGTCAGTCCACCCCTGGATATGGCGTACATTATCCATGCTGGGGGAGAGGGCGGCGTGCGCTCTGTCCTTATCTTCATCCCACACTCAGTAGGACAGGCCTTTAGGCATGTTTGAGGCAGAAGCGTTGCAGCCTTTTTACAGGGCAGCAGAGTAGCCAGGGACAATTGCCCCCCTGGCCCAGTCCACACCTGAGCCTGCACCAACAGAACCATACTTAACCAAACAATGAATGCTCTCTCTGGCTAAAGAGATGCCAAACACTAAATTTAAACATTAGTAGCCTAGTGAGTTGCTACAATATAGTGAAGATTTTCCCACAAATGATACTAACTGTTCATTGCCATCCCACTTCAATATCCTGAGAAACTCCATGTTCCCTCATTTTGTCAGACACCCACATTATTTAAGATGACTTGAATGTATTTCATCTCCCCCTCCACAATTCTGCGTTCAATATAAAGTAATGATACATTTATCTCTACTGGCTTTGGTGAAGCCATCCGTCAGTGCCAGCGGAGACCTCATAAAACAATCTCCAGTAACTAAAAAGCTAATTCTGTTCAATAGAGGGAACCAGTCCTTTGTGATTAAGAGCCCAATTCTTCTCTCCAAATCTCCCAAGTCTTCCAGAGCAGCCAAGTATGACACATTTAGTAGTAAATCACTGTAATCAATTGACGTTCATTGCAGAGAATTTGAGGGAGGACACAGCAAACAGGCCTTACATAAATCTTGTATCTTTTATTCTCATCCCTGGGCACTAAGCAGTGATCATCCAGTATATCAGAATACATTTGTGTTCCTCTATTTGTTACCCTGCCTGTCTGCCCTTACATTATTATTTATTTTGTTCTCACCTTCCATTCTCTTGCTGTGTCTTTTTAAAGGAAAACTCTAACACTCTAAAAACATTTTTTTCATTAATAGGCATACAAGGACCAGACTATTTGCATAGTGCTTCTGATATTTATCCTGGCATTCTGTGCACTAGGCTACCCTCTCTGCCAATCCTTTATGATTTTTGATTACCTGGTCCCTGATTGCAATTTGACTGCAAGGAAACAGGGGTAGTTTAAATGTTTTGTTTGAAGGAAGTCTGACTTGACTTTTTGACTTCAACCCATATGCAACCCCTGAGATAAATTTTGACATTTAGGCCTCATTCATATGGGCGTACCTATCTGTACACATGTGCAAAGGGCTGTTTTTGCCTTCACAGGATGCACAGATGTTCCATGCATCCACATGCAAGCAGTCCCATTCATGTTTATTGGGACATGGTAGCTGCATAGACACCACCACTGGTCCCAATTTGACAGCTGTGCAGGTGCATGTCCCCAAACACACACTACTGTATCTGCGTTTGGGGACACACATCCGCAACCACCAAGCTGTTAAATAGGGACCAGCAATTGTGTCTGTGCAGCCGCTAGGTCCCAATAGGCAATAATGGAACTGTCTGCATGCAGATGAACAGAACACCGTGCCTGTGCATGTAGTGTGGGCAAAGACAGCCCATAACAGGGGTGTATGGATAAGCACGTCTGTGTGAATGAGGCCTTAATGTATCTAAACCTTTTTTTGTTTAATTTTGCATAGAGTGTAGAGGGTAAAAACTGCTGTCAACATTTTATTACTGTCTGTGTCTCCACTGGGAGATTCACCCTTTCCTTATGTCTGTGCAGGGCCAGGTCAAGGGATGGGCAGGAGGGGTGGCTGCCCTGGGCACAGCAGTTTATTGTGAGGATGGGGCACCCTGTGCTGAGTTCCTTCTCTTACAAGGCTGGCAGGAGTAGTGACAGCGACATTACTACACCTGTCAGACCAGTGATGAGAGCAGCTGGGAAGAGGTGCTGGTTGCTCACCCCCTAAGCAGATCCCTTAAACTTGCACATAATGACCATGACTGAGGGACATGCAGAATATCAAGGCTAATACTTACCGCCTAATCCATAAAAACCACCACCACCCTTCACCCTCCCCCACCTAAATAACCACACGACTCTCTTTTTTGGTGTAAAACCGGCCATAGCAGCCATTTATTTAACATAACTCTAACATAACACTTCTTACAGTACACTCAAATAATAACTGACAGTAATGATCCCAACCGGGTCCAAGGTCTTCGAAGGCACTGTTACTGACTTCAATAACTCAGCTGTAGCTGACACTCAATGAAAAGGCCCCCAGCCGCTACTACACCGCCTCGGGGACAATACTACAGCTACGTAGTCCCAGATACAGCCAATGAACTCCCACCTTACCAACGTGACCTTATAATTGTGAAGGAGCACCCATACCTACGATGGGCCCAACCTATAATCCACCAAATTGTCACTCCAGCACCGCCTTCAAAGACCCATCGACCCCTGCCGGCTGTCATGACAAAACAAACAGACAAACACCTCGGGACACAAAATGCCATTCAGGTCAAGAAACCCACACAAAACAAACAACAGGACAAACACAAAGAACAAACCATAACCAAAACAAAACAGCAAAACAAAATGAAACAGCTTCAGGGAGGGAGGGCGGGAGAAACCACACCCGTGCTGGCACAAGCTCCAACTGACCTCCAACAAGACCCAACCCCCCTCCTAATCCTGGCAAGACCACCCCTCAAGCTTGTGTACTCCAATCAGGTGAGTATCCACCCCCCTACCTCTTGCATATACTCCCACCCAAATGCATGCTCCACCAGTCATGCTGGCCCTCCCTTTTAGCTTTGCTCAGTCCAGGCCCTGACTGTAAGGGGCACAGTCTGGCATCTTTGCCCTGTGTGCTGGATGACTGTGTCCGTGTAATCATTTGGGACAGAATGTAATGAGAAATCACTTTTTCAAATAAACAAAAGGTCAGGGAAAACCACCCGTTTGGTGACATCTGTCACCGAGAGGATTTCTACTTGCTTTGCAGAGATTTCCTCTCTATTCTTTTGTGTCTCTTGGACAAGAAGTGCTAGGAAATATTTTTTTCACCCTTCCTTATGCTATCCAATACAATAAATAAAATTTGGCTTTGGATATACGTTTACTTAAGTTACTGTTCAGTTGTCAAGTTGATCCATTTGGTCTATCGGACTTACAGTCTATGTGTTTCCTGAGTTTGTGTTCTACAGGTAATATGTGTTTGTCTTCAACAGACAGAAATGAATGTGAACTAAGCCCGGTTATCTGTGGAGGGGCGAAATGCCGCAATACACCAGGGAAATATGAATGTGACTGCGACTCTGGTTATCGGTTCAACACTTCCTCCAAGATATGTGAAGGTAAGTCCTTCTTTGTGGCCACCTTGATTTAAAGGAGAAGTAGGATCAAAGTTCTTTTGGCTCTGCTTCTCCTGTGCAAAACTAAGTGTATCCCTGCGACCTGTATTCAGCCAACAGTGGGCTAAAGCCCTTAGCAAATTAAAAAATCAATATGTGTCGTGCTCCACTAACAATATACACAAATCAATAGGTGCAAGACCATATAATGAGTCCTTGATAAATTTCCATAATGTGATATTATCAATCACGCTAGTGCTACATAAATATCTTCACATATCAAGTCCTCAGAAAAAATCCTCAAAACAATCCTGATCTTATAGTGTCATATACATCAGGTACAGGGGCGGACTGACCATTTGGAAATTCGGGCACTGCCCGAGGGCCCAGGGTCAGTAGGGGGCCCCATGAGATGCCCCTGGTACCTTTTTACATAGGTTTTTTTGAGTTTAGGCAAGGACACAGGGGCCCCACGATCCCCTATTGCTCAGGGGCCCCATGAGTTGTCAGTCTGCCCCTGATCGGGTGAGAGCACAACCGGTGAAGGAGCACAGCATATATATATATATGCTGTGCTCCTTCACCGATTGTGCTCTCACCTGATGTATATGACCAAACCATTAACTGAGGTCATACAAGCTTGTGTCTCTTTAGTTGGGCTCAGATTTGGACATATGGATAAATCCCTGTATCTCAGATGGATGGATGGAGTTTTTTCCTTTTTTCCAGCAGGGGGTCTTGCCGTTATCAAGAGATCCTTTTCCTCAGTATGGATGGATGGATGGAGTTATCCCTCTTCCCACTAGGGGGTCTCTTAGCTCCTTTCAAACTTTTTCCTCCATATATGTGTATTCCATGTAATTAAAAGAAAATATATAGTGCCTTATCCTCTTTTTTAAAATATTTATTAAATAAATATAATGCTCTCACATCTGAAACAATAAAAAATCACCTTTGATACAATTTTGCTTAGTTTAGTAAGTTTTTCACACTCCCATCTACTTGCTGTATGTTATGCCTTTAAGCGTTGTGATGTCAGAGCCCCTCCCCTACGCGTTACGCCACCGGGTCACGTGGCTTCATCAGGGGAAAATTTATCCATATGTCCAAATCTGAGCCCAATTAAAGGGACACAAGCTTGTATGACCTCACTTAACGGTTTGGTCATATACATCAGGTGAGAGCACAACTGGTGAAGGAGCACAGCATATATATATAAATTTGGTGGACAATATTTTATTTATTTAATTTTCAATATACTATAGAAGACACTATAAGATCATGGATTGTTTTGAGGATTTTTTTCTGAGGACTTGATATGTGAAGATATGTATGCAGCACTAGCGTGATTGATACTATCACGTTATGGAAATTTATTAGGGACTCATAATATTGATTTGTGGATATTGTTAGTGGAGCGCGACACATACTGATTTTTTTAATTTGCTAAAGACACATTGGTATGGGTATGTGTAAGGTGTAGGCAAACCACATATTTAATTTATAATGTTATTTTATATATTAATGTATTAAATTAGTCACATATTTTTTAAAAATAATTATAATTTACTTAATTAAATTTATCAGTTAATTTAAAATACACCATAGTAGCTCACGAGAATCACACATTTTTTTAAAACAGTGGACTAAAGCCCGCTATCGGCTGATGCCACTAAGCCGGTTCAGGAAAGATCTCAACTTTACAGCTGGGATCCACCCAGAGGCCTGACTGACAGCTGGTGCAGCCTCTCAGTGAGCAGCTGAGAGCCTAACCCAGCTGCTCCCACCCCTTGCACAGTCCAGCGAGCATTGGAGGGGCAGAGCAGAGAGTCGATGACTGTCAGTTACTAAAAAACAAGAACTGGGCGATCAGCTGTCTTTGATTGCTCGGTTTTCAGTCTGAGTGGTGGCAGGGGGATAGATACAGCTCTGGACTATTGCTGCACCTACCTAGGCGAGTGTCTATTTTCAACTCCCATACTGCTCTTTTAAAATATGGAAATGCATAAAAACGTTTGATGCAGGATTAATTTTTTTTATTCAGAAAAGCTGTCAGATGATCTCATTAGAGCTCTCATAGAGCATGAATAAACACAGAAGACAGTCTTGGAAGACATGCATTGCATTGATCAACTCCTCACAATCAGATTTCCACATATATTTATTGTTGCTTTGAAGCCAATCTTTTTTTTTTTGGATAGAGTTTTTGCTGTCCGTATCACATCAGGGAGATTTCCCATCACTTCCTGTACAGGAAACATAACAAGACGTAAGATGAGATAAGGGAAGTCTTTCACTCCTTCTTCCATCCTTAGACACTTGACACTGGAACAGGTGCTCCCACTGACAGATTTTTCTTAACCTCTACACAAGCTAGATTTGAAAGTGTCTGGAGCCCTCTGGATCAGATATTTACAATCCTTCATCTGAACCTGGGGTAGTGATGGGGTTGTAGGATTTGTCCTGGGTGGAGCAATTTCTTACTTATCTCTACATCCTCTTCCTTTTCTTCCTTTTTTTTTCTCTTTTTTTTCATCACAACATGCCAAGAAATTTTTCTACAAATCACATCCAGTAAAAAAAAAGGCATAGGGCCATCTAAAATAAATAAAATGCCTCTGTATTCACAGTGTGTATCTGTATACATTCTTTCATGTATTCTCTCAATCAACATTAACTATTTTTAATCCTTTTGCTGCTATCAGCGGCAAAGAGGTAGGAAGGTTAGATTATATTTACTTGTTTTAAACTTTTTTTTTTTTTTTTTTACATTTCTTCAGTTGCTTCCTAGTTTCTGTCCAAAATAATGTCATACATCCCATGAGTTTTCATGAGGATTTTTTCTTTCATCTGGAGGAGGGGGAGGAGCTTTCTCAGCTAAGCACACCCTCCTGCCTGCCTGCCTGAACTAAGGGTAGATGGATTCCAGGAAGTAAATGCTACATGAATCATCTGCCTCTCCTCAAGATAGCCATGACTAGAAATGTTAGAGGGGTGTTTTTCAAAGTGATTTCTCAACAAAATAAAGCATGAAGACATGGATGGATGGGTAAATTTGCTTTGGATAGTGTTTTTAGTTTATGTTTTACTTTAATACTAATTACATTCCAGCTCTATAGGCTCATCAAATAATATGATAAGCTTAAAGCCAATCTAAGGCTTTGTCTTTTTTAGAAAGTGATTTTCCAACATGCAAGCTGGCATGTTAAATGTCTTAAAATAAACGTAATTTACCTCTTTGTAATCATAAAGGCATCTCAGAAGCTGGATATCTTATGCAGCGTGCTAGACAGTGATTGAGGAGGTGGAAGGAACTGAGTGGGATTTTACATGATTTCCCTGAGCTCATGTAGATATAGAAACTTGCTGTCAACTGAAAGGGCTATTTCCTAGCAGCTATAGCATCAGGGTGACAACACTGCAATGATTTTGCTGCACTAGGGAAAATGTTGTTACCATAAGGAAGGACCTGTAAATAATAAAGTGGATAAAAATGTAAAATGGATCAGTTTGATGTAAGAAAGGTATAAGATGCCACTCAACCAACCCGATCCATGTTAGGTGCAAATGACGACCTCAGCCAGCGCTGCTCCAGTGATCACGCCATCTAACGTGTTTAACCCCGCCCACTGGGGCTTAGTCATAATGGTCAGTTTGATGTAAGTAATCTTGTCAAGTTGTGTCCATCTTTCAAAAGCCTTGTCTATCTACAGGCCTTTTTTTCCAGTGGGAATGTGGGGGAATGCAGTTCCAGCACTGAATGTATGTAATGGCAAGGAGTGCTGGAGAGACTATTCATGCTGGCTGTTGGGGGATCTGTTGTTGCTGCGGGTGATCTCTTGATGATTGAAGGGTCTATTGTTGCTGAAGGGTACATTGTTGCTGGGAGGGATCTCTTTTTGAGTGAGGTGTCTGCTGTTGCTGGCTGCTGAGAGATCTGTTGTTGCTGGTGGGGGTCTATTGTTGCTCAAGTGGGTATGTTGTTTTTATTTATTTATATTTTATTTATTTTAGGTACTTATACAGCGCCGTCAATTTATGCAGCATTTTACATATATATTGTACATTCACATCAGTCCCTAACCCTCAAGGGGCATACAATTTAAGGTCCCTAACTTACATTCATACATACACATACTAGGGACAATTTAGACAGGATCCAATTAACCTACCAGCATGTCTTTGGAGTGTGAGAGGAAACTGGAGTACTCAAAGAAAACACACACAGGCACAGGGAGAACATGCAAACTTCAGGCAGGTGGTGCCGTGGTTGGGATTTGAAGCAATGACCCATGTACTGCCAGGCGGAAGTGCTAACCATTTAGCCAGTGTGCTGGCCATCTTGTTGCTAGGGGTTCTTTTGTTGCTGGCAACAGGGTATTTTTTTACTGCTTTTTATGTTTTCTTTAGTTAATTCAATACAAATTACTTAACATCACAAAATGATATTTATTTATTAATTACAGGTACTTATATACGGCCTTCAATTTAAGCAATTCCATATATATATATATATATATATATATATATATATATATATTATAGTACATTCACACATTCACATCAGTCCCTAACCCTCAAGGAGTGTACAATCTTGGTTCTGTATTCACCAAAAGATGTGGCTCTGGTAGGTGGATAGGCAGTGGAATCAAAGGATGGATGATGCTTGTAGGTGGGTAGGGAGTGGAGACAAGGGGTGACTCAGAAGAGGCGAGTTCCTGCACCTATTCTCTGAGAAAAAAAAACCCTGTTTTTGTTTGTAGTTTGTAATGATATTTTCAAGGAGATGTCCATATTTGTTCATTACACATGTAGATTCGGCTTCCTGCTATGTGGTTCTACACAGTAGTTATGTCATATTAGGGGTTGATTTCCTAAACTAATATAGTGTGTGTAACCAGTTTCAGGCCAGTTCATTCTGCAATTCAGGGACATCTACTGCACAGACTGAGAATTCCTTTCTTCCTCTCTAGTCTTCAGCGCAGAGTAAATATACTTTCCAGCTGACAGACTGGGAAGTGTGTCTGAGAAGCAGAGGGTCTTGGGACTTGGGACATCATGGGGAGGCAGATATATTCCCCTGCAGCAACCGTGCTGGAGGCTTGGCGAGGGGAATTGGAGGCTGACAGAGGGAAGAGTGTCTTTTTCCCTTTTAAGACCAAGCCACGGCTCCACCGTCCAGCACAGTAAGCCTTTTCAGCAGTCCAGCATCAGCCAGCACTATGGGACGACTCTCAATGTTCCAGGGACTGCAGTAATCTCCAGAAATAGGATTGACCACTGCTGAGGCATCACTACCCACTGTCTTGATCGGTTGTCAGGAGGCAATCCCAAACCACTTTACTCTGCCAGGATCCTGACCCTCCACAGTGGATTTCAGTTGTGTCATCTTCCAGGGGTCTCGTGAGTGGGTGCAAGCCCAACATTCTCCCTGATACAGTATAGCCACTGCAAACAGACACCGTTATCCCCCTTTTTTACCTACATAAAGGTTTCAGTTGGGGAATACCTTTTGCTATCCCATTCACACTGCTAGTTGCCATTGCACAGTGATACCTTTGTGCCCCACTATAAGCTAGCTGAAGTCCAAGGACACATTTACCTCCAGGATTTCTCCATTCCAAGGATTCAGTCCCCAGAGTTTGTCACTGTCTTTTTTTTTTAATTGATGACATAGCACTTGATTACCTTAAGATGAAACTCCTACTTAGGTTTCATAGGTTTTGCTTTATTGGTTTCTTTGCCTGTAGCAGCAGGACTTAGAGGAAGCTGATTGATTAAGGGTCTCCTCTTCCCCCTCTTGTTTCTGGACTCATAAGTTTATTTAGGGTTGGTTGGTCCTGTATTTAGGCATATTGATACCATCATTTCTACTGTATATCTTTGTGACTTTGATGCTATATTTTGAAAGTTGGGGAATACCCACAACTAACCTCTTTTTTTTTTTATCTTCTGCTGACTTAATAATCTCTAGTAAAGCATTATCTTGTAAAGTTATTCTTTTGAGAATCTCTTGCACTTGTGTTTGCAATATTCCTATTCAACCAGGTGTGTCAGGGGGGTAAGAGATTCTTGGAGTTGAGGCGCAGAACAGAGAACCCAAATTAATCAGCAGCACCTTTTGTGGGTGGCGCTTCATGTGTTTACTTAGCAAAGCTAATTTTATTTATTTTTTATAGGTACATATAGCGACAACAATTTATGTAGCGCTTTACATATGTATTGTGCATTCACTTCAGTTCCTTACCCTCAAGGGGCATACAGTCTAAAGTCCCTAACTTGCATTCATTCTTACATATACTAGGACCAATAAAGACAGGATCTAATTGACCTACCAACATGTTCTGGGAGTGTGGGAGGAAACCGGAGTACCAGGAGGAAACCCACGCAGGCACAGGGAGAACATGAAAACCCTAGGCAGGTGGTGCCGTGGTTGGGATTTGAACCAATTACCTTAGTACTGCCACTGTTCACTTAGCCTTGTAAATAAGCTGTCTGTGTTTACTTTGAATCACACCCATGCACAGGAAATTAAAAGAACAAGCTTTTCACTTGCACATGATTGGATGATTAAAATGAACACAGCTTCACCTTATTCAGTTAGCTTAGCTTGATAAGGGAGCGCGCTTCCGCCCTTAGAGGTCTAGCGCATGCTCCGAAACGCGTCACTATGCATGCTGGTCCATGTACGTCATCACGCTGATGCCGACGTCGCGCCTCAACATAGGTTCCAGACGCCATCTTTAGGAGACTCCACATGCCGGCCGGCTTCTCTCCTACATCCACGATCCTCTGAGTGCAGATGCGGCTGTCAAAGCAAGGATACAGCCATTCCCCCATCTTCTTGAGCCTGCTTTATACATACTATATGTGAGTTGTTCTACATTTGTTACTCATTAAAGTTACCTATACTGCACTTAGAGGCGCTTCTGCTCTTCTCACCTTATTCAGTGAGCTAAGGGAGCATGCATTTTTCTAAATGATAAATCTCAATTCCTTTAGTAAATCGACCCCTATATTTTTCCATTTGAGGGAAGCGAATATTCACTGGCTCCTAAATTCTGCTACAATCAGTTCACTCCTACATAACTCACTAGTTTTCTTTTTAATTTGCAGATGTAGATGAATGTGCAGATGACATCTGTAGTCAAATGTGTGTTAACATGCCTGGAAGTTACAAATGTTACTGTGAAGGAAGGAAGAAGTTTAAGCTTTCGGAGGACAAGAAAAATTGTGAAGTGAGTACCCTGTTATGCTTTTCAGCTAAATCCAATAGGTTTACCCCTCCCTAAAGCAGAGATTCCTAAAACTGCATGTGAGGGCAGATACTGAAGACCGTCTAGGGTTAGACCCAGGTCCAAATTTAATCAATTCTTGTAAATATGTTCAAAAATAGACGGGCAGTTTCAATGTAACTATCATAGCTAGGCAAAGTGGGACTGATTCACTCTGGCTGTTCATTTTTCAATGGAAGTTACACTTTGCAAGAACATTTTCTTAATGAATGAGGTGAAGCTGTATTGACTTCCAACATCCAATCATGTTTATGAAAAAAAATCTGTTTTTGTTACAGTATTTTCCTTGCACGTGACTAGGTAGTCTTTGCAAAGTGAACTTCACCATATTCACTAAGTTCTCTGGATCGAATTGCTTTGCAAAGTGCAACTTCCCCTACAAAGTGAACAGCCTATTTACCTTTAGTAAATCAACCTCAGCGTTTCCAAAAGTATATAAATCAATCAATATATAGTTTATACAGTATGTGATCAAGAAAAAATATATATAAAAAATTGTACTAAAGGTTGTGGTCCATGTATTACTACTTGTCACCACACAATGCAAATACAGGTCATATTTTGTTTTTTTCTCTCAGCAAAAGGTTCCCTTTGAAGAATATCTGGGCTTGTTTAAAGGACAAGTACAGGAAGAACAGTTTAATTAATTAATTGTGGACCAGTACAAAAAGTGGGCAGAAGGGTTAGATCTGGGAATGAGGCCACAAAGCTATGTCCCATATACTACATCACGTCCTCCAGGTTTCTCCCCAGAGATCCCAGAGCTGCTGACAAGTTCTGTGCTTATAATCACACTGGAAGAAACACCATTAAAGGACCAGTTCACTACTATTCTATTGATTGTATATTTGTTTCAATTTCAAGCCCTGATAAAGTGGGCAGTTTTTGTACCCTCAAAATGTGTTGGATGCTCTTTTTCGATTATCTCTTTGACCCTTATTGGAATAAAGCCATGTCTGGACCTTTTAGCAGTGATATGGTGCTTCAATTTAGATTTGTGTTATATTTCCTTTATTAAATTAGCCCAGAGAGTTATAATAATGTGCAAAGTGCAATGACAATAGGAATCAGATTCCATCTTTCATCACTTTACAGCAGCGAGCACAATATCGTTTGTAGCTGATATGGGTTTCTGGGCTCCATTCACAAAAACATCTTGTATGCGGTATTTAGGTGTCTGGACACATTTTCCCTAAATATTGAATGCGATCCTAAAACTGTCAGTTCACTGTATTGTTTTGTGATATTTAGCACAAATGCTTGTTAAATACTGCACAAAAAGGCGTTAAACTCAATTCACAGAAGTAAATAATTAAATGCACACAGTAATTCAGCAGTGGTCCAGGCATGCGGTATTTAAGGAGTGTAACAATATAATAGCCAATTTGAGTAGTTTCTGTCTTTTTGGTTTTCTCAACAGTACTGCATAGAAACCTAAATATGGAAATTATTAAGGTTGATTTACTAAAGGAAATATTTTTTTTAGTTTTGGATAGAGAGGAGGTGGATTAGGACACCGGATCTTACTGTTGTCTGTGCCCCCATTAGATTTACCCTCTGTATTTGTCCTGTTTACCATTATCAGTGAAAGTGAAAGCAAAAGACAATCCCAAATGTTGGGTTGTCCCCAGAACAGTAACAGAGAGGAAATCTTCCAATAGGGACACAGATGGCAAAGAAAATAAAAAAAACTGACAGGGGTTATAACCCTCCATTACTCTATCCAAAATGAATGAATATAGTATCAAAAATCACACACACATATAAATACCCTTCTTCCACCAATAAAAAATAAACATTGTATTTTTTATTGGTGGAAGAAGGGTATTTTTATGTGTGTAATCTTTGATACGATTTTCATTCAATATTTACAAAGATATTTTGTATTTACCTAATTTAATTTAGTTGTTTTTGATACACTACGTCTTCCCTTTGAAAGCAGCTTCCCTGATCTAGTGAATTGGCATCTTTCTACGGTTTAAACCATTTTATCTCTTTATTAGTAATAAAACCTGACAGGGGTTCTAATCCTTCTCTACCTCATCCATCCCACTAGATATCATATGAGATAAAATACTGCATGGTTTCATGAGAAAAAAACTGCATATTTCTGAAAAATACCGTATGTGGTGTTGTAGTAGCGTTTTTTTCTTTTTGCGAATGTTAAAAAAAGTTTGAAAAATGCTGAGCGGTATTTTACCCCATTTCTTAAAGTGGATGATACTGCTTCATGAATGGAGCCCATTATCTTTACTTTATTAAAGTGATTGTAAAGTCTTTAATGTTATTATTTTTTACAACAAGCTATACTTGCAAAGAGCAGACCTGAGCCTGCTCTTCTTGGGTCCCCTGACGCCACTCCAGGCTCCTCCTCTTTTTGGTGTGACACCATAGAAAGCTGCTTCTTACTGTGCCACACCTGTGTGCACAATGTCAAGCCATGCTGCCTGCGTCCATTGACACAAACAGCGAGGCTTGGCCCTACGCTCCATCGTCACAAGATTTAAATGACAGCAGCAGGAACCAATGGCTCCCATTGCCCTCAGCAAAGCCTGTTAGAGTGGGGAGAAGAGGAAAATGTCTCTGCTCTCATGCACAGTGCTGAATCAAGATCGGGCTCAGGTAAGTATTGGGGGACCTAAGGGGCAATACTTTAACCCAGGGGAGCTCAACCTATGACCACATGTGGCCCTCGGACCCTTCTGTCAACCACTTATCTGTCCCTCGGTCCAGTGGTGTCCTCACCAACGCTGGTTTCACCAGCCGTCCTCTGTTCCTGGTGCCGGCATCTTTAGTGTGGGCACCCGTCAGTGACAGCTTGCAGCTTCTCAGCCAGGTGTACACTGCGTATGCATGAGAAGCGCTGCGCTTTGTGAATGGCCCCGTAGTCTTTCGGGACCTGTCATGTGTCCCAGAAGACTACAGGAGGGGGGGGGGACAACTTCCGCTTCCAAATGCCAAGGTGATCGTAGCGGAAGTGGGATTGGGTACCTGTCAAATTCAGCTCCCAAAAGTGCCAATCCTTAATGGGGAGCAGTAAACAAAGGTTTACAGCGGGACTTTCCCTTTTAGGTGGAGCTCTGCTTTAAGTTGCCCTTGCTCATCAAAAGGTTGAGCACCCATGCTTTAACTTAAACCTTTTTTTTACCGTAATGCAAGGAATGCATTAAGTTAACAAATGTTTAGGCTTTAGAACCACTTTAAATCAACAAAATATGTAGAGATATAACTCGATAGGGCAGCTTACACACTGCACTTATCTGTTCACTGCAATACAATCCACTGTGTATCACCCTTCCTGCAATATAGAGGACAGGCGGATGGATTGGGCTAATAATCTCCCTACCTCCTCTTCTCACACAGCCTTCAGTAAAGTGTCATTGCAATGTGTCATCATGCATCAAATGTTCTCCCTGCCACAGCCAGTTAACTCTTCCACCCAGCCATTCATTCCCTCATCTCTTGGACTGGGAAGCAAATTAGTAACATCATTTCCTGAGTAATGACCCTGACTGCCAGGGGTCATTGACCACACTGCAACACATCGCTGCAGGCCATTGTCAGTTATTGAGGTCTTCATGAGATGCTGAAGCTATTCATCTAAATAGAAGTCACAGTTACAGGTGTTACTTGGAGTGAGAAATGTAACAACAGGTCACTGAGGGGGATTCTTAATTTGCTGGAGGTCCTAACTGAGTGATTGGCGGAGTGCACATTGCATTGCTTGAGGCTGTTCAGTATTGCCAGCTGCTGGAACAAAGAGGTATGTTCATGAATCATTAGGTGCTCCCTTAGTGACCTTATAACGTCTTCTGATTACATTTCTTCTCAAAGAGGAACTTAAACTAGGAATTTTTATTTGTTTCAGACAGAGTGGGGAAAGATCAGAATCTCTGTTAGACCTCCCCTCACGTCCTGTCCTGGTGACAAAACAGGAGTTAAAGGGAAATTCCCAATATTATTACTATTATTATACAGGATTTATATAGCGCCAACAGTTTGCTCAGTGCTTTACAATATAAAGGGAGACAATACAGCAACAATACAGTTCAATACAAGAGGGTTAAGAGTGCCTGATCCTGGGAGCTTACAATCTAGCTTGATACAGAAATAAAAACCTGCCAAAGGTTCTGCAATACTGCAAATTTAGTACAATATACAGGTGAAACTCGAAAAATTTGAATATCATGCAAAAGTTCATTTATTTCAGTAATGCAACTTAAAAGGTGAAACTAATATATGAGATAGACTCATTACATGCAAAGCAAGATAGTTCAAGCTGTGATTTGTCATAATTGTGATGATTATGGTTTACAGCTCATGAAAACCCCAAATCCACAGTCTCAGAAAATTAGAATATTGTGAAAAGGTTCAATATTCTAGGATCAAAGTGTCCCACTCTAATCAGCTAATTAAGCCATAACACCTGCAAAGGGTTCCTGAGCCTTTAAATGGTCTCTCAGTCTGGTTCACAATCATGGGAAAGACTGCTGACCTGACAGTTGTGCAGAAAACCATCATTGACAACCTCTATAAGGAGGGAAAGCCTCAAAAGGTAATTGCAAAAGAAGTTGGATGTTCCCAAAGTGCTGTATCAAAGCACATTAATAGGAAGTTATGTGGAAGGGAAAAGTGTGGAAGAAAAAGATTCTGGAGCACTTCATGTTTCCTTCCGCAGATGAGCTTTATGGGGATGCTGACTTCATTTTCCAGCAGGACTTGGCACCTGCCCACACTGCCAAAAGCACAAAAACCTGGTTCAATGACCGTGGGATTACTGTGCTTGATTGGCTAGCAAACTCACCTGACCTGAACCCCATAGAGAATCTATGCGGCATTGCCAAGAGAAAGATGAGAGACATGAGACCGAACAATGCAGAAGAGCTGGAGGCCGCTATTGAAGCATCCTGGTCTTCCATAACACCTCAGCAGTGCCACAGGCTGATAGCTTCCATGCCATGCCATATTGTTCTATGTACAATCCTTGTTTTATTGATTGCATGTAATATTCTAATTTTCTGAGATTGAGGATTTGGGGTTTTCATGAGCTGTAAGCCATAATCATCACAATTATGATAAATCACGTCTTGAACTATCTTGCTTTGCATGTAATGAGTCTATCTCATATATTAGTTTCACCTTTTAAGTTGCATTACTGAAATAAATGAACTTTTGCACGATATTCTAAGTTTTTGAGTTTCACCTGTATATAATATGTAAGCTGCATAGTGCATGCATTTTTATAACTGGGTTATACATGCATAATAAGCAGTTGCAAAATAGAATAGGATTTGTTTATACTATGAAATCTTAAAATATATTAAAACAGTAAAAGAAATTAAAACCTTTACTAAATATCTGTAAAAGGAATATAACTATGTTGTAGCCTCATTAGGAAAGTTTATAGGTTCCAACTAAATTCCAAATTACATTTGCATAAAGAAATTAAACCCTAAAGTATACAACTAAACAGGACTTTAACTGCACAACACCAAGAGAAGTTTCTATATAAAAGCAATGACATTTTATTCCATTATTCAGTATAAAAAAAGCCCTAATAAGGGACTAGATTAAACTATATAAAAAATTGTACTGTGTTCTTTTGAAGATTATGATGAAGATGTTATGAGTGGAATCTTGTACAAGCAGTCCCCGGGTTATGAACAAGATAGGTTCTGTAGATTTGTTCTTAAACTGGTTGTAAAGGCTGAGAGTCTGCTTCATTCTACGCATAGATACCAATCAGCTTCCATTTTTTTTTATCAACACTTAATTGAACAAGCTGAAGTTAGAAGCTGATTGGCTACCATGAACATCTGCACCAGATTTTGCACTCTCCAGTTTTAGTAAATCAACCCCACCAATGCAGGGCATACATGGGTCAAATTCTGAACAAATTTTCTTTAGAAAATCGGAAATTTAATCGGAAAATGAATCCAATGGTGCCACCATTGATTTTGAAATTCGGCCAACCAAGCCTTCAATTTCACCTCATGTTGCTAAAGAAATACATTTTTGTGGCTGGGAATCTTCTTTTTTTTCCAGGTCCAGGTCATTGATTAGAAATTCCTTAATTTTTCAGAAAAATTTCCAACATGCCCGATCACTCAAATTCGATGGCCGCACGAAAAGCAGCTGATGCTGTGGCCCACTGAAGGTGCAAAATGTTAATGAAAATTCTTAATTAAGACTCTTGAAAGTAAATTCTTTCAGAATTCAACCCATGTATTACCTGCATAAGTCCCAGCTGTCAATATGACACCCAGGAATTGCCACCAAATGCAGCAGGAAGATAAGCAACAGGTGGAAAGGGACAAGACATGCTGTGTACAGCCTGTGTACTTCTATAAAAGTTTTTTGGGCATATGTAGCACATCCAAAATCTAAAACTGGTTAAACAGTCATAAATACATTAAATGTGAATTTGGAAGATGAAAAGAGGTATCTGGGGGTCAATAACATGGCCTCTAAAGCCTATAGGAAAATTGAGCTCTGGGACAGGATCAGCAATACCCTGCAGTACTTTAAAACCCAACTCTACCTTTTTCTGCATTTAAATAGAAAAGAAAAACATAAGAAAAGCAGCTTTTGTTGGAATATTTATGCAGACTAACTGCTCTGTGATCCAATGCCAACCCTTCTGGACTGAATTATGGTCAGCGTCATCAGCCCATTTCCCAGTGTGTTATCACACCAGGCTAGCTTACAGTACATCTGGACTAATTGGCACCTACATATCATTATGTGGGCACTGCACAGTCCAGGAGTGAGGACCACCCTCTGGTTCTGCTGCAGCAGAAATGGTAGGACATCACCAGACCCACCTGAAAACTGAAGCAAATTGTATGTATAAAGGACTTTTTATTAAAGAAGTAGGGAGGATTGGGACTGTAGCAAAAGGGGAGGTTTAAGTTTAAATTCATAGAAATTTTTTTTTCTCCCCTAGAACATTAGAAAACTGGTAACGGGTCTTTCTGGCTATGGGATAGACCAATGCACTTAAAAATGGAGGCCTGCTCCGGAATCCTGTTCCCAATATACATTTCATGACACAGTTTACAAAGCTGACCTTTTATGTCATGCTTTCTAATTAAACTGGCCGTCTTTAACTGCAATATAATGACAGATTATGCAAACGAATACCTTGAGAGGGGATCTCAGGTTTTGAAAAGGGAAGTATTATAGCTGTTCTGTTTCTTTTTTTATCACCAGAGTTTTTCACAAGTCGTTCTCCCCAGGCTCTGCTCTTTTTATTTCTGTTAAGAATGCTTCAAATGCTTGGCACATTTTAAGAGGGACTTGGCAGACAATACTCACCCAGCAGGCTACAGTATTGTATAATTCCTTCTAAGCTCTGGCATCGAGGCTGGCACGTGCCAGTATCTTGGATCCTGATTAAGCCCCTGAAAGCTCCTGGGGTATAGCTTGCAGAAAATAAGTATTCCAGCAACCCAGATTAAGCTTCCATGAATAACAGTTTTGTACTGCACAGCACAGTGAGAAACATTGTCTGAATGTAGAAAGCTTGCATAGGTGGTGCTGCTTGTTTTTATGCTTTTTATATTTTCACACCCTCTATGAGTGTTCTCTGGAATATGCTCAAGTATCTAACATGAAAGTGTTTTCTTTGCCCATAGAAACCAATCATATTGTACCTATTAGGTTTTCAATGCAGGAGAATGGCATAGCATAGTGGCTATGTGGTTAGCACTTCTGTGGTGGTAGAGTTCTGAGTTCAGATCCCATTCTTGAGAGGGAGCTTGTACGTTTTCCAGGTCTGGATTTCACATAGCTAACATAGGCCATGGCCTGGGGGTTGCAGGACTGTCTGGGGCACCAAACACCCACCCTGGCATCATTTTGCTGGCAGTCAGTAATACATTCCTGTGTTATAAAAGGTTCCAATCTGAAATGCTTCCTGCCAGTGCATTCTGTCTGGGTCCTCATTATTGTTTTTTCTGCAGTTTTCATATTATTGTTGAAATAATTTTTGTTGGGGAAATTGTGTAATACATACTTATACTTCACCAGCTCCAGATTTAAATGCATAGACTCAGTAGCTCTTCAAAAAATCTAGACACCCTTAGGACTTTCCCCTATTAGCAGCTTACAAGTTCATACAAAAATTAAAATCTCTGCTATTGAACATTTTGCCAGCTTTCCCAAGGCACCTTATATCCTTGTAAGCTGATACTAAAGAGGAAAAGACTAAGTGCCCCTGGATTCTTCTTTTAGATGCTACTTACAAATAATTAGAAAAGAAGACTACCGAGATCTGGCTGCAAATGACGGCTGGCAAATGATCTCTAGTGGCATCCTGATAGGATAGCCACCCTCCAGAAAACTGTTAGTGCCACACAGAGTAGGTCAACTGTTTGACTTATTCTTATAGTTATTAGTTTTACATGTACTGATGCAGAGTGCACACGCTGTTTCTTTCAATTTCTCTGTACTCTGCCTTGTCTATCTATCATGTCCAATCTTGTTAGTGTGATACTAAAGCTGGCCATAGATGGAGCGACCACGGGTTGCAGGAAAGAAAGTCTCTTGATACCTCTATCAGTGGTCAGTCTTGTGAAGCAATTGCATTCTCCTGGCAGTGGGGTGGGGGGAGCTGTCCCCACTGGGAGAACACAGTGATTACTAATATCTGCTACAGTTGTGCTCAAAAGTTTACATACCCTGGCAGACATTGTGAAATTTTAGCATTGATATTAAAAATATGACTGATGATGCCAAAAAATGCTCTTTTATTGAATGATGATGATCATATGAAGCCATTTATTATCAAATAGTCAATATGTTTGTTAGCTTTTACGTGGAAGCACTGACTGGGCTAGATACTGAGCCATGGGGATCAGAAAAGAACTGTCAAAAGTCATGTGTAACAAGGTATTGGAACTTTATAAAGATGGAAAAGGACATATAAAGATGTCCAAAGCCTTGAATATGCCAATCAGTACTGTTAAATCACCTATTAAGAAGTGGAAAGTTTGGGGATCTCAATAGCTAAAGACCTCCAAACTTCATGTGACCTTCAGATTAGCATAACAACAGTGCATAGAGAGCTTCATAGAATGGGTTTCCATGGCTGAGCAGCTGCATCCAAGCTTTACATCACCAAGTGCAATGCAAAGCATTGGATTGGATGCCATGGTGTAAAGCACGCTGCCACTGGACTCTAGAGCAGTAGAGACATGTTCTATGAAGTGCCAAATCACGCTTCTCTGTTTGGCAATCCGATAGACGTGTCTACGTTTGGCAGTTGCCACGAAATTGGTACTTGCCTGACTGCATTGTGCCAAGTGTAAAGTTTGGTGGAGGGTGTGATTATGGGTGATTATGGTGTGGGGTTGTTTTTCAGCGGTTGGACCTGGCCCCTTAGTTCCAGTGAAGGGAACTCTTAGGTGTCAGCATACCAAGACATTTTAGACAATGTCATGCTTCCAACTTTGTGGGAACAGTTTGTTGGATGGCCCCTTCCTGTTCCTAACATGACTGTGCACCACTGTATAAAGCAAGGACCATAAAGACATGGATGAGCGAGTTTGGGGTGGAGGAACCTGATTGGCCTGCACAGAGTCCTGACCTTAAACCGATAGAACACCTTTGGGGTGAATTAGAGTGGAGACTGTGAGCCAGGCCTTCTTGTCCGACATCAGTGCCAGACCTCACAAAATCGCTCCTGGAAGAATGGTCAACATTCCCATAGACACACTCCTAAACCTTGTGGACAGCTTTCCCAGAAGAGTTGAAGCTGTTATAGCTGCAAAGGGCGGGGCCAACTCAATATTGAACCCTGTAGCTGGCCAGCTAAGACCAGTCCTAGGTTGTTAATATGGTTCACATATATGTGTATACCAAACCTGCCAATAACCTCAGTACAGTATATATGTGCATATGTTAAAGCCAAAGCAGAATCATTGCTGTGATTTATGTCTTTGATTGTTATATGACATTTTTATATTAATTGTGTTAGCAGAAGCAGAAAAGGAAAATATGCCTTTAAGAGTTAGTATAAGGTGAGCCAATCACAGCCAGCCTCACACTGTACAGAGCCTTAACCAATCCCAGCCAGTTTCACATTTATGCCTGTGTAAAACTCCCTGCTAGAATAGTTTAGAGACACATGCTCACCAGACAGAGGAGGAAACAGACAAAGTTCCAATCAGAGAAGCTCCATGGAAGTACAGAAGGCCAAATAGTTCCATCGAACTTACGAATCAAGTCACTGTAGAGTAATCATAATCAAATTTATAAATCCAAGTGAATTTATCAATCTATCGAAATATACAGAATGAATTTATCAAATCTATTGAACCTATCGAGATAAGCTATCGAATCAACCCAATGTAATACGAATTAAACCATTGTAATATGAAAGAAATAAGCCATTGTAAGCTGTTATATGAAGAAGATTGAAGTTATTAAAGAAGTTAGCTAAAGTATTCGGTGTGCTCTTTAAACCTACTGCATCCATAGAGCGGCATTGGAGGAATTACAGAGTAAAGTCAGTCTAATCAAACAAAGAAACAGCAATTGAATAATTTTTCTAATGCCACAGCGCACTAGGCACCAAAGGGTGCTGCGCCTGCCACAAACCCTACAGACTAAGACTGGGATGTCAGTAAATTTAATGTGTATGTAATGGCAGGCGCCCAGGGGCGGATTGACCATTTGGAAACTCGGGCACTGCACGAGGGCCCGGGGTCAGTAGGGGGCCCCAGGAGATGCCCCTGGTACCTTTTTCATAGGCTTTTTTGAGTTTGGGTAAGAACACAGGGGCCCCATGATCCCCTATTGCCCGGGGGCCCCATGAGTTGTCAGTCCGCCCTTGCAGGCATCCCAATACGTTTGGCAATATAGTGTATATACTGTATGTATATATAGTACATCTTCATCAGTGTTAATAAATCCTCTTTATATAAACCTATTTATGAAAATGATACAACTGGTCGTTTTAATAATGATTTGCAGAGGCATTACTATGCATTATTATTAAATAAAGGCCATTATGTCTCACTTCTTCAGGAAATGAGACTTTGTGACTTGCACTGTGTCTGTTATTTTCAACATTTAATATTGTTATAAATTTAGTTATCAGACTCACCCAAAGTTTACAGACAAAATGAAAATATGAATATTAATGCATAAGTAATCTTGTCTTTCAGGACAATTTCTTAATGACAGTATCTAGAAATATCTGTTCACTTTAATATGTACTTGTTTGGTGATACAGTATCTTCGGGCAAGGTTTGGACATGATAGCAATGTTCTAATTAGTAGAAGGAAATAATAAATAGATCAAGCAAGGTTTTAATTTCCTGTTGATATAATAAAGTGTACAGAAAACCTGTCTGATCATAGAAAAGTGTAAAAGCCCAACATCGCCATCTTGTGGATTGCATTTACATCACATATAATACTTTTTAGAAATGTGTAAAAAACAATAAAACAATGGATATATGTGCATTTTCATGAAACTGGGTACAGCACAGAGGAAAAAACATAATGCCATAGGGAAGGTAGAATAGTGTTTGAAGTTATGCATTTTTTTTCTCAAATGTGTTTTATGTATTTCCACCCCAAACTGAGGTTGTTGACAGAACTGTTAGCGCCATTTACAAGTCGTTGGTGAAATTTTAGAATATGCTGGTCGGTTTACTTTAGGTAGTTAAAGTGGTTGTGAAGGCTGAAGGGTTTTTTATTTTTTTTTTATCTTAATGCATTCTATGTGCAGCTCTTCCCCCAACCTCCCAAATACTTACCTGAGCCTGATCTTCAACAATGAGGGGGGGGGCAATCCATGCTCTTTGTGTCAACTCAGCGGAGGAGGAGGATCCAGGAGCATTGGCAGTAAACCCCAGAAGAGGAAGATTGGCGCTGCTCTGTGCAAAACCATTGCACAGAGCAGGTAAAAATAAAATGTTTGCTATTAAAAAAAAAAAAACGGAACCTTTACAATCACTTTAGAGAACACACAAAACAAATCTGCGCTGTTACAGTTATTATCCAATTACAACCTCATGATGAATTTATGTCCAAAAAAGGAGTTGCAGCCCCAAAAAGCTCCAAAAAAAAGAAGGGGGGGGGCAGTGCACTAAAGCATATCAATATATTATTTGTAGAATTGTTATTTTATGTAGTGCAGGCCTGTTTACGTAATATTGTATTGCCTGTTTTAAAACAAACACAAGAAATGTGTCTTGTTTTCTGAGCCACATTTTAAAACGTTGCCTGATTTTTATCCTGATTTGGTCGGTCACCTCTTGATGACAAGGAAGCATGTAGGAGTCAGTTAGAATGGTTATCTTGCTGTAATTATGAAACTGTCAGCCATTTTCAACTATTGAAAGTCCTACCTTGGCACTTTTTGCTAGTTAAGCTAGCCATACACGTCAAGAATTCTTTTGTTCAGTGTGCCAGCTGAACAAAAGAAATCTAATAGATTCCTCCATCTACATTAGCAGCTAACCTTGAGGATAACCTTGCCTGGCTAAGCTCCACACTTTGTGATCCTCCGCACCAATCAAAGCACCTCAGTGACCTGTAATGTGACTTTGATTGGACGAAGGGACTATGGATAGTAATGTTTAAAGGAAAATGCTTCAGAAAGTTGAGTTCTTGGAAACAAAGCAGGATCAGAGGAGAAATTAGTAGTTCTTGGGGATTTATTTTGAAGCTAATCAACAGTTCACATTCTCACTTTTTGATCATATATTTCTATGCATTCTAACATATTCAAAACAAATCCCTTCCTATAAAAAAAAAACTAGCTTGGATATCACAAGTATATTAGTTTGGGCAGCACTATGGCACAAATGATCTTCTTCCTCTTCTCCCTTTTTTCTATTTCACCATTCATATATTACTCATATGTGTTGCTTCACTTTGTTTTGTTTGTTTTTGTAGAGTAACATTAAAACAACAGCGCAAAACTAAAAAAAAATGAAAATAACATTGCAATGCTTTGTGCCACAAATGTAATTTTACTGTCATTATAAATGGGACATATCACAGAATTTAATTTGCACTTTTATCTATGGGAACAGTAGTTGATTTAAAAGTAACACTGGTTAAACTAGAACAATAATTTGGTATCGTAATTAAAGTAGAACCTCATTCTCTCAATCAACATTGACTGCTTTTAATCCTTATTCTGCTAGCATTAGTAAATAGATAGCAAAGTGTATCATATTTACTTGTTTTAAACTTTTTTTTTTACATTTCTTCAGTTACTTCCTGGTTTCCTTGCCTAGGAAAATGATGTCATACATCCCAGGAGTCTTCAGGAGGGGAGGGGCTTTCTCAGCTAAGCACACCCTCCTACTTGCATGCCTGAGCTAAGGGCAGATGAATTCCAGGAAGTAATTACTACATGAATTATCTGCCCTTACTCAAGATGGCCACTTCCAGCAATGCAAGGGGGTGTTTTTCAAAATAAATTCTCAGCAAAATAAAGCATGGAGACATGGATGGATGGGTGATTTTGCTTTGAATATTAACAATGAATTAAATAGCATTTTTGGTTTGTGGTGCTCAGATGCAGTGCAGCTTCACTTTAATGACAACGTTAAAGTGGTATTAAACCCAAAAGCAAACATTTATTATATTGCAGCTTACGAATTCTTAGATGTGATGGCTGCATTAGTTTTTTTTTTTTCTTTCCATTTTTATCCTGCCAGTAAGCAGGGGTGGTACTAGGTAGGTGCATGGGGGTGCTGAAGCACCCTTAAAATTTCCTCCAGCACCCTCAAAGCACCCCCATATATTCTCTTGTCTGGATCACACACAAGGCTTTGCAAATCTGCATCAATCCACCCTGGATCGGTGCAAACTTGCAAAGCAATGTGATTGAGCAGGGACTTGCTGTGCAGAAATACAGTGCCTTGGAGCCGCAAGTCCCGATGCTCTTCTTCTAGCTCTGGCTACACAGTCTCTCAGAGCATTGGAGTGATATTCAGTAAGGCAAAGAACCCTCCCTGCCTGCACGGCTCTATCCTGCAGGAGGAGGAAGGCTCACATTTCTAAGGAATTCCCCAAGTGTCCAGAGATGGATTAAGGTAAACTGTTCCTGATCCTGGAACTTAGATCTTTGCTCTGCAGGGATTTAAATGTCATACTACAGCCTGCCTGTGCTCTGTATGGTTGCCACTGTGTGGACTCAGCAAGCAAGGAGAATTTCAGATCATGTATTACTGTTGTTGGATGCTGACAATTACATGTACAGTATGCACCCCTGAACTCACTCTGCATTCTGTACGTAACGCACTCCTGAACACTGCATTCTGTATGTAATGCACTCTTCAACTATTTATTCTGTGTGCAGCACACTTCTGAACGCCACACTCTGTATGCAGCACACTTCTGAACCCTGCATTCTGTATATAATCCACCCCTGAATGCTGCAATTTGAGTGTAATGCACTCCTGAACCCTGCATTCTGTATGTAATGCATTCCTGAACTCTGCACTTTGTGCATAATGCAATCCTTTTTTTTTTTTTTTTATTTAAATATTTATTAAATTTTTTATGTTAATACAAAAACCCATAAAGGGGAAAAAATTCTCATACCCAGACATTTATAACATTTCTACCTTTCCCTTACTAAAAACTCTTTTCTTTCCCATCCCACTACCCCCCCTTTCCACCCCTCCTCCCCCCTCCTCCCCCCTCTGCAGACTCTAGCCCATTCTACTCTCTTGAGGCTTATTCATTTTTTTACTAACATCCTAGTTCATATTTTCCTATATTTTTCTTTCAATCCTGCTCTTTCCCACTTTTCCCATCTCCTAAAATAAACTCTCATCCTATCTTCCTGCATATGGTATGCTCTTTCCATTCTACCTATCTGGTTCACTCTGTTAATCCAGTCATCCTCCCTCGGTACCTCAGCTTTCCACCAGAACTTGGGTATCAACCCCTTCGCCGCATTCAATAAGTACCATATACCTGAATCTTTATATTTATTTACAGATGTCTCCACATTGTGTAGGAGGCACATCATTGGGTCTAATCCTATGTCAATTTCAGGTATATCTTCAATCAATTTGACTATTATCTTCCAAAAAGCCTGGATTTTCGGACATTCCCACCATATGTGGAACACCGTGCCTATCTCTCCACATCCTCTCCAACACAAATTTGAATTTTCACCACTCATCTTGTGCTCTACACTCGGTGTAATGTGCCAACGTGTCACACACTTATAATTAACCTCAACCTCTCTCATACTAACATTATCGTGTATCAATCTAAACATCTTTCTCTGTCTATCTTCATCAATCCCCACTCCCATATCTCTTTCCCATTTTGTTATAAAGCTTAACTTTGTGTTTGTGTTTAATTCTGTGAGTATTCTATACACTTTTGAAACACCGTGCTTCCCATCCCTTCGTGTCTCTAACAACCTTTCAAACATATTCCACTCCTCTTTTGATCTCAGGGGTTTCGGTAGATTTCCAATAAAACATTTCAATTGATGATGTTTCCACTCATCTATTCTAATAAAAATATCTCTCTTCTTCTCTATTAAATCTTTTAGTGATCTCAATTCCCCCTCCACCAAAACATCTCTCAGTTGAGTATCCTCCTTTCTAAACCATCTCTCTGATATCCTAATCTTTCCCGGGGGAAAGTACTCAGTGTTTGTGAGAGGCATTAATATAGAATTAAAATCCCATTTCATGCTTTTGTGTAAATTATCCCATACCCTAAAGACATTTAAAGTGTAGATACTTGTGCTTTCTTTAATTCCCCTGAACTGTGGTGGAACCCATATCATCTGACTCAATCTAATGCCACTAAGATCATTTTCAATTGTTACCCAGCTTTTCCCCTTATGGTTAAATGTCCAGTCATATATTCTTGCTAAAACCACTGCTCTATAATATCTCTTGACATCTGGTAGACCCAATCCCCCTTTCTCTTTAGTCCTACTCAATGTTTCATATGCTATTCTAGGTTTTTTATTCTTCCATATGTATCTTGTTAGTATTTTTTTCATTATCTTGAAGAAGGCTTCTGGAATTTTAGTTGGTACCATTTGAAATCTATACAGTATTTTAGGCAGGATTACCATTTTAACTAGGTTTATACGTCCTATCTAGGATGGGTTTCCTCCTTCTAATCTTTTTAAATCTTCTCTAATCTCATTTATCAAAGATATATAGTTTAATCTATACAAATGCTTAGATGAGGCAGTGAGTTTTATTCCTAGGTATTTTATCTCTTTTTCTCTCCATATAAAGGGGAATTCTTTTTGTAGTTTTTCTTTTTCATTCTTCGATATATTAATATTCAAGATCTCTGTTTTCGTTGGATTAATTTTTAAATTTGATAGTTCACCGTACTCCTTCAGAATCTTCATTATATTTGGGAGAGTTATTCGGGGATTCCCCACATAGAACAATAAGTCGTCCGCAAAGGCCGCAACTCTATGTTCTATGGATTCTATCTGGATTCCCTTTACCGATCCACTATTTCTTATTATTGACAGCAGAGGTTCGAGTGACAATACATATAGCAGAGGGGACAGTGGACATCCCTGTCTTGTACCATTAGACATTCCAATGGGTTCTGATCTCTCCCCATTTACCGTGATGATTGCAGTGGGCTCCCTATATAATTTACTTATCCACTCTCTCATTCTATCACCTATTCCCAGCACTTTTAAGTTGTCCATCATAAAACCCCAGTCCACTCTATCAAATGCCTTCTCTGCATCAATTGACAAGAGCACCACCGGGGCTTTCCCTTTTCTACTTTTCTGAATAAGCATCAGGGTTCTCAGGCCGTTATCTCTACCTTCTCTCCCCGGTACAAAGCCCACCTGGTCTCCATGGATCCATTCAGGCATAAGATCTCTCAACCTGTTTGCTAACACCTTTGCATACAGTTTAGTGTCTGTGTTCAATAATGAGATAGGTCTATAGCTGGAGCACTGAGATGGATCTTTTCCCTCCTTGTGGATAAGTACTACATGGGCCTGTAGGGATTCTCTCCTCACTTCCATCCCACCTCCCAGGGCATTCATATATTTCTCCAACTTGGGTAACAGTACTTCACTAAATTTCTTATAGTATTTAACTGTATAGCCATCCGGACCTGGGCTTTTCCCCCCCACTGTGCCTTTTAATGCTATTTTAATTTCTTCCTGGGAAATTTCTGCATCTAGGGTGTTCAACTGTGCTTCACTTAATTTTGGTAATCCCGCATTTTTTAAGTATGTCATCTTTTTTTCATTAATTCCCTCTTGAGCTTCTTTTAGAGGGCCTTGGGGACTAATATTATATAACTGTTTGTAATACTCCGTAAACACTTTAATAATCTCTTTATTTGAATGGACCAACTCCCCCTTTGAGCTTTTTATCTTTTCTATATAGTTCCTATTTTTTGTTCAGGGCTCTCATTAGATATCTTCCTGGTCTATCTCCCCATCTATATCTCTCGTTCAAAACGCTATTGTATACTTTTATCTTCTCCTCCTCCATCAGCCTCTCTAGTTCATCTTTTTTATCCAATAACTTCTGTCTCGTATCTTTTGTTATTTTCTTCTTATGGATCTGCTCCAAGTCCAATATTTCTTTTAGAAGCCCACTAACCCTCTCTCTTCTTTCCTTTTTCTTCCTTGCTCCTGCCGCTATCAAGATTCCTCTTATAAATACCTTGTGGCTTTCCCAGACTGTAGCCATCGATACCTCCTCTGTTTTGTTCTCCTTAAAGTATACCTTTATCTCTTTCTCGATTTTCTGAACTAAATCCTCATCCAGAAGAAGAACCTCATTTAACCTCCACCCTAATCCTCCAGTCCACCTTCTTCCCCATCCCATTTTCATTACGACCGGAGCATGATCCGAGAACGTCCTTGTCTCTATGTCAATTTTAACCAGATGGTCTATAAGTTGATGATCTATTAAGATGTAATCTAATCTCGAGTATATCTCATGTGCATTAGAGAAGAAGGTATAGTCTCTGTCCTTCATATGCTTTATTCTCCAGGTGTCCACTAGTTGATATTCATGCATCACTTTTTTAAGTGATCTCAGAGACCTACTCCCCTCTCTTTGCGCGGAAGAGGTATTATCCTTTTGTGGGTCCATACAGAAATTTAGGTCCTGACCCTGTATTCTGTACCCAGCACACTCCTAAATCCTGCATTCTGTACGTAACACACTCTTGAACCCTGAATTCGGTACATAACGCACTCCTGAACCCTGCCTTATGTATGTAATGCACTTCTGAACTCTGCACTTTGTGTGTAACGCACTCTTCAACCCTACAGTCCTGACACAGCACACTCCTGAACCCTGCATTCTGTATGTAACACACCCCTAAACTTTGCAATTTGTGTGTAATGCACTCCTGAACCCTGCATTGTATATGTAACGCACCACTGAACTCTGCACATTGTATATAGCACACTCCTGAACTCTTCTCTCTGTACATAACACACTCTTGAACTCTGCACTCTGTACATAGCACACTCATGAACTCTGCACTCTGTACATAGAACACTCCTGAGCCCTTCCCTCTGTACATAACACACCCCTGAACCCTGCATTCTGTACATAACACACTCCTGAACCCTGCATTCTGAAAGCAGCACACTACTGAACTCTGCACTTTGTGTGTAATGCACTGAGTTCATTATAATAAACTCTGTGTGTAGCCCTCTTGAACCCTGTGCACTGCACATAGTGCACTTCTGAACTCTGCTCTCTGTACATAGCGCAATTCTGAATGCTGTACTCTGTACGTAGCTTACTTCTGAACGTTGCACTCTGTCCGTAGTGCACTTCTGAACTTTGCACTTTGTATGCAGCGCACTTATGAGCGCTGCATTCTGTGCGTAGTGCACTCTTGAACTCTGCATTCTGTAAGTAGCGCACTCCTGAAATCTGCATTCAATACGTAGTGCACTTCTGAATCCTGTACTCTAAGTAGTGCACTTCTGAACCCTGCACCCTGTGTATAACACGCTCCTGATATTTTACAATGCCCTTGATCTCCCCACTGTTAGTGCAGTTTGGCCAAAGCCACCCTTTAATGTGGTATGCTTTACCCTTCAGGGGATAGAGAGTCATTTTTATTGTGGAGGGGGCATGGTTGAGTTCCTGCACCTATTCTATGAGATTCACCCACTCTATTTGTCCTGGTTACCATTATCATTGAAAGTGAAAGTAAAGAAAATCCCAAATTTTAAATTTTGGGTGGTCCCCAGAAAAGAAATAGAGGGGAAATATTCCAATTTGGAAACTAGTTCTGGTGACCTGGGGTTCCCTAAGGGATTCTCTTGCAGGAATTTCCTTCCACTTCCTGTTTGGCTATGGGGCAGGAAGTGAAGGGAAATCTCACAGATGGCGATAAAAAATCTGACAGGGGTTATAACCCTCCCTTGCTCTGTCCAAAATGAAAAAAAGTTTTGCCACTAGTTCTACTTTAAGTGTGAACTTTGCCCTGGTTAATTACTGTACTGTGTTTTACTGTGGGTTCATTATTGTGAGTGATGAGAGTGAATTACTTTGCTGTGATATAAGCAGGGGGGACTATGATTTCTGGCAACAACTGGACCTATTTTGCTCCCATAGTCTCTTCAGTTCACCCCCAGGTCTTTTTTGGTCTATACAAAAGGGAGAAAAGTGTCAAACTACAAGCCATAGACCATGTCAAAACACCTACTTTCTGGCCTCACCTTCTTGTCGACCACACCCACTTTTGGGCACGCCCATAACTGCATGATATGCTTCACGTGCCACATTAGCACCCCAACTTGCACTTCCAGCACAGCACCCCAAAAAAAGTTTTCTGGAGCCGCCCCTACCAGTAAGTCTGTTGTTTTTCAACATAACAAGCTCTCCTGCAAATGTATCCATTAAGAGTGTTGAGACAAACCATTGGTTGCATCCAAACAGTTACAACAACCAAAACTGCTTGAGTAACTGCAGTGTGAGCTTGGCTTCAATTTGTTATCGTGTAGAAATCGGTTAGTGTATCTACTCCCCCCCCCAATCTGACAATGCTGCTGTCCAAAGGTGCCCCCTGTGCTACTTCATCCAGAGTTTAGGCACTCTAATACAGGAGGTGTGTTAGTGGCCAGAACACCAGGGAAAACAGAGGGAACAAAGCCTAAAAAAAAGGAAAACTGATGTAGCCACCACTTCTAAGAATTGGTAAGCTGCGATAGATGACATGTTTTTGGTTTTCAATTTAATACCTGGATAAGTGCCCGGTCATACCAGGTGTGACTTGCCATGCGATTTGCCATGCCATGCGAGTTTCAAATAGTGTGGCAAGTCGCACCCTATTGTCTGCAATTAAAGTGGTTATATCGGTGCGATTCCGACTTGGTTGTAGCCGCACCGGTTTCACAACAATGCCTGCACTACTTCAGGTGTGACTTGTATAGACATCCGACTTTGAAATCAGATCGGTGTGACTGGGGACTAAGTCTTAAAGAATATTACTCTATCAGGGGTATACAGGTGTGTGAGCTGGAGTACGTAACCACTTCCCGTCCTGCCCATGTATATAAACGGCTGGACGGGAGCAGTGCAAGGGCAGGTGGCTGTTTATAAATGTCCTCACCGCTGCCCTGCTTGTGATTGTGTCCTCCAGACACAGTGGAACACCGATCGTTGTACGGGACCTCTGTGTGAGGTCCCAGTCATGTGATCATATGAATAGTAGTAAGCAAGATGTCACTACTGACATCATTGCTTACTACTAGTGAAATCTGTGAATGATCACAGAGATCACATGGTACAAGGCTATTCACAACAGCCTTGTACCATGTGACAAGCTGTGACCAATCACAGCTCACACAGTATTTCTCAATGACTGCAAGAATGCAGCCAGAGAGAAGGAGAAATGATTGCTTTTACAGCCTTTATGGGTGTAAAAGCAATCAGTGTAAAAAAAAAAAAATCTTCATCACCTCCCACAAGTATAGGGTGACAGTAAAAAGTAAAAAAATGTAAAAAAAAAAATGTAAAAAATTATTTTTGGTTATAAACTAATTTGAGTTATTTTTTTTTACTAGAAAGATAACTGAGTAAATTTTGCCCAAGATTTATGAAGAAAGATTATTTATTTGCAAAATTTTATAAGAAAAGCACTTTTTTTCTAAATTTTTGGACATTTTCATTTATATAGCAAAAAAAATAAAAATCCCAGTGGTGAATAAATACCACCAAAATAAAGTTTTATCTGTCTCAAAAAAATGCTAAAAAATTCATAAGGGTAAAGTGTTGCATGACCGCGCAATTGTCATTCAAAGTGTGATAGCACTGAAAGCTGAAAATTGGCCTGGACAGGAAGGGGGTAAAAGTGTCCGGACTTGAAGTAGTTAATACATGGAAGCAACTGTAAATGAATGAATGCAGCAATACTTTTGTTCACATTTATCTTTCTCATGTCTGTTTCTGTCTTCATTATTGTCAGCTGTTATATTCTACAGAGTGGCCTCACATAGTTTCTAATTGTTTTTTTTTTTTTATTATTATTAATAATAATAATAATAATAATAATATTACTACGATCATTAATAATAGTAATAATAATATTCCATGTATTACTGTTACATGTAACCCTATATATTGTTACTCTTCTGAAGTTATTGATTTACTGTAAAGAAAATTTAGTCCAATATTTGCACAAATGACACCCCCCTGTAGACACAGAAGGTGACAGCAGCATTTGGCAGTTCTCACCTAGTCTCATCTCAGCAGCATTAACACATAGTAATGAGTAATAACTAGCAGCACCATCCCCCAACCACAATGTGAAGAGTCACTTAGCTGATGAATAAGATCACACTCTGCCTGGGTTTCTCACTCACTGATAACAACCATTGTTTGTTTTTTCTTTCCTGCCATGTATGTGAGAAAAAGCTCAGGGCATCAGCTTGGGTGTAAATCCCACGCCTGGCACCAACACATTGCTTACTGCTTACAGTACAACTTTTCTTTTACTCACCGGAACTTCTGTCTATTAACCCATAATGTCCATGGATAGTAGATCTGGTGAGGTGAGCCTTAAAATGGAATTCCAGTTAAAAATAAAAATCTAAACTTGATTAATTTTTTTTTGGGGGGGGGGAGATTTACTAAAACTGGAGCACTCAGAATCTGGTGCAGCTATGCATGGTAGCCAATCAGCTTCTAACTTCAGCTTGTTCAATTAAGCTTTGGCAATAAAACCTGGAAGCGGATTAGTTTCTATGCAGAGCGGCACCAGATGTTGCACCATGCAGTTTTAGTAAATCAACCCCGATTTGTCCTCCCTGTGTCCTATATATAACATAAAAAACTTGTATAGTATGCATTATTGTTATTGCTGAATGTCTAATCAGAAACAGTATTCTTATCTAGACCTTCAGCAAGTCTCCTGTGCTTCACCAACAACGGTCCCTGTACAGCCAAATGAGGCTGCTCAAAAGCATTTCCTGGTACTATTGTCAGTGTATGTGTAAGCAGCACAGTCAGCCCTGCTCAGCACTATGCCAGTCCTGCCTCAGTCCCGCCTAGTCCTGCCTCCATGCTGCCTGGCCCAGCACCATCTAGCAATCAATGTCCATGCCAACTGGCGAGGCACTTCACTTCTAAAAATTATTCTGCTAGGAGGAAACGTCCACCAGCTGTCCAGTCAGGGCCTGGAATGAGCAAAGCTAAGGGGAGGGCCAGCAATACTGGAGCTTGCGAGGCGGAGATTGGATTTGGGTGGGAGTATATTCAGAAGATAGGGTGTTTACTCACCTGATTGGCGTATTCGAGCTTGAGGAAGGTCTTTCCAGGATGAGGAGAGGGGTTGGGACTTGTCGGGGGTGTCAGTCGGAGCTTGTGCCAGCACTGGTGTGGTTTCTCCCGCCCTCCCTCTCTGGACCTGTTTCGTTGTTTCGTTTTGCTTGTTTTTGTTTTTGGTTATTGGTTTTGTCCTTTGTGTTTGTCATGTCGTTTGGTTTTGTGCAGGTTCATTGATTTTGTTTTCTTTCCTTGATCGGCATTTTGTGTCCTGAGGTGTTTGGTGTTTTTGTTTTGTCATGGCAGCTGGCAGAGGTTGCTGGGTCTTTGAAGGCAGTGGTGGATTGGTGGATTATGGGTTGGACCCATCGTAGGTATGGGTGTTCCTTCCCAATTATAAGGTTAGGTTGGTAAGGTGGGAGTTCATGGGTTGTATCTGGGACTACGTAGCTGTAGTATTGTCTCCGAAGCAGTGTAGTAACGGCTGGGGGCCTTTTTATTGGGTGTCAGATACAGCCAAGTTATTGATGTAACAGTGCCTTCGAAGACCTTGGACCCGGTTGGGATCATTACTGTCAGTTATTATTTGATTGTACTGTAAGAAGTGTTATGTAAGAGTTATGTTAAATAAATGGGCTGCTATGGCCGGTTTTACACCAAAAGGAGAATCGCGTGGTTATTTCAGGTGGGAGAAGGTTCAGGGAGTGGTTGTTTTATTGGTTAGGTGGTAAGTATTAGCCTCGATATTCTGCATGTCCCTCAGTCATGTCTTTATAAACTCAGAGTCATTGTGGTCCCATTAAGGCAATGTTTTTTAAAGAAAAAGAAAAGATAGAAACAAACATCTTTTAATATTTTACACATAACAAGCTAATTATACTGTATGGTTTAACTGACTGTGGGGAGTGAATTGAAGGCAAGCCTTTTCTTCCACTTTAAAGTACACCTAAAGCCAAACATTTACTTTTCAGGTTTGGACAGAGGGAGGACAAACTGGGGTTGATTTACTAAAACTGGAGAGTGCAAAAATCTGGTGAGCTCTGCATAGAAACCATTCAGCTTCTAACTTCAAGGCTAAGTTCACTTTTTGTTTATAATAAACTCCAGCTCCCCTATGCGCCAATATACCATTACGGTACCTCAGTTGCAAAAATATACAAGCTATCTTTGATCTGGAGCGCAAGGCCTTACCTTAGCCTTTGGTAAATGTCTTAGAAAGCTTTTTCAATTCCTGGAATGTGGACAGAGGACAGAGGAGGCAGTAGGACCCTGGAAGCAGCACACACATCCTGCACTGCCCTCATTAGTACACACCCTTCACCTATCAACTATTTTCATAGCATCTCCAGATCTCTCTCCACTTGCATTTGCCTGGCTACCCCAGCATCTCTACATACAGGCTCAGGCCGAGTGATTGGATTGATGCTGTGTCCTCCTATTATATAGGTTTGGTAAATCTTAAGGATATCATACAGAGATTCTACAATCAGATTGTATAGTGTATGGCCACCTTTATACACCTAAAATTACCTAGTTGCACTTTCAGTGTAATTAATTGTTAATGGCACACCAAACATGGAAACAAGCAGACATTTTAGGACACACATGTCCTTTGTGTGTCACTGGAAAAAGTGCTCCCTCTACTGTCAGTGTGAATGGGACCTGAAAGTGAAATTTGTGTATTTGCACAGCACAATGAGGCTTCATTCACATATGTGTGTTTCTGAATGCATGTGGAGATGTGAACAGGGCCTGACAACTGACTGTCTCCATCCACTCCCTCCTATGTACGTGTATAAAGATGGCCATACACTATGCAATCTGATTGTACAATCTCTGTACAATTTAGATTTACCAGAACTATGGAATAGGAGGACACACCTGAACAATGTATTCAATTTGTATCAAATCAGACAGACCCTTGTACTACATAGCTGATGGAAGGAAGGTAGTATTGTAATGAGAGAGGTGTGGTCCAGAGTGATGCAACATGTAAGTGAAGGTTTCTCGAAAGTGGCCTACAGAAAGTGAATGCTGAGAGACCATTGACAGGAAATGATGCAATCTGAAAATTTGTTAAAAATCTCACAAACTGACAAAAAATGAAATGTCCCGTGGATGAGGTAAGTGAAAGAAAAGCACATTGGGATGACTGGGCTAGAAATGGCATTAGAAAGCGCTTCTATTTATTATGAAAAGTGAAATTCTGCCTGAAAAGGTGAACTTATCCTTTCAACTTGTTCAATTAAATCTGTTTTTACTCTGATTCATTTTTCTTCTACTTTTGCATTAAAAAAACGGAAGAAAAATGTGTGACCGTGCAGTCCTATGGAACTCCTCACACTGATCCGTTGTGGGTCTGCTGGATTTTTTAAAATCCTGCTTTCTGCATTTTTAGTGCAGATTTGGTGCAAAATAAAAAAAAAAACACCTAAAGAACTCAGCTGCATTTCATGTTTGGTGCGGTTTTTGAGTCACATTTCCTGTAATAAATGCACTGCAAATGCGGATCAGTGTGAAAGTAGCCTAAACTTTGACAAAAAAAACTAGAAGCTGATTGGTTTCTAGGCAGATCTGCACCAGATTTTACACTCTCTAGTTTTAGTAAATCAACCCCAGACTGTCATGTTTTATGCTTTTATTGTTGTCTGTTTTCCTGAGATCCTCACTTTATATTGCATTGATCATTGTCATAGGACAGAAAGTGTTGGGAAATTCAAAGTTTTATGGTTGCCACCATAATAGGAGATCAAGAAAAATATTCCTGTAAAGGAAATTGTTCTTTTGACAACTGTCTATAAGAGTATTTCCCCTGACTATAGACAGATTTCCTTCTATTTCCTGTGTTGTCCCTGGGACAGAAAGTGAAATCTCCCCATTGGAACAAACAGAACAAAAAACTGGCATATGTGCTTACCATTCTCTACTCCATCCAAGACAATGCTAGTTTTAGATATACTTTAAAAGGGTAAGTGCAGTCTTGGGAAAAGAACACAATCTGCACCCCTTTTTATCAACCTTTGCAATACAAAATTCATCACAAATTCAACTATAAAAAAGATCATCTTTTTCATAAGCTTTGTGCATGTGCATTAAATGGCCATTATTCTTTTGTGAATGATCTCAGTGGACACTAATGCAGGCCATAGATGGGGAGTAAACTGGCTGAAAATTCATCCAAAACAATAATCGTCCGATTTTTATGGATACAAATAGATACAGATGTTCTTCTTTTTCTTTGGTCACGGCTCATGCACATTTTTTTAATCGGGAAAAAGATCGTCCGATTTGCCCATCATTGCCGTGAAAATCGCCCGATGGGCAAAAGTTTTTTTCCCCAACATGAACGATTAAAAAATGTGTCAAAATCAAGAAAACTGGCCGACCAATTCAGACACTAACGATCCGAAAATTAGGCGATTCATTTTTTGGATGAATTTCCAGCCAGTTTACTCCCCATCTATGGCCTGCATTAGTGTCCACTGAGATCATTCACAAAGTATTCTAATCAATCACATTATGAGATTCCATAGTGGAAACAAAGATATGATTAAAAACTTCCAACCATACTTGCAGACAATACTAGATTATCCTGTGAAAGGGGTGATCATGTTTTATTATCTTGATCTTGTTTGTGTCAACTGTATATTGGTATGCTATGTATACCCTTGTTTTGTGCCATGGTCCCCATTCTTTTGCTTTATGGTTGCCTTTTTTCAATAAAAATGGCATGGCATATCGATAAAATAAATTTTCAACTGGAGATTGACAACCAATTCGATCAATATGACACACACGGGGAAAGACTGATCAGGAGGAAAACTGATCAATTAGCAAAGCATGTATGGCCAGCCACCATTAGGGCTGTGGAAATTGTGCATTAGAAAATATTGGTAAAATGTCAACAGGTTATTGAAAAAAAAAATCAGGAAAAATGTGAAGAAAATTAAAACAGATTCTGAAGCCATAATTTAATTCCTTTATGTATTTACTATCCACAATAACACAAATTTTCAAAGAGTAAACCAAAGCATTCCCATTGGTTTTGTCCCCCAAAGAAGCTGACCGACATCTCTTCCCATTTGATCTCATACAGTTCATGAGGCCAGTCCAGGGCATAAATTAACCTGCCAGTAATGTTTAGATAAAACAATGTTTTACAATGAAACATTCAAGCACAAGCAGTGCATACAAAGTTCAAACAAATATTGTCACTGGTGGGATTCAGACAGATTCATTTTTCATAAAGTTTCTATTTCTATAGACAAAAAAAAATTCACCCGCTTATCTCACATAAGAAAGAGAAGAAATACCAATTTTAGAGCTGATTCACACATGTACGGTGAGGATGGATGCTCAGGTTTCACAGATAACTGACACAGTAGTTTTCCAGCAGTTCATGTCAGGTTTACATCAGGACAGGATTAGCTCAGGATTTTATCCTGTTCACACATATGCTGTTTAGAAACGGTTCCCATAGAAGTCAATAGCCTGTAATCTGCACCTGAACCTGAAGGCGCTGTTCAGAAATCGTACAAGACTCTTTTTGAAACCGCACTGAATCCTCACCGCCACAGCACTGGACATATGTGAACAGGCACCATGGGAAGCAATGTTATTTCATATGTGATGCGGATCGGATGCGGTTCAAATCGTATCCAATCCATATATATGTGAGCCGGCACTTAGAATTGAAATGCAAAGGCAATTATTTACTGTTGCCTTTATGGCAAAACATCTTAATAACAATGATTGCTGACATTGTATTGTATTCAAGTTTTATTTTCTCTGTTGTAGCGTATCCCAATATGTGTTCCTCTCAATCTGGAGACAAATTATGAGTTGCTGTACCTGGCAGAACAATTCACAGGAATTCCTGTTGTCTATCTGAGATTCAAACTGCCGGATGTTACAAGGTAAGGAAGGCTAGATGTCCCATATTTCAGTGAATGTCTAGTTCACTAAAGGCAGATACTTGTCCCCATTTATTACCAGCAAAGTAATTATGGCTACTAATAGGACTGATATTAAATTGAGCCTGTTTCTTTGCCCTGCATGTTAGAGATCAAGTTTAACTTACTAGGACAGTGGGGGTATATTTAGAGAGTAGTAAAGGAGATGTTCACCAGACATTCACTGGTGGTGAATTAGTTTGTGTAATTTAAAATACATGCACACACAGTGAATATTTGCTCAGTGTCAGATCCACTGCTTTATAAATATATCCCTGTATAAATTGAGGTATATTTCCAGTGTGGGAAACCTTTATCACATATGACTGCCGAACATTGCTCCACCCTTGCTGTACTACCATTGCTTAGGGTGGTTGCATCTCTTAAAAAATTGGCATATACTGCATCACTCTTCTGTTAACATATTGAACAGATGAGAAGTTCTGTAGATATTATATCTAGATATATAGATCTAGAGAACTTATCCAGTTTAATAAATTTGAGCATACAATTTACACAGAAATATTATTTTCAACCTTTTCTTCCAATCATTGCCCTCTGTATGGGGTGTTGCCATCTTTCCAAACAACAGATATCCAATTCTGAATGACCTACATAGACAATGCCAAACATCTTTTTCCATCGGTTTTCCTCATCAATATTGGCCTTCCGCAATCAAAAAGGAGAAGAATTGGTTGACCTGATAGGCTCATGTATGAGGAGCTTAAGCTGACATTATGGAATTTATTTCCCACAAAGGTTTTCAGCAGAGTTTGATTTTCGAACCTACGATGGGGAGGGAGTGATTCTGTATGCAGAGTCAGCTGATGCCACATCATGGTTTCTACTCGCTTTGCGTGATGGAAAAATTGAAATTCAGTTCAAGAATGACCTATGGACAAAAGTTACAACTGGCGGCAAGTCAATCAATAATGGAGACTGGCATATAGTGAGTGTCAAAGGTCTTTTAATTTTTATCAGATTTTGTCATTTCTGTATTTTTTTTTCAAAGGGATACAGTTATAATAAATTAAATTATGTGGTACAGCTATTGATTTAAATTTTTTTCTATTATAGTAATGTGCGTTTTATCCTACTGTTAAGTGTGTGTTTTCATGGTTTTATATACAAGAAAAATAATGTGAAAATAAGGATATTGTAGATATTTTAGTGAAAGCTTTTCTTTAAGTTAATTGATCTATCTATCTATCTATCTATCTATCTATCTATCTATCTATCTATCTATTTATCTATCTGTTTTGTGTGGCATGAGGTCACATGAAGGCATAGAACCCAAGGATCATCTTCATTATGGACTCCTACAAATAGGTTTGCATTTCATTGCATGACAAATATACAGTAGATCATGGTCCTGAATTTCTCATGCTGGTAGCTGTGGGAGGGCTACCCTGTCCGACCTTACTGCTAGCCTTATGCTGGCCATAAATGGATTGAAATTTGGTTCAACATCACTTGAATGGAAATGACAGAAATTTTTCTTTTGATCAACAGCTGCAGCACTGATCAGTTAGTCTGACAGCAGATTTCTACTTTCAGAATACAATAGCACAGTGGGAAGGATTCCTCCATACACCTTGCTTGTGTAGATGAGGAAATCTGTTTGTTTTCTTTTGATCAGCCAGCGTCCCATCTAAGGGCAACCTAAGACAGCACATGTGAAGGTAGGACAATGTATTATAGGGTTGATTTAATAAAACTGAAGTGTGCAAACTGACCAATCAAAAGCTGTCTAGCCTGTACTGTCATCCCCGCACTGAGAGGAGAGAAAGCCATGGGAATTTCAAATCCCCAGGCTAGTGAAGCGGCTTTTTTGCCTCTCCTTGAAGGGACGACAGAATGGGCTAGACAGTTTCTGACTAGTCAGCACCGTGACAGTGGTGACCAATCAAAAGCCATCTAACTATTACTGTCGGCCCAGCACTGAGAGGTGAGAAAGTCATTTAGATTTTAAATCCCCAGCTTTTCCTTCTTTGAAAGCATGGGTTTGGTGCAGGGAGGTTTCCCACACCGCTCCTGTGTGAACTATGACAAGCCCGAGTTCACACAGGAGCAGTGGGGAAAGTACATGCGATTTGGACAGGAATCTCATTGCTGTTTAAATCGCATGCTATTCTCCGCGGTGTAATTTATATCCATAAATTTTGTATTGTTGCAAATCGCACTGCAAAGTATCAATACTCAAAGTATTGGTGCTTGTACTTGCTGTTCAAAAAAGGGTATCATTGCATCCCTAGTTTCTATTGATGCACACTGCATAGGGAGAAGCAAATTTGGTCCCTTGCAAAAGTGACTTCATATGATGCTGCAAGAGAAAGGAGCAACCCAGAAACAGGAAACCTAGGGCAGCAGCCATGGAACCAGCTTAAACTGGAACATAGGCAAGGATTAACCAGTTCTCAACAGCACGGTTATCTAGTTCTGGGACGACGTCCATGGCCATCATTTCAGAACACGCCCCCCCAGCAGCACGCACCATGTGCTGCCAGTGGTCGCTGTGTCCAAACATGGTGGTCTTTTACTACGTGCATGGTGGCCTTTTACTACGTGATCAACTGTGTCCAATGACACAGCAGATCACCGGGTAACTACAGTTGCCAGTTATCGGCTGCACTTTCCTCACGCTGTCACGGCGTGAGGAAAGTACTGCTGAGAATCAGCATTGTCAGCAAAAGAATCAGCACTGATCATCAGGACACTGATGATCAGTGCCCTGATGATCAGTGCCCATCAGTGCCTCCCACCTGTACCCATCAGTGCTGCCCACCTGTACCCCTCAGTGCCACCCACCTGTGCCCATCAGTGCCACCCACCTGTGCTCATCAATGCCACCCACCTGTGCCCTGCAGTGCCACCCACCTAGGCCCATCAGTGCCACCCATCAGAGCTGCCCATCAGTGCAACCCATCAGTGCCGCCCATCATTGCCCAGCGGTGCAGCCCAGCAGTGCTGCCCATCAGTGCCCATCAGTTCCACCTATCAGTGCATCATCAGTGCCAGCTCATCAGTGCCGCTTATCAATGCTGGCTATCAGTACCTCCTATCAGTGCTGCCTATCTGTGCCACCTCATCAGTGCCTATTGGTGCTGCCTATCAGTGCCCATCAGTGCTGCCTATCAGTGCAGCTTCATCATCAGTAATGGAGAAAAATTACCTCTTTGCAAAATGTTATAATAGAAACAAAAAAAAACTTTTTTTTCAAAATTTTTGCTCTTTTTTTTGTTTATAGTGCAAAAAATAAAACACCCAGTGGTGATTAAATGCCACCAAAAGAAAGCTCTATTTGTGTGAAAAAAATGATAAAAATTTCACATGGGTACAATGGTGCATGACCGCACAATTGTCATTCAAAGTGCAACAGTGCTGAAAGCTGAAAATTGGCCTGAGCAGGAAGGGGGTGGAAGCGTCCAGTAGGCAAGTGATTAAAAGATAAAAAAGCTGCATACTAAGTAAGTGATAAAATCATCTGCTGAAAGTGCTTATGGGAGAAGTATGGGAATAAAAATAAAACAAACATCTATGCTCACCTTCCTACTGCAGCATCAGTCTGATGCTGCAGCTGTCCCCCTCCAGCTCTAAGCCTGAGAACAGAGCGCTCGCATGTCAAATGATCGCTCAGTTATTTGTCATGTCTGAGCAGAGAACAGCAACTGTCAGTTACCGCTCTCTGCTCTGCCCCTCCAGCACTCACTGGAGTGTTGGGCTGGGGAGGGGCCTCTCAACTGCGTACTGAGAGCTGAGAGGTGAAGCCAACTGCTGATCCGGCATCTGGGTAGATGGAGCAGCTCTGTGACGTCAGCCGACAATGAGCTTTAGCTTGCTGTCAGCTGATTCTGGGCCACAGGAGAGCACAAGTAAGTGCGCTACTGTGACCCATAAGAGAAGTATGACCAAGTTTTGGCCATACTTTTCTTTTAAAGAACCAAGGGTTTGATATCACTTTAATTGTCATTTGACTAACTGTTTGGTATAGCTGCCTGAACACTGTGGCTATGGTATATTAACTAAACTACGAGTTAAATTATATGTAAACCACAGTTCCTTTTTAGAGCAAACTATGATATAGCCGTACAGTTGCAAATAGCATGCTTATTATAATTTATCTCTGCTTTCTTCCATCATACATCACCTCTTGTTCTTACATTGTAAAAATAAACAGCTACACAGTAAACACAAAATGTGTGTTCATTCATCTTGTAGGTGTCAGTGGAGGAGCTGGAAAACAGTATAAGTGTGAAGATTGCCAAAGAAGCTGTTATGAACATCAATAATCCCAAATATCTGTTTAAACCTGTGAATGGTATTTTGGAAACCAAAGTCTACATAGCGGGATTGCCACGGAAAATAGAAAATCTCATTAAACCGGTGATTTCATGGAATGTTTATTCACAGTGCAATCATTGTGATACATTTACATTTCTTTATTGAGCAAGAACAAAAGTAAACAGCAGAGATGTAGAAACCCATAATTAGGTGCCTAGTCACCCATATCAGTTCCAGTTTCAGCTTTTTATGTTTGTTTTAGCGCTGATCATTCTGCTTTGCTCTCTTTGTTAATATTACTTTCTCTCTAAATATTAACGCCCAATTGAGCCCTCATTTTTTTTATTTGTTAAACATGTTTAGGCTAGATATAAAAGTAACTTCTTTAAGTTTTTTTAAAATTTTTGATTTCATTATTATTGCCCTATTGGCGTAGCCCTATATCAAGCTGCCTTGAGCCAGTAGCATGCTGGAAAGGCAGACCACTGCTTTCACATAGGGGATTATTTACTAAAACTGGTGCAACTCCAATTAGGTGCATACAAACCAATCAGCTTCCAGGTCTTACTGTCAAATACTAATTAAACAAGCTGAAGTTAGAAGTTGATTGGCTACCAAGCATAGCTGCACCAGATTCTGAGTGCTTCAGTTTTTGGTACTCCCCCCCCCCCCCCCCCGAGAGTGAAGTTTTCTGGATCTCCAGCAGTACCACACACCCCCTGTGTCCTCCAATCAGTGGCGCTGTTTTGCAGATCTTGAACTTTACTGATTGGAGCACTGTGCAGGGAGCGCATCCAGATATTTGGGCTGCTACACTCAAAGTAAAGGGTAGCAGTTCAAATCTTGAAAGTGCTACTTCCACAGAGCAGCTTGATACAGGGCTACCTCAAGAGTACAAAACGATAATAATGAAAAAAAAAACTATAAATATTTTACGATTTAGCAAACCTGAATGATTAGTAAAAAATAAGGATTCCGCTGGGCTTTGAATTTAACTTCTCACAAACCTAGCCAACTCAAGCTCAGCAAATAATAAAAAATAACCCAAACAGATCTGCATTTCAATCTGCATGTCAAAATGATTTGTAGATACAGCGGAAGGGGACATATAAAAATTTCATATTTTCCTGTAAGTCACCCTTAGCTCTGCCCCCTTCCATCTACTGAGCCTCTGTATTAGTTACTGTGGCTGCCAATCCCATTGAAAGACCAAAAGGAAGGGAGAAAGCAAGGTCAAGTTTGACTTTTGCAGGAAAAGTTGAGATTTACATAAAACTTCAAATTTCAACCTCTCTGGATCTACTAATCTTTTTGGAATGAGATTTACACAGAAGGTAACCTCTGTTTATACGCTTTTATAGTCTTAGCTAAGAAAACATGAATATTATGTCTGCCCTTTTCTGACATTTCAGTACATTACCCAAAATCATACCAGTAAGAAAATGATAACAACAACCCTACCATCTAAACCAAATTATCGCTAATGCTGTCCACAGGAACGGGATGACAGACATCTGGTTTCAGTTGAAACAGGTGATCATCTCACTTGCTGGTGGTAAGCAAGATAGCCTCAACTGTGATTGGGCAGATTAGAAAGTCTGTATTTTCCTATATAGATAAGACATGCTTATCGTAAGCAGAAATTCTTGGGATAAGAACCCCCTCCCTTCTCTTTCCCACCAGCCTATATTGCATTGGGGTTAATTTCAGGAGAAAATATGCCCTATTACAGATTGGAGGCCACTTCACCAATGGTTTTTTTTCCCCGTTAGTAGGTTAAAATCCAACTCCAGCCAAACATTTTGTTTGTTGTCGATATAGTATGTAAGGGTTAGATCCTTTGTCAGGTTTTTATTGCTATCACTAGAAGTGATGGAAAATCTCTCCTTAGAAAATAAAAACACATTTTCAGTGTTGTTGGAAAGGGTTAGAATGTATAACAATGTTTTCATTTCTGTCCATGCCTCCCCACTGAAATAAACAGCAATAATAACCTGCCAGGAATTTTAAGTCTTCCACTTTTTTAGAATCAGAAAAAAAATTGACTAGAGTTGGATTTAAATGGTGAAACTTAAGCTAAACCCTTCCAATGCTTAAAAAAAACATATCTCTCTGTAGATTAACCCCCGACTGGATGGCTGTATCCGTGGATGGAACCTGATGAATCAAGGGGCGTTGGGTGTAAAAGAATTTATTCAAGGAAAGCAGAGTAAGCATTGTCTGGTGGATGTGGAGGAGGGCTCCTACTACCCCGGAGGAGGACTGGCACAATTCAAACTGAACTACAGTATGTCATTGCCTTCATTATTATCATAATGCATTTGTTTATAAAATGATATCATGGCATCACCTTATTACAGACACAGTATAATTTATCATTGTTCTTATAGCTGACAGCACATCAATTGAAGAAGATTGGATAGTAAATATTACTTTGGACATTCGATCATCTACTGGCACTGGGGTGATGTTTGCACTAGTTAAAGAAGACACTGTGCCATTGGCAGTTGCTATTGAGGACCAGTCATCCGACATTGTGCAAGTACGTCTATGAGTTTGTTTTATATTTGTTACAAGCATGCCTTTATGATACCAGCAGTTTAAGAAGAAGTATAAAAACTGTGATATAATAATATATTAAATATGGTTTTGCTTTTCACCTGTAGATGTATCCAGTCACCTCTTGCTCTCTTAATATTTAGGGAGAATTATAACTTCTTTTTAGCTAAATGTATTTAACATTATTTTTTTTACAACCTGATTTTTTTATTTTGTTTAATTGAAAGACAAATATGGGCTATACAAAAACAAAAAAACAATATATTCATCTAGGTGGATGCAACATCGATCCAGTGCTGCATGTTTTCCCAACTGGCTCTGCAGTGAGAAGTGAGCATTCAGACACCCCTGATCACTCAGTTCTCCCCTCTGCTCTGAACAGAGAGCCATGACTGTTAGTCTCTGGCTCTCTGCTCTGCCCCTCCAGTGCTCACTGGAGCGCCCAGCTGCAGAGGAGGCGGGAGTGGCTGGCTCAGCCTCTCAGCAGCTTGCTGAGAGAGTGATCCAGCTGCCAGTCCAGGTTTCTGGGTGGATCTCGACCAAATGGTTGAGTTCTTTTCAGAGCCTGGACTGGGTTTTAGCCCACCGTCGGCTGAAAACAGGTCACAGGAGTGTATAACAAACTGCACTCCTGTGATTCATAGGAGAAGTACAGCCAAAAAAAATTGGTCTATAAGTCTCCTTTTTTGTCACTGCTGTTGAAAATGAACATTGATTTCACCCCCAAACAAACAGAATATCAAACTAATATTCTTAAAACAAAATATTTCAAACAGGATTCTACTAGTATATGGCCAACCTTACACATCGGTGGACTATTATAGCTGTATAGTGCTGTTCATTTTCCCACTAAAAACCTGGAACAAAGTGTAGCACCACCCCTGAAGGAGCTCCTTGGTAGTTTTGGGTTCCATGTCCTGCACCTCAAATCCAAGAACAACCTCTTCCCCTCAAGCACATCTACTACAACACTACAAAAACAAGTAGCAACACAAGTGTACGGTACCTTTTGCCTGGCTATAAGATATTGGCAATAAATAAACCCACACTCCTAATGTTTTGATAAAAATTTGCATAAATGACAGTGGGTAAATTAGAGGTACGTCTTGCTAAACAAAGTGAAACTGCTCCCAAGTAACACAGGTAAATATATATATATATATATGTCTCTATATAAATATAAAGAAGCAACGCGTAAATCAGTAATAATCAACACAGCCGAACAGAAATGGGAGAGGGTAGTGTACCACTTGAAATAGAAAATAGGCTGTGCCTTGAGGCAGTTATGGTTAGAGGGCAGTATTTAGTTCTGGATCTTCAACGGCTAATCATTGGAGCTCGTTGTCACATATTGCGGCCATGAATAGGGCCTGCATGCAGTTTTAGAGCTAAAGGATAACAGGGTGGGCAGTTCCTAATGGGAGCAGTAGTGGATAATGGCCAACAGGTCCACTCACCAGACCCAGCAAAACTGCAGCAGTGATCCCTCCGGCATGGACAATCGCTCACTCTTGGCTGTACATGGCGACTCTGGCAGGCAGGATGGCAAAGACTGTGTCCTGGCAGTGGCTCTATCTCTGCCTGGTCAGGTCAACTGGCTTTTCCACCCTGTAGTGTCTTCCAGTGGCATACTCTCCCCACTCTCCATGATCATTGGGCAGGGAGGCTATCTCCCCTCTTTCCTGAGTAACACACACTGACTCCTTCCCGGACTCCTGCTCTCCTTCCCCCCAAAGCATGCTGAAGGCTGTAGTCTGCTTCTTTTAAATCAATGGGGCCAGCTTTGTTCTGGGGGTACATGTCCCATGATACACTTGTCCTCTCAATTGTTCCCTTGATGTGGCTTAGGAAGGGGGGGGATACACAAGCCTGCACCTGCACTCTCCCACTGTTTTTGCATGGCTGGTCTGGTCTCTCGCTGTGGCTGTGGCATGAGTGGGTGGAGGGGGAAGAGATCCCTTAGCCACCCACAGCACAGCCACGCCTGTCTCCCCCTTGTGTGACAGGAGAAGAGGGGCAGTGGGGAGAGTGGGGAACAGAACGGTGGGTAGCACCCGTTACAAATGTTTTATTCGTATTTGGTTAATAGCAGGTTGTTCTTGTACAAAGCACATATCATTTATACATAGTTTGTCAAGTTTGATGTAAACCCTAGTTTTCATAGTGCATTAAACTTTGGTACTTAACCCTAGAAGTTTTGTAGTCCACTGCTTCAGCGATATCATAGAAAAACAATGTTTATTTGCATTTTGTGCATCATATGTTAGTGGGATTATTGATGCTACTCAATGCTCCACACCTTAAAAAGAGGATGAATGAGTTAAATGTAAGCCTTAATAGACTTTGTTTAACTTTGTTTTTTTTTCAAGGACATCATTGTCAGTATTGAGGGAATCACAGTGGGCCGATTGTCAACAAAAAGGATATGTACAGACAAAAACCTTTTCATAAGCCTAACAGCTACAAAGTCGGCTCTAAGTATCACATCCGATTCCTACACTGAAATCCACTATGCAAACAAAGAACAAATGAAGACACAGTTGTCAGTTTTGGATCAGGCAATGAAAGGACAGCTGGATACATATTTAGGAGGAATTCCAGGTATTTATTTCTCCTGACACCATGTTTATAAGTAGAATTTTTTGGCTAATGTTAGGCAAATGTCTGAGCATCAAAACAGTATTTAAAAATCTATCCCCTGCAATGGTATCCCTGACTGGACAAGAAGTTAAAGATTTCTGAAATAGAACTCAGACATTTTTAGGTAGAGTGGGCTCTCTGTTGCTCCAACAAGAAGTTCTCTCCCCACTCCTGGTCATAAATGATAACCAGGGCATCGCTGTAGGATGAGCATCCTCATTTTTATCTCTGGGGTATTTTATCTCAATGTATTCCAATGAATAATCCTCTGGGATATAATAACAATATGATACCACTAGCCACCAAGGGAATTTGCCTATCAAAATGAGTGGTAATGCTTGGAAGAATGTGTGGTTAGTGCTGTAACTTCCCAGAGCTGGGGTCCTGAGTTTAGTTGTCGGTCACCCAAGGACACTGTCTGCATAGGATTTGTATGTCACATTCATGTTTCACTGGTTTCCTTTGGGTATTTTGTTAGGTAAATCTAAACTTGTGCAGTGTGTTTGAATGAGATAGAACTTTAAATATATAGGAATACATGGCAGAAAGGGGAAACAGAAAGTTCAGGTCATAGCGGAGCCCTGGCTGTCATGATAGGACGGGGTAATGCTTGGCAATTCTCTGTCCCTGAACTGTCAGGGGATAAGCCCTACCATACAGTCTTGCCTACTCCATTCAAAACTAAAAATAAGCACCTAAGATGACTATTGCAGAGAATGGCTTGAATCTACTTTGCTAAAGCATTTTTCCCTATTCGTTATCAAAGTGTCTAAGAACTATCTGTATTGTCGCATAGCATGAAACCAAATTCAAACTTTAATTTGCCAACTGTCATTTGCTGCCACAGGTTTAAGTCTAGTTGGTTGCCGTGATGCAATGCTTTGACAAAATCATTCACTTAAGCAAATGTGTTTCGAGGTCCTTCAATGTATGTATGGGATCCTCTCACTTACTATGCATAGGGTCTAAAGCAGAGGTCCTCTTCATTTGTGAAGTGGAAACTATTGATGTATTGGACCTGTTAGAGCCTGTGCCAATTAGCTTTGGACTTGTTTATGTCACTTCTAAGATCATTCAGAATTCATTGACAGGTGCATTTGACCTGCAGTTGATCTTGCAGACCTACATTTGATCTGCTTCAAGCAGGTTTACATTCTCATAGACTTGTATGGAAATGCAAAACCTTTTTGAAGCAAACAAAAGCTCATCCACACAGGCTTACAAGGTAAGGTTGCTTTCATGCTGATCAGTTTTTCTTCTGCTTTTGCATTGAAAAAAAAACAGGAGAAAAACATGTGACCATGCATGCCTATGAAACTCTTCACACTGATCCATTGAGGGTCCTGTGTGGTTTTTAAAATCCTGCTTACTACATTTTTAGTACAGGGTGGGTGCAGTAAACACCTCCCCATTGAAATCAATGGAAAACACGGCAAATTTGTGTTTGAGTCACGTCCTGTAAAAACCACATTGCAAACACGGGTAAAATGCTGCAAAAAATGTGGCAAAAATGCATATGTGTTTTTCCCATGCATCAATGTGAAAGTAGCCTTACTCACATATTTAAAGGCTAATTCATCCTTTACCACCATGCTACCCCCAAGACAACATGTGGGGATTTCACATCTGCAGCTGCTGTCACTTTTGGCAGTAGTTGTTGAGAACCAGACGCTGTACAGGCAAAGTTCTGTGAATGAATGAAGTACAAGTCCTATCTGCCATCACTGTAGATGGATTTGTAGTTCTCACTGAGGCCATAAATAGTCCACTGACACTTCCTCTAGTTCAGTAACTGGAAGTTAGTACCTGCAGGAGCTTGGCATTGCACAACATACAGTATACACAGTACACTTACCTACATTAGTGTCTTCCCCCACTCAGATCCAAGCTCACATTCGGTACTCTGTCCCCGTTACCATCTTCACCACTTCTTTTGGGACCTACATCACTCCTCTATGGCTATTGGGTAGCCACTTGTGATCGAACTCCCACGCATGTAAACAGGCCTTACATTGTCCCGGGAATCCAGCTTCATTCTTAGTATCTGACAGACGCCAAAAATGAGAAAGGAGTGTATACTGCACGCTACATGCAAAGTACAGACAAAAGAAAATATTGCTAAGGGAAAAACAATTTTCAGACAGAAAACTTGGCATGACTTTTCTACCAAAAACTCCACCTAATAGCAGTTTTTCATTTTGGGAGTTTAGTTCTGCATTAAAATCACATTCTACTAAACTTCATTAACCCCTTCACAACAACCATACACAAATATGCAGCCCCACTGGACTGGGCTTTTTTCCATGGGGTTGCATATTTGCGTACCTGTCTTTGTGCTGGGAGCGCGTGGCGCGGCACAGGGATCAGGGTCTCACCGAGAGCCCAGGGTCCTGTGGTAATGATTGGCTACCACAGTGATCAGTCACTGTGAAGCCCGCCCCTATGTTTTCTCTCTCTGAATGGAGGAGAGAGATACATTGTATCTCTTTTAGTCCTTTCAGAGGGAAAATAAAAGTGATACCTAGATCAAGGTTTTATCTAGGCAAGTGCCGGGGCAGTGTTTGGGTCAAGGCTAGGGTCAAAGGTCAGGGTCAGTTTTTGTTTTGTTTTTTTGTCAAGATTTTTTTTTTAATTTTTAAATTATTGTCAGTTAGTGTCATTGTCAGTATACTTTAGGTAGGATAAAAAAAAGCAAAATGTGCACTATTGTTTGTGGACCATACTATGGGTACAAACAACAACTAACATACACATATGTGGTATTGCTGCGATCATTATGAGCAGGAGAATTTATTTTGAGTTGCTCTTTGTTAGTAGCTCATGGTAGTAGCAAGAAATATACAGTTAAATTTAAAAAAATGCTTTATTTACTAATTTTGGGCCAGTTTAGTAATGAAAACAAATCAGGAGATATCCATTACTATTCATCACCAAATGAAATCTCAATTTGTCCTAAAAAAAAAACTAGGTTTAGTCCACCTGGATGCACAAAGTAGTTGTGATGATATGTACGGTTTTACTAACACGTCAAAAGTTGCAAAATTGTGCTTAGGCATTTAGGCATTTAGATTTGTTTTTCCCTTAGGTGCGAAGAGGTTGAATCCAGGTGCAAATGTAGGGTTTGATTATAATTAACTTATTTACTTACTAAAAGGTCAATAATACTATATTTGCTTTTATCAGCAGATATCCCACTAACCGCTACGCCTGTCTCCGCTTTCTACGTTGGTTGTATGGATGTGGCCTTCAATGGAAATCTGATAGACCTGGATGAAGCTGTGTTCAAACAGAACGATATCCGATCACATTCCTGTCCTTTAATTTAATAGTGTCCAGGAATTGTTTGTTTGAGTTTTTTTTTGTAATTTCATTTATTTTTTTAGCACCTACTACTGAATTACCAAACATATTTGATAACAGATGTGCCAGAATTAAATATTCTTTATAATTGTACTTTTACTATGCTGTGAGGTACTGAGTGCTGAAAAAATTCCTGTGTGTTTTTCCAGTAATGGAAAAGGTATTGTAGCATTCCATTTAAAACAAAGTTAACTTTATAGAAAATACCATGTTTTTAATTTTTTTATTGTTTGAGTTAAATAAGAAGTCTACTAATGCATCTTCACTTTAAACTGTCTTCCTAAAATATCCATTGGCCTTATGTATGACTTTCGGGAAAGGAATGGTGCTGCTATGACATTAATGCCCAGATGAAAAAAATCCATAATAAACAATGTCCAAAGATCATGTATAGCAGGCCATAATAGTTTGTTTTTAAATGTCTATAAAATTCATGAGAAATCTACGCAACAATAGCACCAGTTCTCCAGAGTGAAGCAGTCTCTGTAAAAATAGAGAGGAACACAAGGGGGCGCCAGACTAAAATCCCTTACTTAACATTGCTATACTTGGTCTGGCGTCCCCTTATGTTCCTTCTTATGTATGAAATACACTGCTCAAAAAAGTAGGGGAACACTTTGAAAACACATCAGATCTCAATGGGGAAAATATCATGCTGGATATCTATCTTGATATGGACTGGGTAATGTGTTAGGAATGTAAGTATGCCCATCGTTTGATGGAAATGAAAATGATCAACCTACAGAGGACTGAATTCAAAGACACCTTGAAAATCAAAGTGAAAAAATGATGCAGCAGACTAGTCCATTTTGCTGAAATTTCATTGCAGCAACTCAGAATGGTACTCAGTAGTTTGCATGACCCTCACGTGCTTGTATGCATTCCTGACGTCGGGGCATGCTTGTAATGAGACGACAGATGGTGTCCTGGGGTATTTCCTCCCAGGTCTGAACCAGGGCATCACTGAGCTTCTGGACAGTCTGAGGTGGAACCTAGTGGTGTCGGATGGACCAAAACATGATATCCCAGAGGTGTTCTATTGGATTTAGGACAGGCGAGTGTGGGGGCCATTCAATGGTATCAATTCCTTCATCCTCCAGGAACTGCCTGCATACTCTTGCCACATGAGGCCGGGCATTGTTGAGCACCTGGAGGAACCCAGGACCCACTGCACCAGTGTAGAGTCTGACAACGGGCCCAAGGATTTCATCCCGATACCTAACGGCAGTCAGGGTGCCATTGTCTAGCCTGTAGAGGTCTGTGCGTCTCTCAATGGATATCACTCCCCAGACCATCACTGACCCACCACCAAAACGGTCATATTGAATGATGTTACGGGCAGCATAACTTTCTCCAGGGCTTCTCCAGACCATTTCACGTGTGTCACATGTGCTCAGGGTGAACCTGCTCTCATCTGTTTTGAGGGTCATCTCGTTGTTGCCCATCTAGTGCACCTGTTGTTAATTTCATTAACACCAAAGCAGCTGAAACTGATTAACAACCCCCTCTGCTACTTAGCTGACCAGATTAATACCCCAGGGGTTTAATTGACTTGATGCTATACTCTGATTAAGAGGTGTTCCCTTAATTTTTTTTAAGCAGTGTATGACTGAAGTGCAATTTCTATTTCATACTTTCAATCTAGCTACCAATTAGCTTTTCCCTTTCCTGTTCCTAAAGTAGGCTAGAACATGTAAAGCATACTCTGATTGGCTGTTAAGAGAGTTCTCTTTGCATTCTTAAGTATCTAACAGACTGGCATATGTGACTGTGTGCAATGGCCCTGAACCTCCTCTTCTAATGTTCCCCACCAGTGCTCTTGGTTCCTTCTTTTCTGTGTGTGCCACCATAGCAAGGCGCATCCATAGACACACAGAGCACAGCTTGACCTGGCCCCCAGCTCCCTCCTCACATGATTTGATTGACAGCAGCAGGAGCCAATGATTCCCACTGCTGCCTCTCTGTCCTGTGAGGAGAGAGAGAGAGAAAGAGACCAGTGCTACTGCAGTCGGGCACAGCGCTGGATCGGGAATGGACTCAGGAAACTATCAGGGGAGGTGAGGGGGCGATACAAATGCTGGAACAAATGCTGGAACATTTACCAAAAAGATATCATTTCTGAGTTTGGTGTGGGGAAAATAGAGTGACCTGCACAGAACCCTGTCCCCAACCCTATTTAACGCGTTCAATTTGCATCACAATGCAAGATGAATGTCCAAGAACTCACATATGCTAATTTGGCTGAATGGGTACAAATTCCGACAGACACATTCCAAGCTTGTTTGGGAAGTCCTTCAAGAAGACTGGAGTTTTGGTCAAAAGTTTGCACATCCTGGCAGAAATTGTAAAGTTTTGCCATTGATATTGAAAATATGACTGGTCATGCCAAAAACTTTTATTTAAGCATATTGATCATATGAAGCCATTTATTATCACATAATTGTTTGGCTCCTTTTTAAATTATAATGATAACAGATATCACCCAAATGGCCCGGATCAAAAGTTTACATACCCTGGAATGTTTGGCCTTTGTACAGACACACACGGTGACACACACGGGTTAAAATGGCATTTGAAGGTTAACTTCTCACATCTGTGGCTTTTTAAATTGCAAATAGTGTCTGTGTATAAATAATCAATGATTTTGTTAGTTCTGACATGGATACATGGGGCAGTCTAGATACCGAGCCATGGGGAGCAGAAAAGAGCTGTCAAAAGACCTGCATAACAAGGTAATGGAACTTTATAAAGATGGAAAATGATCTAAAAAGATATCCAAAGCCTTGAATATGCCAGTCAGTACTGTTCAGTCACTTATTAAAAAGTGGAAAATTCGAGGATCTCTTGATTGCAGCCACAAATGCCAGGAGAATTTTCAAGTAAGTTCACATCAGTCAGGAACTCCATTTAAGGGCCTGGTAGCCAATGTTTATTAAAAAAAAGGCAAAAAAACAAAAGTCCAACATACGCTTTCCCACACAGGGGTTCTTCTCCATTCAAAGTACAAATGAAAAATACTGAGCCACTTGACTCTCTCTGGTCAGCAGTACCTCTGCTTGTTTGGTCTCCCGACCACTGGCCATTCCTGGCCAACAGCCTTGGGCTTCTTGAACACACACAGCTGTGCACTCCGTAATGCACACAGCTTCAAGCTCTTTAATGCATACAGCCTCAAGCATCTTGGATGCACGCAGCATCTGTCTTACACAGAGACTCTCTCAGTGGCAGCCACTGCTCCAACTGTTCTTCTGCATCTCTCAGCAGACCAACATTTTAAGGGCTGTGAGCACCTGGGCCCACACCCTGTAGGTCTACTACAAAACCCAGTCACTGGGTTGGAGATTTCTTCCCTCCCAAGCCACTTTGAAATCTCCAAACTATGGAGCCCCATCTAGAAATACAACAATCTGGCAAAAGCAGTTTTCTCCACTCACATTTTATGCTCCATAGTCCTGCACTCAGCACATGTACAAACCCTTTTCCTAACCATTTCTACCTCTTTTCAGCCAGTGACAGAGCCTGGCACTGTACAGGTAACAACCATAAGTGCTGTGTTTGGAGAGGGGTCAACATCGACAAGAATACCATCCCCACTGTGAAGCATGTAGGTGGCTCACTGATGTGTTTTTTTTATTTGGGGGGGAGGGTGAGTTCTAAAGGCTTGGGGAAACTTGTGAAAATTGGCGGCAAGATAAGGGCAACATCTTATCAGAAAATACTGGCAGACAATTTGCATTCTTCTGCCGGAAAGCTGCACATGGAACACTCTTGGACTTTCCAGCATAACGATGACCATAAGTACAAGGCCAAGTTGACCCTTCAGTGGTTACAGCAGAAAAAAGGTGAAGGTTCTGGAGTGGCCATCACAGTCTCCTGACCTTAATATAATCGAGCCACTCTGGGGAGATCTCAAATGTACGGCTCATGCAAGGTGACCAAAGACTTTGCATGAGTTGGAGGAATTTTGCCAAGCTGAATGGGTAGCTATACCACCTGCAAGAATTCAGGGCCTCATAGACAACTATTTAAAAAAATTGCACGCTGTCATTGATGCTAAAGCGGGAAATACTGTACCCCCTATTATATAAAGAAATACTTCCTAACATAGTTCTTAAAATAAAAATGTTAAGAGCTAAGGTATGCAGACTTTTGAACGGGTCATTTCATTTGTTTACTTGTTTCCATGTTTTGTTTTATGATTGTGCCATTCTGTTATGACCTACATTTGAATATGAATCCCATAAAAAAAATAAAAGAACTGTGTTTTGCCTGCTTCACTCATGTTTTCTTTAAAAATGGCAAATACATATTACCAATTCTCCAGGGGTATGCAAACTTTTAAGCACCACTGTACCTGAAAGGGAAGGGGGGGTAGGGTGACACTTCATAAAATGGTCATGGATTTAGAATGGAATGTAAAACAAGCTCATGAAAGTGTGAAACATTTGGCAATGTAGTGTATATTAGTGAAGTTTTCTGGGATTCCTTTAACATAGCTCTTAAAATATATTAGGTTTTATAACCTATGACACTTTTCAGCACAAGTGCTGCTATTAACGCATGCTCATCCTCTACAGATGGAGAGCAATTAAGTAGGAAAAAAAGGTATTTGAAGTAAGAGCGGAAAGTAAAAAATGTCTCTCCTGAACCCTTGGCATCTTTTTCAATAAAGACTAATTAGGAAATTATTCATCTATCAATTCCCATAATGTCTTCCAGATAATGTTTCAATTACAGTTCCCATATGAATACTTTCTTATAATAGAATAATCCCCTTAAAACAAATGCCTGTCATACATGAATAACCTACACATTTTATGTGAAAGAGGTACAAACTATGCTCAGGGCTGTTTTATGACATAACTGGAACCAAGATGAAGATCATCTAAGTAAGTAACTCCTCCATGTAAAACAAGATTAATCTTCAGAATTCAAACAAATAGCATGTAAAGGCTAGTTTACTGACCAAAGCTATAAAAGGCCGGATTCATTTACTTTTGTGGGTCCAAACTTTATGAAGCAGTGCTTCTTCTTTCAAATTCTACATCTAAGAAGGATATAACAGTTTTCTGCGTATTGCAATGGTAGCATGAATAGGCTAGAAGAATAGGATGACACTGGAGAAGTGTGGTTGCCTCGTAAAGTGTCTCTAAAACCAAAACCTTTTTGATAATGTGGTAAGAGTTTAGATCCTATCAGGATATTATTGCTGTAAAAAATGACATGTCAATAGAAATTCTACTGCTATCAACAAAAAATTCAGGTAGTTTTATTGTATATACATGATAGTGCTGGAGATGATATTTAGAGTATAACTAAAGGCAAAACTTTTTTTCTTTGTTTTACTTTTGGACAGAGTGGAGATGGTTTAGAACCGTTGTCAAGTTTTTATTGCTATCTATGCCCCGTTAGGAAGATTAACCTCCCCCCCCCCCGTTATTTGTCCTGTTTACCATTATCATTGAAAGTAAAAAAAAATCCCGAAATGTTGTTTTGTCCCCAGAAAAGTAATAGCGGGGAAATCTACAAATGAGGACACTGGTTCTGGTGACCTGGGGTCTCCAAGGGATTCATTTAATTTGTAGGGATTTCCTCTCACTTCTTGTTTTGGCTATGGGACAGGAAGTGAAGGTATATCTCTCAAATGGGACACAAATGGCAAAAAACAAAGGGTTATATCCTTCACTTACTCTATCCTAAATTTAAAAAACATTTTTCCTAAGTAGTTCTACTTTAAGGGCCTGGAGAACAAGATGATGTGGTATCTAATGTGGTCCAAAGGTAATCTGACTGACATCTAAGGCCCTGAATATATGCCCAAATAGTGCCAATGTTTTAATATAGCCGGGTTAGTAACTAAGGGCTGAAGAGGCTGATCCCTCCACTCTTGCAACCGTTCTAAGAGTGAGCCAATACCAGCTACTATTGGGCTCTCCCAAATTGGAATGTCCTTTTATGTGTCTTAGGGAGATGATGGGATACAGGAATAATGCAGTTATTTACCATCAAATATTCTACTGTTTTATTACTTGGAACTTTTTTGTCCTGTACTAAGCAACTCAGATAGCTTGCGCCTTAATATATTTGTAGGATTTTGTTTCAGGATTGATTCTTGCTGTGTGGACTGGTTGTGGGTGCGGGAATCACATCTGTTCTTGCACCTACAACCACCTATAACCGAATTATGCTGCTCTTACGAGAAGCGTGGGACTGTCATTCATTCTGGATGGCACCCCCCACACATCTCAGCCCACAGCATGCTTGAGGGTGTGGGAACCACAAGGAAATCACGTGGTCAAAAGGACCATGCAACTTCCCTGTGGCAGTGTTTTTAAAAAGGTGCATGCACCTTTTTTGTGCGGGAAAAACAGGCACAACAGCCCATATAAATGAAAGGGCTGTTGTGCCCGAGCAAATGCGAGCCGCAATAGTGTGAACCGAGGCTAAGCAAACAGTAGGTATTCTAATAATTTAATTGCCACAATGTTTCCTGTTTGTAGTGTTCTGAACTAAGGACTAACACCATACCACATTTATCTACCTCAAGTATGACTGTATCTGAGCACCTATGTAACACCTGAGGTTCCAAACACTAAGATGATTTAAGATTATGTTGAGAGGAGATTTTTTTTTTAGCATTGCTGATCCTGTTCTTAAAATCAACAAGTTCTGCCTCTACAATATCCTGGAAGGCTTTAACTGCTGGAGTTCTGACCTGCAATGGATGAAAATATCCGTCTAGGTCCTATTCACACCCAGTGTTTTGTAGCTTGAAGCTCCAAGGGAGAAAAAACTCAATGCATCTGTATGGTGGTTGTTCATATCTCCATTCCAAAATGCCCAAAGCCAAACAACCGAAGCTCAAAAATATTTTAAACCTACTGTTAGGCTGGATTTGAGAAGATTTATGCATTATTAGGCATTTTAAGTTCCATGAAATTGCAAAACATGCATTGCATGCATTCTGTTGCACATTTTTAAGCTGATATGTTCACACAGCAAATGATTTCACGAATGATACTGTTTTCTATAGGTTAATACAAAAATCCATGAAGCTCAAACGCAATAACAAAACGCCCATAAATGTGCAAAAGTACACCTAAGTTCTGCCATACCTAACATCACAAGTCTAACCTCGCCAGCAGATCTTCAAAGAACAAGATACCTTTAGATTGTAAGCTCCATGAGCAGGGCCCTCCTATTCTTTCTGTACTGAAATGTATTGTAATTGTACTGTCTCCCTTATATTGTAAAGCGCTACACAAACTGTTGGCACTATATAAATCTTGTATAAATCCTGTATAATAATAATACCTGGTAACTGAGCAAAGTCACCAGGTGTATCAGAGGCAGAATCCTCCTCTAAGGTGATATCAGAAAAATTCTTTCTCAACATAATATTTCACAGACATTTATTTAAATCTAATAAAGTTGAAAACAATTTTAAAATGAATAGAAGGTTCAAATGACAATTCTCTTGACCAAACATCCCTAAATGGTGGACTTCGGTCCGGATCCAGACCAAGTCACTGTCACATCCGGACCCATGGTTGTGCCATTTAAATGGTGGTTCTTTCCCCCAGCCTCTGTTGCTGTCATTATAGCAGAGTGTAGAGCAGGAGGAAGGAGAATTTTGGATTGAGGGCGGGAGGTACAGCAGCAATGGATGGAGGGTAGTGGCAGGAGCTGCCAGTGTTGACTTTTTAAGTTAACTAGTAGGTGATTCGTTGCTAGGATGCAGGGTGGTTCTAGCAACCAATCACCAGCTGGTTAAAGTGGAACTTCACCCAACTTCACCCCTCCTCATACCGTAAGTCCCCCCCCACCTGCATCCTTTTGGGACATGTCACAGGTCTGTGGAACCATTTACAAAGTACAGCACCGCTAGCACATGTGCAGTGGGCAGCCAGCTGTAAAGCCGCATAGAGTCACAGCCAGCTGCCCACAGTAAACATGCTGGTGCCAGGGACCAAAGACTGGTGCAGAAACCAGCCTGGATGAGGATGGTACTGGATCCTTGGACAGGTGAGTGTCTGGTTATTAAACATTTAACATCAGCAGCTACAGTATTAGTAGCTGCTGACTTTGATTTTTCTCATAACTGACCAAAGAACCACTTTAATATGAAAAGTTAACCCCGGATGTTCCTAACCCTCTGTCCAGTGCTGCTGTGCCTCCCACCCTCAGCCCAGAATTGTTCTGCCTCCTGGTGTCCACTCTGTGTAAGGTAGGAGAGTGAAGGGGGCACAGGACATGGCTGTGATGGATTTGGGGGGGGGGGTGCTTTGGCAAGGGATGTGAAGGGGAGCAGTGCTGTGGGGGGAGATGTGAAGGAAGGGGGCAGTGCTGAGGGGGGGGGGGTGTAGAGGGGGCAGTGCTGTATGGGGGATGTGAAGGGGGACAGTGGGTGGGAAGTATGAAGGAGGGAAGTGCTGTGTGTGTGTGTGGGGGGGGGGGGGGGTTGTGAAGAGGGGCAGTGCTGTGACCTTTTGTGTTTGGGTGCCATTATCCTTCAGAGGCACCCCAAACATGATGCAATTTTGCCACAATCGTTTCACATGAAGCTTTTCACTTGTCACAAGAGCTTCTTTTCGGGTGAAAAAATGTGTAGGTCAGTTCATTCAAGTGAATGGGCTGGCCCTAGGTGGAGTGAAGAAACACATGAAAATTGCTTGTTCCCACTATGCAATAATCCTTAGCCCTCTGAACAAAGAGCCTCTTGTCATACCTTGCCACCTAAAACAGCAAGTTGGCCACAGGATCACCACCAATATCTATTCCAGCTTCTAACCACAAGAAGGAGGAATTGCAGAGAAGCATTAAAATTGATGGTGAAACAACTTTACTATAACTTCATGTGAGGCATGACTTCTAAAATAACTAGTTTCCTGGCTGTTGTGCTGATTCTGTAATTGAACTGGATCAAGTAGGCAGATCAGGAGTTCTCAGTTCACTCTTTACAATTTGCCTGTTTGTTCAATATTGGTGACTCCGAAAGTACTGAGTGCCAGACAGTTGATAGTCAAGGGTGGTCAGGATTGGCAGTCTTTCCATTTCTCTCAGTACAGCCTTCCTTTTAATAGTGAAACTCTATGCCTGTAGACAGAAAGTGGCTTCAAAAAGACTACCGAGGATCAGTAGCATTGAGATGCAACAAAGGATAAAAATGTACTTTATGAAAAAAAAATGGCAGCTGTCTACGACTCACTTTGCTTTGTCAATGGCTCTTCTGTGTGTGTATGACTAGGAGTCTGAGATAATTCTGCATCCTGCATACTTTTAGTTTGCCTGGATTTGTACCAATTTGTCCAATTTGCAGAAAGTTGCACAAAGCATACATCCAGCCAATCACCAGTCCAGAGCTGCACAACACCCCACAGACTACACTAATCTTCATGCACTTATCAAGTGAATACAAAATATGTGATTTGTCAAAAACTGAGGTTAGCCAAAATTGCTTGATTTGTACAAATTCGATAATCACCAGCAGACACGTGAGATTGTGAAGATACTGGGTGTCAGCACTATAGAAATGAGAAATACAAATAATAAAATAAGTATATAGTGTACAGATTCTCTAGGAAATGAATAGCTCAAAGTAAAGTACAAAAAGCCATTTGTACAGGTTACTGTCATGTCAATGGCAGTTTCATATATGCACAGCAAAGCCTGAACGCAAGTATTGATCCATCAAAGCCAAGAATAGTTGTATGTGCTAACAGCGTCTCTGTGTACAAGAGAAACATAATAATCCTAAGATTAAATTCATGCCATTCCTTTAAAATAAAGTTGTATTGATTTGCCAGTACAGAAAAAGGATGGAGGAGGAATACTCTTGACTCTGCTCAATCTAATAATATTTGTATCTTTCTGCTTTTCTTGTACAGTTGTGTGCTTAGATACACTTCCACCTTCTTCCCACTGGGTGGTGCTGGTGGGTTTCACAGATGTTTATTTTTTAATTTTTTTTGTTAAAGAGGGTTTTTGGCATTATATTAACTAATTTAAAGAATTTGAGAATAGTTTTGATCAATGAACCTCTTCGTAATGGGGCTCTTGTAAGCTTTTTCTGGATGAAAGATTCTGTTCTTTTTTTAAGAACCCATTTATGTTGCGATACTGGATGCTAAAATGTGTGTTTTATTGTATATGATTGCAACGCCTGGTAATGCTCCAAAAAATAATTTCAATGTGGCAGAATTCATATCAAATAGCACCCCAATGCACAGAGGCAGTGCATCATAATACGGCTGCGTCCTGGTGCACTACAATGAAAAAATAGTGCATTAAAACATGCATCACATTTAAAATAAATGGGCTGCCTCAACACCACACAGGTTAATGCATGAATTGCTGCATGTTAACATGCATTTGGTAACTCACTGCAACACACCAGACCATTCTGAATAAGACCAAGTGTTCCTAGACTTGTTTGCCTCTCTCCTCACTGACTAAAGCAAAGACAAATCACAGCAGTGGACCATGTGTGGGAAACTGTCAAGATTTTACCTTTCATAAATTAGGACCAAAAAAGAAGACTCTTGTTGATTTATAGAGGAACCACAAGAATTTCAGATGTTTTTGCATATATGACTCTGTAATCCAATATTGTGCTTAACTTGCGCTTGGCAAATTAATCAATCAGATTAAATAAAGGTGAGAAAGTAAAAATCTTGATTTAAGCACTCACTGATACTCACAACACAAATATCAAAACAAAATTGAAAAAAATTGTGTTGTGCTGTCAAGAAAACTTCTAACTCAATATATAGTGTATAACAAACAAATCACAAATAAAGTCCACCAAAAGTGCGCAAAATCTTCATGCAACAGCTGTGCACCAACCACTAAGAGATTACCAAATCCTTTGACCCCACAACTCAAAAGGTCTAAATCAGCCTTAAAAGATGACAAATCCCGCATGGATGTATAGATAGATTGATGGCTCCAGCTTTCTTCCTCTTACACCTCAAGCCTCACTCTCTCATGAATGGAATGCCCCAAAAGTGGTCACTGGAACACTTCTTATATACCGGTCTCAGCAGCAAAAACACACTCCAAGGAAAGAGCAAGGAAATCCCATAGTGAAGTACCATCTAAAAACATTTATTAATAAACCAAGTGGGTACTCACAAAACAGATAGTATGACAAGCATATCACATAGCACTGCCCACTCTTTGGGCGGGTGTGATGATGTCACCGCTGAACTCTGCCCACTTTGATATTCCGTTTATAGGATGTTATTTGTGGTTGTTATACACTATACTGTATAATGAATTAGAAGTTTTCCTGGAAACAACACTATTTTCTTTTCAGTTTTGCATATAAGACCCAATGAAGTGTTTTCCCCTCTCTCTACTTTATCCATGAATGAGCAGAGAGGAACATTTTGTTTATTATAAAGCAATATATTGTAACTTCATTGTTGAAATTTAAATCATACAATAACATGAAAGAAAACATATGTTCACATGCTATGAGAAACTGTTTTGATGTTTTTGTTTAATATTAATTAAGCCTACATTTTCAATTATCTGCAAGAAAACCTATTTATTAGAAGTCCTCATAACATTTTCATTAGTAAAATCCTTGCTTTTGTCTAGGTGATGACCTTTAGTACAACAGTAGCAGCTACTCATTAACCATAAAAAAAAGGGATGGCAGAAAAAATGTACATTAAGTATAAAGATGGTTCATCAACGGTATTCTCATGCAAGACAATCATGTCCCTCAAGTTTGCTCCCATTTTAAAAATGGACAATATTAGAAATAAAGACAGGTTATATTAATTGAATGACTATATAGTTATTCTGGGTATACTCAGATTGTTAATCTCAGCACCTCCCACGGCCACTTATTATTTACATATCAAAAAAAGCCATAGACTAATGCAAAATAGAAGGGCCCCTTTATACTTACTGTAATATGGATAAGACCCTTTCAACTGTATTATTCTTCCTAAATACGCCTGGTACATCATCTAGAAAAGGGGTCTCCAAACTTTATAAACAGTTTACTGTTTCTCAGACTTTTGACATACTCCTCTGCTACATTTATACACTTATCCCAGCGTTTAACTAATGCCTGGAAAGCTTCGGCATAGAAAGATTTGTCAGTACGCCTGAACCATCCTAGGACAGCCTGCTTCATTTCGTGAATTATTGTGTTCACCATTCCCACAGAAAGATTTGTCTCTTGTGCAATTTCATGACAGGTTATGTGTTGATTATCCAAGACCAAGTGTTCCACATGCTGAATGTTCACAGGAATGACTGCTGTGGGCTGGGAACCACCATGGCCGGGATCATCATTGACGGACATATGGCCATCTTTGAAATGTTTACACCATTCAAATGTCTTACTGAGGCTGAGCCTCTCATCACTGTACTGTGCTTGATGTATACTGTAGATATTTGCGGGTTTTAAGCCCTCATCCATAAGAAAATTCACTAACACTGTTGTCTGCCATCTTGCTTAATGTTCTCTGGACTGGCCCGCAACATATGCAATTCCTATCAGCAATAGGACACGCTTGACACTTACTATTGCGTGTAGTACCACCACACTAGCATCCATTTACTATATCTGTAAAATGAAAAGTCCCGGTGTGACTTGAACGCCCCTTGTATATATAGGTGTATATATATATATATACATACACACTTACAGTATATATATATATATATATATATATATATATATATATATATATATCATCCCTTAGATGAGCTGGACTAACCCTGAGACAGTAAAATCATGAAGTTTGAAAATACATTTGCCTTTTGCATTCTTTTAATGTCAAATTCAGTCCAGTTTTTACATGATTTTACACCCCTGGCTTCCCTTTTCCGGAGTGGGCAATTGAGTGTAATTTCAGATATTTTTATTATGCAGTTGCACTGAATCATGTCAACGGCCCAGTATACAACATTGCACGAGGGAGATAAGATGACTGGCCAATGGTTATATTTAGTTTTAATGTAATTTCTGAAAAGGTTATGGATGTCGGACCTTTGCTCTTCACTCCATTCAATGCTCCAGCTATCCAAAACCCATTTGTCTCTTGTCAGGAAGAAAGCGTCTTCAGGGGAATCTGCAGAGCCTTTAACAGCAAGGGGGGTAGAGATGTGATCCTCTGAATTAAAAAAACAAAACAAAAAAACATAGCTATAACATATTCTGTAAATCAGTTGTGAAAAAAATCTCGTATTAAAGGCCTAAACTGTAGCTTATTACTACTATACTGCAAATATCATTATTAACTTGATCAGTAAACAGAGAAGAGCAATATATTAGTGGACATTACAGAAGAGCTCCAGCCAGATTAATAACAGTAAACTCATATTACTGGAGGGTTAGTTTACTAAAACTGGAGAATGCTACATCTGCTGCAGTTGTGCATGGTAGCCAATTAGCTTCTAACGTCAGCTTGTTCTATTAAGTATTGACTAAAAGTTAATTGGTTTCTATGCAGAGCTGCACCACATTTTGCACTCTCCAGTTTTAGTAAATCAACCCCATTAAATGAAATTAATGTTTCCTTTTGTTTTAGAGCTGCAGAAACGTTGAAAGTTGCTTGCTTGTTGCTTATGGCTTGTGACATTATTTTGTTGATGAGAGTATCAGGGTTGAGGTGAATCGGGAATTAATTTACATTGTGTGTGATGGCTAGGTGAGGTTATGGACCAGTATCACACTGTATATAAGTTTAATTTCTTGCTGCTGGCCCAAACCTTTATTTTTATTTATTTTTTCACACCTGGAAGTAAACTTCTCTGTTCACTTTAAATATATGAACTTAAAGGATATGTTCACCTTTTGCTAAAAAAATAATAAATGCACAATTTTTGCAGGTAAAAAATTTGCATTTATTACACTAGTCTGCCATATTTTGAAGTTCTAAGATTTAATACCTGATTTTAAGCCAGGTTTTTATGATGATTCCGAAAATCATGCTCATTTTACCCAATCAGATCAAGTTTTTGAGATATAAAAACATACCAGATATTGCTATATTGTAATTTTTTTTGTTTATTCACAGAAGATTTACAAAATGTTCTTAAAATATATCAAATAGAGTAAAAACACAAAAAAATCTAATCATGGATGAAAGGTCTCTTCAGGGACTTCCGAATGTGCTGAGCAGACACCGCATCCCTCTGGAGGCACCAGCAGCAGTTGTCCACAAAGTTGACATCCCATCGGCCTTAATAGCATTCCTCCATCACACGAGATCTTGGTAAAAACGCTCACCCTGTTCCTCCCTGAAGTCTCCACAATTCTCTGGAAAATAGTCATAGACATATGTGCACCAAATTGGCAGAAGTTCTCCATTAACTCGTCAATGGCCATCTCATACTAAGGACTTCTGTGGTTGCCAAGGACGTTTGCAATGACTAAATTAAGGACAGCCAGGCAGAGAGTTCAGCAGGATTCAATGCTTCATCAAAATTAGCATCCTTGATGAGCTCCCTTATCTGAGGACCATTAAATATACCTGCCATAAGTTTTTCCATGCTAACCCGTGGAAACTTCTGATGGAGGAAAGAAAATCCTCCACCTTCCCTGTGCAGTGCCTTTACAAAGTTTTTCATAAGTCTAAGTTTGATGTGTAGGGGTGGAAGCAATATCTTGCTCTGTTCAACCAGAGGGTCAGACAGAACTTTGTGTGAGCCGGCTTTAATTCATGTCTGGATGGCCATCTTGTCTGACATAATGCTGGTCATCAGCCCGGCCGTCCCACAAACAAAGAAAGCATGGATACTGTGTATACCCACCTTGAAGTCCTAGAATGAGTCCAACAACCTTAAGATCTCCACAGATCAACCATTTGTGTTCCTTGTAGTTGAAAGCAGACAACAGATGGTCCATGCTATTGTGCGTTTCTTTCATTGCAACTGAGTGTCCAATGGGGATCGATGATATTTCCATTATTCAGAAGAACTGCCTTGAGACTTCTCTTAGACGAGTCAATGAAAAGTCTCCATTGCATGGCATCATACTTCACACCCATTAATTTGATCAGGTCAGCAATGTTGTTGCAGTTGACCAGTGAAGACGCTTCATCAAACATGAAAGACTTTCTAAATTCTCTCTCACGGTTCCGATACCAATAGAATGTTGTCCCTGGTCCCAGCAGATTTTTCTCTCAAAGATGTAAACACAATAGCTGAGCAGACTCCTTGGAAAGGTTCAGATCTCGTGTCAGGTTGTTGAGTTCAGCTTGGGACAATGGCATCGGTCAGTCGGCCTCTTATTGCTGGTATGCATCACACTCAGCTGTATTGGTTGTCTCACTACATTCAGGATCAGAACTAGATTCCATGGTGACATCGGGCTCAGAAACAGGAAGATGGTCACCATGGGGGACATGTTTTATGGCAGAAGGAACATCAGGGTACTGAACATGATGCTTGTTCTTGCCATGGATGCCTTTTAGGTTTGTCATGCAGAAGTAGCAGTCGGTGATGTAATCTTTCCATTCCCTCCACACCATTGGGACAGCAAATGGCATACTTTTCCTTTTGTTATTCCTCCAATTCCATAGGTTCTCCACACATGTTTTATAGCAGATATGGGGAGTGAATGCCTTATCTTGGTTCCGTAGTTTGACTCCAAAGTAAGCATGATATGCCTTCTTCACAAAATCCGTGATTTTTTTCTTCTTTACAGTTTGGAAGAACTACATGTCTGCAGATATATTAGAACCTATTAGGATGGTTCTTAAACTTATAATTTATTGCAATAAACCTGAAAAGAAAAAATGATTATTTACGGTTATCCATGACCATTTGTAACAACAGCAGAGCTCATAGAAGCTTGAATGGTAGCACTATTTTGGAAAAATATGTTGTAACAAAAATTCAGCATATCTTCAAAACCAGACCTGAACAAGGAAAATGAATGATATTTTTGAATTCAGCATGCAAAATTGATACTAACTCTGTTGTGAAATGTTTGACCTTTGAAAAAAAGTTTTAAAATGCAAGCCAGTGTTATTTTTTGTTGCAGGAGCCTATAAAGCCCATGCAGGTCTCCTGCAGATCTGTCAGTATATCCGCTTGCCCGTATGGGATATATGGGTAAGCAGATATACTGACAGGCAAAATCAAGCCTGGTCCATAACAGCGAGTCTGGTATGGATTGTAAGGGGGAACCCCACAAAAAATAAACCTAAAATCTATACCAGACTCTTATCTAAGCATGCAGCCTGGCAGGCCAGGAAAGGAGGGATGAAAGAGGGTACCTTGCCAGGGATACCAGACTGATAAAAATATTTTATAAAAAAAAAGAACATAATGCAACATATTTAAATTTTTTATTGAATGCAGTGGTTCTAAACGATGTTGTGTATAATTAACTTAAACTGTTATTTATACTAAGTTCCCACTGTTACTGTTGCAATTTCAGATCAAGTGGATAATGGGAGTCCCCACATTTTTTGCAGAATTTGAAAAGATTTCTGAGAACCAAATTTCATATTTTTTTTAAAAGTTCAGTAGGAAACCTATTTTGAGGTATGAAACAGCAATTGCTTTTTGAGAAAGCGCTGTATCATAGTGCAAAACACATATACTTTTATTCCTGCTGGCCCTTATTCACTAAAGAGTTGAAAATATTGACATTCATTCTAGTATGTGGTATTCCTTTAATATAGAAGACCCTTTGCTGATATAGTTGTTTAGCAGACCCTATAAAAGGAAAAAAAAACAATAGAAAAGAGATGCTGCTACTATCCAGCTGGATAAAAAGAAGAACGGTGACTATAGATGGCTCAAATTTGATCTGTGGGTGGCTCTGCAAGCACCCTCTGGCTCAACAAATGCCAATTGCATAAATTCACTGAGCCGGGTGGAAAACTATCAGCCGAACAGTGACTGAATCCTATCAGATGCAGTCACTAATCGGCAGTGCCATTCTATCCAGGCATACACTTATGCCAGAATACAATAGGCCAGCAGCAGAGATCAATTGGTTTTAGAGCCATGTATGATGGCCTTAACCACTTCTCCTCCAGAGGATTTACCCCCCCGCCTGACCTGGCCATTTTTTGTGATACGGCGCTGGTGTTACTTCAACTGATAATTGCACAGCCATGCAATGCTGCACCCAAATGTAATTTATCTCCTTTCCCCACAAATAGAGCTATTTTTTGGTGGTATGTGATTGCCTCTGTTTTCTTTATTTTTTTTGTGCTATAAACAAAAAAAATACCAACAATTTTGAAAAAAAAAACTATAGTTTTGACTTTTTGCTATAAACATGTTCAATAAAATATTAATTATTAAAATTAAATTTCATCATAAATTTAGGCCAAAATGTATTCTGCTACATGTCTTTGCTAAAAAATCCTAATAAATGTAAATTAATTGGTTTACGTGAAAGTTATACCATTTACAAATGGCGGTATATATACTGGAATTTTTATACACAGGTCTCTCCCCCATCGGTAATATTCAGAGATCTCCGGGTGCCGGTGGGGAATCACTAGCCGAAACCCAGTGACTGACAGCCGGGGCCGCGAATGGCAGAGCAGGTAGGGCAGAACTGCAAAATATATACGTGATTTTGCACACCCGTGCCACCCTGTAGCAGTATTTCTGCTATAGGGTGGCGCAGAAGTGGTTTGAGGTGACAATGAGTGCCTTGCCAGATAAAGGAGTGATAGATCGGTACCCAAGAAGAATGATTCATGGTAACTCCTACTGTAAGCTTACATTAAGAGGTGGAGTGTTATTGAGCTTACAGGAAGGTTTCAAGGTTTGGAGGCTGTTAAGTGGCAGGCGGGAAAGTATTCCAGAGAAGAAGAGTAGCTCATGTGAAGTCCTAGATAATGGAGGGTGAGGAAATGAGTAGAGTGGAAGAGAGGCGAAAGTCTACAGTGGAAATTGTGATTGAAATGGTACATGATATTTTGAATTCACAAAATGAGAAGGTATTTAGGCATCCTCAAAGTTTAGAAGAACTTTCAGCATATTCAGTGGACAGATATGAAAAGTGACCTTGTTGTAGCTTCGATGAATTGGAACCTTGGACTTCAGGGTGAGGGCCAATGTCAAAAGGCTTTTTCCTTTTAAAATTGCTTCTCTACCCATTCAAATCAGCGGAAATGCAGAATTAGCTTACGAGGAGGTCGAATGCAAGTCAAACGAACTGGAAGTCAAATACACCTGCTAATGAATTCTAAACGATCAAAAAAGTGTCTCACACTGACCTCACATGCAAGAGTAATGCAACTGAAAGTAAGTATAATTTGCCCATCAATACAAGTCCAAAGCCCATCAACACAGGCTCCTGAACTGCATATTGCGTGTGAACTGCTTATAGAGCAAAAAACTATCTGTACAGAGAAAGAAAGACTTTTCAGGTAGAAAACATTGACTATAGTTGATTCAGTAGATCCTTCCTATCTCTGTCCCACATTTTTCTGATGCATACCCTACTTACTTTTCCATAATCCATTTGTTGCCTTGAAGTCTACATATAGAGGTATATACAGGGGTAGATGCAAGATAAGAATTGACAAGACAAAGTCTTCAAGTGACTCTAAAGGCAAAAGTTTTATTTTTAAATAAAATAAAAAGAGATTATATTTACCTGTGTCCATAGACACACACAGCACAGCTTGATCACTCCCCCTGCTCCCTCCTCACAGAATTGGACTGACAGCAGCAAAAGCCTATGGCTCCCATTGCTCCCTGTTTTTCCTGTGAGACTTGGAAGTCAGTGGAACAGTACTTCAGACGGGGACAGCACTGGATCGTAACAGCAGCCAGGTGTTTAGGAGCAGAAACACTAGTGGAACCTTTTTTATCCTAATGCAGGCACTGCATTAACCTCCCTGGCGGTATTCCCGAGTGTAGCTCGGGGTAACATTTCAGTACCAAAAGCGGTAACCCCGAGCTACACTCGGGAATACCATGCGGCACTGCTCCGGCATGTGTTCTTCACTTACCTTACCCTGCGCTCCCACGATGTGTCCCCTGCAGCGTCCCCGGCCATCTCCTCCGGCCGATGCCGGCATCCGGCTTCTGTGTCCTGTCCCTGTGACGTCGGGACGTACGGGCGCCGCCGCCGCCGGCGGCGGGAAATTTAAAAATTTAAAAAAATGTCTTTTTTTTTTTTTTTTCATTTTACACAGTAAAACATTGCTGTTTCAACCTATTTCACATACATATTGTCCCTAGTGCTTTGTCCTGCGCCCTGCCTGCATTTTGTCTGTTCTTTCTGCCTGGAAACTGAGAAATGTCCATGGCGTCCAAAAAGTGTCCCTTTAGGTCAAAAGCGGTTTAGATCAGCTAGAGAACAGCGATAGTAAATCAGAACCACTTACAGAATTGAGTGATAATGATTCGTGGGGGAAATTCGTCATCAGAAACTGAAAACGATTTTGCGACTGAGCTCAGCAATGTGCGAACTTGGCGCTCTATTTCACATTTCAGTGTTTTTGGTTTGATTATATTATTGAATTAAATTTTTTATTATTTTTATATTATTTTTATGATTATTTATTAAATTATAATTTATGATTTTGTGTTTCAAATTTTATCATACCCGGGATGTTTACTAGACTCTTGTTCGGACAGATTTCAGTGAGTTTTTCCTAAAAATTACAGCCTACAATAAAAAAATACATATTTCCATGCAAAAAAATGGTACCGCTTTCAGCACCAAAAATCTGAAATAATCATACCGCCAGGGAGGTTAAGGTAAACATCTTGCATTTAGAACCACTTTAAAGCGATTGTAAATTTCTGATATGAAAAATGAACAACGCATATCATATTCTGTATTGTGTACTTGCCTCAAACCAAAGCATTGTGTGATTTTTGTCTGTAGTCTGGTTCCTCTGTCATTTCTGACAGGTTGGGCTGGCTCTAAAGGATCTTGAGGGACAGGGGAGGGGACCTCCAGCACACAGCCTGTGATTTACAGCTAATGAGATTGTGTAGGGGGGTGTGTCCCTTCCCTCCACTCAAGTCACAGATTACACTCAACTCTCCTCTCTGAGCTTTGCAGTGTGTAACATCAGATACCCACTCCCTGCCTCTGGAAGCCCAGAAACGTTGTGTAAATTCTGGACTTTAAGTTGATTTAGAGAAGGGATGACTTCAGATAAACAGGTATAACGTATGTAGGATGATTTGTTTAATCTCTGTGTATCATCTGAAAGTAGTCACTTAACTGGGTAAGTGTAAGTGTTTACAACCACTTTAAATGCTGCCCCAAGCCAGGAATAACTGCCTTGTCTGACAGGTAAACTTGAAATATTTTTTCCATGACTTACCAATTTTTCTCTGACTACAGTCTTGTAAAATATATTGAATATGATATGTAGCCAAATGCTGGCTAGTTGCCTTGAGCTTGTTTCCATCTAGTGTTCAGCCTAGTGACTATAACATTGTGCCCTTGAAGCAGTGAGAGAAGGACCACTACTGAGGACAGGGGATTTTGGGACATGTAGTCCAGGGAGCCAGGTCTTTACGTGGAGCCAATGCTGCTGTAAACTACAAGGTCCAGCCAACTGAAAGGAAGGGGGAATGCTGGGAGAGAACATATATAGCCCAGCTCGGGAAAAGCTTGCTCTTTTTGAGACCACTGCCTGAGCTTGAAAGGAGGGGCCCGACTGCACTGGAGAGGTAGAGCAGGTCTTGTGGCTTAGACAGCGCAGGGAATCTTCAGCTGGAGAGCCCAATACCTGCAGATAGACTATCTGCTTCCTGCTCACTGTTGTTTGAATCACTGTCCAGGGTCACTCCCATCATTCTCATGACAAGCCCAGCTGAAACCCAGCAGCTCCAGGCGCACGGTTCAGGCGCCTCTCACTGGACATGGATTCTTCAAGAGCCTGTTCTGGGATGTCTCCTTCCCTTGAACCTCCGTATCTTCAGGATTGGTGAGCGAGCAGAAGCCCACACTGATTACACTCTTCCTAAAGACACTGCATGCAGACACCTTTACTTCATCTGCTTAGACCATAAGGCTTCTAGCAGGAAACACTTGCATATGCAACTCATTACTGCTGGTCAACAATGCACAGCAATCCCTTTGGATCTTAATTGAGCTATCTGAAGATGTTGGACGCATTCCATTGTCAAGACTTTCCTATTTTGTCTTTCCACTTTCACTTAAAGGACTCTGTGCTTCACCTCTGAGTATATTAGGGGGAATTCTCGCTCAGAAATTGTTTACTACAATACTTACATATTGATTTATTATAAACTGTGCTGATGGTTTGTTATGGTCCCATAGCATCAGGGCTTTGAGGGAGAGGATTGACAAAGGAAAGTCTTCCTTCTTCATTTTGGGGACATCATTTTCATAGATTATTCAAGGGCCTGCTTGTAGTTGCTGTTTGATTCAACTTCATTGCATATTTGTGCTTAAAATAAGACTAAACGGTTTATACCAAAGATATTTGCTTTAACAATCCTTGTTTGTGGACTTCAATAGTCACTAGCTTTGCTACATTTTGGTGTCATTCGAAGTGTGATCCTTTGTGAACCATGCCTGAACCCAGAGTATAAGAGGTGTCTGAAGGCTTGCAAGGTTAGGGCAACCTTTGAGGACCATCATCTTTCAGTGGTCCCTACGGGGGTGGCACTACAGATATAAAACAGCTGATCAGATTTCACCATTTTTCAGAATTACAGAAAGAGTCTGATCCGGTCCTATGAAGTACTATGCATTCCTTTCCTCTGGTTTATAAACATTGCCCCATCCACTGTGGGATGGCTACCTGTTGTTCCACTGTACAGGTAATGTTGCAGAGGGTTTAGAGCTGGTTCACAAACGCAGTCTGGATACGTTTCTGCATGCGTGTCTTTGATGCATTTTTGCTGCATACCGGTGCTTTTTTTTTCATTATCAATATTACCCCTCTTTATTTCCATAGATTCCTGTTTTTTTCTGTAATGCATTTTTGATGTGTTTAGATATATAATTCTGGTGCGTTTTGCCACTTTCCAGTATAGTTCTGTGCAGAAAAAAATGCAGCATGTTCTCTAATTTTTTTCTTCACTGGAACTCACTAGAACTGACTGCACTGGTGTGAACTAGGCCATTGGAACCCATGTCCATGTGTTTTTGATGCAGAAAAAAACTGCACTGGACTGCATCTCATGTGAAACGGCCCTTAGAATGAGTATAATGGCTGAACTATTGAAAATACAGACCTATAATTGTGTAATTTCAGGGTAACTTTAAGGAATTATCAAAAAAGAGAACTTGGAATAGCGGATATGTGCCAGAATGGGATTCAGCACCATTCTCAGGTAAGTTGTGCCCTCTCTACCCTATCCTGATTCCCTGGCTTACATTTCACTGATGTACCTTTAATTCAACCTATTGTACAGAATCACAGCTTTGAAGACATGATAGATGGAATGGATGCCTGACTCCATCTATCCTGCCTGTCAGTAGTCTTTTCTGTGAATTACTTAGCCACATAATCTCTTTCCAGCAAATAAAGGCTGATCATTATTGCATTATGACACAGGGATATCCATCAAACGTATTTGCCATACGTCCACCTTTACACCGAATCAACAGAGCTAGCAAATGTGATTTGTTTGACATAGTAATGGACTGACATCACACATGATTAATTGCTCTTTATGTTTAGTTTACTTAGTTATATGCATGGAAAGGGCTAATTCCTTGTAATAAAAATGACTATACAGTACATGTATAAATGTAATCTTTTCCGGATGTAAACCAAATTTATAAAAAAAAACTACAGTACACAATAAGAAGCACAGTTCTTCTCACACATAATATATATTAAATAGGCATTGATATTAAAGCTGAGCTCTGAGTATATACACTCTCATTTAAATATATTCCATAAAAGCCACAGAGGATGAAAATCCACATTGTGTGCACCAAATGCATTTGCAAGCCGAGATATTATTGTGTAAAAGTAGCAGTGACATCATCACTGTGCTGCACATAGCCTGTGCAGAGAGCAGATCAGTGGAAAGGACACAGCCGGCCCATTGACTAGAGTCTTCTTGTAGAAAATTACAGAAGGGGGCATACACAAGACCAATCACCCTGCACAGGTACAGATAGCAGCAGTGGCCAGTCTTTATTACAGGAAGCTCCTGCACAACTGCTAATCTTCAGGCTCCCTGCACACTGGCTTAAAAAAACGTTGCTTCTAGAGGAGTTTAGCGTTTTGCCTGAAGGAGCAACTAATATTATCCTATGTGTCCATGCACATTAGGTAGTCTAGAGGCATTTTTAAGCTCAGCATTTAGAGGCAGAAAAAACCCTTCTCTTTTGCATTTTAGGGAGCGTTTTTCTGGCAGAAAAAAATTCTTAACGCTCCTAAATGCCAGTACAAAAATCGCTCAAAATTAGAGTTTTTCTCTGCCAAGAGCATTTTTTTAAACCAGTGTGCATGGAGCCTCACACTGGATTACTGCACATATCTGGAATACACATGCTTCTTGGATTTATACAACATTTGCTTATCCCGGAGTTTAGCCTTGACTAAAAATACAGATTTCCAGAAGCGTGTACAAGTACCCAGGGGTGGACTGACAACTCATGGGGCCCCTGGGCAATAGGGGATCATGGGGCCCCTGTGTCCTCGCCCACACTCAAGCCACACCCAAAAAAGCCTATGAAAGGTACCAGGGACATCTCATGGGGCCCCCTACTGACCCCAGGCCCTCGGGCAGTGCCCGAGTTCCCCAATGGTCAGTCCGCCCCTGCAAGTGGAAGAGTTAGATCTATCAGGTTTTTGTAGCTGTTTGTATCCCGATTGGGAAGATTCCCCATAACTGCCTGTTTCTATGACAAATAATGGGAAAACTCTCCAATGGGGACAGATTTTGTTTGAAGTAAGGAATGCTGTGAGTTAAAAGCCATACACATGAAAGTTCTTGGTTCAAATTTTCTTACTGATTGGTCAAATGTTTACAGCCAAGTTTTGAAGAATTATGGGGCCCTAGCTGTAATATTGGGCATTTGGCAAATTGGAATCACAAGAAAAGAACCTTGAATCCTGTCCAGAACTGTCGTAAACCCTCCTTCTTCCAATGGAGAGCTTTATTTCAATGGGGACAGTGCCAGCAACAAAATTATATTATAGTGGGGAAAGGGTGTAATCACTGAGGTTGTCATTGATGCATGTGCCTTCCTGTACATGGTACCTCATTCTCCTGATTTCTTCTCCAGGTGTCAACAAAGTGATACCAAAAGGAACAACAAGTAGGTACAGTAGGTAAACAAGAAAACATGTTTATGAGTAGTTTGCAAATACATATACAGTATATTACATATATTTTTGTAATAAATATTAAACATAAGGAAGCAAATGAAGGGAGGCACAGGTGAATCACATGCAGATTGTAATCTTGGTAGCATTTGAACCCAAGGATAAGGGATTTCCTATTCTCTAGGGACCTAAAGCCTTACAGTTGCCATATTATTATGTATATACAAATATGTGGGAACATTTGATATGGGAGGTTGGATTTAGTTTGTACATGATGTGGGTCTTAACATTGTCTACTGAAATACACTATGACCTTCAAATTCATTGTGTACCTATCATTCCCACTCTCCTTCTGTGCAGTGTAATGTTTGTTGTAAAATGAGAGGTACTCTTTATAAAGGAAAATATAGCCAGTAACAGAGAGCAACCCAATATAAAGAAATGTAGCATTTGAGGCTTTGATGAGCTGGGAGGGAATACAAATATTTTCAATGTAATATATGGGCCTTATGTGGATATTCATATACACTATGTAGCTATTTATTTTCAAGTCAAATTGCAGGCCTCCTACTAGCACACAGAATGGTGGCTCTTTGTTAAGGCACATTTTTGTTTTCTCTCTGGATAATCTTAAAAATCTTGTCATTCCCCTAGACATGAAAATATCAACCATTCAGTTTAAAACGGAAGATATACAGTATTTATTAGGCACAAAACATACTTAAAGCTTTAAAAAAATTTAATTGTATTACTATTAGCCTTTGCTGAGGATATATTATATAATTTATCAAATAAACAGAGGAATGTGGCATCAACTGCAATCTGGAGCTGCAAAAAAAAGGTACACTATAACCACCCCAAGTCCACCCGCTGAGGTACTTTGTCCATGCTCTCTGTTGCTCTTTGTACTGCATCCCCTTCCATATATAATCCAATGCAAATTTCATAATGTGATTTGCCCCAGAATGGCAGATTCCCAACCATGCTTTCTCTTTTTTTTTTAGGGGGGTTATTTTTTTTTGTTTTCATATATATTTATTTATTTTTATTTATTTTATTTTAATCTTGTTATTCTGTGTTTTTTGTACTGATGTGTTGGTTAGGACACAGCAGAGGTCAGGCATGTCTTCATTTCCTCTGCTTTTCTAACATAACCTTTCTCCTCCGAGACACTCAACAGCCAGCTGTATTTTTTTTTAAAATTTCATTATAGTCAGAGCACTGTTGATAAAGATGCAGATGGAAAACTATTGCCATTTGAAGCCAAGCCTTCCACAATGCAGGGGAAAGGGAAGGCAGCAACACATAAAGGGGAGAATTCTTATGGCCAGGGTGAACCAACCCCAAATCAGAGTTCATTTCTTTTAAGGAGGTCTATTTTATTTCGCAAGGGCCTTTGCTTATTTTGAACACACTGTTCAGTATGGACTACCACCCTCCCCAAGGGAGCACAAAACGCACGAGCTCGCAGTGCTGTGTAACAACCACTTTGAAGCCTTTGCTGATGCTGATAGGATCCTCTCTGATGACCAGCAAGTCTCTGATCATCCTGAAAGGAGTTTTTTTAAACCAGGCCATAGACCTGACAACCATATCTTTGCTGGCAAATCTGTGAGAGAAAACCTATGCCATTTCAGAATACAGCAACAAATAGAGGGGGAAATGTTATGGCAAGGGGGAAGATCAGGCAGCAACAAAAAGTTAAGCATAGAATCCTGCAGTCATAGGCTGCTTGCCCTTCTTCAAATCCTCTTTCAACTGGCAAAAGTATGATAGAGGCAGTCTGGAGGTTTTACCCTGTATTTTTTGCACATTTTATTATTTACATATTTAAATATTTTTCATACAGTTTTTTAATTTAAAAAAAAAAACATTTTTCCTAAGGCCATCCCAACCCTGGTCAAGAAAACACAGACTGGGACAGAAATGCGAACTAGGCACTATCCTAAGGCAAAAATGAAATCCTAAGCCTCAACCATCTTGTCCCTATGCAAACATTAAAAATGGTTCCTTGAAAGATAAGGTCAGCAGAAATGTCTCTAATGGGTATAAATTGGCAATTTTGGAAGCACAGAAAGAAGCAAAGTCACATTTCATGGAATCACAGGAATGATCAGGGATCTACATGGGATACTTCCTGTATAATTGTCTTGATCAAGGAGTAAGGGGCCAGTGGTCTTCAAAACAAGATAGAAAGGCCAAAAACCTGACTGTTGATAGTGCTGTAAGCCAAAAATTCCAAATCTAGCCATTTTCTCACTGGTTATAACTACTTTTTAATTTATTTTTTTTATTTTTTTCCTTGTAAGGCTATGTCTACCTTTGTCAAGCAAACATGGGCTGGAAGTAAGTGTCAGCAATAACTAACTGGTATGCTCTAATTAATCTAAAATGTATGATCTAAAAACAAATAATTGGATAATAAAGACCCCAATTATAAAAAGTAACAAAGGTGTTGACAGTTGAAAAGCTAGTTATGAGTCAGTTATTGCGAAGATACTGGTCCTTAAGCCCTGGTTCACAGTGTGTGGGCTGGTTGCGGGTGCCAGAATCACATCTGTTTCTGCACCTGTAACCACCCACAGCTGAATCTTTCTGTTCTTTTGAGACACGCAGGGCTGCCATTCATTCTATATGGCACCCCCACACATCTCAACCCACAGGGACAGCACATAGTCAAAATGTGGCCACATTTTTAAAAAGGTGCATGCACCTTTTTTGTGTTGGAAACATGGACACAAGAGCCTGAATGGGCTGCCATACACAAGAGAACACAGGTTGCATGTCCTGCATTAGTATAAACCAAGCCTAAAATAACACAGACGTGGCACTTAAGAAAATGTACCCCATATTGCAATTCAAAGAACTCACAGCTTGTTAAAGCAAATATAAGTGCAACGACTAAAATCTCATATCTCAATCTCAAGTGTAGCCCAGTCTGCAGCACTGACAGTAAAAGGGTTCTGTATCTGGCAGCAGAAGAGACACAGGGACAGCTACAGGAGGGGACTCTTATTGTAGAGCTGTGTACAGCTGGTGTTGAGCCTGCCCTCTACACAACAAGAGGGCACACGGGTTGTGGACTGCAAGGATTTTGGAGGGTGTAGTCCTGACAGACTGAGCTGGCTTGGTCAGGTGGAAGGTGTAAACTGGAAAATTCCATAAGGCATTGGAGCAAAGAGAAGATGTGGTTCCCTGCTGCTTTCCTGGGTTGAGGATAAAAAGTGTGGAGGCTGTTTGTGAGAGATCTGTGTACACATATGACTGCGGGCAGACTGCTCACCACTGCTTCTGAGAGATAGAGAAGAACACAAAGAAGAATGGTGAAAGCTATAAATGTTGGAGGGGGTCTGCTGCCTGTTTAAGGGGAAAGGACACTGTAAACACAGACCGGCCGTGTTTCACTTAGTATATAGAGGATGACCATCGGCTAACATAAGCAGTTAATGAGAGGTCACTGCCAAATACACATTACACTTTGACAAAAGAGGAATAGTGTTGCCTGAGAGTATCTCAGAGCTTGTGATGGGGACCAGAGTCAGTATCATCATTAGTACTTAAAGGGGCATTATCCTAAGTGCTCTGACATGGCAGTTGGGTCCCAACAAGCTGGCCAGAAGAAGGCAGTATATTGATGACTGCTGAACTGTTAAAGTGGAGTAATTCTGCATAGATAGATTTGCCCCAATATAGGATTTAGAAGAAGTTGCCCTCTATGCCCATTGCCTTTTTTACGGTATATTTCCTTCTACTGATTACCTATTTGCAATACATTCCTTATGTAGCACCCTTGTAGTTAGGTGCAAGGATGTTAGGTAAATTTAGCTTTTGGCTATTCTGTAATCAGTGGAGCAGATGCTGATTGTTTTTGGCTTTTCTGGATTTCACAGGCTGCAGGTTTGATTCCTCTCCCCACCTTCCACAAAGTGCTAGAACATAGTAGTGGAGCAAGGCAAATGAGTAGAATGAAAATTCACGGGGCTGCAGCCAATCCCTGGGTAGGTGTGCCAAGAAGGTGGCCAAGGAGCACATACTGTAAATAGTCTGAGCTTTAGCACAGTAGGGCTTCCTGTCCAAGGGATTCCACCTGTTCAGATGGGTGGTGGCTACCCCTGTCTCTACTCATTCTGCTGCTTTAAGTTGCAGTTCATCAAAGTCCTGGCCATGGCAGAGCCAGGAGACCTACATCTGAAAGTTTGATGACACTCTGAAACTTTGCCTAAGGATCCAGCTTACAATGCTTCACTAGAAGGCACCTGGAGTAAGCTGAATGGGCACAGCTGCTCCCCTAGCTTTTTGGGTATTGTTTTACTGCACGATCCTGGTGACTGTATACTGTTGGGATTGTTGGTCTGTGCAGTTTTTCTCTTGAGAGGTATATATCGGCCAGTCCCCTCTAGATTTGTTGAAAGATTGTTTTCTAAGTTTGGGCAGAGTAGCTTAATTTCTTAAGAGGTTCATACTGTCAGCCTTCTTTAATATATTCTTTTAATATAAAGTGGGTGGGAGAACTGTCTTCCAAAAACTGCAAAAGTCAAGTAGTTCCCCTCCTGAGGGGTACATACCTTTGTGTAACTGTGTTCTGAGTTGAGAAAAATGTAGTTCCTGAAGCTTGCAATCTAGAGAAGTGTGTCCTCCTGTTTGTTAGTGATCCTTCAGTATCCTATACTACCCTACATCAGGTGCACCCCATCCAAGTTATCCAAAATAAAACCACCAAAAAGGAATCCCCTAAACTGCTCTTTGTGTCATTGTTCCTGGACTGTGCTCTATATATGCGGGCAGCCTATGCACCCATGAGAGAGAACCTTAATGGTTATCATCTGTACAGTGACTGTGCTTGTGAACAACCAGCGGCCCTCTTGGGGGTGCACTACACTTGCTATAGTTTAACTGTTAGCTCTTTTAACGTTGTTGTTTCATATCTCTTTTGCTACCAGGGTACTGCATTTACATTTGCAATAAATCATCTCCAACCAGCCTGAGGTGCAAGAGTGCATGGTGCTGTTTTCAGAGCCTTAGACACAGGAACAGGGGACCCAATACATCGAGTGGCTCCTTCGGGAATAAGCACTACATAACCTTTAAAGCAGAACTCCAGGTTTCAGTGAGCTTTAAATAGTTTGATTGGATTAAGCTGGTCCAAACTATTTACTTCACTAACAGATGCAACAGTTGTGAGCACTGTATATACTGTACAGTATGTAGCCTGTAAATGATAGTCACATGCACTCCCAGAGGTAACAATAAGCTTCTGTGCACATTGTCCAGGCATATTCCACTGTGTTCACCATTACAAAAAAGCATGAAAATAATGCAGCGATGAACAATCAGGAAATATGTCCTGTGAAAAAAAACATGCAGCCTGTGTTCACTGTGGCACATATCCACTGGGACAGGCTGTAGAGAATCTGTGAAAAAACTGCAATCAACAAAAATTAGGTCCACACATAGTCTGCTATCACTATAGTGCAGACTAGGTATGCACCGATACCGATACTGGTATCAATATCGGTGCCGATACCGGGTATTTTCACGAGAACTTGCTCCCCGATACCTGAAACTGATACTTTGCAGTGCAATTTGCATCAATGGACATAAATTGCACTGCAAAGAATAGCATGTGATTTGAACATGAATGCAGTACGATTCCTGTCCAAATCACATGCAGTTCCCCCACCGCTCCTGTGAAAACCCAGGCTTGTTATAGCCTGACTTCACATAGGACCCATGCGGGAAATCTCCCTGCACCAGACCCATGCTGTCACACCTGAGACACGTCTATCAGCACAGGAGGCTGCATCCTCCCCTCCATGGATTTCTCCTTGCAAGGGGGGAGGGCTAAAACACGAGATTACGGTGTCCTCTCCGAGTGTCATCCCTCTGCAAGGAGATGCCTGAAGATTTGAAATCCCCATGGGTCTCTCTCCTCCCAGTGCAGGGATGACAGTACGGGCTAGACAGCATCTGATTGGTCAACACAATCACTGTGGCCATTGTGGCCGAGTATTGGTACTCGTATTCGCTGATCAAAAAATGGTATCGGTGCATCCCTAGTGCAGACTATGTGTGGTCATATTCCCTGTGGATGTGGACATGGACAAACTGAAAAAAGGGAGATCAGCAGCATTAGGATGTGATAAAGAATGAAACATGGTTAGAAAAACCTTACCTCTCCCCACTCCAAGATACACAGCATTTTGCTACCTACAACACATTCCATAAGGGTTTACATCTACATTAGGAGACCAATCAGGACCTACAAGCCCTACACTAAACTATCCCTATGCACGTTATTTTATTATCAGTTCTGCTCTATCACAGCTAAAACACAATGCCAATATGACTATTTGGAACCACCCTTTTATGGTGAGCGGGTTGGCTTGAAGAAAAGCTCCCTTATTGGCTCTTCTAAGTTAGATGATCCAAATTCAAATACCAGGAAGTGTATTATGGTTACTATGGCGGTGGTTAGTGAGTCCACGAACTGTGAATAGACAGGGTTCACCTACCTTACACTAGCTCTCTAACAATAATCATCAGGAAAGCTAAGAACTGCATGATTATTTTTAAAGAAGAGTAAGATTTCAAAGTTTTCCAAACTCTCTTGGAGGTTTCTTGTCCATGTCATGGTCATTTTCCAATACATTGGCACACTTCTAGTAAAAAAATTTGAAAAGCAAAAGTGTTAGCTTGCAGTAGTTAAAGCTCAACTGCAGCATCAAAAGCCCTTCCACCACTATTTTTATGAAGCTGGGTTGCATATTTTTTTAAGAAAAAAATGTTAAAAAATACTCTCAAGTTACTTTTACTGCCTGTGTTCTCCCTGGAGAGATTTCCCTCAGATGAGAGAGTGCCAGTGTGACAGTGACCAGAAGACACATAGAGCAATAAAAACCTGACAAATGTTATCCATATACTACTGTGCTTTATAAATGTACTTTTTTTTTTTATATCTCTGTCCCCATCCGAACGATATTCCATCACTTTCACAAAACAAATCGAAAAACATTTTGGCAGGAAATGTGTTTAACAGTAGTCTTTATATATAGTTAAAAACATTTTTTGATAGACACTAGAATTGAGATAGATAAAAATATATTGGCTGTAACTCTATAATGGCGGTCTCCTGACTTACAGGATCGCATTTGCCAGAAGTGTGCCATTATCTATCATGCAATTTTATATGGCCACCAGAGGTCAAACTCTTGCAAAAAAAACCCCACAGCAAGCAGGTTTACCACCAATTGGCAATTCTTTTTAGCAGAGTAACACTAAGGAACAATAGTATGTACTTAAATATCATGCAAAACATATACTGCCCAGCCAAATTGCTCTTTACAAATGGAGAACAATTGATGTTTCTTCTCAGCTCAGTGATGCCAAACATTTTACATAAAAAGCTATTTCTTTTCCCTGACTAGGTAATAGGATAAGCTTAGGGAGATTTGTATCCTTTCCCAAATTGTGATGATATGCTAAATGCAGCTAAATGGCATGTTGAAAAGTTGTAGCCCTGAAATGGGAATACTCATTATCATACGTTTGTTACTTTGAAACTTTTCTTGGTGCTAGACTCTTAACTAGTGAGCCATTCGTGATAGTAATTCATTCTCATGCTACATTACTGAGCCTCAAACAAGGTGATTCAATCTTTATGTAGGTGTTGCTGAGGCTCCACATTTTAGCTGTTTAGAGACCAGTAGAACAAATAAGTTCTTAAAAAGGTTTCATGTAAGAGGTCTACTTATAGTATTAATTTCCAGCCCATTGTACTGTGTCAGACCCCCTTTTAAAGTAGACCCCATGTGAGTGTCATTTTGTTTGTTAAACCATAGTGTATCGAAAAGAGTTGCCATTATTATTTTTTTATTATTATAATTTTAATATTGATAGGACCTTCTTCATTCTCTATTGCTATATTTTATTTTTATTACACAGGGATTGACAAGACCACACAGGGGCTACTCAATAACATTAAAATGATTCACCAATAGTTGGCAGGAGAGCCAAAGCAAAAAGGGCAGTTCATGACACATCAGCAGTGATGATCGAGTTTTCCAGACTAGGGGGCCCTCCTCTAAGGCTAGAAAGAAATATGGGCTTTCTTATGAAATTAGAGACTAAGGGTGAAAAAATATCAGGAAAGGGGAACATGGCAAGATAATTGAAAATGGAGGATAGGAGGGTGTAGGGAAGAGTGTGGCAGGAGGGAGCAGGGGGGTAGTTTGCCTTGAGGTTCAGAACTAAACATAAAAAAGGGGTGCTCATGAGTAGCTAGATGGATCTACGGTTGGGAGCACATATGGAAGCCAAGATTCCCAAATGTTAAGAAGCCTCATTTGAGAGTGGGATTGAATGACAGAAAGCTTTTCATTAAAAAGCAATGTGTTCATGCACATTGTACCTTCTGCTAGGTCATCTCTGGGCTTCTTCTATATGTTTTAGCAATTCACTATTTGGCCACAATAAAAAGAACAGTAGGAAGCTTTTGCTGATCAACTGTAAGTCCCTGAACTGGGTGGTGCAAAATCACCTACCCACAATCCCAGAGTCTTTTGGAATAGAAATTTAAAACAGAGTGTGGATAAGACAAAAAATTCTGGACCAGAAGGAAATAAGTTTTGGGCAAGACCGCCAGGTATGAAATATGTATGTCTTTAAAAATACATTTAATCAACTTTTTGGAATGCCTTTACAAATATATGTTAAAATTACTTTTTTATATGAAAAAAAATATATGAAGAATATATTTAAAAAAATATATGTTAAAAAAATATTTTTCCTATTATTGTAATATATAAAAACACATTTCAACATATAGTATATATATCTATATATCTATATATATATATATATATATATATATATATATATATATATATACCGTATTTGCCGGCGTATAAGACGACTGGGCGTATAAGACGACCCCCTACTTTTCCTGCTAATGTAAATGTAGTGTTTGGGCTATACTCGCCGTATAAGACTACCCCTCTTCCAATGCACACCAGTGGGAGGAATAGTGCCCCATCATCGGTGTCAGTGGGAGGAATAGTGCCCCATCATTGGTATTAGTGGCAGGAATAGTTCCCCATCATTGGTATCAGTGGCAGGAATAGTGCCCCATCATTAGTATCAGTGGGGGGAATAGTGCCCCATCATTGGTGTCAGTGGGAGGAATAGTGTCCCAACATTGGTGTCAGTGGGAGGAATGGTGTCCCATCATTGGTGTCAGTGGGGGGTGGAATAGTGCCCCATCATTGGTGTCAGTGGGGGGTGGAATAGTGCCCCATCATTGGTGTCAGTGGGGGGGGGGAATAGTGCCCCATCGTTGGTGTCAGTGGGGGGAGGAATAGTGTCCCATCGTTGGTGTCAGTGGGAGGAATAGTGCCCCATCATTGGTGTCAGTGGGAGGAATAGTGCTCCATCATTGGTATCAGTGACACCAATGATGGGGCACTATTCCTCCCACTGACACCAATTACACTTGCTGACCCTGTTCTAGTATGGTGCTGCTGCAGCCAGCATATGTGCTTGCAGCTGCACCTTTACACTGAACACTTACCTGCTGCTCCTGCACTCGATTTTCGGTCCGCCCCCTCGCCGGTCATTGGCCACCTGTATGCCTTTCCTGAGCTACAGTTCTGGCGGCTAATCACCGGTGAGGAGGCGGAGCCGAGCAGCCGCGCGAACATCCAGTGGCCGAACTGAAGGAGCAGCCGCGCTTCCTGGACCGGATCGTCGTGGGACCAGAGCCAGGTAAGAAACAGCCCCTGCCCACCCCTGTACTTATTGTCCCTTCCGTTGGAAGGGGGGGGCGGCGGCGGCACCGCGCCGCCCCCCTAAAAAGTGTCACTATACCGGCATATAAGATGATCCCCGACTTTTGAGATTTTCAATGGGTAAAAAGTCATCTTATACGCCGGCAAATACGGTATATATATATTTTGAAACATATTAAATACAGCCAAAATTGTAGTATTTCAAATATATGTCAATATATTTGGTTAGAATATTTTAAAAATATATTTAAAATATATTTTTCTTCCATGTGGGATATCATCTTTTTGACCACAGCCTCTAAAGCATCTATCATCAGAGGACAGAAGGGCTTTTGCTAACCATGACAGTACCCAATACCACTAGAAGAGAATCTTGTAAGCAGTGTCAAGTATAGTGATATTGAAGCAGAATTAAGCTATTCTAGACCAGGCATTGCTCCAGTTCTCAAAGGGTATTGAGTGTTTTAAGGCTTGCTCCCAGAGTACTACATATGATGGAAGGGAAAGTGGAAAGCCAGTGTTTATAATTAGTATATGAGGCATAGAAAAGGTATATGAGTTGAGGGCAGCCTGGGGTGTGAATGTTGGCATGTTCGAAAACCAGCTCAACAAACGAGTTGAGAAAGCAGTGGATGTGCAAGAATCGATGTGATGTCCACCAGCCAGTGGACTTGGGGTTTTCTATCCCTGGTGGAAAAAAGGGGTTATTGATGATTAGCAAGATTGGAAAGGAGTCATAAGTTTACTAGAGTGCTGAACCGTGTCTCATAACTGTAGGCTACGAAGCAACAAAGGACTAAGTGAAGGAGGTCACACAGAAAGAAGGAGTCAAAGAAGCACATTGATTGGAATAGGATCACATTTCAGGACTTTTAGGAAGTGCAAGCTTATCTGGGAAATGTATGCTCTCATATAACTGAGAAAATTTAGTGTAAGACAGGGAAGTGAAGTTTCAGGTCTGTAGAAGTGTGGACAGAGAATGAGGTAGAAGGTATTAGTTCCTAGCAAACAATGTGGAAAAATGCAGGGTAATCTTCACCTACAGGGAGTCCACTCCTGAGGACATCCAGGGAATGGTGAAATGCATATGGATATATGATACCTCAGCAGTAGAAAGAATAATTATCAGGGCTTGAGAATCACACTTGGTGTGATTGATTTTAGGACAAGAAAATTGGGCAAATGTATCTAGAACACCACAAAGGTTGGGGGACGGGGATATGAAGGAGATAGTGAGGGTGAAATGTGGATTGTCCAAAAGGAGACCAAGCACTCATTCCAGTATCCAGTTCCAAAGGGTCCCAGAGCTGGGATAAATAAGATCAGAGACAAATGACACCCCTGTTGCATGCTGTGGCATATCTGGAAAGGCTGTGGTATATATTGTGCATACTGCATAGTGGCCAAAGCTAGTATAGACTCTCTAATATTTCGTCTGCCAAGAACATGTTTTTGATAATCCCAGGATAGTAAATTCATGGCTTACTATACTGTCAATAGAATAATGAAAACTTGGGATTTTTGGTTGTTGTAGCAGGTGTATAAGGCATACTACTCTCTTGATGTCTCCAGCTTTACACGCTGGGACTAAACCTGCCTGGTCCCTGTGTACTGGGGATTTCAGTTATTTATTGAACATGTTCAGAAAAATGCGAGTAGAAAATGGGTATTTAAAGGTGTTGGCTCACATGAAACAATACACTGATACATTGCTAAAAATATAGAATTTTGTTTGTATATCCAAACAGTATAAAAGGTAAAAGTATAGAATATGGGTATGTATGGGTAGATTTAATAGCAGCCTTGAGTGGGACTTTAAGGATAAAGGAAGCTTAAAAGTATCATCTGTCAATGTATTTTTATAAAGCAACTAGACAGAGCATAAGATTTATTGTGTAAAGATACTGCTCCACCTATTACTTTTAGGCTTTATTCACATGGCCGATTAGGGCCGTGCACTACCAATAATTGTCATATTCCTGCTCCTGGAATCACAGGTATGTGCGATCATCCATGGCCAGGAAGTCCGTACAAATCAATGACAGACTGCCATGCTGTTGGCATGTAACCACACATCAAGTGTTTGTGACAGGTGAAAAGCCCTGGACACAAACTCATCTGATGCTAATAGTGTGTAATCACTTAGTGCGGGGCCACGGCTGAAAACCTGTGATCCCTGCCACCTCAGAAGAACACTGATTCTTGGAAGTGCCTGGCCTTAAATTGTTACTAAACCCAGGACCCTGCATTCACTCTATCTGGTCTCCCACAGTGCACAGAACATGGAAATGTAATTATTTTAGTAAATATAAACTGCTAAATACCTTTTCTTATCAGCAATCTTGTGACTTCTATCAGTGTCCAGCCGAGCACATGTTAAAGCTTGTAGGAGGAGTTTACTCTAGGAGGATGCAGGACCCCTGATCTCTGTCTGGGCAGTGCTGTTTGGCCCTGTGCTGATCACATGCTCTCTCCCAAGAAAAAAAAACTTCTCTAGCAATACACACCAAACTGAGCATGTGACACACATGCTATGCCTTATTAGGAGATAAGAGGAGGGCACTGAAAGAAGGGGAGGATCAGAGAAGTCAGGATCAAACAGCGTTTTTACACAATGCAGCGGATTAACCCCTTAGGTTCCACAGTGAGTACAACAAGCATGCTTTACTGCATATACAGACTGATTTTAATGTTGTGGGTTTAGTAACACTTTAAATGGCCATGTGATTGAGAACTTATTCTAGAGCTGGACTCCAAGAAACAAGATTTGAAGTACTGTATATATGTGAACTGTAATAAGGATTTGTAATTCTAATCAGTTTTATGATCCCAGTGGTGAATTTAGACCTTGGGGGGCACTTCACGTTCAGGGGCCCCTCAACATAAAAATTAAATTATGTGACAAATAAAAAAATGAACTGAAATGAAGGCTTTGCAGCATGTAAATAATATAAAGCTTGTTGCACGGCAACTAATAACATAGCTAAACGTAATTCCCCTTTCTCTAAAAATATAGGAGTTGAATTTGATATTCCTGAGTTTATGACTTGTGACACAACCCAGGTGGTTTATGCTCTTCAATGTCCATGTGGGTTAATTTATATTGGACACACCAAGTGCCCCTTGAAAGTGAGAATAGCAGAACATATGAAAAATATCAGGAAAGGATATAATTATCACAGTGTATCTGATCATTTCTCGTGTTATCACGCGAGAGATCCATCTAAATTGTTATTTTGGGGATAGATCAAGTTGTTCCCTCTTGGAGAGGGTCCTATAGTGTGAGGGACATCTCCAAGAGGGAAATTAAGTGGACTTATTTACTTCACTCTTTGGTACCAGGTGGCCTTAATATTGATATGGACATTGATACATTATTTGCTTCATCAGTGATTTTTAAAGATGAAAATATGGGAATCTGGGATATTATTATATTTTATTCTATCTCATTTTATCCATTTTTTAATTTACTTGTATTTTATTTATTTATTAGAATCTATAATATATATATATTATATATATATATATATATATATATATATATATATATACCTTGTTAATGTATTGATAATGAGTCATTATGATGAGTGGTGAATATAACCACTTTATATAGACCCCCACTGCTGCTAAGTAATATTCAGGTCATTATAGGAACTCCCTTTGAGGGTTAACATTGTATTATACCAACCAACCAGTAGTGTGGTGAGATGCCCATTTGAATTGGTGGGCTGTGAGAAGGTACATAAAGAGAGTTGCTGCACCATATAGCCATCACTATGACTAAGTCGGAAGTGACAAAACGCGTCAGCATGAGGCTGTGCAGCGACCAGAAGTGACGTTGTGAACCGCAACAGGAAGTGGCGCAGGTGCACCATTTTGTTGGATTTAGTGGTGGTGAGAGCATGACATGCACACTGAACATTATTGGATTATAAAAAGCATTTTTTCTAGTATATCTTGTGAGTGGCTTTTTACTTATATAATAAAGTAGAGATTATTGGTTACTGTACCAGTGGAGTTTATCTCTTACTTTTACATGACCATGATATCTGGTGGAGAGAAGTAAGGAGATTTATGAAGTCTATGAAGTTTACATGGTGATACCACAATTGGAAATTTTACAAGCAATGCATGCTGATCATGAGAGTGGAAGGCATGTGGGTCTGATGAATGCATACCCAAAAGGAAAGGCGGTTTCACGAGAATGTGGTGATTTTGGTTTGGGAATATTGAGCAAATAAGAAGATCACAACACTGAAAGTGACATCTATATGTTATGATGGACTTTAATTTCATGTTAGTTGATTGATTTATATCACGATTGTTTATTTCATTGTATGCTATTTTATCACTGAAGAATGTGTTTCATTCACTAGTTGGTCGCTGGATTATTTATGTTCACTTATGCGTAGTTACTTAATTTAAGGTAGCAGCAGTGGTCAATATTTGTTTATTATCACTTTAATGAGATTTATTTAAGTACGCATTCAGTGCAAGGGTTTTTGGTTGTGAAATGAAAGATAAACCACATTTGTTCTAAAAAAAATATATGTTAGGTTCTGAAGAAGACTTGTCTGATTTTTTTTTTTTTCCAATTTCATTGAGTGTAAGAATATACATTACACAGGTAATTGGTAATGGCAAGACATACATCACACTACAATATTCACAAAAAGTATTTCTTCCTGCACTTAGCATCTGCAAAATCTTTAACTAACTCATTAAACTATTATTTTGAGGACACTGCTTCCAACAGCCAGTAGGCGCAGTGCACTTTAGCAACCCAAAGATAACACAATTTTCTTTCCTTCCACCAAGGGTGACAGGAAAGAAAATTTCTCAATTCCCTATGCCTCCCATAGAGCTTTCTTGGCCGGCAGAACACAGTGATCACTGCTAGCAACTATAGCCACAGGTAGTAATTGCATACAAAAAAATTAGACAGGCTGGTTGTACTGAACCCAACTGATGGATTAACTTGGGCACAACTAGCCTACCGATACATGGATCGAATCTCAATCGGGTCCTGCTGAAACAGCCAAGATTCAATCCATCTATGGGTGGCTTTTTACTTTCATGGGTCATCATGGTTTTCAAATAATTATTTTTCAGTGCCAATGTGCTGAATGCTCTTTCTCCTGAACAACATCATGCACAAATATATTCTAAGAGCTACATTAACAGCTGGAAAGGTATCAAGGTATGAGGCATAGCCAGAGCTAAGCAAAGGCTGCAAACTGGACAATTTCCTCAACGAACACAATACTGAAGTCTTGAGGGAAAGCACTAATACGTTTCTTAGCCTCAGTTTTTATCTCTGCATCATGTAGACTACATATGTCGACTGCTAATTTGAACCTCTCATACACTGATTGGTATAATACCCTGTACTCTTGTAAGGCAACAGACAATTGATTTAAAAAAAAACATTGAAAGCTTTACATCTGAATTTTTCTCTGAGACTGATGTGGGTTTGGATCACATTGTTTGCTTCTCTTGTTCACCTGCTGGCTGGGCCGGGACAAGGGGTGGTTGGGAGGTACGGCTGCCTTGGGCACAATGGATTACTGTAGGGATGGGGGGACCTTCCTTCTGTTAGAAGGCTAACAAAAGTATTGACAGCAGCAGTGATTTTGACAAGTGATTGACTGCTGGACATAGGATCCTCTAAGCTTGCATATCATGAACAAGGAGGAAGGGGTGCTGGATGACCTTGTTCCAGCAGTGCCTGCTGGTGGTTGATTTGTAGTCTGCATTGCCACAGGAGTTCATGGCATCCAGTTTCAGCTCTTTATACCTATCTGCCTGAAGTCCTCATCCTTTTTCTTTGCCACTGAAGTCAGGTTTAACTGTTCCATATCCTGATGCCCAAATACTACTATTTAAAATTTTTTTTTTTTATAAATAATACTTTTTTTTATAAATAAAGTCTGGGACTTCGTGTAGTGTATTGGTATTGTACTGTCTCATGTATTGTCTCCCATTGTAATGTACAGCGCTGAGCAAACTTTTGGCACTTTATAAATACTGTGTAATATAATAATAATACTGAGGTAATGTGCAAGGTTGGCGTGCTCTTTTCTTTTGTTCTTTATTTTTACAGACTTTGTTAACCTCCTTAGCGGTATTCCTGAGTGTAGCTCGGGGTAAAATTTGAGTATCAAGAGCGGTAACCCAGAGCTACACTCGGGCTTACCATGCGGCGTTGCTCAAGGAGTCCCTGCAGCACTTACCTTGTCCTTCGCTCCCACGATATGTCCCCTGAAGCGTCCCCGGCCATCTCCTCCGGCCGATGCTGGCATCCGGCTTCCATGTTCCGGTCCCTGTGACACGGGCGCCCGAACCGGCGGCAAATTTGAAATTTTAAAAAAATTTCATTTTTTTTTAAAATGGTTATTACATAGTAAAACATTGCTTTTTCAATGCATTTCACATACATTTTGTCCCTACTGCTTTTCCTGTGCATTTTGACTGTTCTTTCTGCCTGGAAACTTAGAAAAGTCCATGGCGTGCAAAAATTGTCCCATTACATCAAAAGCGGTTTTAGACCAGCTAGAGAACAGCGATAGTAAATCAGAACCACTTGCAGAATTGAGTGATAAAGATTCGTGGAGAAATTCGTCATCAGACACTGAAAACGATTCTGCGACTTTGCTCAGCGATGTGCGAATTTGCCTCTGTATTTAAAATTTCAGTGTTTTTGGTTTGATTATATTATTGAATTAAATTTATTATTATAATATTATTATTTTTTATGATTATTTATTAAATTATAATTTATGGTTTCGTGTTTTAAATTTTATCCTACCCGGGATGTTTACTAGACTCTTGTTCGTACAGATTTCAGTGAGTTATTCCTAAAAATTACAGCCTACAATAAAAAAACTACATATTTCCATGTAAAAAAATGGTACCGCTTTCAGCACAAAAAATAAGAAATAATCAGTCTGCCGAGGAGGTTAATAAAGCTTCAAGATTGCATTCAGTCTAGTTTATTGCAGAATAGGAGGGTTTAGTTGCATATTGAGTTACAAACAGGGAGACAAGTGGCATGGATAGAACACACTATATACAGTATTTCTATTATGCAATACAACTTGTCCTTAAACCCACCCCCAACTTCTAGATTGGATAGTGAAACATCATCGTCAAGCTGCTAAGGTCATCAGTCTGCTCACTTTGCTTTCTGCTGTTGTCAGCAAATTCTTAGTTTTACTCTGACAGCACCGACCTGGTTGACTCACATTGCTGGTTCTCTATCTCCCAGCTGTGTTGTACAGAGAAATGGAATGAAACTAATAAAAAAAAATATAGATCCAGCTATGCATACAAGCTATATTCAAAATTCATTTATTCTTTTTTAATGAATGCACTACCATCTTCATTGGTTTTTTATGTATATCTAACTTGAGTTTGGATTTACATATATTTATTATTAAAAATCTCCTAAAACTTGCACATAATTACCTGTGTTTGCTGTGAAAAAACTTTAATGCCACCTATTGAAATGTATGTTTATTGGCTTTGTACAATGCCGAGTAAATAAAGCAACTGACTCTAATGGATGCCTTGTAAATGGTATTCTCCAAAGTAACAAGATCGGTAATGAGGAAACTCATTTGCATACATTTCTAAGTGGTAAAACTAATTTTCAGAACACGTATGAGTAGTTCTACTGTATCCATTCCTGTTAATCCGCTTTGAGTCCTCTTAACCTCCCCCAGCTAAATGAAAGTACAAATGAAGGTATGTAAATGGAGTTGATGACAGGTTGTAGCAGTGTGAATCCTTCCTGTAGCTTGCTGGTCTCACCTGGAGTTGGCAGCAGACTAGTCTCTAAATCAAGCGGTTTGACAGATGTGAACTTTTATCATGCAAAGTTTCTCATCACCTTCAGTAGGCAGCCTGGGAGTCTATATCCACTGTGATACAATCACTGGTAATGAGGCTGCACATCACACAATGCACCGTTTTGTCAGTATATAAATACAGCTGATGAATCAGAATCAGTATATTAACAATATGTCAACTATATCAATGGATAATTGTATTATCTTCAGCAAGCAAGGCACATAAATCAGTAATAAATATGCAAAAGAAATGCTGGATTTCTTTGTCTGTTTTTGGTTTTTGGATAGGCAGTTGGCAAATTAGATAACGACCTGTAAAATGTTGTTCTTGTAGCAGGTAATGAAGCTTGAATACCAATAACAAAGAGACCCTGCCTGGGACCTCCTGCTGACGCGTTTCACCTACAAAACTGGGCCTAAAAGCAGTATTATACCCAAAAACATAAATTTAATATATTGTAACTTACCAATCCTTAACCACATGCCCTCCAGAGGATTTACACCCTTTCTTGACCAGGCCATTTTTTGCGATATTAACTGACAATTATGCGGTCTTGTAACGCTGCACCCAAATGAAATTTATGTCCTTTTTTTCCTCACAAATGGAACTTTCTTTCAGTGGTATTTGATCGCCTCTGTATTTTTTATTTTTTGTGCTATAAACAAAAAAAGTCCAACAATTTTGAAAAAAAGCAATATTTTTGACTTTTTGCTATAAAACATAAAAAAACATAAAAAAAATCTAATTTCATCATAAATGTAGGGCAAAATTAATTCTGCTGCATGTCTTTGCTAAAAAAAATCCCAATACGTGTAAATTATTTGGTTTACGTGAAAGTTATAGCGTCTACAAATGGCGGTATATGTACTGGATTTTTTTTTTTAATATTAGTAATGGTGGCGATTAGTGACTTATAGTCGGACTGCAGCAGGCATTCTGACACTGGGGGGGAACTGACTAGCTGCCACTGACATCCCCAGTGAAACTAATACAGCGATTAATAATCGTAAATCCCCAGCGCCAAAGAAATGTGTACCAAATTAACCACTTCCCGTCCGGCCGCTGTTTATAAACGGCAGGACGGGACACCTACAGGAGCGGGTTGCCGTCTCTAAACGGCACCTTGTGTCTGAGGCTCGTGCGCGGCTCCTAGAGCGCGCACCCGCGAGCCCGATGATCGCCGAGTCCGACGGACACGGTAGATTACGTGACATGGTATGGGACCAATGAAATCGGTCCCATACCATGTGATCAGCTGTGTCCAATAAGGACACAGCTTAAGTGTAAACAAAAGCCGCATGGTGCGGCTTCCGCCTCCTTCTCCTCACACGGAGTTTTCTGTGAGAGGAGAAACAGCCAAGAAGAGGTAGTAGTCAACTGCCCTCCACCTCAGTGACACCTGATCGCCCCTAAAGTGTCCCTGATCGCCCCTAAAGTGGCCCTGATCGCCCCACGTGTCCCTGATCACCCCAATAAGTGGCCCTGATTGCCCCAACAAGTGGCTTTGCCCATAAGTGGCCCTGATTGCCCCCACAAGTGGCCCTGATTGCCCCAACAAGTGGCTTTGCCCATAAGTGTCCCTGATTGCCCCCGCAAGTGTCCCTGATTGCCCCCACAAGTGGCCCTGATTGCCCCAAGTGGCCCTGATCGCCCACAAGTGGCCCTGATCGCCCAACAAGTGGCCCAGCAGTGTCCCTGATTGTCAGTGTCCCTGATCGCCACATAGTGGCCCAGCAGTGTTCCTGATCTCCACAGTGTCCCTGATCGTCACAGTGTTCCTGATCGCCACACAAGTGGCCAAGCAGTGTCCCTGATCGCCGCAGTGGCCAAGCAGTGTCCCTGATCGTCACACAAGTGGCCCAGCAGTATCGCCGCAGTGGCCAAGCAGTGTCCCTGATTGCCACACAAGTGGCCCAGAAGTGTCCCTGATTGCCGCAGTGGCCCAGCAGTGTCCCTGATCACCACAGTGTCCCTGATTGCTGCACAAGTGGCCCAGCAGTGTCCCTGATCGCCGCAGTGGCCCAGCAGTGTCCCTGATCACCGCAGTGTCCCTGATTGCCGCACAAGTGGTCCAGCAGTGTTCCTGATCGCCACAGTGTCCCTGATTGCCGCACAAGTGGTCCAGCAGTGTCCTTGATTGCCGCAGTGTCCCTGATTGCCGCAGTGACCCAGCAGTGTCCCTGATCGCCACACAAGTGGCCCAGCAGTGTCCCTGATTGCCGCACAAGTAACCCAGCATTGTCCCTGATTGCCGCACAAGTGGTCCAGCAGTGTCCCTGATCACCGCAGTGGCCCAGCAGTGTCCCTGATCACCGCAGTGTCCCTGATTGCCGCACAAGTGGTCCAGCAGTGTCCCTGATCGCCGCAGTGGCCCTGATTGCCGCAGTGGCCCAGCAGTGTCCCTGACCACCACACAAGTGGCCCAGCAGTGTCCCTGATCACCGCATTGGCCCAGCAGTGTTCCTGATCACCACACAATTGGCCCAGCAGTGTCCCTGATCCCCACATTGGCCCAGCAGTGTTCCTGATCACCACACAAGTGGCCCAGCAGTGTCCCTGATCGCCAGACAAGTGGTCCAGCAGTGCCCCTGATCACCGAAGTGTCCCTGATCACCGCAGTAGTCCAGCAGTGTTTCTGATTGCCACACAAGTGGCCCAGCAGTGTCCTGATCATCGCAGTGGCCCAGCAGTGTCCCTGATCGCCGCAGAAGTGGTCCAGCAGTGTCCCTGATCGCCGCAGTGTCCCTGATCACCGCAGTGTCCCCGATTGCTGCACAAGTGGTCCAGCAGTGTCCCTGATCACTGCAGTGTCCCTGATTGCCGCAGTGGCCCAGATCACCACACAAGTGGCCCAGCAGTGTCCCTGATCACCACACAAGTGGCCAGCAGTGTCCCTGATCGCCGGACAAGTGGTCCAGCAGTGCCCCTGATCACCGCAGTGTCCCTGATCACCGCAGTTGCCCAGCAGTGTTTCTGATCGCCACACAAGTGGCCCAGCAGTGTCCTGATCATGGCAGTGGCCCAGCAGTGTCCATGGTCACCGCACAAGTGGTCCAGCAGTGTCCCTGATCGCCACAGTGTCCCTGATTGCCACAGTGTCCCTGATCACCACATAAGTGGCCCAGCAGTGTCCCTGATCACCGCAGTGGCCCAGCAGTGTCCCTGATCACCATACAGTGGCCCAATCAGTGTCCCTGATCACCTTACAGTGTGCCTGTTCATAAAGTGTCCCTGATCTCTGCCACACCAGTGGATCCTGTTCACTGCCATCGTCTGTGAGGAGAGAGATCCAGTACAGCTAACTGTGAGTAATTTTCAGCCTTTGCACAGAGTTTACACACACTCACAAAACATTGCCAGCCACCTCACTGTATCTCTGATTTTTGCCCAACAGTGACTAGTGTGAACCAACTGCAGCCAGATATCTGTCCCTCACTGCAACACCATCCTGATCACTGCCATACCAGTGGGTCCTGATCAGTGTCAAAAATATGGCCAAAAGATCATATACAAGCGAGGAGGCATTTCAAATTCTGAGTATGACAGATGAGAGTGACGGAGAACTCTCACTGTCAAACTCTGATTCTGTATATGAACCAGAACACAGCAGCGGTTCACTCTCTGAATCAGAAGAAGGTGTTCCAACAAAAAGAATGAGGAACTCCAAGGAGCAGCAAGCAACCACCAGCAGCTCAATACGTTCTTCTGATATGGCTACTACCAGCACTGTAAGTGCAAGTTCTAGTATTCAGGTGTCACATCAGCCACCAAGGATTAGGGCCCATACTGCTGTCCCAGATGCTCTTTTAAACCCTGTGTGGCTACCTTCAGGATCAAGAGCACCTATAATTCCCCCATTCATAGCCCAGTCAGGCATTCAGGCAGAAACCCAAAATTTTACAGCCATTGATTATTTCCATTTATTTTTCACTGAAGAGTTTTTGAATTCAGTTGTGCACCAATGCAATATTTTCGCCCAGCAATTAATCACTCAAAATCCCAACTCCTGTTATGCTCGAACATTTGAGTGGAAATGCCTCACAGTTGAAGAATTTAAAGTGTTTCTTGGCCTTACATTTAATATGGGACTAACAAAAAAAAATGAACTGCATGCTTATTGGTCGACAAATCCCATTCAACACATGCCGCTCTTTTCTGCCACTATGTCCAGGACCCGCTATAAAACAATTCTGCACTTTCTACATTTCAACGATAATTCCCTGTTCCCCCCCAGAGATCACCCCGAGTACGACAAACTTTATAAAATTCGTCCACTAATCAATTATTTCAACCAAAAATTTTCAGAAATATATTGTCCTGAAAAAAACATCTGTGTCGATGAATCCCTAATCCATTTCACTGGGAGGCTGATCATAAAACAGTACATTCCAAGTAAACGGGCCAGATACTGGGTGAAGATGAACAAACTCTGCGAAAGGTCCACAGGATACGTGCACAAGTTCCGTATCTACGAGGGAAAGGACAGTCAGCTAGAGCCCCCTGAATGCCCAGCCTATATGGGGATTAGTGGAAAAATTGTCTGGGACCTGGTATACCCCCTCTTCAATCAGGGGTACCATCTTTACGTGGACAATTTCTACACAAGCCTGCCCCTTTTCCGCCACCTTTATCTCAAGGACACTGTAGCCTGTGGCACAGTTCGACCCAATCGGAAGGGATTTCCACAACAATTGGTTGCCACCAAGCTAAACAGGGGGAGTCAGCTAGCTTGAGAAATGAAGAGATCCTGGCCTTTAAGTGGCGAGACAAACGGGATGTGTATGTCCTTTCATCTATCCATAACAGCAGCTCATTGGAAATTCAAGGAAGTTGCGGTCCCATCCGAAAACCCCAATGCATACACGAATACAACCTGTTCATGGGGGGAGTGGATTTAAATGATCAAATGTTACAGCCCTACATACCCAACAGAAGATCAATCTACTGGTATAAAAAAGTATCCTTCTACCTTTTCCATATGGCCCTGTACAATTCCTACATCGTTTTCCAGAAGTCCACACAAAGACCTGTCACCTTCTTACAATATCAGGAAGAGATTATCACATCCCTCATCTATCAAGTAAGACCCGTACCTGAACAAATTCGGTCTGATGCAGTGAGCCGATTGCATGAAAGACATTTCCCCAATATCGGCCCCCCTACCGAAACAGACCGCAATCCTCAAAAGAGATGTCGGGTATGCTCCAAACATAGAATTCGATCTGACACCCGATACTACTGTCCCCAGTGTCCCTCAAAGCCTGGTCTCTGTATAGAAGAGTGCTTCCGTATCTACCATACCGCACTACATTATTAGTGAAGTACAGTGAAGATATATTTCTTTGTCCTCTGTTTGCTATTTCCCTGCCACGTTTCTGCCTGTTGCCTGAATTCATTTTCCTGCCTTCCATCTGAACTGACCTCGGCCTGTTTATTGACCATGCCTCTGCTTGCTGCCTGAACTGACCTCGGCGTGTTAATGGACCATGCCTCTGCCTGCTGCCTGAACTGACCTCGGCCTGTTACTCGACCATGCCTCTGCTTGCTGCCTGAACTGACCTCGGCCTGTTAATCGACCATGCCTCTGCCTGCTGCCTGAACTGACCTCAGCCTGTTAATCGACCATGCCTCTGCATGCTGCCTGAACTGACCTCGGCCTGTTAATCGACCATGCCTCTGCCTGCCTCCTGGACTGATCTTTTGCCCTCCCACTTTAGTAGTGGGATTCAAGACAACACAGGGGTCTCACGTATGTGAGGGGATCCAGAGTAGTGTTTCCGAGCAGAGAAAACTTTTCTGTTTTCTTTGGGTTTTTTAATTCCCGGATCAGGGTCTGGAGACCAGAGGCTTCGAAGAGATTTGGGTGGGATGAAGCCTCTACCCCTTTGTCCAGTCTTACCTAACCAAGGCCCTAAGCTTAATGTTTCTGCCTGGACCAATCCTTTTACCACGTCTTTGCTTGCTGTCTGTATTGACTGTGACCTTTTTATGGACCATGTTCCTGTCTTCTTCCTGGACCACTACTTTGCCTGTTTGCTCACCACGTCTATGCATGACACCGGTACTGACCCATCTGCACATCCCACTGGCTACCTTCCTGCAAGACACTGGTGCCACCCATCCTCTGCACTGAAACAACAGGTACTCTTTGGTTTATCTTTTGTTCAACTTCTTGGTGAATGAACATAGTGCTATGTGGACAGCCACGTACTAGTAGGTTAAGCTTTTAGGAACAGGCTGTAGGTGAAGCTACACTATGCTTTATTGATATATAATGTTTGCTAATTTTTGTGATAAACAGGTTGCAATGACCAGTAATCAGTCCAAACACTGAAAATGTCTTACACATGTGGTATCCCCATACTCAGGAAAAGTAGCAGAATGTGTTTTAAAGTGTTATTCTAAGAATACCTATGCAGTGTGTTACAAATATGTTATTATTGGTAACATTGCATTAAAGAAAAAATTACTACTTTTTTTTCACATTTTCTAAAAATCTGTGTAAAAAAATAAGTCTTCAGAAGACTTTGCTGCTCCAGGACCTCCAAAATTGTGATACGTAGTCAATAAATTAGATGTGTAATTTTTGCCCTTAGTATGCCTAACGGTGCTTATTGCATGTGGGGCCCCTCCATTTGGTTAGGCTGTGAAAAAGTCTTGCACGTGTGGTATCGTTATACTCAGGAAGAGTTAGAGAATGTGTTTTGGGGTGTAATTTTAAGTATGCCTATGCAGTGTATTAGAAATATCTTCTATATTGACAACTTTGCATAGAAAAAAATACATTTTCATTTTCTTTTAACATATTCCAAAAACTTTTGGCAAAAAATGAAGTCTTCAGAAGACTCCCCATGCCTCTTAAAACATACCTTGGGGTGTTTGCTTTCCAAAATGGGGTCATTTTGTGGATAATTCCATTGCCCTGATGCTCCAGGACCTCCAAAACGGCAATAGGTAGTCAAGAAATTAGATGTGTAATTTTTGCCCTTAGAACGCTAACAGGTGCTTATTGGATGTGGAACCCCTCTATGTGGCCAGACTGTGAAAAAGTCTCACACATTTGGTATCGCCATATTCAGCAGGAGTTAAAGAATGCATTTTGAGGTGTAATTTTAAGTATGCCTATGCTGTGTAATAGAAATATCTCATAGATTGACAACTTTGCATAAAAAAAAATATATTTTCATTTTCTTTTCACATTTTCCAAAAACGTATGGCAAAAAATGAAGTCTTCAGAAGACTCCGCATGCCTCTTAAAACATACCTTGGGGTGTTTGCTTTCCAAAATGGGGTCTTTTTGTGGATAATTCCATTGTCCTGATGCTCCAGGACCTCCAAAACAGCAATAGGTAGTTAAGAAGTTAGATGTGTGATTTTTGCCCTTAGAACGCTAACAGGTGCTTATTGGATGTGGAACCCCTCTATGTGGCCAGACTGTGAAAAAGTCTCACACATTTGGTATCACCATATTCAGGAAGAGTTAGAGAATGTGTTTTGGGGTGTAATTTTAAGTATGCCTATGCAGTGTATTAGAAATATCTCATAGATTGACAACTTTGTGTAGAAAAAAATACATTTTCATTTTCTTTTCACATTTTCCAAAAACTTGTGGCAAAAAATGAAGTCTTCAGAAGACTCCGCATGCCTCTTAAAACATACCTTGGGGTGTTTGCTTTCCAAAATGGGGTCTTTTTGTGGATAATTCCATTGTCCTGATGCTCCAGGACCTCCAAAACAGCAATAGGTAGTTAAGAAATTAGATGTGCGATTTTTGCCCTTAGAACGCTAACAGGTGCTTATTGGATGTGGAACCCCTCTATGTGGCCAGACTGTGAAAAAGTCTCACACATTTGGTATCACCATATTCAGGAAGAGTTAGAGAATGTGTTTTGGGGTGTAATTTTAAGTATGCCTATGCAGTGTATTAGAAATATCTCATAGATTGACAACTTTGTGTAGAAAAAAATACATTTTCATTTTCTTTTCGCATTTTCCAAAAACTTGTGGCAAAAAATGAAGTCTTAAAAAGACTCTGCATGCCTCTTAAAACATACCTTGGGGTGTTTGCTTTCCAAAATGGGGTCATTTTGTGGATAATTCCATTGCCCTGATGCTCCAGGACCTCCAAAACGGCAATAGGTAGTCAAGAAATTAGATGTGTAATTTTTGCCCTTAGAACGCTAACAGGTGCTTATTGGATGTGGAACCCCTCTATGTGGCCAGACTGTGAAAAAGTCTCACACATTTGGTATCGCCATATTCAGCAGGAGTTAAAGAATTTGTTTTGAGGTATCATTTTAAGTATGCCTATGCTGTGTAATAGAAATATCTCATAGATTGACAACTTTGCGTAAAAAAAAATACATTTTCATTTTCTTTTCACATTTTCCAAAAACATGTGGCAAAAAATGAAGACTTCAGAGGACTCCCCATGCCTCTTAAAACATACCTTGAGGTGTTTTCTTTTGAAAATGGGGTCATTTTCTGGGTAATTCAATTGTCCTGGTGCTCCAGGACCTCCAAAACTGTGATAGACAGTCAAGAAATTAGATGTGTAATTTTTGCCCCTAGAACGCCTAAGGGTGCTTATTGGATGTGGGGCCCTTCTATGTGGTTAGGCTGTGAAAAAGTTTTACACATGTGGTATCGCCATACTCAGGATGAGTAGCAGAATGTGTTTTGGGGTGTAATTGCAAGTATGCCTATGCCGTGTGAGAGAAAGAACTTGTTAAATGACAACTTTGTGGGAAAAAAAAAAGAATTTTTTTTACTTTCATCATTTCCTTAAAAAATTGGCAAAAATGACAACTTCAAAAAACTCCCCATGCCTCTCATTAAATACCTCAGACTGTCTACTTTCCAAAAAGGGGTAGTTTGGGGGGCATTTGTACTGTCCTGGCATTTTAGGGCCCCAAGAAATTATATAGCTAGTCCGTGCATCAGGATTGATACATTTTCAAATATATCAAATATATATACCGTGGTCTGTGGACTCTATAACTTTCACAAAGACTAAATAATACACACTGATTTGGGTTATGTCTACCAACAAAATGTAGCACAATGGATTTTGGCCTAAATTTATGAAGAAAGTATATTTATTTGCAAAATTTAGTATCAAATACTAAGAAAAACATGTTTTTTTTTCAAAATTTTCTGTCTTATTTCATTTTTCTAGCAAAAAATAAAAACCCCAGTGATGATTAAATACCACCAAATTAAAGCTCTATTTGTTTGAAAAAAATGATAATAATTTCATTTAGATACAGTGTTGTATGCCTGAGTAATTGTCATTCACAATGTGAGAGCGCCGAAAGCTGAAAATTGGCCTGGACAGGAAGGGGGTAAAAGTGTCCGGACAGGAAGTGGTTAATAAAATTAAAATTTAATGCTGCTGTACATAAGTGCAATATACAGCAAAAAACATCATAAACAGAGCAAATAATTAAATATAAATCATATAAAAATTATATATCTATATATATATCTATATATATATATATATATATATATATATATATAAAAACAAATAGTCCCACTCCAAAACTCGTGAAAAAAATAAAATAAAATATATATATATATAAATATATCTCACTTCCTTGGAACAAAGACTTCTTTTAGTTTTTTGATCTTTTTGTTTTTTTATTTTTGTCCTTTGGTATATATATATATATTTTCACAATTTTTCACGAGTTTCGGAGTTGGACTATTTATATTTAATTATTTGCGCTGTTTATGATGTTTTTATAATACAGCGATTAGTTCTAATAAAAAGTACTCACGCTGTATTAATGACACTGGGCAGGAACAAGTTACCATCTGAGGCGATCAAAGGATTAACTGTGTGTGTTTTACTGTGTGCTGTGCTTTACTGTGTAAGCACTCTGCTTTGTATTGCTCTGCTATGCAGAGCAATACAAAGCAGCATGCTGGAGCTGACAAGGGAGAGATCTGTATTGCATACATACAGACCTCTCCCCCCGTCAGTGATATTCAGCGATCACCGGGTGCCGGCAGGGAATCACCGTCCGGGACTCGGTGATCGACAGCTGTAGTTGCTAATGGTGGCGCAGTTAAATACAAAATCACGTGTATATATATACATGATTTTGCACAGCCCTGTAGTTTTGCTATAGGGTGGTCGGGAAGCCATTAAAGGAAATCTATGGTCACAGCATGCACTTTCATTTTATAACATCAGTGTTGCAATGACAATACAAACACAAGTTTTTTTTATATTCCAGTATAAGCCTAGGTGAAAATCTCCTTTCATGTTATGAGAGTCTATCCGCTGTATATTTCTTTCTACAACTTCCTGAATTCCCTGTATGCTTTGCAGTGTCTCCTCTGCTGTTAATTTTACATTTCCAAGGACTACATATCCCATGGTACCTTGCTGCCTGCCAGCATTGATTCCTGTACTGACTCCACCTCCTGAGACTCCTGCTCTCAGCACCTCTGTAGTTCAGAAGGCAGGCTCTGTGAATGTGGGACACAGCAGTGCCGACAGGGTATAGTGAATATGTGCCACATAATTCATGAAAGTAAATCTGTGGATTACTTTACAAGGCAAATTTACAAACCTCAAGATCATTATCTCAACACTCTAACTGCCACTTTTGCTGGACAGCATGATCTGTTAAAGGAAGTTAAAAAAATAATATACTTACTGGTGGGATCACCAAATAAATAAAAATAAATAAATAAAAAATAAATAAAATAAAAATGCAAATAAAAAGGAAAAAAGCACATAAAAAAAGAAAGAAAACTAATGCAGCAATCACATTTAAGAATTGGTTAGCTGTGCTGTAGACATTTTTTTGGTTTTGGTTTCAATACCACTTTAATTGTAGAGGTGAATCCCTTTATCACAGTTAATGAAAAAAAAGTGATCAATAAGGAACAAACTCTTAGCTGCAAGGACTATTCTATTTAAGTAATGCTACGATAATGCCACGATTCATACCAAACAAAAAGGAATATGTTCACTGGCAATATTTTTTTTTATTAATCTAGCAATCAATATGTATGTTGCAGAATTAAGTCAGAGGTGTTTTGATGGCACTGGGAATTGTTGTATACTAATAGTGCCATTACCACTAACTGCTGTGTACAAAGTATTGCAAACAAAACAGATTATACAAATACATAACACACACTCTTTTTTTCCTCTTGAACTTGTTATATTGGGGTAGAGTGACCAAAAATGGTGCGCTCTGATTCTTGTGCAGCTGTGGATGGTAGCCAATCAGCTTGGGCTTTGGCAATAAAACCTGGAAGCTGATTGGTCTCTATGCAGAGTTGCATCAGATTTTGCACTCTCCAGTTTTAGTGAATTACCCCCTCTGTGTCTATAACGTTTCTCTATAGCTCCCAACATTTGTATTTGATGAAGGGGGACACCTTGAAAAGGAGAGAGATGCAGTGAGCTTGGTGAAAAATGGCCATGGTCATATAGGGGAGGTTAAAAGGGGTGTGCTCAAAAAAATGGGCATAAGTTTATGTATGTGTTCATGCATACGACTGCACTGATGTGAATGGGACTCTACAGTATTTAATTTATCCTGTACTGCAGTCAAGCCGTTCTATGCTCTGTGTCCCCGTCTCCTCATTCCAGTCTCTACCCCTTCACTTCCCCTACCTCATACCTTTTCTTCCACTTGTAGGAAGAGGTTAGTTCCCCTTTAACCACTTCCAAGTCCAGACACTTTCACCCTCTTCCAGTCCAGGCCAATTTTCAGTGCTTTCACACTTTGAATGACAATTGCACAGTCATGCAACACTGTACTCATAAGAATTTTTTTGCATTTTTTTGAGACAGCTAAAACTTTATTTTGGTGGTATTTATCCACCACTGGGATTTTTATTTTTTTGCTATATACATGAAAAATGTTTCTTATAAAATTTTGCAAATAAACAATCTTTCTTCATAAATCATCTTTTAAGTAAAAAAAAATAAATAACCCAAATTAGCTTATAACTAAAAATTATAATTTTTCAATTTTTTTTACATTTTTGTTTTACTTTTTTAGATTATTATTTATGTTTTTTTTTTTGTTTACAAACGATTTTATTGAGTATAAGTAGACAATAAAATAACAGCACATTTTCAAATATTAAGAACAAAAACAAGGCACTTTTGAAAAGTACAATTCAGAAAAATATATCATAATAAGGAAGAGAAGAAACAGAAGAAAAGTAGATTGCAAGTACATGAAATACGTTAATGATAAGAGAAATTGAGTGATACATCTGCCAACAGTATCTGTCAGTCATTGTTTACTGAAAACGTTATCAATCATGCAATAAATGTCTATAATCCCTCCATGACTTCCATTTTTTATCAAATAAGTGCATCTTATCCAGCAGTGTATAATGAATGCGTTCCATGAGCATTACAGCATCAATTCTGTGTAGGATGGAGGCCAAAGGTACAGCATTGGATCTCCAGTGTAAAGCAATAGACCATAAAGTGGCAATACAAATAGTATGTATCAATCTCATAATGGCATCAGGGACCCCTGGGATATGAGCCCCCAATAGACAAGTCGGAATAGATAAGCATACTGGGGTGCCCGCCAGTGAGGTAGCCACCTCGGATATCCTGCGCCAAATCGAAGATGTGGACGGGCAATCCCAAAATATATGCACCAAAGTGCCTGTAAAACCACAGCCCCGAAAACATAGAGGGGACGTTTGTGGGTACAATCTATGTAGTCTTGATGGGGTATAATACCATCTAGTTAAAACCTTAAGGGCCGTTTCACGAACAGAAAGAGATCGAGAGCTTTTACAGATATTATCCACCATGGAATCCCAATCCTCATCCGAAAAAGTAGCACCACTATCCTCCTCCCACCTCCGTCGGTACAACGGAGGCGTATGAAAAAGACAAAGTAAAGATTGGTGATAAAAATTGGAAATAAGACCCCTACCCCTGGGAGAGTCACGGCTCGTACGTTCAAAAAAGGAAATCGGAGAAGACGGTGTAAGGCCAAATTGTGATTCAAAAAAGTGTCTAATCTGTCGGTAACGATGGTACTCGCGAAGGGGAATATCAAAAAGCGCGCGCAGCATATCAAAGGTAATGTAAGATCCTCCTCTTTGAAAATCAGATAATCTGATAAGAGATTGATCATACCACCAACGAAACAGTTGAGGAGAAGAAAAAGCTGGTGCAAAAGTTGGATCACCAAAAAATGAAATACCGGGGGGAATAGGAGAGACCAATTTTAATTTAAATTTGAATGTGGACCAAAGTGTCATTGAATGGGTCACTATGGAGTTATAAAATGTAAGTGAACGTGGAGAGATCCAGGACCACAAAATACTCGGTAAGTAGAAGGGGCGTATGGATTGAGATTCAAACTTGACCCATGGGATCTGAGAATTAATAGTTGCCCATTGAGATAGCTGTGCAAAACGAGCAGAAAGGTAATATAGCCAAAAATTGGGAAGACCGAGGCCTCCAGTCCGTTGTGAGCGGTATAAAATCGCCGAGGCAAAACGTGCACGCTTATTACCCCAGATAAAATTATTAATGGTCCGCTGAAAGTGGTTGAGAAACGTTTTTGAGACTGGGACTGGAAGTGCTCTAAAAAGATAAAGAAGTTTAGGCAAAATATTCATTTTAACAGCCGTGACTCTACCCAAGAAGGAAATAGGGTAACCGTGCCAAATCTTCAGTAGAGTAGATAGACGTGATATACATGGTGGATAATTAGCGGCAAACATATCTGAATAACTGGGAGTGAGATTAATACCTAAATAGGATATCCGGTCTGTAGACCAGCGGAATGGAAAAGAACTGCGGAGAGATGCACTTAGGGAATCAGGAATATTAATCGGCATAACCACCGATTTGGTAAAATTAACAGTAAGACCTGACGTTATAGCAAAATCATTCAGTATGGCACATAAATTAGGCAATGAAGTCAACGGGTTAGTAAGAAAGAGCATAACATCATCAGCATACATGCTCATTTTAAATTGTGAGATTAACAATGGGTAGCCTGAAATATCCGGGTGTGATCTGATCGCTACTGCCAAAGGTTCCAACACCAGTGCAAATAAAAGGGGTGAAAGGGGACAGCCCTGACGGGTACCTCTACCCAATGTGAAAAAGTCCGAATTACAGCCAGGGAGCCGAATTCTTGTCTTCGGAGAGTCATATAGGGCGTGTATACCGGCTAAAAATTCATCATTAAAGCCCATTTTTCGTAGCAAGGAAAACATATAGGGCCAAAGAACACTGTCAAAGGCCTTGTTTATATCCAGACTCATCAGAAGGACCTCTTTAGAATGTATATTGGCATCTTGAATAACATTGAGCGTGAGGCGAATATTATCAGTGATAAATCTGTCAGGGATAAATCCAGATTGGTCCGGAGAGACTAAAAAGGAGATAATAGGGGCCAACCGTCCGCCAAAATTCGGCTAAATATTTTCAGATCATTATTCATTACTGAGATAGGTCTATAATTTTGTGGTAAGCTGTGGTCCTTCTGTGGTTTGGGTATTAAAGACATGTTAGCCAACAGCATCTCCTCCGGGAACCTACCCCCCTGCAAAACATCATTAAATAAAGTTATCAGATAGGGAGCCAGCGTAGAGGCAAAATGTTTGTAATAACTAGCAGTGAACCCATCCGGACCTGGCGCAGTAGAGCTTTTCAGGGCGCTAATTGCACGAGTTATCTCCTCCAGAGTGCAGGGGGCATTAAGAGAAGCAACTTGAGAAGGTGTAAGAGCAGGGAGGGGTATAGAATCCAGCCACGAGGCTGCTGGTGAAACAGAATCCGACCGTGGAGGGGCTAATAGACAGAATAAAAATTTTCAAAAATGCCCAAAACCTCCTGAGGCAGAGATGAGATAATACCCGAGTTAGTACGCAATTTATAAATATGTGGGGGACGCAGGGAGTGATTCAGTTTCCTAGCAAACATAGTGGAAGCTGAGTTGCTATGTAATAAAAACGAGGCTTTTGACCAGCGGAGTGCTTTTTCAGTTTTTTGGGATAGCAGAGTATTTAATTCTAAGGGCTTTTGAGATAATAACTGTTTATTAAGAAGAGATGGGTTGGCAATATGACTTCGGTAATGTGCTTCCAACTCACGGGTAAGAAGCAGAATTTGTTGCCATCGTTTTCTGTTTCTGGATGAAGCCATAGAAATAAGACGGCCTCGTAGGACCGCCTTATGGGCTACCCATAATGTGGCTGGAGAAATATCAGGAGTCGAATTAGACTGAAAATATTCCAAAATAGATGTAGCCACTTCATGGCGGGAGTCTACATCCGTAAGCATAGAATCATTGAGTCTCCATGAGAAGGGAGTGGGTGCAAGTCCCATACATGTGATAGACAAGGCTATAATATTGTGATCCGACCAAGTACTCAAGTGGATGTTAGCTATCCTAGAGTTTGCTAATAAAATAGGGGTGCAATAAATATAGTCTAATCTAGCATAAGAGTCATGTGGGTGAGAATAAAATGAATATTCCCTAACTCCTACATTATGCGCCCTCCAGGCATCTACTAACTGAAGGGCCTCTAGTCTCTTGGTAAGTGATTTTGGGAAGGCGTGGGAAGAATGCAAGGGTGAGCTACGGTCTAAAAGAGGATTTGCTACCAGGTTGAAATCACCACCCACCAACAGATGGGGTGACAAAAATCTATCAAGAACATCAAAAAATTTTGAGAAAAAGGTAGCTTGTGCCAAATTCGGTGCGTAAACATTTGCTATTGTAAGTTCTCGGCCTGAAAGGGTGCCCTTAAGAATAATAAACCTACTGTTTGGATCACGGTACACATGTTGAACCTCAAAGGGGATTGAATTATGTAGAAAAATGGCCACCCCTCTACTCTTGGAGGAGTGTAAAGTATAATACCTTTGTCTATAGGATTTATGGAAATATGTCGGGTGTTTTGTGGCTGCAAAATGTGTTTCCTGCAATAAAATAATTTTAGCCCCTAATCGCCTATATTGGAGAAAGGCTGTTTTGCGCTTGTTTGGCGAATTGAAACCCTGGACATTATGCGAGATACATTGAATCACCATAATATGCAAAAATTATTACTATCAGCAAAAAAATACACATTGACAAGACATATACTCGAATTATTTGGCTAGATGTAAGGACCTTCAAGTCCGTAACAAATAGACTTACGGGTAGCGTTACCAGTCTGGGGGACATCCAGACCCCAAAATGGGGGTCGTGACGTCCACACACCGGTATCAAGCCAATATCATGTACTAAAGTTTTGAGGAAAAAAAAGATAAAAAACAGTAAAAGTGAAGCAATGATAGCTTCTACAATGAAAAGAGTAACTGAGAGACATGGATCAGGCAGGCAATTAGCCGTACCTGAAAAAACAATAAATTTCAACATCAAAGGGCCAATTGGGCCCAAACCCTGTCTACATAATACATGAAAAACGGAGCCGTCACCCCACAATCGGGCGGTGATTCCTCCGGTCATGTCAGGAGGCAGGGTGGGGTAACGTGTCCAAGAGTCGTGAGACCATGAATCAGTGGGCGATATTCAGAGGGCCCGAAGACCCTTGTTAGGCCTAAACACATCCAGTTATCAACGAGAAAGTATACATAGTCTATAGAAACACAGAAACAGCACAATAGCGTCCACAGAAACACACATCCCCAAGGTGTAGGGGATGCTGAAAAATAGAAACCCTGTGGGTTGCCTCCTATCCCAATTAAGGGAAATCACAGACCAGGAACATCGATACAAATAATAATAGGCAGGAAGGCATGGTCCCATCAGCCTAGTTCTTGTCGGGCCCTCCTCCGGTCCCTCCGTGGAGATGGAGTGTGCCAGATAGGAGAAACATGAGGTGTAGAAGGAGGACGCCGAAGCGATGGGGCACCTGCCAGGCCCAACTTGGTCAGGATCTCTCTGCCTTCAGGAAGGGATGTAGCAATATATGTGCTCCCATTATGTGGAACTATCAACTTAAAAGGGAAGCCCCATTTATAACGGATACGAGCTGAAAAGAGAGCCGTTGTAACCTCCTTCATTTTCCTGCGCTTCTCCAAAGTAGCCGGAGAAACATCTGGAAAAATTTGTAAAACCGAGCCTTCAAAGGAGATTGTTGGAGTATTGCGAGCAGCTCTGAGTATGTCTTCTTTGGTCAGGAAATCCTTTAGACACAAAACAATGTCCCTAGGCGGTTTATCACTAGGGGGTTTAGGGCGCAGGGCTCTATGGATGCGATCACAGGCAAAGGACCCGGGGCTGCGATCCGGAAGGAGAGATTTGAATAGCTTGGTAACGGTTTGTGAGAGATCAGATACAGATTCCGGAATTCCCCTGACTCGCAGATTATTTCTGCGGTTGCGATTATCAAGGTCCTCAACCTGTGCCTGCAGTTGTAAAAAGGCCGTTTGTAGATGATCATGCTCTCTGGAAAGGTCCCCATAGGCTGGGCTAAGTTCATCATGTTTAGTTTCCAAGCGATCGGTTCTAGAGCCCAATGTGGCTATTTCCTGAGAGAGAACATTAGTGCTTTTATGTAATTCTGATTGAAATTTGGCGGCCAGTTTGGTGTACATGGTTTCCAAGCAAGATTCCAAGTCGCCCTTTGTAAGTTGTTGTGCATCTTCACTGACCAGGGTTAATGAGGGAGCTGTGAGATCCTGCATGGGTGCGGATGGGGATGCTCGTTCCGCGTCACCTGGAGACATGCTACAAATCTCGTGTGTCTTAAGCAGATATGTCGTGAGGGACTTTTGAGCTTGTCCCTTCTTTTTCTTGGTGGACGGCATACAGGGAGTCTCCTGGGGGTGATCAACTGAAAAATGAATAACAAAAGGAGATATTGACCCCAGGGGACCTATAACGCCCGAATCAGGTCTAGGGTTGTATTTACATAAACGCTATCAAGCTTATCCGAGAAAACTTTATATTGTAAATACAGTTAGCAAGCTGTGAGGATGTAGAGTAGACATAGGCCGTGGTGCACCCCATTAATAGCTCCAGGATCTGGGAGGAACGGGGGAACAAGCACAGATCAGAGGATCCCTCATGATGGCCCAAGAGTCCTCCAGGGTAAATCCAGTCAGCCCATGCACCCCTCTAGGGCAGTATATAGGCCTCAGTGGGCTTCTGGGCCCAGCAAAGGCCGCAAACACAGAGGAAGGGGGTCCCTGGAGTGGTGGGCAGGAGTCCCGTCTCCCGAGTCACCGAAGGGGGACAGGATGGTCAGTATCCACCAGCTTCCTGCACTCACCGTGGCTCGGATGTGAGGGGGAGGAGGTCCAGACCGGGTGCAGTAGGCCGCAGCCACAGGGAACGGCAATATGCTGCGCCGCCTCTCCCCCAGGCCCAGGGGATGCAGAGGGTGTCACTGATGTCCCAGGGAAATCCGCCGCCACCCGGATGGCAGCGGATGCAGACACTAACCTCCGGAGTCCCGAACCATGCGGCCGCGCCAGGCCGCGCGCATCCGCCGCCACAGATGTCAGAGATATCCTCCGGGGCCCCTCTCCCAGGCACAGGGGAAGCACCCAAGGCTCCAGCCGCTCCGCCGTAGTCCTCAGCAGCACGGATGGCGGCGGATTGTATAGGTCGGCGGCGGAGCTCCGAATTATGCGGCCGCTCCGGTTGCCATCTTGGACACGCCCCATTTATGTTTTTTTAACATATTGTCACCACAGTGATACTATACTACTTGTGGGGGGTGATGAAGATTTTTTTTCTTTTTTCACACTGATTGCTTTTACACCCATAAAGGCTGTAAAAGCAATTATTTCTCCTTCTCTCTGGCTGCATTCCTGCAGCCATTGAGAAATACTGCATGAGCTATGATTGGTCACAGCTTGTCACATGGTACAAGGCTGTTGTGAATAGCCTTGTACCATGTGACCTCTGTGATCATTCACAGATTTCACAAGTAATAAGCAATGATGTCAGGCAGTGACATCTTGTTTACTACTATGCATGTGATCACTGACTGGCCAATCAGTGATCACATGAATCGGGACCTCACACAGAGGTCCCGTACAGTGATCTGTGTTCGCAGCGGACACAGTGGGCACGCATTGGCAACGCTCCCTTCCGGCACAGAGCCAGAAGTGGTGAGCAGTAACACTGGGCTCCTCTTAGCAACATACTAGAAGTATTCCAGTCAGGCTTCATGTGGTACGTATTTGGCCTACACCTATAGCAAGGGCACTAATCAAGTTTGGTCAAAGCTGCACAGTTTGTATCTATCTGCAGATGCCCCTTATCTGCATAGGCAGATTTTTTGGTAAAGGTGAACTGACTCTTTAACACCATCCTGCCCGGCCTATAGCAGATTGATGGCTGGACGGGACACTCTTCCTTCTGAGTGGACATCATATGATGTCCTATTAGAAGGTGCTACTCACGCGGTCGCAGGGCTGCACACAGGTGAGATCTGTCCCTGGCTGTGTCCACGGGACACAGCTAATGACAGATCACTGCAGCGGTCCACTGCCAGTGTCATGTGACCCCTGTGACCAATTACAGCAGATCACATGACAATTGTATACAATAGATGGCTTCCTTTCATGCCATCCATTGTATACAATTGTGTTGTTAGCTGTGGTTGGTCACAGCGGTCACATGGTACAGACAGGGCCAATCACAGCCCATTTGTATCATGTGATGAGATTTGTCCAATCACAGCTAATCACAAAAGACTGAATGAATCAGTTTCATTCAGTAACAATGGTTGCTAGTATCAATGAAATACATTGATATTAGCAGCCATGCTGTGTAGAAAAAGAAATAAATCCTGATTATTTGCTCAGACTATTACAATGTTACTATGGTAATATTGTATTGCTCTGGTCACAGTGTGCTGAAAAAAAAAATTGGAAAAAAAATTGTAATAAAAAAGAAAAAATAATACAAAATTAAAAAAAAAATTTCTGTAAGCCATAATCATCACAATTATGACAAATCACATCTTGAACTATCTTGCTTTGCATGTAATGACTCTATCTCATATATTAGTTTCACCTTTTAAGTTGCATTACTGAAATAAATGAACTTTTGCACGATATTCTAATTTTTCAAGTTTCACCTGTACATACCATGGTTTGTGGACTCTATAACCTGCCTAGAGACTAAATAATATACACCAATTTGGGGTATTTTCACCAAAGAAATGTAGCAGAATACATTTTGACCTAAATTTTTGAAGAAATGTTATTTATTTGCAAAATTTTATAACAGTTTTATGGCAGTTCCAAGTAGATGCTGCATATTGTGTAGGTGTTCAGGTTGGATCAAGGATTCCTCTTTATGTGGGCTGTGTGTTCAGCTTAATGATTGTGCTGTGAAGCTGCAGAACTTCAGTGACCAAGTTGTGTGTGTGGATTCCTCCACAGTGGTGCCAGACTGACTCTCAAAGCAACATAGCAGTTAACAATATCATTCTCCATATTGGGTGCTGAGCTATTCACAGAACTAAACTTCTTTTGGTGCATTTCACACATAGCTCAGACTGTGGCCCTGGGGATAGGTGCTAAAGCAATTTTTCATCCTCTTAAAACCCCTGTATGGTGTGTGCTGTATATTTCTTGTTCTCATTCCTGTGAAATGGCAGTTCTAAAATGGAAAAGATCCACTTTGTAGACTGTGGGAGGCGCCCTGGTGGTTGGCACCGTGGAGGAAGGGAATGAGTGGTTGAAATTGCAGAAGATGTATTGTTAAACATTCCATCATACAGTAACAGTCTATGCAGCAGCTTAGAACTGGTAGCAACACTCACAGAAGGTAATAGAGTACAAAGACTGACAGCACCGGGTGCAGGGAAGCAGCTGGAAAGCAGTATGCAGAAAATATCTGGTAGCAGAAAGGTTCCCCAGAGTAGCTCTGATGACAATCCCATTCAGGGCCAGTGTAGGGGCTATTGGAGCTGCAGCTCCTGGCCCTACCTTAATATAGACCCAGCTGCCCAAAAAGAATAGGCCCATGCATGGAAAGCAATGGGCCAACAGGTAGAGATCTCTGCTGGCCAGCCCTGCATTCTGCATGCAACCGCAACTCCTGGGCTGGGTTGCAGAAATAATGACGTGTGCCGGGCAACAGTCCTAAAAGAAGCATGGTATTCGGCTTCCGTAGTGTTGTGTTAGGCCTGCATGGCTGCGTCCTTCCACCTCAGCTCAGAGACTGCCACGCACACCAATGCAGGGCTCTTACAGAAGGCTTCCATAGCATTGGGCCTGCGTGGCTGCGACCTTTCACCTTAGGGCGCTTGCCCATGATGCTTTTAATCTGGTTGTCTCCCTATGCTGTCCCTCCTCTTCTGGAACCTCTCCCTATGCTAGGCACACTCTCCCTATCAAGCGGGTTCCTGTACCTTACCTCACCATACGCAAAATGCACACCAACTGCAGTGAGTCAGTGCTTTTTAGAAGCACTGCCCTCACTAAACATGGCCGCAGGGGCTATCTGGGTGTCAGCATCTAATCAGACAGCACTCCACCCAATGAGGCATACAGGGGCCAAAATGGAATGTGCATTCCTCCTGTTTTCCACTCTCCCTGCAGGGTAGTTGTGACAGTGCCAGCAGTGTAGGGAATTCATACTACACCTGCCTACAATTCTGGGCAATTCCGAGTGCCTAGGTTGGTGGCCGACATGTTCAGAGCCACCGCCTCCAACCTGCCCATTACAATTATAGAACCATTTCTTTCCATTTACATGCAGCTGCTTCAGGCATGTCATCATGGCAAAATATGGAAACCAAGGCACAGGGGCGGACTGACAACTCATGGGGGCCCCTGGGCAATAGGGAATCATGGGGCCCCTGTGTCCTTGCCCAAACTCAAAAAAGCCTATGAAAAAGGTACCAGGGGCATCTCATGGGGCCCCCTACTGACCCCGGGCCCTCGGGCAGTACCCGAGTTTCCAAATGGTCAGTCCGCCCCTGCCAAGGCATCTTCTTTAGAATCAGCAAGATAAGATAACCAGTCTAGTAGTGGTGAAGGGACCAAACACTCTCCATTAAAGTATCGTAAATTATAGTTCTGTCTTGTAAAAACAGAACATATTTCAATGTCATTACTTCCTTCATACATCCAAAAAACTAAGAGTTTATTCCTTATTTATGGACAGTGGGTTAGGCCATGAAATCATTTCTTTATGCAGAAATTATCTTCCTGACATCTTTATTAAAACTATGCAGTTCGCTGAGACAACTTATAATTATTGCTTTGACAAAATTTCAGTTATCACAGTTTGCATCCCTAGCTAGCTGTAATTACATCCCAAAATCATAACTTGCACCATCTGAAAGTTCTCTGTGGGGAATGACTGAATATGCATTACTACACCTGACTGAAATTTCAGAATCTTTCTCATTTGCATAAGCAGATTCAGCCCAGCAAACCTGTTTTTAAATTAATGATTACATTAATTAAATATCTACATTTCAATTATCTTCAAGACTATCTTTCTAACTTTTCAGAAATTTGGTGATGTGATATTTATTTATTTACCTTATGTGTATTTGAAGATAAAAACGAGAGAGGAATCCATTTAAAGAAACTAGAGGAAAAGTAAAAATGCTGTTGATCTTAACAACTATTGAGACAATCTTTATACCCTTCTATTTCAATTTCAATTTAGCACAATCAGCAGATTATAGTAAATGCCTTTCTACTGGGTGCCAACATTTGGTCAATTTTAACCACCTGTGTCATATGTAACTGATACAATGGCATTTTGTGTTGGCACCAAGGCATTTCACAAAGTGGTGAACTAAGGTACTGTAGCACACTGGAAAAATAATAGCAATTAAGCAACTTACAGTATCCTAGACATAACTCCTTAACCTAAACCTGAAATTAACTACTAAAAGTAACCTTAACCTAGCCATTAAAGTAATCCTAAACTACACTCACCAGCCTCTTTATTAGATACACCTGTTCAATTGCTAATCAGCCAATCACACAGCAGCAACTCGATGCATTTAGGCATGTAGATGTGGTGAAGACAACTTGTTGAAGTTCAAACCGAGCATCGGAATAGGGAACAGAGGGTATTTAGGTGACTTTGAACATGGCATGATTGCTGGTGCCAGACAAACTGGTCTAAGTATTTTAAAAACTGCTGATCTACTGGGATTTTCACACACAATCATCTCTAGGGTTTACAGAGAATGGTCCGAAAAAGAAAAATATCCAGTGAGCGGCAGTTGTGTGGTCAAAAATGCCTTGTTGATGTCAGAGGTCAGAGGAGAATGGGCAAATTGGTTTAAGATGATAGAAAGGCAACAGTAACTCATGTCAATATGGACCAAAATCTTGAGGAATGTTTCCAACTCCTTGTTTAATCCATGCCATGAAGAATTAAGACAGTTCTGAAGGCAAAAGGTACCCCAACCAGGTACTAGTAAGGTGTACCTAATAAAGTGGCTGGTGAGTGTGTCAGGGAAATCGTATGCACAGTCCTGCACAAAGATGTGTGCATGCTCCTAATAATTCTCAGGTGACAACTAATCATGCTCTAACTTGTGCCTGTATCTGCTCATATGGATTAGCGTGAGCGAGCGTGAATACTTGGCGTTCACTTGCTTGTCAGCTTCCACTGTTTGTGACCTGATTATGTCTTATTCCTTGTCTTGACCCTGCTTGTTCCTGATATCTCATTGCTGGCTCTGGTTTCTACCAGCTCTTTCGGTACCTTCCCTGCTCCACTGATACTGACCCCAGCCTGGCTATGTCTCTGTTTTGGTTTCTGATGCTGCACTTCTGCTGATACTGACTCCTGCCTATCTGACGACCCAAGATCCTGCATTTGCCTGCTTGCCAGCCTGCTTTCTGTCCACAGTGACAGCTGAAACATGAATGAATGTTTCACTACTAAAATACTGCATGACCTAACAATATAACTCATGTGGTATTTTAATAACTGAGCGGTATCTTAGCACATACTCAGATGCGGTAAGATACCCCTCAGAAAATTGTCCGTTTGAAGTTTGCGGTTGAACTTTCTGTAGGTTTGAATGTTTGACCGCAAAACGAACAGTGGGGTGTTCAGCCCAACACTATCCTGTTATATCCTGTTACCAGGACAGGAGATGTAAGGGAAATTCCTCTCGTTGGCTTGACCTTAACCAGGTATGTGACAGCGTGTATGTGGTAGTTTAGCCTCAAAAAGAGAGGTGCACAAAGTTCAGTCCACTCACCAGCATTAGATTTAGGGCTTTTAGTCCACTTTTTGCATCCAAAAAAAGTACAGCTGTCTTCCAAACCAGGTGAAGTCTCAGCTTGCAGTAAATGACCAGGAAATCTACTCGCATTCCCACTGGCCAGGCACTAGTGCCCAAAACAAAGAAAACTAGATTCATTGAAACATTACCTCAAAAGCCTAAAAATCCCACCACAGCTGTCCAGCATTCCTGGTGGCACAGTGAGAAGAGCATTTTGCCATATGGGGCTGTTTGAGATGTTTCTCAACTGCAGAACACCTCACCCCACCATGTAGTAGACAGGTAAAAGCAGCCTTAGCTCATTCCATCAAAGCCACACCCCTAGAGTCACATATGAGACTGTTTGTCACACCTAAGAAATAGTGAACCTGTATTGATAGCATACATCACAATATACTTACTTTTACCGGCTATTTAGAGCTATTACCAGAATATTTATAGAATTACAGAATATTATAATTTAATTGTGGTGTTCTACTCAGTTTAAACCCTAATGTGCTTTTATTTATTTCTAATAGCTAAAGGTTAGTAAACTAGGTTATCCACTGCCCAATTGTTTTAATTGGAGAGATACAGTGGGGCAAAAAAGTATTTAGTCAGCCACCAATTGTGCAAGTTCTCCCACTTAAAAAGATGAGAGAGGCCTGTAATTGGCATCATAGGTAGACCTCAACTATGAGAAACAAACTGAGAAAAAAAATCCAGACAATCACATTGGCTGATTTGGAAAGAATTTATTTGCAAATTATGGTGGAAAATAAGTATTTGGTCACCTACAAACAAGCAAGATTTCTGGCTCTCACAGACCTGTACCTTCTTCTTTAAGAGGCTCCTCTGTCCTGCACTCATTACCTGTATCAATGGCACCTGTTTGAACTTGTTATCCGTATAAAAGACACCTGTCCACAACCTCAAACAGTCACACTCCAAACTCCACTATGGTGAAGACCAAAGAGCTGTCGAAGGACACACACAGATCTCTGTCTGGCAGACCTGTCACCCTTACAATCTGCACGCAATCTGCCAACACGCAGTGCAATTGCATACAGATTGGAAATGAACTTGACCGAGCATATAAAGACACTAAAATACAATACAATCTAATCTCTCCGGAGATATGAGCCCGAGCTTAAGTACCCAGAAGTCACTTATTAATTTGAAGATTTAATATCCCGAAAGTATAAAACATTAAAGAAAATACAAAAAATACAAGAAGACACACAATTGACTATTCACTATAAAATAAAAGGGAAATAAAAACAGAAATAAAACTTTTACCAAGATTTATCCTGCAACTGGAGCAAGTCATGGAAAGTGTTATGTGCAATTAAACCATGGCAACATCTAATGTTTGTGTAGTATTATGTTCATCAGACTGTGTTCTTCTATTGTTGTGACTTAGATGACGTTCAGAGCGCATTTTATGCCCAATTCATGCAAAACTCCACGTAATCCCAAGGGGTTCACATACTTTTTCTTGCAACTGTACCTCAAGTCCTCAATTTATGGGAATATGGGTTGGACATTAGTCCTTGGCCAATCAACCCTGGGGGGTGTTCCTGTACCAGCCCACAAGATGTTCTGGGTGCTGAAATGCCCAAAGTCAATTGGACCAGGAACGGTTTGAATTACCAAGTCAGGGATTGAATTTCTGACACCAGCACATCAGTCCGATCGTGACAGTACCAATCACTGTTCAGCTGTCGCAATCCGGTTCCACACAACCATTTCCTGCATTTTTCTGGCATTCCACAAATACAGTTTTTACATGCAGATGTAGCCTACGGAGTGTCCAATCAGAAGGAAGTATTTTCATCTCTCTGCAACTAATATTTTCACTTTTATGAGAGATAAAATATATTCCTTTGATCTACTGATACAATGTGTAGCTCCCAGACAGATCTGGCCTCCACTGTGTCATGAAGCCAAACTGTCCTAAGCCCATTTCCTTCCAGATTTCCAGGAGGTGACAAATCTTATTGGCACCCAGGTGTCACCTCCTTCCAGAGGAAGCTCTGTCCCTTTCAGATGCTAATTGGTGATCATATGCCTCTGCCTTAATTCTGAACACATCTTATATTACCATGGAATGAGCTAAACCTACATTGTCATATTTTCTACAGATCACATCTCAGCTACTCAAATCTTTATATTTATGTCACATCTCAGCTACTCAAAACTTACATATACGTTACACCAGCTCTAAAAGACACCGTAGAAAATGGCTTTAGTAAACTTATAGGCCTTTAAACATGTTTCGGCACAGGATATAGGATTTTAAGTCAATCCTCTATGGCAGTTTGCCAGTCTATCCAAGTTCAATACAATTAAATACAACTACAAGCTTATCTTTACTGTAAATCTATCTGTTCTATCTACAGTATCTCTATAAATCTGTCTAAAATAAATACTTATAGGAAATAAGCTGCCATAAGAAGTATGCCAAATTCTGCAGAATGTATATATATATATATATATATATATATATAAATATATAAAATATTTTTTAGAAAATGTTAATTGTTAATATAAAACTTAATGGCTTCTTTATTGCTGTCTTTTGCATATACAGTAAGTCCTCAACATAATCATAAATGGTAAAATGATAGTTCTGAAGATTATATTTTGCCATCTGTTATTCACCATGAATTTATATTCAGTTGCTGCACTGATTATAATTTCATTTTAACTCCAGCCTCTAAACAAGTCAATTTCTCTGCGGATAGTAAAGCCCACTTCATTTCTCACTGTGACGCTGTCCAAATATGGCTAGGTTTGGGAGTTTTGTATATTGTTTAACTGACTGTTCTTCAGCCCCTTTCAGTTGTGTATTTTCCATCACTCTATTACTTTGAAAATGCTTAGATATTCCGTCTAATAACAATGGGGGATGAATGGCAGAAAATTTACATTTTCTCTCCATGTATTGCTCTCCAAACACTATAATGTCAAAGCAGTGCATTGAATATCCAGCAGCAGCTCCATTTAGGAGTGTTTGATTGAGTACCATCTGATAAAATGGCTGCTCTGTATTATCTGCATTTTATATTATCTTCCATCCTGGGGAGACTTAACTCCTTATTCCACAGCATGAGAGAAGCAGAAAATGCACTTTTGGAAATTTGCTTCTTTTGGAAATTTGTATCTGTTTTGTTTTATTCAATAACACAAATGAACAAATATTGTTTAAAACCCATAGCTGCTAAAACCACTAAATATACCGATTAACACTTCTTACTATTGCAGTGGGCAAGTAACCATTCCACAAAAAATGCACCCATGATCGATTCACTCTGCTCATTGGCAGCAATTCTTTTAAAGATTAAAGCCTATGTTTAAATTATCATAAGGCATAGCACTTACCTCCATTGTGATGTGTCCCTTGTACTGCTGTTTCCTGATTTAACAAAAATCATCTTGATTTGATTGTTTATGTACTGTACATCATGGGACATGGTGATATCACATACGTGAAAAATTTTCACAGCCTAGACATATAGAGGGGCCCCAAATCATTAATCACCTCCACACCAGTTACAGTGTCCCTGATCACCGCCACACCAATTACTGTGTCCATGATCAACACCACACTAGTTACTACATCCATAATCAATACCACACCTTCAAAAAAAAAAAAACAGAGTGAAGTCCCCCTCCAAAATCCATAATCTGAGCACACAGCCTCCCAGGCCAGAAAAAGAAGGGACAATCTCCCTAAATTACGCCACACTACATGCCCTTAACATTGGGAGGGTGCCCTAGAAGGAAAATCCTAATCTCAATGTTGATGAGAAAATGGGGACAAAGGCCACTTCCCTACAACCCTAGTCCAGTGGTTGTGGGGGTGCGGGGTGACTTATTGGAATCTAAAATATGGGAGCTGAGAAAATTCTGCTGCTCAGTGACTGAGAGCATATTAACCCTGTCCCCAATTGAGAACACCTTTACTGCTAATGCAATAAAAGAGCAAAATATGCTCCCATGTTTTCTAGCGTAGATGCCAAATGCCTTATTGCACTTATAATTTTTCCGAAGCCTGGTACATTTACCCTTTTTTGAGTCCTGTTTTCTCATGGAAAGATGAGGAGATTGGGTCATGGAAAAAAAGAAAAAGCAAAGCAGCAAGCCCAGAATTTGACGGGAGGTATATTAAGACAGGATAATGTTTTAAAGTGGATAGAGAAAAGCTGCACAAATGAATGTGAGGTTTGAGATTTGGCTGAGGCAGCAGAATAAAATTGTGGAGGGTAAATATAGAAAATGCTGGAAGATTAGATTGTTGAGGAAAGGAAAGACAATGGGTGAGACCCGACTATGGAGTAGGTGAAGATAGGAAGCACTTAGATCAACCTGTGGTGAAGATGGGCTAGTGAAGCTGTGAGCCTGGATTGTGTAAGAGGAGAATAGGAAGCAGGGCCATATTTTAAAATGGAAGAAGAAAGAAAACAGCAATGGGTGGGAAAGGTTTGCAGCACCAGAATGAAACTGTGAAGGGAAGAGTAAGAGAATGCTGGAAGACTAGGATTGTAGAAGATCAGGCATTGGAAGAGAATTTTCATTAAGGAGGACAGTGAGGGAGAATTGTTGAAAAGAGCATGAGAGGAGATAGTAAGGGCCATGACACACTATAAATTCTATTCCTGGTTTTATGTTGCACCAGCTGCAAAATTGCCAGTGTGACCGAAGACTAAAACCAATTTGTGATGGATGAGAGAGACTGAATTGTTCAGATGTGAAATGAAAGAGGAGCTATAGTAGATCAGAGTGATTGTATTCCAATAACAAACATGTTATACTTACCTTTTCTTGGGTCCTGCTTCTTCCTCCTCCCCCTGCTGAGTGCCCACCATAGGAAACCACTTCCTATGTTGGGCATTCGCGTGGGCCTGCTCCCGAGCCGGGCAGTTTGCGCCTATTCAGACACACAGCCCGGCTGGGCCCTACTGCCCACTCTCTGCTCACAGGTTTTGACTGACAGCAGCAGGAGTATATGGCTCTTGCTGCTCTCAGCCAAGCCTATGAGAGCTGGGAGAGGGGAGAAGAGCTTCTGCAGGTGTGCACAGCGCTGGACTGATATTGGGCTCAGGGGAGTTTAGAGGGAAGGGGGATGCTGCAGGGGATGCTGCATGGAAAAGGTTTTTCACTTTAAGGTAAAAAAACCACTTACTTTTACAACTTTAAAGAGGCAGTAGAAAGAGGAGGTAGCAGAACTGATATTGGAGGAGAGAACACAGTAGTGTCCAACAAACAAATACATATAATTTATAAAGCTACAACCCCAATTCTAAAAAATATACATTAAAAACAGAATGCAACGATGTGCAAATCTCATAAACCAATATATTATTCACAATCGAAAAAAAAAAGATAATTTTGAAATTGATGTCAGCAACATGTCTCAAAAAAGTTAGGGCAGGGCCATGTTTGCCGCAATGTACCATCCCCTCTTATTTTAACAACGCTCTGTAACTGTCTGGGAAGTGAGGAGAATAGTTGCTGAAGTTTTGGGAGAGGAATGATGTCCAAGCCTTGCCTAATATAAGATTCTAATGGCTCAACAGGCCTAGATTTTGTTTGCCATATTTTTCATTTCAATATGCACCAAATATTTTCAATTGATAAAAGGTCTGGACTGCAGGCAGTTAAACACCGGACTCTTCTATTACGAAGCCATGCTGTTGTCACAGATGCAGTATGCAGTTTTGAATTGTCCTGCTAAAATATGCAAGGTCTTCCCTGAAAAAGACATCACCTGGATGGGAGCATATGCTGCTCCCTGGATATATCTTTCAGCATTGACGGTGCTTCTCCAGAGGTGTAAGCTACCCATTCCATACTCACTAATGCACCCCATATCATCAGAGATGCAGGCTTTTGAAATGAGCTTCTCTTCTCTTTAGTCCATAGGACACAGTGCCCATGGTTGCCACAGAACAGCTTACCAAAAGCAACAGATCATTTTAAATCACAGCAGCCTTTTACCACGTGATCAGCCTTGTCCAATGACACGCTGATCACCGGGAAATGCAATTGCCAGTTCTCGGCTGCACTTTCCTCACGCTGTCAGAGAACCGGCAGTGGTCAGAGCAGGGATCGGCACCGATTATCAGGGCACTGATGATCAGTGCCCTGATGATCGGTGCCCAGCAGTGCCACCCACCAGTTCCGCCCACCTGTTCCCAGCAGTGCGCCCACCCGTGCCCAGCAATGCGCCCAACTGTGCCCATCAGTGCACCCTCCTGTGTCCAGCAGTGCACCCACCTGTGCCACCCAGCAGTGCCACCCACCTGTGCCCAGCAGTGTCACCCACCTGTGCCCACCCACCTGTGCCCACCAGTGCCACCTACCAGTGCCCATCAGTGCAGCCCAGCAGTGCTGCCAGTCAGTGCCCAGCAGTTGCCCCAGTCAATGCCTAGCAGTGCCATCAGTCAGTGCCCAGCAGTGATGCCAGTCAGTGCCACCTATCAGTGCTGTCTATCAGTGCCACCTATCAGTGCCGCCTATCCGTGCCACCTCATTAATGCCGCCTATCAGTGCCGCCTATCTGTGCCACTTCATTAGTGCTGCCAATCAGTGCCGCCTATCAGTACTGCCTATCAGTGCCCATCAGTGCTGCCTATCAGTACCCATCAGTGCCACCTATTAGTGCCCATCAGTGCTGCCTCATCAACACACATCAGTGAAGGAGAAAAATTACCTGTTTGAAAAATTTTATAATAGAAACAAAGAAACTTTTTTTTTCAAGTTTTTTGCACTTTTTTTGTTTATATCGCAAAAAGTAAAGTGCCCAACAGCGATTAAATACCACCAAAAGAAAGCTCTATTTGTGCAAAAAAAATTATAAAGATTTCATATGGGTACAATCTTGCATGACCACTCAATTGTCAATCAAAGTGCAACAGCGCTGAAAGCTGAAAATTGGCCTGGTAAAGAAGGGGTATAAGTGCCCGGTAGGCAAGTGGTTAATGCAGTGTCATCTCTGGGTATATAGTATTGCGTTTTGGCCTTATCCCTGGTGCACAGAGATCTCTCCAGATTCTTGTAATCTTTTGATATTATGTAGTGTTGATATTTTTAAAGTCTTTGCAATTTTACATTGAGAAACATTATTCTGAAATTGTTCGACAATTTCTAGATGCAGTTTTTCACAGATTGGTGAACGTCCATGTATCTTTTACTTCTGAGAAGTTCTATCTCTTTGAAATGCTCTTTTAACCCGATTATGTTACTGACCTGTTGCCAATTAACCAGAATAGCTGTAAAACGTTTTTCCATCTCTTCCATTTTAGTAGCAATAACATTACCAGCCTTTTTGTTGCCCTTTCTTAAAATGGTACATTTTCCCTGTTTAAACATTTGATATGTTTTCTGTTTTCTATTGTGAATAAAATATGGGTTTATGAGATTTGCACATCTATGCATTCTATTTTTATGTAGATTTTACACAACATCCCAACGTTTTTGGAATTGGGGTTGTACAATTCCTAGTATGAATGCTGAAAAGTATATTCCCACAAAAAATAGGACTGATCACAGGTTAGATCAGGGAGTGAGTGAACTGCTGTCACATGTATGGGTCCTGTTCTGACCAAGATCTGAATGGGGTGGTCCATCCAGAACCTGGGACTCTGGTGTATTTAAAAGTGGAGTACAGAAGGCCGAACACTGAGCACTGGCAGGCCACATGTTGGATGTGTGGTACCAGGGCTTGGGTCACATGCAGGGGGTGCAGACACAGCAGTTTGTTATTTGTGGAAAGCACAAGAAACTTTCTTAAAATAATGAGTTTTGGTAAAGCTGACGTAATTCAGATAATGTGTGGATTTGAATGACAGCTCCATTTAAACCCTAGAAATAAGTGAAGTAAATAAGTTTAAATAAATAAACAACATGCTTTTGTAGGTCATTGGCATAAAATAACTATTTCAATCATTCGATGTGAATTTTTAAGTCTGTCAGGAAGGATGAAGTTGTGTAAACAAGGTAAGAAGATTTTCCTCTATAGGTGAAATGTTGCTTAGCTGTCTAAATGCATGTGAGATGGTTCATGCTTCCTCTGAAAGGCAATCTCTCTGTCGATGTCTATGTCAACATAAATGAATAAATCAGGTAATTACCCAAATCTCAGCTGACTGGCGTATGTGGTGAAGTGCGTCAAGCCAATCATGGGCTCATGTTTTCACTGTTTCCTGTGGAGGGCTCTTGCTATCTATACAATCATCTCTGCAAATCAAAACAATCTTATTTTTCTGATTGACTGCACTAGCATGCAGAGGATCCCAAGTGGAGGGTGTGAATGCTGAAATTCCCGGGCAGTACAATCAGGATTAATGTCAATTGCTCTAATTAGGTTTTAATTAGCGTTTATTTGTTTCTGAATAAATGTACAAGTGCACAGAAATATGTAACAAAACAAGGGACAGAACAAAAACATGAAAGGAAACTTTCAGGTTTTATAAAACAGAATTGCTTTCTGGCAAGATTGAGATACTGTACATAGTATGAGTATATGTATATTATAGTGCACTATTTTGCCAAAAGTATTGGGACACCCCTCCAAATCATTGGATTCAGGTGTTCCAATCACCTTCATGGCTATGTATGTATAAAATCAAGCACCTAGGCATGCAGACTGCTTCTACAAACATTTGTGAAAAAATGGGTTGCTCTCAGGAGCTCAGTGAATTCAAGTATGGTACCGTGATAGGTTGCCACCTGTGCAATAAGTCCATCGGTGAAACTTCCTTGCTACTAAATATTCCATGGTCATTTAATAGTGGTATCATAACAAAGTGGAAGCAACTGGGAACAACAGCAACACAAAGTGGTAGGCCATGTGAAATGACAGAGCGGGGTCAGCGCACAGTGCGCAGAAGTTGCCAACTGTTTGCAGACTCAATAGCTAAAGACCTCCAAACTTTGTGTGGCCTTCAGATTAGCACAACAGTGTATAGAGAAAGCTTCAAGGAATGGGTTTCCATTGCCAAGCAGCTGCATCCAAGCCTTACATCACCAAGTGCAATGGAAAGCGTTGGATGCAGTGGTGTAAAGAATGCCGCCACTGGACTCTAGAGCAGTGGAGATGTGTCCCCTGGAGTGACAAATCTTGCTTCTCGGTCTGGCAATCCAATGTATATGTCTGGGTTTGACTGTTGCCAATAGAATGGTACTTGCCTGGCTGCATTGTGCCAAATGTAAAGTTTGGTGGAAAGGGGGTTATGGTGTGGGGTTGTTTTTCAGGGTTTGAACTTGGCCTCTTACTTCCAGTGAAGGAAACTCTTAAGGCGTCAAAATAAAAAGACATTTTGGACAATTTCATGCTCCCAACTTTGTGGGAACAGTTTCCTGTTCCGACATGATTTCACACCAGTGCACAAAGCAAGGCCCATAAAGACATGGATGAGTGAGTTTGGGGTGGAGGAACTTGACTGGCCTGCACAGAGTCCTGACTTCAACCTGAAGGAAGACCTTTGGGATGAATTAGAATGGAGACTGCGAGCCAGGCCTTCTCGTCCGACATCAGTGCCTGACCTCACAAATGCGCTTCTGGAAGAATGGTCAAACATTCCCTTACACACACTCCTAAACCTTGTGGAAAGCCTTCTCAGAAGATTTGAAGCTGTTATAGCTGCACAGGGTGGGCCAACTCAATATTGAACCCTGCGGCCTAAGACTGGTATGCCATTAAAGTTCATGTGCATGTAAAGGCAGGCGTCCCAATATTTTTGGCAATATAGTTTATGAGTATATAGAATATAGTATGAGTATATGTATATTATAGTATGAATATATAGAGTATAGTATGCAGGGCTTTTTTTCTCAGAGAATAGCTGTAGGAACTCCCCCCTTCTGAGTCACCCCTTGTTTCCGCCCCCCTACCTACCCCCGAGCAACGTCCCTTTGTTCCACCCCCAATCCACCTCCCAGTATGGCTTCTTTTAGAGAATACACAGCCAAGCATAATTTTGTATGGAATTTGTTAAGGATAACGAGAAAAGCAGTTAAATAGATCCCCTGCAGCGAGCAAAAATAGCCCCTCTTCAGCGACAATAGACCTTCCCAGCGACAATAGACCACCATGAAAAAATAAATTCCCTCAAGTGACAATAGATCCCCCAGCAGCCAGCATCAATAGACCTTCCAGCACACCCCAGAACCCCATGCCATTACATACATTCAGCGCTGGAGGTGCTGGAATGCGTTCCCCCACATTCCCGCTGAAAAAAGCCCTGATAGTATGAGATTATGCAGGGCTTTTTTCGCAGACAATAGGTGCAGATATTCTCACCCCCATGCCAACTTGACACCAATTACCTTGCCCTCAACCATCTATAGAGCTCTCCCACTGACCTCCATCAGTACAAAGCCCCTACACCCCAGTAGAAAACCCCCTCCACAATACAGACCCCCCCCCACAGTGCAGCACCCTCAGTACAGAGCTCTCCCCATAGTGCAGATCCCCCAATGTACAGAGTCCCCTTTCCCATAGTGCATAGCTCACAGTCCAGAGCTCCCTGACAGTATAGAGTTCCAAAGTACAGAACCCCCCTTCTCCCACAGTACAGAATTCTCCCAACATTCACCTGAAAGTGCCAGGGAGACGTCCTCAGCAAGGGATGCAGGAAGAACAAGGATCTGGTTCAGCTCAGCTGCCTTACTCACATTCTCTGCTGGTTTCCGTGTTTTCCATTGACAGCGTGACTATTCAGGGGCTGCTGTGTTTTGTTAAGGGGCCATGTGAGGTAAAAGGGGGCAGTGATATGAAGAGAAAAGAGGACACTGTGGGACTTCTTTAAAGAGGGGACTGTGATGTAGAGGGGACTACAGTGTGAAAGGTATGCTAAAGTTCATAATGTACTGGGGGACTGTGATGTGGTAACGAGATTCGGACCACTGCTGGAAGGAAATTTTGCTGACTGGACCTCCGTAAATTTTAATTCTAGACCCCTGTGTGTACTTGGCCAAACTGAGAGCACTAAGTATCATTTCTGTCTACTGCCTCGTTACACTGCTATAAGCATGAATCACTTCTGATGAGTTTTCCTGACACCAAGAGAAAAATGGTGACAGGGAGGGCATGGCCTGTGATTGACAGCATCAGCTCTGTTTCTCTGTGCTGTGTGATGGGGGGGGGGTGTCCCTTCCCTCCAGTCCGCTCTCATTGCTCTCCTCCCTGGTGTAACTTCAGCTCCCTGCCCCCTGCTTTTCAGAGCTGAGAGATCCTGTGTAAATTCTGTGTTTTGAATAAATGTATGGGAAAGATGACTGTAGATAAACAGGTACAACTTGTGTATGAAGATTTGTTTAATCTCTGCGTATCACCTGAATCCAGTCACTTCACTGGGTAAGGGTTTAGAACCACTTTAACAATCAGATGATCCACCTTAGATACTCCTTCCCCATTGATGCCTATGCATTTCACTGGATATAAATATTTTGCCCAAATATTTTGACTTCCAAATAGATTTCAGGGAAGTAAAAACCCCCGTTTTCACTTACCCCCACATGTGAATATTTACACAAAGCCCATCTCTTTTTTCACAGTGGTGGGGTGTCGACACCAGCAAGGCCTTTTCTGCTGACCTAAACACTGACTAAACTATCAGTCCTCACTAGACGTTGTTACAGTTGCTGTTTTCGGCTTTTGATGCTTTTTTTCTACAGCCAGTAAACTCCCCAGCATGTTATCCTATGTGTCCATGCACACATAGACTGTAAGCAATGTTTTTTGGCAGGGGCATTTTTTGGCTGGAAAAAAACCCAGAACTAGTGGGTTCTAGAGGAGTTTTATAGTTGTAAATACGCTCCAACACGGCAAAACGCTGCAAAATGCGGTAAATCACGGTAAACCAGCATTTTTGGATGTTTTTTGACCCCTCCAAAGTAAAAAAATGCTAAAAAGCACAAACGTGAAAAAAACGCTTCTAAGCACTAATACAAAAATGCTAAAAAATGCTGAAAATGCTGAAAAACGCATATTGACTTTACACAGCTAACGTTACCAGAATTAGTAAAATGCCCAGTGCGCATGAAGCCTCAGAATCACTGACTTATGTGTTGATATATTTACCCATGAATGTTTTATTCCCAATATAGTATATTCTCTTCCTTTCATAGCTTTTCTCTTGGTTTTGCTGCTTCCAGTAGTGTATGTTTTATGTTAGAGCTTTTATCCAATCATATTTCAGCCGTGATAGCCATCATGTGGTGGCAGGGTCAAATAAATCTGCCTTAAGGCCTTCAAAAAAAGCATTGCGAGTGTCTGTATCTTACAGTAAATGGCAATGAAACTGCAGCATTAACCAATCAGATTTTGAGTTAACGACACCAGGATCATCTAGCAGGCATACAATCATGATAAAATTTTTACTTCCTTTGATTAGATAATTGGTCTTAGAGCGTAGAGGAGGGACTTTTTTCCATTTTTGGGTGCAGGCAGATTATCTCACTATGTACCAGTGCTCCTGCACAAAGTATAGTTTCCTTGATTCTTATGTAGAGCTGCCCCTCTCCCTCAGTAAGTGCTGGCACTGCAGCCTGAGGTAGAGATTGATGTCAGGTGGCTGCAGGACTAATCCCATCAGCAGGTGGAGGCGCACAGGCAAGCAGCCGGTGAGTGAGTGACACTGACTGACACACTAATCTGGATAGGATACTCAGAGTCATCATTATATTGATCACAGCACAGATTATGCTCTATGGCTCCGTCATAGGTTAAATGGATGTTGGGTGCTGATTGATAGTGCTTAACTTATGGCTGTAATGTGTGTTACAGACTGAAACACAGTATAGCCATAACAAAATCAGCACCCAACAGCCCTGTGACCCTGTGTATTAAATCAAGAAGGACATTAATGAAGGCCGAGGTGTGAAATGTGCAGCCTGCCACTACTTTTTTATATGTCCAATTAAAAAAGCTGTATTGTCCCTTTAACAAACCATTTAAATAATTTGTGCACTTTAGCATTTTGTAAAAACAAATTCTTTAACAACAGACTAAAGAACATGAAACTCTATGAAGCAATTGCTTTTGTGGCAGAAAGTAAAATAAAAAATTAATAAATACAACGTAATACAGAAACCTTGACTAAAATAATTATGTATAGCAACATTACATAAAAAATAATCAAAATTTTATATACACACTATATTGCCAAAGGTATTGGGACAGACCTCCAACTCATCGGATTCAGGTGTTCCAATCCCCTCCATGGCCACAGATGTATAACCTCAAGCATCTAGGCACGCAGACTGCTTCTACAAACATTTGTGAAAGAATGGGTCGCTCTCAGGAGCTCAGTGAATTCAAGCGTGGTACCGTGATAGGTTGTCACCTGTGCAATAAGCCCATCTGTGAAATGTCCTTGCTACTAAATATTCCACGGTCAACTGTTAGTGGTATTATAATAAAGTGGAAGCAACTGCGAACAACAGCAACTCAGCCACGAAGTAGTAGCCGCGTATAATGACCTGGCAAGTTCACCACATACTGAAGCGCACAGTGTGCAGAAGTCGCCAACTGTCTGCAATAGCAGACAATGGCTAAAGACCTCCAAACTTCATGTGGCCTTCAGATTAGCACAACACAGTGCAGAGATCTTCATGGGATGAGTTTCCATGGCCGAGCAGCTGCATCCAAGCTTTACATCACTAAGTGCTATGCAAAGCATCGGATGTAAAGCACGCCGCCACTAGACTCTAAAGCAGTTGAGACGTGTTCTCTGGAGTGACTTATCACGCTTCTCTATCTGGTAATCCGATGGACATGTCTGGGTTTGGCGGTTGCCAGGAGAACGGTACCTGCCTGGGGTTGTTTTTCAGGGATTGGGCTGGGCCTCTTAGTTCCAATGGAGGGAACTCTTAAGGCGTCAGCATACCAAGATACCAAGCATACCAAGACAATTTCATGCTCCCAACTTTGTGGGAACAGTTTAGGGATGGCCCCTTCCTGTTCCAATATGACTGCGCACCAGTGCACAAAGCAAGGTCCATAAAGACATGAGTGAGTGAGTTTGGGGTGGAGGAACTTGACCTCAACCCAATAGAACACCTTTGGGATGAATAAGAGCAGAGACTGCGAGCCAGGTCTTTTCGTCTGATATCAACCTTACAAAATTGCTTCTGGAAGAATGGTCAAACATTCCCATAGACACACTCCTAAACCTTGTGGACAGCTTTCCCAGAAGAGTTGAAGCTGTTATAGCTGCAAAGGATGGGCCAACTCAATCTTGAACCCTACGGACTAAAACTGGAATGCCATTAAAGTTCATGTGTGTGTAAAGGCAGGCGTTCCAATATTTTTGGCAATATAGTGTATATATATATATATATATATATATATATATCAAATATTGGAGCAGGTAACTCCTGTTACATTGCAAATCTTATTTGTTAAGGATCTCGTTAATGGTGGGCTCCCTAAAACATCCGAAAATGTGATCTCCAAGTTGCAAAAATTCAATTAACAGCAGTGCTATGCTTTCGCAACTTGGAGATCTTGTTCTGATTTGATTTTTGATGTTATATATATATATATAGCATTTATTGTGTAAATGTTTCTATGATAATAGGTAATATAATAGATTCCACAACAGTAATACAGTACATTATCACAATACAGTATAATATATAACACATTGCTCATTGCTAAGATTAAATAACTGTAGTAGACAAATTTATACAATATAATTTTTTTCCTCTGCTTTTTATGGTTTCCCCAGCTGTTGACCATTTTTTTAAAGACCTGAACTAAGCCCTTCAAATGAGAAGCTGGAAATCAACAAAGACAACTGATGATTTTTAATTCTTTTATTTACTTTGGCATTGCCCCAAATTCCATTTTAGGATTTATGGTGATCAAAATTAATTCAATTAAAATATCTTAATCTCTTCATGCTGTCTTTTTGTTCTCTGATTAGTACAAACCGTTGCACTTTTCTTGCTATGTTTATTTCTTCTCTGCTATTCGTTCACATGTTACTCCTCTTTATTTAGGTTAAAAGCATACAAGGCTTAACTAATGCATGTACCATACTGGCCATAGGTTGCTCCATCTGTCCATATTATTTACTCTTACTACATGTTTAAAAAATGTTTTATTTACTGTTGAAACATTTGAAAAGTTGCAGATATTAAACCAAAAACAACTGCAGACAGTTAAATAAAATGAATATTCACATTAGAAGCTTCCATATAAATGTGCTGCATTCATTCAAAGGAAGCAGTAAAAGCTGGCAAACATTATAAGCTACTTTTTCTAAGCATGTTTCAGTGGGTATTATGTACCGTGTTTGGACAGTTATAACTCGTAGCTATTATTTATTGATGCAGCTATAAATTATTCGCTCCAAAATGAGGCACAGTCACGTAAAGTCTGAATTTTAGAATATGAAAGACTGCAAGTCTGCTGCTGAATGCCTTCTATCAAGTCTTAAGTAAAAGAAATTACATTGAGAAAATCGACTCTTTCAGCAGTCTGCTAGAGATTACTGTGCGGATTCCAGTAGTTAAAGAAGAACTCTAAGAGTGTTTATTGGATGGACATTAAACATACACTTTTGCATTTGCTCTGACTCAGGGGACATGGCCTACTTACTGAATGTTTGAATTTTATCTTGGCAACCTACATCTGGCTGGCCACTAGCTAAATTCTTCAGTTGCCAGCCAGATCAGTAGTTTTCAATACTGAGATCCTGTCAATGGTAGGTCTTGGTGCAGCTTTTGTCTTTGATGCATTAGGTGCATCATAAGGTGAGGACGTTCAATCCACTGGTATAAATTAGGTTATGGTTTAGGTTATTAGGTTACGGTCTGTTTGGTTACCGTTAGGGTCAAGGGTCATGGAAGTTAGAGTTAAAGTGGAACTCTGGCTGGTGAGTTTCTAGGAACAGCATACTCAATGTTCAAACATTATGGCAAACTTTTTTTTCTTTCTTCTTCTTCTACATTTGAAAGGTTTACTTCAGCACACTCCAAAAGTATAATTCAAACCTCCTAAACTATGGTTGTTGATAACAGAACTCCCCCTGTATCCTCCACTTTATAGCATATCTAAAGTATTAACAGCACTCAGCAATTCAAACTAAATTACAAAAAACACTGTCAATACGTAGCTTGAGATACAAAAGTGACATGTTGATAGCAAATTTTCATGTCTATTGACAATCACTTGTGTTATTGAAAGCAATATATCTTGGAATAGGATGCTGTATTCAATGTAATAATATAACAACAAAGTAGTACATCCACCTTCTGCTTGAATGTAAACATTTGAAATGATCTACCCAAGTAACAATTGTATCCAGTTAATGTAATAATTCTTCCAACGAAATCAAATGCATTAAGATGAATGATGTGGAAATTACTCCCCTGGCTGAAGACTGTGGAGTCCTAAATAGGTGCTGTATTCACAATAGGGACTGCGTACTGAAGACTGAAGTATTCCTGTTGGTCATGTCACTTAGGTGTTGAAGGCACAGCATCACTAGGAAAACCAAACTAAAGCTGGCCATAGACAGTTTGACTTTCAGCCTGTTCAGTAGGGACCAGCCAAGATTTGAACTATGTATGAGCAGGCTGAGTATATTCAATTTGTTCAGTTGATCATCCTGGGTACAACCAGCCTCTCAGATTTTACTTGTGATTATTGCTAGTGGCTATTATAGTTGCTAGCAGTAATTACTGTGTTCTTCCGGCGGGGGCAGCTCCCCCTGGCTTCCCCATAATGGCTCGTGGGGATGGGGGAATCAAGCAATATTTATTTCCTGCCTGAAAATTGCTCTCTCTATGGCCGGCTTTGTGCTTCCCATAGATATGTAGAATTTCAAATGAAAATTCTTAGGAAAAGAATGATCTAAGAAATTTCATCATTTTCTAATCATTAGTGGGTCAAATTGACATTCATTTCGACCTCAGTGATGAGAAAATTCAAAGGAGCAGGATAGAAAATGTTTCTCGAACAAAATAATTTGTAACTGTGTATGATTTGGTTTTTGTTCAGTAAAGTCCATTCAATCCAACATCGGATGTTAAAAGCAAACACATTTTTTTATAATTCAATATTTTTATTAAGAGATTGAAAAATGACAATTAGATCAGTCAAACAAAGATTGTTTCACAGAATATCATATTAGCCCACAAGGGACTATAACCAGGATGATACCTCATGGCAAGAAACATCTTATTTTCAACAACGATATATAAAGTTGCATTAACAGTTGTACTGTAGAGAGAAAAGGGAAGGGGGGCAGGGGGTGAAGGTTAAAGGGTAAGGGAGGAACCACTGTTCACTTACTGTGAGAACATAAACAGGCCTTGAGCCATAAAAGGGGCCAGAGACCTCTTCAATCAAATTGCTCAATGTGAGAAGAGAAGAAAAAAAAAAAGGTAAAATAAAAGAAGGAAAATTAAATGTAGAGTCAAAGAAGATGAAGAAAAAAAATGGTCAACACAGGACTCCCTGAGGAATCATTACATAGTGCATCCACGGATCCTGTGTTCTATCAAATTTTGTAATATTGTTATGGAGGATGCAGGGGAGTCTATCATTAACCATGATCCAGTTTACTGTAGTCTTAACATTATCAAGTGGGACCAGCGACTGCTTCCAATATTTGGCAATAGTGATTCTCACTGCCAAAACATGTATGAGATTACTTTTTAGGGACCTCATTGGGGAATTTCTGAAAGGGCACCGTTTCCAGAGATCTTCAGATATTTACCCCCGTCACTGAATAAATAAAATTGAACATCTGAATCCAGAATCTAGTGACTACAGGACATTGACAGTTCCCAGTTGGCTACAATGCCAAATGCTGATGGGTGCATTTTTGCAACTCGAGTGGGAACCAGATACTAATGCAAAAGCCAAACAAAATCTTTTGAACAACATTCAACTGTGCTGAGAATTTGTGTTCAAATTTTCCTAAGAATCTTTCTAAGATTTATTATCATACACAATTCTATCCATCTATGGCCAGCTTAAGCAAAGCCTTTCAACTGTTTACATTTAAGCATATTTTGGATGTACTACTTTATTATTATACCTATGAAAGTGGTACGATATTCTATCCCTGGATATATGGCTTTTATAAGAATTACGTATTATCAGTAGGCATGTAAGTTTGCTATCATTATTTTGTTTTTGAGTTTGCCGTCCTCCAGCACTGACAGCTCCATGCTTCCAGTCTCCCCTCCATTGCCACCATCTTCTCCATTATTTTTTTCAAGAAAAATGTCTTCCTTTTTAGGCTTCTGTTGTTGAACAGGTTCTTTAGTGCCCCAGAATTGCAGCTCATGAGTCACACGATGGCCACCTCCATCTAAAAAGCACGTGACACAGCTACGCTCCACATATTAAGAAATAAATTATTTGTATCCAAATCTAAGGATGTCTTATGTGGGAAATGGTTCTTTGTACTTATTGTATTTTTACTGTACATATACACATCCAGATACCGAACATATGACTGCACAGGATTTGCCAGTAATGACATACTTGCCAGTGATATGCAATGCAGCTGTCATACACCAGGATAGTTTGCCAAATGTTCAACAACATAGCCTGTACATCTGCACACAAAGCCGTCTGCATGGCCACTTCTATGTGCTTGTGTGCAATAACTGACTCATGATTCTAATAAAATAACAAACAGAACCAATGACAGAAATCCCTTTGCTTTCAGCACCTCCAGTGCTGTGCAAACCAGACATTCATAAAAACATGATAGCTAACAAAAAGCAATGACCTTAAAAGAAACTATTGCAATAAAAACTATTCCTGAGAATGTTTTCCTTTAATTCTTGGATATTCAGGTTTCTCTGGATTAATCCATAGCAGCTGGCAAATTATTATTTTTATTATTATTATTTTTAAATTTGGTACTACTCCCATAGAGCTACCCAATGCATATTGATTTTGCCAAACACCTAAATCGTATACGTAGAGCCATCTGGATATAAAAAAGAAATTGGATTTAGTCTGATAGAATGTGGTTTGAATATAGTGAAGAAATGCAGCACTAATTTGTTTCTAATATTCTTGAAACCTCCGTCTTTACTGTAAATACACTCCAGATGTCTTTTTCTACTTCTGAAAATGGATTTTTAGCAGGGACAAATCAGACAATGTTTTCAGCTCAGGGAAGTCGGCAAAATATTATAATTCATTTTACTGAGCAATTCAATACAGAAGCGAAAACTAGAATAGCGATTTGGTGATGCACATTGAGAAATAATTATTTCAGACTTGTGAAATATATTTCCGCTATTGTGTAGTACAAAGATATTGGGAGAAATGCAAACAGCAACCAGGATGCACAAAGTGCAGTAAATAAACAATAACAATTTTTACCTGCTAAAATAATGTACAATAATAATATTAATTTTAAAAAATATGTATATAGATACTGTAGATAGTGTACTGTATATACTGTACATACTGATGTGTACACATTTAGAAATTTCTGGAAATAAATGTACCAGTGTTAGATAATTCCAGTTATTAAATAATAATGGGTCAATTTATAAACAGATTTTGCTGTGCGAATATGTCAGCATTTGCACAAAAGTCAGAAATAATACCTTCAAAAATATTCTTTTCATGTTTGAAATGTTATTTTATGATATGTAAACTACCTTTTGAAGGGCGGATGTAACATTCATTTGACAATTCCTGTTTGTTCTAATGTTGTCAAACTGCATTTAACTAGAATATTAGATTAGTTAACTATTGTCCTTTGGATTCCTCCGGTGAATAAAATCAGTACCGGATGTGACATAAGTCATTATAACACAAAATATACTGTAAGAGAAATAGAACATTCAATAGATAAGATATTACTTTAAGAAAATTTGCAGAAACACAAAACAACAACAATCGGCCATGTATTTTTCCTCCCAACTGATGAAAGATAATGGCCTCTTAGGACTTGCCATGTGAATCTGGAAAAAACCCATGAACATTTAACCACCAATGGACTAATGGAGTGGACTAATCAACATTCCATGTAGCAATAACCACTGTAGAGATTTTACCTAAGAGCTTCCGTTCCACAGATAAGCCAATATTCACAATAGAACAAACATTTGTACCATTCACCAAACAGCAATGTTCCTAAGGAACCGAAGATAATTCAATCTTGCCCCATTTGCACAACAACCACATTTTATACATTGTGTGAAAAGGCCCTAAAACAGATATGTAAACGCTGATTTCATTTATACAAAATGAATGTAGTGCAGTTTATCTGGACGAATAGGTATGCACCTTTTTTTAAAACTAGAGCCCTAGGACAACATGTTGAAAGGGTGTATAATTATAATCAAGGCTTAAAATTTAAAGTCCTGAGCTACTAGCCAGGCCTTAAGAGTTACTCGCCACCAGTTTCCCCACCCAACCCCTACCCTGCCCTGCCCCTAATTCCTCCCCTAAACACGCCCTCTTAAATTATTTCATGAAATGACACTGTTAAATGTTACCCACATTACATCAGGGTCCCCAGAGTCCCCCCACATTACATCAGGGCCTCCAATGTCCCCCTAGACACTCCACCATACTTAGACCATGCACCGCATACAACCATAACCCCCCATAATCTTTCACTCACAAAACCATAATTCTACCAAGCATATCCTACCTACTATCCAATCCAGCAGTACCTTAAATGCCCCATACTCTACCACCCATAATAACCACATAATCCTGAGCCTGACCAAACCACCCATACATGTAGGTTTACATATAGACACATGTACATAAACACACAGAGACACCTGTACACACACACAGACCTGTACTGTACATACACACACACAGAAACGTACACACACGCACAGAGACACATGTATACACATGCACAGAGACACATGTACACACACACACATACAGCCACATGTATACACACATAGACACATGTACAGACACACATACATGTACATACACACAGACACATGTACATACACAGAAATACACACGCACAGACACATGTACATACATACACAGACACATGTACGTACATACACACACATGTACATACACACACATGTACACACACAGACACATGTACAGACACATGTACACACACATACATGTACATACACACAGACACATGTACATGCATACACAGACACACACAAACACACATGTACACACACACAAATACACACACACATACAAATACACACACCCCTATAAAAAGTTGCATTACTTCGTTATCATCACTAACAGAGCTGGGTACTGCACTCTAGGGGGAGGCAGAGAGCACAGCACACACTCCTTCCTTTTCTTTCACTTTGCTCAACTATTGAGCAAGCTGATGGCTCCCAGTCTTCGTGATCGCTTCTCGGCCTTTTGGCTAAGATCAAGTGTAGTATCGACCTTGCCTTTAGGGGTGTCCCGGCTTCCAGCTAGGACGTTGAGAAACACTTGTATCTATCCAAGCCATTTGGTCTGTGTGGGGTACCCTCTTCTCGGCCTTGTAGGATCGTCGATTAAATTCGGCTTCACCTACTTGCTGCTATTGGGTTTGAGGCTTAGCCCCCACACAGAACGAGTTTGTGATCTTCCCCCCTTGTTCACTCTGCGTTACTACCTCCGGGCAGTAGACGCTCAATAGCCTTTTCAAAGGCTAAGCAAGCGAGAGTGAAGCCGCCGAGGAAGAAGAAGGAGAAGGAACCCGACCAAGATCTCTGGGAAGCCCTCCTGAGAACTCCTCTGCGCCAAGATGGGGAAGAAACAGACCGTGAAGAAGCCACAGAACGCCGCCCCCGCCAAGACCCCGGGAGAAGCCCCCTCCGCCTCCACCTCCACCCCAGACCGCTCCGGCCCTGCAGACGGTCTCCCCCCCTTGGAGCCCTGGATGAAGCAGACAGTCGTGCTGCGGCTGAAAGAGGTGGAAGGCAGAATCCCGGACATGACCCCGGAAGTCTTTGGCAAGAAAATGATCCTTGAACAAGGATTCAGCAAGGCAGAGACCCTGTCGGTGCAGTCCTTTGTGAAAGGTTTGTTCCTTGTCACATTTGTCTCCATACAGGTGTGCAGAAGGTACTGGGAGGCAGTGAAGACCGCTGGACCCGACTCCCTCTTCCGAAAGTTCGCTGCGAACTCTCCCATTCAAAGGGACGAAAGAAGGATCACGGTGTCCATGAGGAACCCTCACGTCCCCGGCAGAGACATCACCACCTACCTCCAAAGGTTTTGTGTCGTGTTGAAGGACCCAGTCCGGATACTAGACACCAACGGCTTCTGGACTGGTAAGTGGGCTGTGTTTTGCAGGCTACTAAGAGATCGTCCCGCTGGAGATCTCCAACACCTGCAACAGTGCTTCTCCCTGGGATCGTCATCAGGACTCCTACACTACCCAGACCTACCCCAGTCATGCCGCAGGTGCGGCCAGCCGGGGCACGAGGGTAAGGAATGCAGTGTGCTTTCTTGTAGGTTCTGTAGGTCTGCAGGTCACGAGACCAAGGATTGCCCGAGGTCCAGAACCTGCAACCTCTGTGGACGGTCAGAGCACGTCTACAGAGACTGCCCGGAAAGAAGCAGGACGTACACTGGGGCCCTGAGCAAGGGCCCTGCCACCAAACCAGCGCCACAGAAACCTCCAAAGGACCCGGGTAAGAGGAACCCCCCCCAGGCCCCAGGTCCCCCTGCCCCTGGTCCCCCTGCCCCAGGTCCCCCTGCCCCAGGTCCCCCTGCCCCAGGCCCCCCTGCCCCTGGCCCCCCTGCCCCTGGTCCCCCTGCCCCAGTTCCCCCTGCCCCCCCTCCCGCCCCTGCCCCTGGCCCCCCTACCCCTGGTCCCCCTGCCCCTGGTCCCCCTGCCCCTGGTCCCCCTGCCCCGGGTCCCCCTGCCCCGGGTCCCCCTGGTCCCCTCGCCCCTGGGCCCCCTGCCCCTGGGCCCCCTGCCCCTGGCCCCCCTGCCCCGGGCCCAGTTCCACCTCCCCCTGACCTGTCCTCACAGGAGGACTTCCCGCCCCTCCCCCCTGTCACCCCTGTCAGCAACTCTGCGACGGGATACAGGAAGCGGAAGAAGGAGCAGGCTAGCCCGGCGGCGGAGGACCCCTCCTCTGCCACCAAGCGGCCTGCCGTCCTCCAGAATGTCGCAGGTCCCAACCCCGTGGGGGAAGACCTCAACACGCTGGAGGAAGAAGAGGTGGAAGAAGAGATGGCTCTGACCCAGCTGGACCCAGATCTCTCCACCGACTTCGATGAGGTCCTCAACGAGGTCCTCAATCAGATTGGTCTGGGCCAAGACACTTGTCAGGCTGCAGAAGTCACAGAGGTCGCCCCCCCTCTCCAGGGGAGGTAAGCACAGCCCCTGCCGACTAACCCCTTCATCTCTTTCCCATGATGGCTGAGATCTCTATCTTTTCCATTAATGTGAGGAGCATCAAGGATGCGTCTAGGAGGCAGACTGTGCTGACCTTTCTCTCCACTCAGCAGAGTGATGTGTACATGCTTCAGGAGTGCGCACTTCCCCCTCTGAGGAGGTACACTCATTTGTCCTCCCAGTGGACCCACGGTCCCTCCTACTGGTCTGGGGGTGGCGATTGCAAGTCCGCAGGGGTTGCGGTTCTTATCAGGGGAGGACGTTTCACTGTTGACTCCGTCCATGAGCTCGTCTGCGGCCGCCTTCTGGTCATAGACGGTTCGTGGGCGGGGGAGCCCGTTAGGCTCATCAACGTGTACGCCCCCCCGGATAAGAACGCGCGGCTGGAACTTTTCCAAACCCTGCGGACGCAACTCGCCACAACGAGAACAGTAGTAATCGGCGGTGATTTTAACTGTCCGATAGAGGAGGATGGGCGCAGCTCCAGCATGTACGCAAAACTCGACGCCACCTCGAAGCTGCTCCGGGAGATGATTGCGGAGGCTTCCCTGCGAGACGCAGTGGGATCCGTGGGGCGCGGTTCCGTGAATTACTCATGGAGCCGCCCCGATGGATCTGTGCGCTCCAGGATTGACTTTGTGCTCACCTCCAGGGCAGTCAGGCACCGCGGGTTCTCCATGGTTCCCTGCTTTTTCTCTGACCATAGGGCCATTCACTTTCAAGGTGATCTGGGAGAGGGCTTTGCCCCGGGCCCAGGCTCCTGGAAGCTGAATTGCACCCTGCTGGACGATGAGGAACTGCTAGAGGAGCTCAGGGAAACCTACGGTGCCTGGCGAGAGGAGAAGTCTTTCTTTCCTAAGGTTAGCGACTGGTGGGAGTTCGTGAAAGTCAAGCTGCGCAGCTTCTTTCAGGCCAGGGGACGCCAGCAAGTGTGTGCCAGGAGGAAGGAACTCAGGAGGCTGCAGCGTCAGCTGCAGTCCCTGCAGGACCTTCATCACTGTGGCTGGGACGTGAGGCAAGACCTGGAGGACACCAAGAAGTGCTTGAAAAAGCACTTTGAGGAAGAATCCAGGCACATTGTCTTCCGTGCCAAGGTGGAGCATCTCGAGAAAGGTGAGAAGTGTAACTCTTTCTTTTTCAGGAAACTCCACTCAGGACACACTCCCCTGTCGGAACTGCGCGACAAGACTGGAACGCTCCAGAAGGGGAAGGAGGCCGTGATGGAAGTGGTCAGCGACTACTACTCCGACCTCTACTCCCCCAAAGAAACAAACTCGGACGCGGCCGACAGGTTCTTGTCAGGTATCTCTAACGCTATTGATCCTGCAGGTTTGTCGGCTACCAACGCCCCCTTGACGTTGGAGGAACTGCACTCTGCCGCTAAATCCTTTAGGCAAGGCAGGACCCCGGGCTGCGACGGTCTCCCAGCGGAGCTCTATGTAGCGCTGTGGGACCTCGTGGGCCCGGACCTGCTCGAGCTGTACGAGGAGATGGTGGTGGAGGGCAAGATGCCTCCTTCGTTGAGGGAGGGGATGATCACGATCCTGTACAAGCGTAAGGGGGAGAGATGTGATTTGAAAAATTGGCGTCCCATCTCTCTCCTGAACGTGGACTACAAGATCCTCGCCAAAGTCATGGCGAACAGGCTGAAGGCTGTCATCGGACAGATCATCAACCCGGATCAGACTTGTGGCATTCCTGGCCGCAGGATTGCGGACAGCCTAGCGCTTGTCCGGGACACGGTCCAATACATCAAGGACCGCCGTGTGCACGCGGCCCTGGTCAGTCTTGATCAGTAAAAGGCCTTTGACCGTGTCTCCCATGGGTTTATGTGCAGAGCCCTGCGCAGGTTTGGTCTTGGGGAAATGTTTTGTTCATATGTTGACATCATGTACAATGACATTTGTAGTTCCGTGCAGGTGAACGGCTGGAAGACTGACCCCTTCCCGGTCCTCTCTGGGGTCAGACAAGGCTGCCCTCTCTCACCTCTGCTTTTTGTTTGCTGTATAGAGCTCTTCGCCGAATGCATCAGACAGAATCCAGAGATCGGGGGAATCACCGCACCGGGACCAGACAGACGGGAAGTGAAGTGCTCGCTCTACATGGACGACGTGACGGTGTTCTGTGCCAACCAGCGCTCCATCGACCTGCTCGTCCAGACCTGCGAGGACTTCGGCCAAGCTTCGGGGGCAAAGGTCAACTGCGGGAAGTCGGAAGTCATGCTCTTCGGAAAGTGGTTCCTGCCTTCTTCTGCATCCATGCCCTTTGGCATCAAGACAGACTTCATGAAGGTTTTGGGAGTTTGGTTTGGTGCCGAGGGCGCAGCCCTGAAGTCTTGGGAGGAGAGACTGGCCAAGATGCGCCAAAAGTTTGGACTCTGGAGCCTCAGAGACCTCACCATCGAAGGGAAGACACTGGTACTCCGCAGCGAGATTCTCCCTGTGTTGCAGTACCTCGCCCAGGCCTGGCCCCCTCGGGTCAACACCTGCAAGGCCATCACCAGGGCGGTGTTTCACTTCATCTGGGGCTCCAAGATGGACAGAGTGAAGCGGGCAGTCATGTTCAAGGAACCCCTCAAGGGCGGTAAGGGCGTGCCCGACATCGCCACCCAGCTGAGGGTGTTCTTTGCTTGCAACTGCATCCGCAGAACTTTGCCAAGACGGATTATGGACTCTGGCGGGAACGCAATGTCTCGCTTCTTCCTGTTGCCTCTCTGGAGGTCCCTGGGGTGGGACACTTGGGATAGTTCCATCCCCTACAACTGGGACACTCCTTGGTACTACTTGGATACTTTCAAGTTCATCAGGGAGCAAGGGCTACAGGGAGTCAAGCCTGACTTGTGGAAGCCAAAGACTATCTACAAGCTCATCCGAGCCAGCGACATTTTGGAGTCGGTTCCAGGCCTGCCTTCGGACACCTGCAAGGTGGTCTGGAGGAATGTTTCTTCAAACATCCTCACCAACAGGCACAAAGACCTGGCATGGATGGCTATCCAGGGGGGACTGCCTCTCAGGACATTTATGCATGCCAGGAACCTGAGCAGATACAGACACTGCCCCTTCTGCATCATCCATGAGGAAACGTCTTACCACGTTTTCTGGGAGTGCTCATTTGCTCAGGCCCTGTTGGGGGCCCTGGAACCTGAACTCAAAGACTTTGTGCCACAGACAGCCATCACTCACTTTGGGGTGCTGAATGGACTGTTCTGTGGAACCTTTTCTCTGGAGGACATTGACAGCGCCTGGCGGGTGCTGTGCTGTTTTAAGGACGCTTTATGGTGCGCCAGAAAGCGCCTCACCCTCCAGCGGGAGAGGATGTCCATTGAGGACTGCCGCAGACTGACCCTCAGTCTGCTCAGAGACTATTCCTTGATGGACTTTAAGGAGGAAGAGGACGTCTGAAGATTTCCCCCTTCCCCCTACTCCCCCTTGCGTGTCTTTGTCCCTTCAATAAAGCTTCGGGCCTGTGTTTCCCCCTTCCTCCCCCTTCCCCCCCCCCACACACCCGATGCCTATTGTTGATCGTGTTTTTCAGTTATCGTTATAGTGCATGACATAGTGACTAGGAAATGTATATTGTATTAGGATGCTACAGTTTTTGGGGTAAGCGGCGTCATGCATGACGTGGTGGTCCGGGGGATTCATCCTCCGTGCACATCACGTCAGGCATCATACCGCTGAGCGAATGTATTTATTTGCCTGACTGTATTTATCGTATGCTTGGAACTGTATTGCTATGTGGTGCGCTGCGTCGCAGTACAGGGTGAGATGTACCCCGATTACACGTAACATGTTGTTTTTTGATGCTTCTGCAATAAAAGTATCTTTTCAATCAAAAATCTGATGGCTCCCAGTGCGAGTGACAGATCCTGCCCTGAGTTCCGAACCTGCTCAGCAAGACGGCCCTGGGGGGACACTCGCCCCCACCATATTTTCTACTCGCCAATGCGAGCAGGCGAGTGGAAATTTTGAAGGCCTGATTATATTACTATTATTATACAGGGTTTATATTGCACCAACAGTTTACGCCATGCTTTATCATAAACAATAGATACAGTACCTTAAAGAGACATATCATTTGCTGAAGCTGACATTAGAGTTGAAAACATGTGATATTGCTAATGGTTGGTATAGTTTACTTCCAGGAAAGTTAAACTTTTCCTCGGCAGTGCAACAGCCATTGCTTCAAATTCTTGTTGCTTGTATTTAATCACTTGTCTAGCAGGCACTTTCACCCCTTCCTGCCAAGGCCAATTTTCAGCTATCAGCGCTGTCACACTTTGAATTACAATTGAGCGGTCATGCAACATTGTACCCATATGACATTTTTAGAATTTTTTTCACACGAATAGAGCTTTCGTTTGTGGTATTTTTAATTGGGTTTTTAATTTTTTGCACTATAAATGGAAAAAGAGAGAATATTTTGAAAAAAAAAAGGTTTTCTTTGTTTCTAGTATAACATTTTCCAAACAGGTAATTTTTCTCCTTCACTGATGTGCTTTGATGAGGCTGCACTGATAGGCAGCACTGATGGGCACTGAGGGGCACTGATGAGGTGGCACTGGTGGGCATTGATGAGGAGGCACTGATGATGCTGCACTGATATCCATTGATGAGCACTGATAGGTGGCAATGATGGGCACTGATAAGTGACACTGATGGGCAGTAAAAGGTAGCACTGATGGGAACTGACTGGGGGCACAGATAGGCAGCACTGATGGGCACAGATTGGCAGCACTGCTGGCCAGCACTGTTTGGAATTGTTGAGCAGCACTTCTGGGCAGCACTGTTGGGCACTGATGGGCATGCTTCCACTCCCAGAGGACTAGGTGTGGCCAGTTGCTGATAGACAAGTTACAGGCTTGTGAATCAGCAGCTGATAGCATAGCCCCCTGCAACATCTTCTTATCTCATTGTAGTGCAAGCAGGCACAGCCTACATGAGTGGCAACTCTGCTATGAATTCAGGAGCAGTGCGGCATTGTTGCCACCCCATCACAGGAAGCTGCATTAGGTGGATTCACTGGCAGAATCAAAAGATATTTGTGGAAATTTGCACAGGGACTAAGGGTAAGTGTGCAATGGTAAATGTTTATTATTAAGTGCTGTAGCACATGCTTTTTAATGAAAGACCATAGTTCTTCTTTAAGTGTAAGTGGACACACAAACATATATATACTGTATATACCAGTGTTTCTCAACCTTTTTCCAGTCAGGGCGCCCTGAAAAAGTATTTTGAATCTCGAGGCACCCTAGTCTAATGCTTGGTTCACATTACTGCGTGTCGGGGAACGCGTGCAAAATCATGTGTGTTCCCGACACACAAACATGCTGCTCTTTAGGGATGCCAATAATTCTTAATGGTACCCCCATGCACTGGCAAACCTGGTGATTTTCTTTTGGTGCAGCATGATTTTTATTAAAGGGTTGGTGACTTTTTCCCCTGCGTTTCTGTGGGTAGGGAAGCCCATTGAAATTAATAGGCTGCTCATTATGCACTCGCACTGATGTGAACAAAGGGCTCATTCACACATTATATTAGGGGGCAGTAAAACCCTGGGGTTGAGCCACATTTTTACTACCATCGGCTCCCCCTTTGCAGCCATGTTCACATATATATGCTGTGGCCATGGCGAGAAGTATATCGCCAAGTGAAGGGGACCACACTGCAACTTCCCTGCAACCATGTGCACTGTCAAATTTCTCTGAAAAGCGATCCATCAATGATCGCTTTTTAGAGAAGCATCAGTTCTTGCTGCCATTTTGAATGTGCGCTAGAAAAACAATTCTGATTGTACAGGATTAGGGGTCAAAATAAAATGTAAGGTACATACATGCATATAAACATACTGTACATTCACATAAATACATTCTGTATACTGCTGAGCAGGGAATTAAAAGAGTGACACAAGACAGTTATCTTAGGAAGGGGGGCAAAAGTATGAATATGTCCCTGTCAGTAAGCAAATACATGGCTTCTCTGCGACTTTCACCATTGTGAGCCTCAGCTGTTGCAGACCACTGATGCCATCTGCGTTGGTACTGGTGCTATCATTGATCACCTTTTCAACGTCACTCTCTGCATCTCCCCTGCCTTCAGCAGATCTCCTGCAGTACAGGCAGCCAGGAACTCCGTCCCCACACTCAAATTGTGTCCAGCATCCCCATCTACCTGGACATCTATATGCCAGATGCCTCCCAGACTTCCCGCTGCCAGTGGAGTTCAGCCTTCTGCCTGCCCTGATCGAGAGCTCGTTGTGCCAATCTACACTTTGGCAGATCTGTGGGAGCTGAGTCAGATCTAAATGCCATTCTCAAGCAAGATACCGCGGCAACCCTGATGACCTTTGCCGGCACCCCAGGGTGCTGCGGCACCCTGGTTGAGAAACGATGGTATATACTATATATATATATATATGTATATATATATATTTTTTTTAAGCACTTCATGGACAGACTTAGTATAATTTTAACAGACTGTCTGTAAATTCCTGGACAACTGCCATACCTGGTATCCATGCCAGTTGAACTACTGCTTCCACAAATAATTATATATCATGGATACAATGATAAAAGGAAGTGGACAGCTTAGCGTTAGCACCCAATTTCCATATTTTACTCTCTTGAGGACTGAATTTCTAGAGAGTCATCAGCTGCTGGACAAGTAGCACAGCCACAGCTATGGAGTTATATTCTGCATATTGGATTTGAACTACTAAAGTGTGACGTGAGGTGAATGTAGAAAAAACAGTAATTATATTTAAAGACCTATCCACAGACACCACTAGTTCTGTGTGAAGCAATTTACTCTTTGCCTATACTTCTGTAATCACTAGAAACATTCAAATAAAAATGTATAACTGGACTAATGGGGCTTTAGGCTGAAAATGAACTTGAACAGCATCCACATAAGAAGCCTGTTGTGAAATCGATGTGTGTTTGGTCTGGCATTAAGCGTAGCTCAATAATGAAACCATTTGTATGTCTAACAAACAAGCAGTCAGTGGGAAGTTAATAATGAAAGAATATCAGATCATAGGAAGAGAAAGTGAAGTTGTTCATGTCAAAGACATCCACAAGGTGGCAGACGTTGGACACACATTGGTTTGGAAGTACTGAAGTGCGGTAGAGAGGTCTGTATTCTACATAGGTTGAATATAAGAGAACAAAAATTGTATAGATAAAGATATCCGTATTTGCTGACATTTCTTGCTCATGGATCATATTCAAAATAAGCAAAATTTATCAAATTAAATGTTTAGCAAATTCTTAGTAGTTTTATATTGAAGTTTCTTGACATATGGATGCACTGATGAAGGTACTGTATTTCCTAAAAGTTTAAGATACCTCTGCTTCTTAAAGAGTACCTGTTAAACAAATGGGATGCTATTTTTTACCTTGCTAGGTGCTTTTTGGCTTCAAAACTTTCATTAATTTGGAACAGGACTACAGCCAAACAAGTCAGAACTTCTGATCAGTACACTTGTTCCAGGTCAGTGACTGCTGTTATTGTCTAAAGAAGACCTCCAGCCCCCCCAAAAAAACAATAAAAAAAGGAATAAGCAATGAAAAGGTAACATAAATAGTACATTTTGTTACAATACTCACCCTCAATCTGGCGCTGCACTCAACTGTACATTGCTATCACTAGTTTCTTGGTCCAGAGCAGTGTTTCTCAACCTTTTTTCAGTTGTGGCTCCCTTTTTCAGGGAGACTTTTGAGGCACCCCAGTCTGTAATGTAAAAAAAACCTAAATGTTATTTATTGTTGATAAACCTGATCCTGGTACAATACACACAAACACCTTGATGAAGTTAATGTCATCAGAAGACCCCTTCACATTAGAGGTCCCCCCATCACATCAAAGCTCCTTCTTCACATAAGAGGTCCCCCATCATGTTAGAGGTCCCGCCATCACATCAGAGTTTCCTCTTCATGTCAGAATCACCCCCTAAGGTCACAGTAACCCCTTCACACCCAAAGCCCCCACAACACCAGAGGTCTCCTTATATTTGAAAGCCCTTCATGACATTAGAGTTGCCCTCATACATCAGAGACCTCCAACACATGAGTCCCCCCATAGTCCCCCATTACATCAGAACCTCCCCTCACAACAGAGTGACTCCATCACCACAGAGTCCCTCCATCACATCAGGTCCCCCCCCCCTCATTACAGAGCCCCCACTCATACAGATTCCCCATCACAAAGTCCACAATATACAATCATGGCCAAAAATATTGAAAATATTGGCACCTCTGCATTTCTCTCAGATAATGCACCACTTCATCCATAAAATTGTTGCAATTAAAAATGTTAGGCATTCTCATGTTTATTTCTTTGTTTGTATTGGTATGACACAAAAAAAGTGGAGAAACAAAGCCAAATATGACACATTCTACCCAAAACTCCAAAATATACTGGACAAAATTATTGGCACCTTCTCAAAATTGTAAGAAATAGTTGCATTCCAAGTTTTTGATGCTCTGTTAATTTGCAATAAAAATCCCCTATATCAATTAACAGGTGCTGACAATATAGAAATCACACCGGCAACCAGCTGAAATGGTGAAAAACTGACTCAGCCTTGTGTTGTGTGTCTCTCATGGAGAAGAATAAGAGCAGCAAAGAATTGTCTGAGGATTTGAGAACAACAATTATGGAAAAGAATGGAGAATCTCAAGGTTACAAGCCATGGGCGGACTGACAACTCATGGGGCCCCTGGGCAATAGGGGATCATGGAGCCCCTGTGTCCTTGCCCAAACTCAAAAACACCTATGAAAAAGGTACCAGGGGCATCTCATGGGGCCCCCTACTGACCCCGGGCCCTCGGGCAGTGCCCGAGTTTCCAAATGGTCAGTCCGCCCCTGTTAAAAGCCCATCTCCAGAGATCATAATGTTCCTGTGTCTACTGTGTGCAACATTGTCAAGAAGTTTACAGCCCATGGAACTATATCTAATCTCCCTGGCCATGGACGAAAGAGAAAAATTAATCAAAGATTGCAACAAATGATTGGTCAAATGGTGGATAAAGAACCTCGATCAACTTCCAGACAAATTTAAGCTGACCTTCAGACATAGGGCACAACTGTTTCAGCTCGAACTATACGTCACCATCTGAATGAAAAGGGACACTATGGTTGGAGACCCAGGAGGACCCCACTGCTGACACAGAAATATAAAAAAAGCCAGATTGAAGCTTGCCAAAACATACCTGAAATCCTTTTGGGAGAATGTTCTGTGCACAGACGAACCAAAATTACAGCTTTTTGGTAAATCCCATCATTCTTTTGTTTTCAGAAAAAGCAATGAAGCCTTTAAAGAAAAGAATACAGTACCTACAGTCAAACATGGTGGAGGTTCACTGATGTTTTGGGGTTGCTTTGCTGCTTCAGGCATGGGATGTCTTGACCGTGTGCGTAGCATTATGAAATCTGAAGACTACCAAAGAATTCCGGGGTTCTATATAGTGCCCAGTGTCGAAAGTTGGGTCTCGGGCAGAGGTCATGCCTCTTACAGCAGGAGAATGACCCAAATCACATGTCAAAAAGTACCCAGAAATGGTTGACAAAGCACTGGAGACTACTGAATGGCCGGCAATGAGTCAAGATTTCAATCCCATAGAGCACCTGTGGAGAGATCTCAAAATAGCAGTTGGGAAAAGGGACCCTTCCAATCTGAGAGACAAGAGAAAAGTGGTCCAAAATTCCAGTAGAGAGGTGTAAGAAACTCATTGATGGTTACAGGAAGTGATTGATTTCAGTTATTTTTTCCAAGGCATGTGCTACCAAATATTAAATTGAGGGTGAAAATAGTTTTGTACAGTCCATTTTTTGAGATTTGGCTTTTTGTTTCTCTACCTTTTTGTGTCATACTAATACAAAAAAAGACATAAACATGAGAATACCTAAACATTTGTAATTGCAACCATTTTCTGGCAATGTGGTGCATTATCTGACAGAAATGCAGGGATGCCAATATTTTTGGCCATGACTGTATGGTTAAGCTAAGAATACATATTTCAGCATAGATGGAGAAATCTTCATTCCCATCTATTGTATTCAGCACCTCTGACTGCTTGAATACCCAAACAGTGACTGTATCTGATAGAATGCAGTCACAGTTGGTCACAGTTGGCCAAAATTTTAAACCCAGCAAAGTGAAGCCAGGATGTGCCACCCACGGGATAAATATCAGCCAATTCTTTAGGAGTCAGTTGCATCTTATTTCAGTTGCATCATATTTTCAGCTCAGTATTTTCTGTAATTAGTACTTTTACTTGCTGCTGAACAATAAAACTTATCAACATATTCTTTATAGAAAAACAGATTAAAAACGTAATGAGCATGTTAAAGTAAACAGAATCTTTGCTATTCAGTAATGGTAAAGTGATCCTTTCACCATGCGATCACTTACAAATAAAGATCAGCCTTTAAAGGATAAGTTCATCTTTAAAAAAAAACACATTTTTTTGCAAATGTATTTATTATTTTTCTTAGGAGCCTGGAAAGCATTGCATTAACGATCAATAGATCGCTGGTGCCATGCAGGACTCCTGCAGACTGCCAGTCTAATCTGTCTGCCCAGGCAGACAATTTTACAGGCAGACAGTTTCACACTGACAGGAAGAATCAATGAATTACCACAGAGCTCATAAGAGCCATGGTAGTTAATTGAGAACAACAAGCCGTTCTCCACAAATGTCGGTCTTTGTAGTTCATTCATTTACTCTGTGTCATTCATTCACTCTGTGAATGAATGACATGGCCATGGGGGTGGGGTTCCGCACAGCCTCGCTCTTTTCAACACTTGGTGGCTGGTACAGGGAACTTCTCTCCGTACTGCTGTCACACCAGGTGCTCGGATCCCCGAGCAGCTGAAGGAAAGGGAACATGTTACATGTTTCACCCTAAAAATGGGTGCAACATGTAACATGTTTCCGTAGGTGAGCTTATTCTTTAAAATACAGTGCAATATTTTTATATTTATGGAAACCCCTGTGTTGAAATGACACTGCCTTGCTGCTCTCCGGCCACTATAGCTATTCAACACCGCTGGGTTTGTGTATACCTACTCCTCCCATGCTGTGTTTGTTTTTTTGGGGTATCACTTAATTTTTTGAACATGTAAGCTATTGAAATGCCTTAGATACGTGACTTTTAAAATATAGTCACTTACCTGTCCCTCGGTCCAATGGTGTCCTCACCACCGCTGGTTGCACCGCCCGTCTTCTCTCCCTGGCACCAGCATCTTTAGTGTGGACACCCGGCTGTGACAGCTTGCAGCTTCATAGCCGGGTGCCCAATGCGCATGCGCAAGAAGTGCTGTGCTTTGTGAATGGCTCTGTAGTCTTCTGGGACCTGTCACATGTCCCAGAAGACTACGGGGAGGGGGGGAGGACAACTTCCGCTTCCAATCGCCTAGGCGACTGCAGCAGAAGTGGGAGCGGGTACCTGTCAAATTCAGGTACCCACTCCCCAAAGATGCCAATCCTTAATGGGGAGCGGGGGACAAAGCATTAAAGCAGAAATTCCCCTTTTGGGTGGAGCTCTGCATTGATACAATTTTCAAAACTGGTTCTTAAAATCATATATTTACACACATAATTACAAGGAGGAGCAATGCAATATAATTATTTAAATAATACAGCTATTTTTTCTTGAGACACTTGAATGGTAAGGGCTGTGGAAAAGGGTTAAGCTGGCCATACATAGAGTGAATTTTGGCTAGTTTCTAATGAATTGGCTGACATTTGCTCAATGGGTGGTACTGTAAGCTACCTCCTATCTGCAATGCTTCAATTGAAAAACTGAGGGACCTGGATGAAAAATTGCTGGCCAAACAGCATCTGTATCCAATCAGATTCAGTCACTGTTCAGGTATTTTGACAGCTGGTAGAACTGGCTGTCAAAATACAATAGCCACAGCAGGAGATTTGTCCAATTTTCTATGTATCATGTATGGGGGATTCGTTTTTTTTCTGTTTATCCTGTATGTACACTAAACACGAAAAAAGTATATGTATATGGCTAGCATTAGGCTATAGAGTTAAGGATCAGAGTTTAGATTGGGGATAATTGACTAAATGTACTAAAGGCAAATATGCTGTTCACTTTTTTCTGCTAGCTAAATGAATAAGGTGAAGCTCTGATGACTTCCATCATCCCAACATATATAAGCAAAACCACAGTCACTAAGCTAAGGGAAAATTCCCCTGCAAAGTGAACAGCCTATTTGCCTTTAGTAAATCTGCCCCATGGAGTTAAGGAACAATAATCCTTGTGAAATGTCCACAAAGCAGAGAACCGATGAAGTTAGCATTAATGAGATGAAAAGGCACAAGAGGGTGCCAACTAAGTGCAGTATTACATGAGCGGTTGTCTGGTTGGACCAGGTGGTTCCAGTGCCACTCCCTCATATAAGGCGGTCTTGGCTCATACCTGTCATCTGGTTTGACAAAAAACTTGTAAGCTTTGAAACGGGTTACCATGGTTACAATCTCCCCCCCCCCCCCATTGTGACGTCACTTCTGGGATCAGTAGATGACAGGCTCCACGGCTCCCCACACCACACTGGCTGTAGCTGAGGTGCAATCCTCGGGCTGACTAACTCCTGTACCAGTTTTATGCTTACCAATAAGCACATTGCATACTACGAAATCTGAGTTACCATTTGGCTTTACTATGAAAGGTTACATTTAATACTGCACTTAGTCAGTACTCCCTTGTGTCTTTTCATTTCCTTTCCAGACATCCATTCCTGTTTCTTTAGTATACACTATATGTGTATATTTGGCTCTGCATATGGACTTCTTATGGACTTTCCATGGAATTACTGGATTGTACTTACTTAGGATTATAACTTTATTGCTCTATGGCATTTAGTCCTCTCTGTATGAACTTTATAGTCATTTTCTTTTGGCTGAATGTTTGTCTTGTTGAGCATTATAAGCCTTGAGGGTAGATACCATAATATTATGCTCCGTTATTGCACCATATAACCTTTTCTAAGCATTAATTAGATACATCTTCTTGATACATTTATATACTAATGGGTATTGTACATATTTAGTCTAAGCAACCTTGTCACCTAATACGTACGAGAAATGTCCATGTACTTATGATCAAATACTTGAGGAAGAATGATATAAAGCCAAAAGAAGGGATTCAAGCATCCTGAAAACTTGTATCATCAATAATTTTATTTAGCCAATAAAGGGTATCACTTAGGGCCGTTCCATATGGGCATTCCATTTGTCTTTTTTCATGTCTGTTCTTGGAAGAAACGTTCAGTTCAGTTCAGTTCTATTCAGTTTAAATTCTTTTTTTGCTTTTGTTCTTTTTACGCCTCTTTTAAACTAGCAGACCAATTGTGTCCACCTGTCCATTTTTCAGGAAGACCCAATTGGACCCTCCAGTCTCCCCTGTGGAGCAGTGGATGTAAACGGACATATGTTCATTTACACCTGCATGCATCTGGTCCTATCCTCTAAAAACAAAAATGGATCCCTATCCATCTAGCTGATCAGATGGCAGTCAGGTGTAAACGAACAGCTGATTCATTAACATCCAGCCACCCACAGAGGAGATCAGGCTGTGTCTGCTCCGCATAAGAAGAGCAGACACAGACCAGTCATCCACTTGCTTAGTGGGTAACAATGGACAGATCCCCCACTGAGCAAGTGGACTACAGCAGAGCCTTAGTTGTTGAAGAAATTAGTCACAGGTGCAAAAGTATGAACAAAAAATATGTCTTGCCTAAAAATGGATTTAAACAGAACAGGCATAAACAGCTGACATCCATTTACATTTGTTTACAAAATTCCTGCATGCAGGACTTTTGGTGCGCTTTCAAAAAATGAACCAAAGCTGCCTGATGCATTAGAAGTCTATGGCAAAGCACAGGTAACCCACATGAAACCCCCCAGTACACAGTGCTACACTTGCATTGCAGGAAAACGTCATCATCAACATCAGTGTAAAAGCTCCCTAAATGTACTGGTAAATGCTTAATATCTAGTAATCTCAAAGATACAAATAGTTTTTTTGTAAAAAGGGGAAAATTGTTATTTTAAGTAATAGGAATAATAGCATTAATAATACAATACTAAACATTAAACTTAAACTAAAACTACAATTTTTCATATTTTTGTCCACTTCTTGCTTGAGAGAATACTGTTGACTAAAGTGATACATTAAAAAACTTTAAACCTGCATGTTACAATTGCTTGCACATAGCTGTAAATTGGCCTTTGGTCCTTAAGTGAAACAACACTTCTGTAGCACCCATTTTTTAAACGTTATGCTGATTGGTATGCAAATCCAAGTTGACAGAAATATTTTGTTTTGAAAGACAGAGAAAAATGCACTTTTGCATTTATTTGAATTATATAAATTTCAGCTTATGAGCCAAGCAAGTATAATAAAGCATAAAATACTGATTTTAAAAAATAAGCATAATAAATTTATGTAAAATGGGGGTAAACATGCTGTTCGAATATGCCTTCCTGTCTTACATTTTCACCACTTGAGGGTACAGAATGAGTTAGTACCTGATCTCTTTTTCTTTTCCATACTTAACATAATTTTCCAACAACTTGCAGAATACATGCCCAAATGAAACAGAAGAGCAATTCCAAAAGAATGAGTGAAATATATTTTATGCAAGCCTTGCTGATGTCTGGCTCAAAATGAATTCATATTGATTTCAGGAATGAAGTCACACAACTACAATTTCCATATTAACTTTCAAATGTCTATATTTTAATTAGGCAGTTTGTGTTTGGTTAATATTATTGAATTAAGTGCTTTGGTTTTGTATTTCATACTCAGAATGACTCTACAAAATATATTAGGCAGCATGTGCTGGTACTGAAATAGGCCAGCTATATTCAAAGCGTATTAGGAATTTCAGTGCTACAAATGACAATAAAATTACAGCAATGCAATCGATGCAAAACAAATCACATGATAGCAGAATTACCACAATCTTAGCTATTTTTTTATTTATCTTTTGTCTATTTTACTGCCTATCACCCTGCTGAATAACGTCATTAACTTTGTGAAGAGCTTTTGTTGTGCAGTTTTTATCCTTAACTACTTCTCACCCGGCCACTATATAAAAAGATAAGTAATCAGGAAATCAGAATCATGGTTTTTGTTCTTTGAAAGCCCAAAGGTGCTCCTAGGATTTTGTGCCCCTCTGTGCCCCTCCGTGCATCTATGTTGTGGTATCCCCATACTCAGAAGTCATAGCAGAATTTGTTTTAGGGTGTAATTCTAAGTATGCCTATGCAGTGTGTGAGAAATAACTTGTTAAATGTTAAAGGTCATTTAGGGGGCATTTGTACTGTCCTGGCATTTTTGGCCCTCAAAAAATGAGATAGGCAGTCAATCAGGACTGATCAATTTTTAAATATATGTATATACCATAGTTTGTAGACTCTATAATTTTCACACAGACTAAATAATATACACTGATTTAGATTATTTTTAACAAAGAAATGTAGCAGAATACATTTTCTAAAATTATAAAGAAAAAATATTTATTTGTGAAATCTATGAGGCAAGTTGTGCCAAGAAGGAGATACCCAAGAGGGATACCCTTGTTGTCACAGGGGCCCAATGACTCACTTGGAGAAAGACTCACTGAAGCCTAGCAAGCAAAAGTTTGTGGACAGCCTACGGTGCTACTTTCAGTGATGTCAAGTTGGCCTAAAGGTTCTGACAATGTGAAGCTGGACGTGGAAGAGTCTTTAAATAGTCTGCTTAGTATCTAGGACAACTAACCCTTGCCTCCTTGTGTGTTGTTCAATATATCTTATATAGTGGCTGCCACCCAATGTTCTTTCTTGGTCCCCCATCTTAGCCATGGACTCAGTCTGCTGGGCCACTTGCACCTCTGGAGGTACCACTATGTCTTTGGGGGGTTGGAGGGTGCTACACAAAAAAGAAAATCTAAATGCCTTTTATACCTGCATAAAACTGAAGTCACATGCCGTTCCAGTCTTGAGTTTTCTCTTTTGCTTGCATAAAGCAGAGTCCTTCTTCAGGTGAAACAGTTCACTGCTTGCATTACATCATCCAGAAGAGGGAACTGGCTGGCGTGAGCACATCTGCAATGCTGGATTAGTGGTCCCTGTGCCTGGAAACAATGCTGGTGCAGGATCTAGACAGCAAGCTTAGATTAGTATATCTTGCTTCACAAAGTAGGAAAAAAAACATGCAGGATGTGTTTGCCTGGAAATGGGCTTTAAAGAGAACCTGTATTTTAGGATACTTAGCAGTAACAGGTGTTCATTTCAAGATGCACCACAGGCAGCCAATACTCATTTATCCAAGCTCCACTGATCAAACAAGTTTTGCCATTTTGAAAGTTGTACTCTAGGAAGGGCTTAGCAACTTCCTTTGAACCCCCAGTTGATAGGGGTTGAGCTTGCTTATTGGATGCTCAGGCACCCAGCACTGCATTATCAGAAAGCTAAGAAAATTCTATGTGTTCACTGCTGTCTCTCACAGAGTGCCTAAGACAAAAAGACACTTTAGTGATGTCAGGGCTTGGAAGGAGTTGTGGGCAGTGTGGGCCACAGTAAACTTTCCACACTCGTGGAAATATTGATGGCTGTAGAAAACTACAGTACTATTATAATATTATTATACAGGATTTATATAGCACCAACAGTTTGCGCAGCACTTTACAATATGAAGGCAGACATTAAAGTTACAATAACATTTGGTACAAAAGGAAACAGAGGGCCCTGCTCGTTAGAGCTTACAATCTAAGCAAGGGGTATAAAGACTCTACACAGCAAGGCCAGCGTCTGAAAAATGTTAAAGATGCTGTAAACCTTTACATATACCCAGTAAAGCCTCAGGTGATATGCAGAGATAAAATAAATTCTTCTACATAAGCTGTACCTGTTTATCTGCAGACTTCTCTACTCTATAGCCTCCTAAAGCATACATTTTACATAGCATTTCTGAACCCTAGAAGGCAGGGGATGGACACACCCCTCTTTACACAGTCCCATAGGGAAACATGCACAGCTGAGGATGTCAATCACCTGCTGTGTGCTACAGGGAGTGCAGGTCATCTCCAAGTTCTGTGGTGTCAGCATAACCTGTCAGAAATGACTCGTTTAGGTAATAGAGAGAAAAGGGAGAACAAATAGGAACCACGCTAGGGACTTTGGATTGAGGCTAGTACACGCTATATAAGTATATGCTTTATTCATTTTTTACTTTCAGAGGATTACACTTTAGCTCTATAAGGACTCCTCTGTCCCCATGTGAATGTGCTCAAGCCCATAAAGTCACATGCCCCCATACACTTGGAAACAGCAAGTGTATTATGGGACTCCAGTGAACACAGGAGGCAACCCAAGATAGTAAGGTATCAGTAGCAGAGAGTACACACTATCCAAAAAGCAAATTACATATTTCACATATGTCCCTTAAATTATTTGAAAGTATAGACAACCAATCAAACTGGCAAAAGTTTTGAGACTTTTTCAATGAATGCTATATATATTAATATTGTGTAGAAGAAAGTACATAGTGCAAGTTTTGTTTCAGAATTTAGCAGTTCTTTAAGTTCATATAAAGAAGTTTAACTTTTATTTGAACCGAAATTCCAGACAGTGTTGCTACAGACATGTACGGTGCTGTGGTCTAGCTTTGTGTGAGGCTGGCACAGATTGCCTGCTGCCTTCTGATATCTCTGTGCTTGCTTTTCTTATCACACTGACTTCTGTATCAGCCTTACTAATGTGGTTATCACTGGAGTGCAGAATGCTTCAAATGAATTGCTAGGAAGATAACACAGGACATATTTTTCCCTATTAGAGTAAACCTCAATTAGCCTAGGCAATGCACACAGCCAGGCAAGCCTGAAGTATTAGGATTTCAATAAAAACAACAGTATCTCAATATAATATTGTATAGATTACTTTAAACTAGCTATAAAAATGACTTTTAAAAATGGGTGGGTATTGGTACCTGATCAACTGCCAGCTTTTAGCAACTGGAAAATCTACAGAAGATCTAATGGTTTAAGAATGAATAGTTATAATGTAGAACTAATAATGATAGTAACATAAACAACATACACTGGCTTATGAGCTCATTTAAAGTGATCTTGTGGTAGAAATAAACCTATTAAATGAAAACCTGTAAGGCCCCTATTACATTGGTATTTCTGTCATTGGTGACACCCTTGTCACTGACAGTATCACTCAGATGCAGTGCCACGTTACCTAGAATTTGCTCTGTCACTTTTTTTTAAATAATAGAACAAAACCAAAGGAGAAGGTAATGGGCCCTTTTATAAAGCAGTGGTATGGCCTAAAGCAATGTGCTTTTCAAATGTCCATTGCATCCCACTTGCTTCAAAGCAAGCAGAATGCAATTAAAATGAATGACGAAGAAAAAAATGTGAACTGATTATATATAGTGCAGCACTGCATTGTAAAAAATGGTGCATAAATTTAAAAAGCAAACATTCCTGCAGCACTCTAAATATCTGAATACAATATCAAAACAAATAATAAACTAAAAATAGGCATGCTATCCCTTTAAAATAGTGATTAATGATGCAAAAACAAAATGTTATGAAAATCAACACAATACATAAGCAGATTAAAGTGATCACCAATTAATTTTGGTGTAAAATAAACCAATGCAGATATAAAAACAAAAGGTCCCTTTAACTGTGAAAACGTTCATCAGTGAAATCAGAGAACGTTTGTTCTTATAAAAGTGATGTGCCCAAACACACTGCACATAGGTGTCAACTTTGGTGTGCTACACTAAAATAGTGTCCAAACTCCTTACTGGATAATTGTGATCTCTAAGCTAGAAGATATTTACAGCATATTAGGAATAGCCAGCCCTGAAAACATAATCAGAATAGCTCCTCCAGCACCATCAGTAGTATTAAGAAGCACAGCCATCCAAAACATAGAGTGGAAAAAAGGGTAGACCACATCGTGTAACACTGTATAATCCATTCTCATTTAATAATAAAAGAGTAACAATTCCAACTGTAGTAGAGAGACCGAGCATGTAACGCACCATTGCGAACACCATCGAGTGTGATGAGGTTACTGGCCAGGTCCTGCCCAAGATCGGTGTGATCAAATGCTTTTCTTTTTTAAAGATGGTGCCATTAATATCCGGGTAAAGCAGAAGTGAAGCCATTGCTTCTGTTTCCCTAAATCATAGAGCCGAACTCTTGCTTTGCTCTTTGTCTGGCTCTATGATCAGATGGGCAGACTGAAGCTCCAGCTGGTTGATTGGGTGTCCCAGTGGTACGGGATAGCCCATTAAAGCCGCAGAAAGCTGCAGGGGGCATCCTCGGAATGCTATTACAAGAGAGCCAACCACTGGCTCTAAAAAATGGTACCAGGATCATGCCTGCAGCTACTTAACATCAAATAACGTACATGTTCGTGGTTATGCGTCAAGCGGATAAAGTACAAAAAGAAAAACTTCTTTTATCTCTACTGACTGAGCCAGGGGCGGACTGACCATTTGGAAACTCGGGCACCGCCCGAGGGACCGGGGTCAGTAGGGAGCCCCATGAGATGCCCCTGGTACCTTTTTCATAGGCTTTTTTGGGTTTGGGCAAGGACACAGGGGCCCCATGATCCCCTATTGCCCGGGGGCCCCATGAGTTGTCAGTCCGCCCCTGGACTGAGCTAAATCCTCCTTCATTTGTGTATCCCCCTCTCAGACACTGCAGCTAACAATGAGAGGGTTTTAGCAACAGAGGCAGTGCTGCCAATCTAGAAAGCAATGGGCAAGACCAGGTGTGGCCAGAAACTAATTCACAAGATACATGTAGGTACAGATTAATTTTGAGTTGGGGGGGGGGAGGGTTAGGAGAAAACTGTAAGCACAGAAGCACCTATAATTAAATTAGAAGAACGGCCAAAGCCATACTTCACTGTGGGTCACAGGTATGCACTTACTGGTGTGCTGTCTGCTGATGTCACAGTGCATATTTTGAGATCCACCCAGATGCCTGGTTGACAGCTGGCTCAGCCTATCAGCATGCCGCTGAGAGCCAGAGAAAGCCCCCTCTCCAGCCCGGTGCTCCAATGCATTACTATAATGCACAATGTACCGGGTGTTGTGGCGTGCACAAGCCCTTCAAAGACAAATTTTGGATTTTTAAAAAACAAACATTTATACTCACCTAGGTGGATGCAGAATCGGTCAGATGCTGAATCTGTCCCCCTTGCTTCTAAGACTGAATGATCAAAGACCTCAGATTGCTTGGTTCTTAGTCTTCAATGTGCAGAGAGTCAGTGACTGTCAGTCACTAGCTCTCTGCTCTGCCCCTCCAGAGGTGAGAGATTGAGCCAGCTGCCGGTCATCTGGCCAAATCCTGACATTAAAGTTGTGATCTCCCCAGAGCCTGGATCGGCTTAGTGATTTCAGCCAACAGCGAACTTTAGCCCACTTATATTACCAAAATGTGCAGTGCTCCACTTTTACCAATAGATTTCATAAATATGTGCAATTTCACTCAATTATATAGAAGTGCAATTTTACATGAATCCACTATATAAATAACACAAAATTGCCCATATATAATTCTTCACAATTCTTGTGTTCACTTTAATATTTATATTTAGTGCTTCTTAATCCACCTTCAGTGTCAAAATTCACTTCAAAACTTGTGCACCCCCATCGGTTGTGCTCTCACCTCAAATACATGACCAAACCGTTAAGTGAGGTAATATAAAGCCTGTGTTCCTTTAATTGGACCAAGTGTGTATGGAATGGTTTCCAGCTGAATAGGATCCCCTTCGCTCATCTAATGGCTCTCCTCCATTGGTGGGTATGTTAAGAGAATAACCAGATCATAGTGCTTTATCCTTAAACACTCATTTATTAGAATAAAGTAGTACACTCACATGATCAATATACAGAAGCGGTTTGTGCAATAAATTGCCTCTTGAATTTTAGCAGTGGTAATATCCTGTGTGTAGCCAACTGGTGTCATTATAGAACCATCGAGCATTGTCACGTCAAAGCCCCTCCCCTACATGTTATGGCACAGGGTCATGTGGCTTCATCAGGGGGAATGATTGGACAACACGACGTTCGTTCATCCTTATATAGAGGACGCTTCAGCGCCATTTTGTAGTAGCCTGCATGGCATAGCCCCCTTGGGATATTTGTGAGCCAAGGTTTAAAATGGAAGCTGGTTGCGGGGATATATCCATTTCTATCGGTGTTTTTGAAATAAGTTTTGGTGTAAAGAGTATCCCTAATAATCTCTATATCCAGATAGTGTATGCTCTGATTACTAATATCCCAGCTTAATTTTATATCCTTATTAGTTTGATTTATATATTTCAGAAATTCTTGCACAATAAATGAATAATAGCGGTTCTGTTCGATTTTTGCTTAATGTACAGCAAACTATAAAAACATGTCTAATGCCATGCAGGCTACTACAAAATAGCGCTGAAGCATCCCCTATATAAGGATGAACAAGCAGTGTGTTATCCAATCAGTCCCCCTGATGAAGCCATTCCATCCACTCTTGGCCCAATTAAAGGGACACAAGCTTTATAATGACCTCACTTAACAGTTTGGTCATATATTTGAGGTGAGAGAACAACTGGTGGGGGTGCACAAGTTTTGAAGTGAATTTTTACACTGAAGGTGGATTGAGAAGCACTAAATATAAATATTAAAGTGAACACAAGAATTGTAAAGAATTATATATGGACAATTTTTTGTTATTTATATAGTGGATTTATGTGAAATTGCTCTTATATATTATTTGAGTGAAATTGCACATATTTATGAAATCTCTTGGTAAAAGTGGAGCGCGGCACATTTTGGTAATGTAGTAGGCACATTTGTATGAGTATGTATTAGGTGTAGACGATCCACTAATTTGTATTTTGGTTTAACACAAAGTATCTGATATAGAAGCTCACAAGTCTTGATTATAATTTTGTTTTGGACTTTAGCCCACTGTTGGCTGAAAACGGGGCAGAGGAGTGCAGAACTAAGTGCACTCCTGTGATCCCTAAGAGAAGTAGGACCAAAAGAGCTTTGGACGTACTTCTCCTTTCAGGTTTTATATGTTGACAAATTAGCCATTGCACAGCCTGGGGCTCTTTACCATATTGAAATCTGATTGGTTGTTTTTGGTTATTCTACCTCATACATTTCTCACAGGTTTATTTGATAAGATACATTTCATAATAAGAAATATACAATTGTTACAAAGGCATGGGGATTATCTAACTACGTAAGCATTACTATGCAAAAAATACAATGTCATTCTCTTTCAGAAGCAGATAGACATTACAGCAGAAATCCTTATCTTTTTTTTTATTTTAGGAATACGTTTATCATAGTGAGAGGATCTGGAAGGAAATGAAGACAGGGCTACTGTAATGTTAGGGAGAATGAAAAGCCTTTCCTTTTCTTCTCTTTGTCAACAGGAATCTAAGCAGTGTCACAGCCAGCTGTTCAGCAAGGAATTAAGTGGCCGGCGTGAATGTACTTTTCTATCAAGAAGCTGGCATACTGAGAAATAGAAATGCTTGGAAGTCAAGTTAAATCTCTATTTCAGATACCAACAAGTAGAGAAAAAAATAATCTATTAACAACAATGGACTTCAGCAAATCCCATTCATGCAAAGAAAAAAAAAATACAAGTCTAAATTCCAAGCAGTAGTTTATGTCTCCAGTGCCTCCCATAGCTAAGATGTTACTTTGTGAAGCTACACGTTCCAATTATTTGCTTATTATACATTATGAAGAAACCCTTAGGGTAATAAAACATCATCACTTAAAGCTGGACTCCAGGAAATATCTGATTGCCTTCTAAGGGATCAGGAAGGAATTAATTTTTCTGCTGCTGGAGCAAATTAGACCATGCTTTATAGAATGCTTTTGCCTTCCCCTGGATCTTTGGACATAGGATACTGTATTTGTTGGTTTTCTATTTATTCTAGTTATTTTTTTTTTTATTGGGTGATTTAGATGGACTTTTGTAATTTTTCAACCTGATTAACTATGAAACCTAAAAGAGTGTAACTAAAGGCAACATTTTTTTTGTTTTGTATAGAATGGAGATGGATTAGCACATCTGTCAAGTTTTTATTACCCATTAGGGAGATTTGTCCTCTCTATATGTCCTGGTGACTGTTACCACCAAGAGTGAAAGTAAAATTCCAATTTTGAGTTGTCACCTGTACAGGATTAGAGGGGAAATCTTCCAATGGGGACACTCATTTCGGTGACCCTGGTGACTACCAGTGATTTGCTTCAGTTAAGTGACACTCCCCAATAGGACACAGATGGTAAAAAAAATGGCAGCCATTATAACCCTCCTTTTCTATATCCAATAGGAAAAAAAAAATGTTTTGGCTTTAGTTCTACATAACCTCCTCATTTACCCTAGGGCAGATTAAAAGTGCTTTTACCTACCTGATTCTTTGCTCCTCTGTCAGATGGCACTCCTCAGTGCTTTGGAGGTGGACTCTTCCTCTGTATTCTCATGTCCAGTACAGACTCTGCATCAATATTGATGACATCCAAGGACTGTAGACAACCAGAGCGTGGAGGAAGAGGCTACAGGGACTGGTCTAGCAGTACAGAGGAACCTGCAGGAGTGGAGGATCAGGTAAGTAAATCTGCTTTTGCAAATCCCCTGGACATAATCGAGCAGTCAACCCCTTGCAGTCCAGAGTTCAGATTAGGGCTCAGTTCACACTGCTATGATGCGATTCTGACTTGATTTTCAGCGTGATTAGTGCAATTTTGATGCAACTTTACATATTCTATGGGGCCAAATTGCACTGTAAATCACATCAAAACAGCACATGAACCTTTTCCAGAGTTTCACTGATGATAATGAATATCATTGAATATAATGTGTTTCCCCTTGTCATGCGATTCTCTGCTACTCAAGTCACTTCACAAATTGCACTTGTGTGAACCAGCACTTAACCATATAATACCCCTCAAAGTTAGGTAAACTAGGAATCTCACAGGGAAAAGTCATTATTGTTGCCAACAGATGAAATGAGAAACTATAGTTAAATTAAATTTGCCACTAAATATGCTAAGGTAAAATATCAATGTTAGTAGGCCTTTAAAAGGTTTAAAAGGTTAGTAAAAGCCAACTTTTGGCCTATGTGTGGAGCTGCCTATTGCCCCAAAGCTTAAACATACACACACACGTGTGTGTGTGTGTGTGTGTGTGTGTGTGTGTGTGTGTGTGTATATATATATACACACAGTATACAAGTGCATCTCAATAAATTAGAATATCATCAAAAAGTTAATTTATTTCAGTAATTCAATTCAAAAAGTGAAACTCATATATTATATAGATTCATTACACACAGGGTGATATATTTCAGGCATTTCTTTCTTTTAGCTTTGATGATTATGGCTTACAGCTAGTGAAAACCCCAAATTAAGTATCTAAGAAACTTAGAATATTACATAAGACCAATAAGAAAAAGGATTTTTAATACAGAAATGTTGGCTTACTGAAAAGTATGCCCACGTACAGTATAGTATGCACTCAATACTTGGTCAGGGATCCTTTTGCATGAATTTCTCCATCAATATGGTGGGGCATGGAGGTGATCAGCCTGTGGCACTGCTGACGTGCTATGGAAGCCCAGGTTGCTTTGATAGCAGCCTCCTGCTCATCTTCTTTGTTGGGTCTGGTGTCTCTCATCTTCCTCTTGACAATTCCCACAGATTCTTTATGGGGTTTAGGTCACGCGAGTTTGCTGGCCAGTCAAGCACAGTGATACCATGATCATTAAACTAAGTATTGGTACTTTTGGCAGTGTGGGCAGGTGCCAAGTCCTGCTGGAAAATGAAATCAGCATCTCCATAAAGCTGGTTAGCAGAGGAAAGCATGAAGTGCTCTAGGATTAACTGGTAGAGGGCTCCGTTGACTTTGGACTTGATAAAACACAGCGGACCAACACCAGCAAGATGACATGGCTCCCCAAATCGTCACTGACTATGGAAAATTCACACTCAACCTCATACAACTTGGATTCTGTGCCTTGATTTCCAAATGAAGTGCAAAATTTACTTTCATCTGAAAAGAGGCCTTTGGACCACTGAGCAACAGTCCAGTCTTTTCTCTCCTTAGCTCAGGTCAGAAGCTTCTGACGTCTCTGGTTTAGCAGTAGCTTGACACAAGGAATGCAACAGTTGTAGCCCATGTCCTGGATAAGTCTGTGTGTGGTGGCTCTTGAAGCACTGACACCAGCCACAGTCCACTCCTTGTGAATTTCCCCCAAATTCTTGAATGTCCTTTTCTTCACAATCCTCTCAAGGCTGCGGTTATCCCTGTTGCTTCTGCACCTTTTTCTGCCACACTTTTTCCCTTCCCTGCCTTTGGTCACCTTGTTGTCTTCTATACACCAAACAATACAAGCTGTCTATAGAGTTCTGTGTATAATTCTGCTTCCCAAAAAAACCTAGAAAGGTATCAATTATTTTATTAAATTATTTTCTGGTATGCTGTGTGAATGGGAACAAATACCAAAAATATAAACGGGATTTCTCAAATTTGGCTTCAAAGCTGAAAATACACTTACAGCTCAATTTCACTTTTTTTTTTAGCATTGCCCTTATCTCTTTTTTATCTACAGTCTTGCTGGTTCCTACACAGAGCACAAATGGTAAGAGACCGTGATTAAATGGAATTGCCACTGTCCATAACATCAAGTGGTTAAGTATTGTGAAGGGAAAGTTAGAAGATGTGGTGCTGTCAGATCAGATAACACTGTTTTCCAACATTCCACTAAATCTTGCCAGACACGTGTTAACAAATAATCAAATGATTGACCGAAACATGAGCAATCACATTATCTATTCAAGAGATCACCAAATAAACCAGTTAACAAGAAATATATTTTACACCTCTGGAAAAAGACAAGAAATGGGTTTTAAATAATGACATATAAACTTAAATGGACATTCTAGCCAGAATGGAAAAACCCTTCTTTCGAAGAGCTATAATGCCCCCCTCCCCCACACCACATACATTTTCCTTCTGTGCAGCCAGTCCTTGGTTCTGTCGTTGTCTCTGAGATATACTATTGGGATAAAAAAAGAGGATTTAAACATATTTTTGTTATTTTTGTCTTAGTTTGGTAAATATGAATTGTTTGAAATGTTTATTATGCAGTCTTTTCTTCAACTGGTAGGTGAAGCTTTAGGCGCCGCTTTGTGTGCTTTCTAGTATCTCATTAAAATGGCATTGTAAATAGCCTATTTCCTACAGAAATCAATAGCTTACAGCAACTCCATTGTTACACAAAAAATAAAGGGGTAACAAGCAACCTAAGAAAAAAAAGATGATTAAAAAACAGGGCCGGATCTAGCCTGTCTAATGCGGAGGTGTGGTAAAAAATATCAGGGGGGAAGAGGTTGAAAATTAAGCAGGACAATGTATAGGAGCCAGTAAGACAATATACAAGGGTCAACAAGATGGAGGACAGGGTTCAACAGGTGGGAGGACACAGTCCAGCAGTACAGAGGACAGGAGTCAGCATGACAGAGGACACGGGGTTAGTAGGGCAGTGTACAGGGGTCAGCAGGACAGAGGACGAGATCAGCAGTACAGAGGTCAGGGGTCAGAAGAATGGAGAACAGGGGTCAGAAGGACAGAGGGCAGGATCAGTAGGACAGAGGACAGGAGGTCAGCATGGCAGTTTACAAAGGGTCAGAAGGGCAGGGTACTGGAGGACAAATCCCCCCATATTCCCCCTCTTAACCAAAATCCCCCCAACCTCCTCCTAGCACAAATACCCACAGTCCCTCTCCTAGCCCATATGCCCCTATTCCTCCTCCTAACACAGTTAGTAGGGCGGAGGACAGAGGTGACAGATGACAGGGATTTGTGAGGCAGAGCAGAAGGGCCTGCAGGGCAGTGTACAGGGGCCAGCTGGATGGAGGATAGGGGTCAGCAGGACAGAGGGTCAGTAGGGCAGTGTACATGGGTCAGCAATATGGAGGACAGGGGGTCAGCAGGACAAAGGACAGGGGGTCAGCAGGACAAAGGACAGGGTATCAGCAGGAAAGGGGACAGGGGGTCAGCAGTACAGAGGAAGGTCCCAGTCCTGAGTGCAGGGATGGAGTGAGGAACTCAGCAGCCAGTCAGAATTTCCATGGGATGGCTGGCCTGAGGGGGGCACAAGTGAATTTTGGAGGGATGTACAGCTTAACCCAGCACCCCCCTAGCATCGGCCATGCTTACTAGTCCGGCAAGCGGTGAATCCTATCTTCCGTCTCCTCCAGAACTACAGCTTCCAATGGTAGTGTCAGGTACCAGCATACTCCATAGCTCTGCAGAGAGCAGACTCATCAGACTTATATTAAATTGTAAACTAGTACCTGTGACAATCATGCGTCAGACCCCTGACCTTCTTACCAAACTTGTGACCGAAGGACTAGCCAATCTGAAACTGCGATGTCACGTGCGTAACAATTCCACACCCAGCTGCACCCTGCACAACGATTTTCCAGCTAATGGACCACCAATCGATGTATCGGCAGCCTGAATGCAATTGTTACTGGGTCAGGTTAATTACGCAATTAACCCTTCACACTGCCACCACCTCCTTTTTGTACAGAGAAAGAGGAAACTCAGCAATATCAGCAATAACACTATGATGGTTGAGATAATCGTCTGTCACCACAGACAGGTTATACAGAGGGTTAAACAAACATAGTAGCGCTCTTTTAGAGGCAGGAATTTGTAAGTTGAATTAGCGAGCTATAGAAACAGTTCAACACTTTCAAAAAGAAAGATTTATTACTAAAAGGTCAAAAGGGTGCAATAAAAATATTTACAGAAAACAGATGTAACCAATATATATATAAATATACAGAGAACAATAGCACAGCAAAGAGGTAACAGAAAGGAGGTTAAAGTACTTGCCAATCAGCCTTGGGTTAAGCAGATCAAGTTTCAGAGCAAAGGGCATGTCTCCCAAATTGGTTCTGATGTTAAACGGGAGAATTCTTCAACTTCCACTCTTAGGCCTGACAGCCTATTTCGTTGTCCCCCAGCAGAGGGTGTCTCTGAAGCCAAGGACCAATGCCTCATTTGGGGAGGGATTGTCTGGGTGGAGACCCAAACTAGAACCAAAATCTCTCATAGCTCATATTTTGGCTCATAACTTTTCCTAGGCACAAGTAACATTCCACCCGCGGGTAGATTAATATGCAGATGCATCTGAGGAATGGTTACATATGAAATATGAGATACATAATTAAAGGGTTCAAGTATGCTTTCCTAGGTATTCCAGTCAGGGAGTGTGACCTATCAAATGATTTGTCTGGTCGTGAGCAATCTGAAGATAGGCCTGGTTTTTATGTAAGTCTCTCATATTCCAAGATATGAGACATAGGGGAAAAATGGATTTTAAAAGTGTTATCTAGTTCCTTACTCCTCTAGAATGTCTTTGAACTTAGGGGAAGGCTTGGGTTATCTTTTTACGAGGTGCCAGATTGCTCAGCTTCCCAACCGGCCCGGCGCCCAGCTCAGAGATGGTTTATAGCTCGGAGCCTCCTGCTGTGCCCTGGCCGGCCTGTGACACTTCCAACACACACACACCGACCAAATGTCACTGTGACTCTCAGAGAGGGAGGGGGAGAATGAAGGGAGATATGTTTGTACAAGATGGATGATCCTTTGCCAAGATGGAGGTTGGAGCCAAAATGGTTGAACCGCGTCCATCTCTGTGGCATGATTGCTACAATACCTATATCTGGTGACAACACTTACTTACTACACTGTATGTATGGAGAAGCATCATTGTCATCCTGGGACATAACTTCAGAACACTTTAAAACACCCCCTTCTTCAGAGCATGGGGGAGGTGTTTTGTAGTCCTCAGAAACAGGTGGGAAGAACGTAGTTGCTAACAGTCAAAACAGGCAAGGAGCACAGGAAGATATGTGAAGGTACAGTGAGCTGCACTTGTGCTTGAGTGTCGAGATTATTGGACACCTGTACGCCTGTACATGTCAATGAAGATGGCCAAAAACCAGCATCCAGCAGGCAATGCTGGCAACAGCAAGGGATGCAGACCATTGAAGAAAATATATGTTTATCTATTTTTTAAGTAGCAGTAGGGACCTATTGGGTTAGAATTTACACACAAAACTCTGTGAATTATTCCTCATCAGAATGCTCAGTGCCAGGCAGGGTTGCATAAAATAATTTCAGGAAAATTGAATACTCGTCTCCCCAAAGTTACCTATTTCATTATAAAATAATAAACCTAATGAGGGGACTTTTTTGTAAAAGAACAAACTTGGAATACTTGAAAGGAACTTCCTTAAATCTACTCCCACCCCCATTTTAAGACTATTCTATCTACCATGTAAAAGAAAAAATATCTATACTCACTTATTTTGAAATCTCTTCGCTCCGATCAGATGACATGTTTCCAGTGCCAGCTGCAGTGTAGAGGAGGGGCAGCCAACAACAGATGCCCTATAGTAAGCATATGGGTGATGTCACTGCACCTATTGTCATTGTGTCTCCTCTACACTGAAGCCGGTGCTGGAAAACAGTCATGCGACTGGACCAGTGCGACCTCAGAATAGGTAAGTGTAGAAATCTTTTCTTTTACAGGTTAAATAGAATAGTCTTAATATGTGGGTTGGAGTATTTTTAAGCTTAGTTAGGGTAGGACTGGAATTTCACTTAAAACTCAATACATATTTAAAAACCACCTTAAATTCTAATGTATTTTTGCAAAACTTGAGAAATTTTGTTGAAACCTCCCAATTTTCAGCAAAATTTCAGAGATATGCAAACACTCAATTTTTCTCAACTCTAGTCCCAAGTTTCAATTAGACAAGGACAATCTGAAAGAGAGCTACTTTTGCTATGCTGTTTCATCATTAACACACAATGCCTTGGCAATGCTATGTTATGTAATAAATGTGTTAAAAAACACATATATATATATATATATACTATATATAATATGCAACATTTATTAGCTTAGAAATTTAAAATAAAAGATAAAACAACTAATATAACCACTATTTAAATAATTTCTTTCCTAAGAGACACACGGAGACTGCCATTGCTGATCTCCTTCTGATTATTATGGTGATCCTCTTGCTTCATGGCTTTCTGAGTCATTGACAAAGCACAAGTATGCAGGGCTGTAAATATTTGTCTGTAAAACAAAGAATATGCATACAGTATATAAAGTGTATATATAGGGATTTTGAGCAAATAATATAATAAAAGCTCTGCGCAAACTGTTGGCGCTATATAAATCCTGTATAATAATAATAATTTGTCTTCCCATTAATGGGTTCATTTTACAAGGGAGAAATGTGCTCTGTAACACACTAACCAATCAGATACACCAAATCAGAGTCATCATTTTTGATTGCTTGCTATGGAGCACTGATCATTGCTGTCTTTTATCACAAATAGATATAGATATCTCCTTGACCTGGTTTTAGAAGGTGTGGTAACTAAATTAGACAGAGCTATTAGTAAAGAATTGAATTTACTGCACTTACAAATGTAGAAGGAAATGAAAAAGTTCCTCTCCCATTCATCATGAAACAAGTGTGCGTACACGGGGGTTCACAAGGTGAAACACATTTATTTTACACCAGTAGGACATTTTAATGTTCCAAAGTTGCAATGGGAATTTCCAGTGTTGCATATGTGCATTTGTCAAAAACAATGAACAGAAATCCCTCAGTCAAACAGAACATTAATAATAATAAAACATTCTTTTTTTTTTTTCAAAACAAATGCCTTCATTTAAAGTATTAACGTTTCTGTGCTGTATTTATTTTGATGACACAATAGTATAAGGTAATTTAGGAACATTTCAATGCAATTACAAGAACATTGGCACAGACCACCTTTTAATATGCAGTCTTGTTTCGGTTATACGTTCATTTCTTATAGTCTTTGCTTGCCAGATGTCCATTTGTGGTTTATTTGTAGTCATTTAAATGTCAAAAAGGGTGCAGATCTGATGGTATCTTGCAGCAATTGGGTAAACTTGCTCTGGAAATACAGTTCATGCATACAGATATTTTCCTCTAATTGAAACATTGTTGACTTTCAGAAAGTTAAATAAAAGTCTTCGTAGACAAAACTATAGCCAAACAGGCTCTCCTGCCTAACAAACTGCTCTTATTATAACACATTTCAGGCACTGGGGGTAGTTGGTGAGGAGCTTATGTAGCAAGTACATTAATAAACCTCCCGATATTGCTGTTACTTGGCTGCAGCTAGAGGGAGCTCTAATGATTTGTAGTGTGACTTCAGGAGACTATACCAACAAGCTTACAATAAAACGGAGCTTCAACGAAAAGGGGAAGTTCAACTTTAAGGACTGCTCCCCCGCTCCCCATAAAGGATTGGCATCTTTGGGGGGCGGGGGGAGCGGGTACCCGAATTTGACAGGTACCCGCTCCCATTTCTGGTCCGATCGCTGAAGCAGAAGGTGTCCTCCCTCCCTCCCTGTAGTCTTTTGGGACACGTGACAGGTCCCAGAAGACTACAGGACCTTTTCATGAAGCACAGCGCTACTCGCACATGTCCAGTGGGTACCCGGCTGTGAAGCCGCAAGCTATCACAGCCAGGTGCCCACACTGAAGATGCTGGCCTCCTGGAATACAGGACGGCCGGTGAAACGGGCTGCGGGGGACACAACACGGGACCGAGGGACAGGTAAGTGGCTGTTTTTTTAAAAGTCAGCAGCTACAGTTATTGTAGCTCCTGGCTTTTATTTTTTGACAGGGTGAGTGGAACTCTGCTTTAAACTCGGAATGCAAGTGAGCAACATGTGTTACCTGCTCTCCTCTGTAAATACAAATACTGCATCCTTGTCATACCTCAGATCACAGTTAATCCTGTAACACTTGCACAGCTTACAGAAGTGGGAGCTTAAAGAGAGCACCTTGCTAGTTCACTTATACTTCACTGAGCAGGCCGATCTCAAACTCTAAACCAGTGTGTCTCAACTTTTTAAATCCAGGTGTCCTTTAACATTTTGCACAATCTTGAGGCACCCCATTCTATTGTCTAAATGTTAAAAACTAAATTAATAAAGTTAGATTTACTAAAACTGGAGCACTCAGAATCTGGTGCAGCTGTGCATAGTAGCCAATCAGCTTCTTAATTCAGCTTGTTCAATTAAGCTTTGACAAACAAAAACCTGGAAGCTGATTGGTTTCTATGCAGAGCTGCTCCAGATTTTGCACTTTTACACCACTGATAACCCTAGATCATTAAGAGTATGAATCATTAACCACTACTCTCTGAATATGATCTTTTAGCCAGTTTTCTATCCATTTACATACAGATTTTTTAAAGCCCGTAGACTTTACCTTACACATTAGCCATGTGTGGGGAACTGTGTCAAAAGCTTTTGCAAAATCCAAGTATACTACATCCACCGACACCCCTCTGTCCAAGGTTTTGCTCACATCCTAATAAAAAAAAAATCAGATTTGTTTGACAACTTCTGTTTTTCATGAATCCATGCTGTCTGTTGCTTAAAATATTTTTTTCTAGCAAGAACTCATCTATACGGTCTTTTATTAAACTTTCCAGTATCTTCCCGACTATAGAAGTTAAACTAACATGTCTATAATCACTTGGTAAAGATTTTGACCCCTTTTTAAATTTAGGCACCACATTGGCCTTACGCCAATCCAGTGGTACTATACCAGTCATTAAAGAGTCCCTAAAAATTAGAAACAATGGATTTGAAATGACAGAGCTCAATTCTTTAAGGACCCATGGGTGTATGCATCCGGTCCAGGTGCTTTATTCACCTTTATTCTGTCTAAATATTTTTGGATCATATCAATTGTGAGCCAATGTGGATCATCTGGAGCTGTGTCAGTACCATGCCCATTATGGACAAGAGCTCCCCCATGCTCCTTTGTATATACAGAGCTGAAGAAGGAATTTAATAAATTTGCCTTCTCTTTGTCCCCGTCACCCACTCTAGATCATTTTGTAAAGGGCCTACATGATCGGACAGGACCGTTTTACTATTAATATATTTAAATAATTTTGGGGGGTTTGTCCTGCTATCTTTTGCAATCTGATGTTCATTTTCAATTTTTGGGGCCTTTATTTCCTTTTTGCATATTCTGTTATATTCTTTGTAATGTTTAAATGATTATAATGTTCCTTAATTTTTATATTTAATAAAAGATCTTTTCTTATTATCTATAGCTTTTTTAACTTTGGCCGTAAGCAACGTAGGTTTGATTTTTAGCCTATTAAACTTGGTGCCCATGGGAATATATTTTGCAATGTGTTCACATACAGTCTTTTTGAAGAACTCCCATTTCTGTGTTGTATTCATTGATGCCAATATTCCCTCCCAGTCTAAGTCTTGGAGAGCAGCTCTTAGCCTTGAAAAATTAGCACTCTTAAAATTTAGCTTTTTTATTTTTCCCGTATGTGCTTGCTGTTTACAGCTAACAATAAATGAAATCATGTTATGGTCACTGCTACCCAGATGTTCTTTTATATGGACATTCATAATAAGCTCTGCATGGCTTGAGATTACCAGGTCCAGCAGAGGATCATTCCTAGTTGGGGCCTCTATGAACTGTACCATAAAATTGCCCTATAGTAAGTATATACATTTTGCCCTTTAACAGTTCCTGCAGTACCATTACTCTAGTCAATTTCCGGGTGGTTAAAATCCCCCATTATTATCACTGACCCAGCCCTTGCAGCCCTTTCGATCCGTGCAAGGAGCTGAGTCTCCACCTCCTCATTAACACTGGGAGGCCTATAACAAACTCCAAAGATTACCTTTGTAATAAGCACCCCCATGTGCAGTTCCAACCATAACATTGGTTTTTATGCATATTTTGGCAAACTGCGCATCTGCTAGCCACTTTTGAGTGCCATTAACAAATAATGGCACCGCATACATGACATGCATTTTGCATGCGTTTCCAGAACACACCCAAACACGCAGGTAAAAAATGAGCCAAAATACATGTGCCAAAGCACCAAAATGCACATAAAAATTTCAACTCACATTTTTTAAAAATGTATGTTGAAAAAAGCAGCAAAATGTTTGTGAAAAACTGCAGCAAAATGAGCATTAAGCTGAACCTTTTTTTGGGCATGGAGTGTTGTGTGTTTTTTCAATGCGCATTTTGGTGCATTGATAGCTTATTTGTCAAATGACAAAATGTGCGTCAAAATGCATGTCTGTTAACAGCAATTGGGGTGCCATTAACAATGAATGGCACCCAAAAGTGCACTGCATATTTTAACACAATTTTAGCACAATTTGGAATTGCGGCAAGAATTTAGCGATTCTGCCAACAATTCTACATTGCTCAGGTATGAATGCTTTCTAAATGACAAGACACTATAACTATAAATTGATTGCTTATTGCCGCGCCTTAAATGTGAGATATGAATACTTCCAGGAAAAATGAACCTTCCAAGTCAACTTATTACAACTTCAAAATAAATCAATAATAGAATGTGAAAAAAACAAAACGTGAGAAAAATATCATAATATAAGTAATTTAAATAAAAAATGAATAGTGTCCAAAAAAAGTCTATATAAATTCGATTAAAGTTGATTAGTCAAACAAGATTGCAGATGGATTCTTGCTGGAATACTTGTATGCGCTCACCTTCCATTAAGCCCACTGCTGGGCTAACACAGCTTTATGGTGTTTATCCTTGATAGATATCTTTAGAGACTCCCTTGGATACTCCTGATGGTTGATAATGGATGATTGTGGGTCTGTGGGTTAGCTTTTTCTCATGGCAATAAAAAGTGCTCCATCTCCTTGTATTATTCCTCGTTGGTGTAGTGGGAAAGAAAAAGGTACATGGTGCCTTATCGTTTTTTAAAAGAACAATTTTATTCACAACTTCTTCTTATGCACTCACAATTATTCAGTATAAAAAGTTAAAATCAGTGAAACCGCTTAATGAATTTGTGACAGGTCTCCTGCGTGGTTGCTCACACTCGCCACATAGACTTATACTCGCCGTGAAGTTAGGTTGCTGTGGTGATGTCAAAGTAACATTGTACTACTTTGGGGAAGTGGTCATTATTTTTTTTTTTTTTTACACAATTTGCTTATAGCAAAGAATTACTTTGCTATAAGCAAGCATTTATCTGAATGAAATCGATTCATTCAGCTTTTTTTTTTTTTTTGTGCTTAGCTGTGATTTGGTCACAGCTAATCACATGACATGTGCATGTGATTAGCTGTGACCATTCACAGCTAGGCACTAGTATACAATGGATGGCATCATGAATGAAGCCATCCATTGTATACAACTGTCATGTGACCTGCTGTGATTGGTCACAGCAGGTCACATGGTACCAGCAACGGGAGCCGGTACTCGGATCTGTCATCGGCCGTGTCCGAGGTGCACGGCCGGTGACAGATCGCACTGCTGCGCTGCTCTGCATTAGCGCAAATGGCGCATGTGCAGGAGCACGCCAAATGGCGTGCACCCGGAATGGAGAGACACTTCTGAAGTCGCCAAACGGCCATTGGCCGGGCGGCTAATGGTTAATGAACAGTCAGGAAATTAGTATCTTGAAAAAAAGGGTTTAGCAGCTTACATGCTTTCTCAGTATAGGTTTCTTAAAGCTACTGTCAGAAAAAAAGAGCTCCCCAAATAGATATACCAATGAAAAAAGTAATATGAATATTTATGTTTACCATTCCTTGTGCTACCATAATGTTGCTCTGTTCAGGCAAACTTGGCCATACACTGTTCAAAATTTGCCTGGTTCAGAAGGGACTGGACAAATTTCAGTCAGTGTGTGGCCATCTCTGCTTGCCAGAAATTAACAAATTGATCAACTTTTGTCCAGGGGATAAGCTGGAAAACTTTTGTCGATCCGCTGCTGTAGCCTATCAGCTGTGGCCTCTAATCACTGTGTTCTGACAGCAGCGGTTCCTGCTGTCAGAATACAATTACCTGGAGTGGGGGATTTCTTCATCCACCTCAATTGCGTGGATGAAGGAATCCCTTCATATTTTTCCTTCAGCCCACTGAACTAAGTGGACCATCGGCTTTAGACAGTCTGCATTTTGACTTGCAGCATTAGTGTGTCTTCTTTGTAGGCATGAACACACACACACACACTTGAATACACAAAATCTATCTATCTGTAGTGCGACCCCCGTAGGGGCCACTGGTCCTCCTGTACTGCCTTGACCCTGAGAACTTCCCAACCCTTCTGACACTCTAGGTTCAGACATTATGGCTACAACCTTCTAATGAATCACAGACACAAGACAAGCTAATCACAAAAAGCTTTTGTAATGACACTAAGCAGCATTCTGTATTAATGTGTCAGCCAATATCTGGGAGAGCACCCAGAATTGGTCAGACAAGACACTGGCTAATTGGCAATGCAAAAGTAGCAAAGGTCAAAGCAAAAAAGGATGCCACTTAGATATGTACTACAATACTGATATGGGGACAGACACTATTTTGACTATATGGAACCACAACTTATGTGTTTTAGCACATCAGAATGCCTGTGTTACAACATAAATAAATGGGTATTTAACACAAAAGATATGTGAGCGACACACCAAGCTTTTATCTAGCTAGCACAGTCATAAAGAGACCTTATTTTTGATAGGTTGCTATATATAAATGTAATTTGCACATATTTTTTTCCTTAAGAACATTTTCAAAGTGCAATTATTTAACAACATACTTTAGCTTCACAAAATGATAAAATTGAAAAATAACTGCTGCAAGTGCTATAAACAGAACATGTTCTAGACTTGAATTTAAAATGTACAGAAGCTCACAGATCCTCTGATTTATATCAAGAAAATAGGACAATTAAATGATTTCTTCTAATTGCATACTACATTCTCCATGACTTCTGAAGGATCAATTTTGGGATAAATGTAGCAGGCAATAGTTACATTTTAATCATGCAGTATTTTCTTTTCGAAGACACAATAATATGAAATTTTCACAGGTCAAAGGTTAAAACTCAAATTCAGGATCTGATCTTAGCAATTTGCAACTCATTGTCATTTTAAAGTTCATGTTTAATTCATTAAACTAGTCAATTGGCATCAACTAACCTAAATAACCCATCCACTTTCATCCATCTCCCGAATTTGAATATAAATGGCATATCCCAAATTGCTAGCAACTTTAGAATTCTTTTCTTATCCAGAATGTCTCGGTTTATATAGCCTCCCATGCTCCTGAGTTGCTCTGTGTCTCCCGAAAACACAAATGATGAACCAAACTATTAATGATAATTTTAGGCCGCACAATGTAACCCGTCATCCCATCCTTGCCATTGTGTTGTGTGAATTCTCGAGATCAATACAACAGATCACGTTTGCATATAATGCTCGTTTGACAGCCAATTAAGACATTGTTTCTGTCTTCTCGATGAGGCTTAGGGCTTAATGGCAGCAAATGAAACTGAAAAAAAAGACTGCTTGAAAGATAAATAATAGCAGTTTTTCTCAATGTGACAGGTGCAAAAGTATGTTGCTCATTACCAGTTAGGTTAGAATTAGGTACTTAAATGCTATGGTGTAATTCTGGTCATTTATCATCCTCGTGAAAAGCTCTTTTGTACAAGTGAATTCTGAAGAGCTTAGTTGACTGTTTCGACTGTCACAGCTGCTATCACTAAAAGCAGATGTTTTCTAGGCAAAAAAAAAGAGAGGAGCTTAGCTAATTTTCATGGAACGGCTGTACAGAGGAACGTAGATTTGGCACACTTTCCAGAAATGGATGGAAGCATCATGCAGGTGCATGCGGAGCCTACCTAGCATGTGTATGGATGCAATAAGAAAGAAAGCTGATATTGGTGGGAGAGTTTTCAAATATATTTTCAAGACAACAGCAGGAAATAAAATTAGTTTATTTGTTACCAAAAAAAAGGGAAAGCGTTGTATCCTGTTTTAACATAACTCTTAACTTAATAAGATGTTGCTCTGTGAATTGTTTGACATTTCATTTTTTTGCAAAATTAAAAATAATTTATCTGAAACAAATGGAAAATAATCTAGCTATAAATAAAGGGACATCTGTTTCCCATATAAGTGTACACAAAAGGGTTAAGGAAGGAAAAAAAATTCTACTGAAATACCCAATAAAAACTCAAGGTGAGAATCTTTTCCCAAGGCAGCATGAAAATTCTCTTCTCACCTCTGACTCCTCGACTTTGTGTCTGTGCCCTCCTCTGTATACATCATGTTGAGTGGCAGCACAAATTACACATTGTAAAGCATAGGGAAGTTGGGTGACATCACATGAATGCAGCAATGTTTTATTATTATATTTACACTGTTGCATTTTAATGCACATGTTCCAGTGTGCCAAAACACATGTTGTGGTTCCTCATTAAAAAGACAGTGTGTGTTCCCAAAACTGTGCTGCAGTGCAGTGTGTTTTGAAATATACGACATGCACATTTTATCTTAGATTTAGTGTTTTGGGAAATCCAAAAAAGCCAATGGCAGTGCATCAAAATGCATGTGACATGCATTTGATACATTGGCAACAGGTGTTAAAATGACCAATGGCTCATCCTGAAGTTCTTTGATGTTCCTCCATCTTAGGGCAAAGAAATTTCTTCAATATATCCTTTCCTTACTAAACCCAACTCATCTTCTAAAAGTTCATCAATCAACTCCTGGAAACCTTCTTTAAAGTTCTCAGCTTCTCTGACACAATAGTACTCCACTGCCTTATTACCACTTAGATACTCTTTCTGCATATCCCACTGGGAGTCATAGTTACATAGTTGCATAGTTAGTCTGGCTGAAAAAAGACAAAAGTCTTCTTCATGAGTGGTATTATATCCCTGATAGATTAGCCACCATTTATCCAAATCAATCTCCCCTTTGTTGGAGAAATTGTGGCTCCACAGGAATGCTCCCTCATGTTTGGTTGTATTGCCCATTTTAACCCTCCCTTACTCTATCCAAAATGAAAACAAAAAGTTTTGCCTGTAGTTCTGCTGCTTGTTAAAATTGAGAAACAAATTATCTTATTCAGTAAAAATATCATAATCTTAATTGCAGTAACCAATAAAAAACATTGAAGATGTATCTTCTACTGGACTGGCCATAGTGATTTTGTTTAGTTGTAATTGGGTACAACAATTAGGCACAATAACTCTTTATTTAATAGGGTCAATTATCTCAAAATGTGAGGAAGACAGAGATCAAGACAACTGGTAAATTTATTTTATTCTTGACAGGGAAGCAATAAATAAAATTGTCAGATTTTAGGCTTATTGTTGCGTTTGAAAGCAGTTTGAAAATCATGCCAAAAAGCTGTCTTTTATTTAAGGATAATGATCATATGAAGCCATTTTTTACCACATAGCTGTTTGGCTCCTTTTTAAGTCATAATGATAATAGAAATCACCCAAATGGCCCTGATCAAAAGTTTACATACCCTGGAATGTTTGGCCTTGGTACACACACACAAGGTGACACACACAGATTAAATTTGCAATTAAAGGTTAATTTCCCACATTTGTGGCTTTTTAAATTGCAATTAGTGTCTGTGTATAAATAGTCAATAAGTTTGTTAGCTCTTACTTGGATGCACTGAGCAGGCTAGATACTGAGCCATAGGGATAAGAAAAGAACTGTTGAAAGACACATGTAACAAGGTAATTGAACTTTATAAATATGGAAAAGGATATCAAAATATTTCCAAAGATTGAATATGCCAGTCAGTACTGTTCAATCACTTATTAAGAAGTGGAAAATCTTTTGATACCAAGCCAAGGACAGGTAGACCAAGAAAGATTGCAGCCACAACTGCCAGAAAAAATGTTCGGGATACAAAGAAAGACCCACAGGTAACCTCAGGTGAAATACAGGCTGCTCTGGACAATGTGGTTGTTTTGGAGGAGCACAATACAACAATACCAGAAAACAAATTAAGCTGCATGGTTGAGCTGCCAGAAAGAAGCCTTTTCTGCTCCAGTGCCACAAAAAAAGCCCTGTGAAGTGTGTCAAGGTGTTGTCAGGCATATTGTAACTAGGATTTTTTGTGGCATCAGCACAGCTGAACCATGCAGCTCATTTTTGTTCAAGTATCATCGTATTGTGCTTTTTAAAAACAACCATGCCATCTTTTTCTAGAGAAGTCTTTATTTCTCCTCAGGTTACCTGTGGGTTTTTCTTTGCATCCCGAACACTTCTTCTGGCAGTTGTGGCTGCAATCTTTTTTGGCCTATCTGTACTTGGCTTGGTATCAAAAGATCCTTTAATTTTCCACTTCTTAATAAGTGATTGAACAGTACTGACTGGAATATTCAAGGCTTTGGACATCTTTTTATATCCCTTTCCATTTTTATAAAGTTCCATTATCTTGTTACGCAGTTCTTTTGACATTTCTTTTCTGATTCCCATGACTCAGTGCATCCACGTGAGAGCAAACAAACTCTTTGACTATTTATACACAGGCACTAATTGCAACTTAAAAAGATACAGATGTGGGAAATTACCTTTAACTGCCATTTTAACCCGTGTGTTTCACCTTCTGTGTCTGTCCAAAGGCCAAACATTCCAGGGGATGGAAACTTTTGATCATGGCCATTTGGGTGATTTCTGCTATCATTATGATTTAAAAAAGAGCCAAACAACTATGTGATAATAATTGGCTTCATATAATGACTATCCTTAGATAAAAAGACAGTTTTTTTGCATAACCAGTCATATTTTCAATATAAATGCCAACATTTCACAATTTCTGCCAGGGGATGCAAACACTTTAGCACAACTGTATACATCATTGTTACTTAAACTGAACTAAATACATTGCAAAGATATTATCAAAGTTTTTTTTTTTGAAGATCCTAACCTTTATCTATTCAAAAGAAATTGCTGCTTGTTTTACATGTCCTTCTTCTTTTCTTTATTTCTAACCCCCCGGTCACATCAAGCCCAACTTTGAAATCGTGCGACTTACAGTGAAGTCGCATGATTTAAAAGTCGGGTGAGATGCCGATTTCAGGTGCGATTTGCACGACATCTGACACAGATGTCTATGCAAATTGCACCAAAAGTAGTACATGTACTACTTTAGAAATCGGTGTGACTCTGACCAAGTTGGAACCACACCAATTTGACCGCTCTAATAGGGTGAACTTGGCATACAATTTGCAAGTCACATGGCATGCAAATCGCACCAGATGTGACCAGGGTGTAAATGGGAGAGTAAGTCTTCATTATAGCCGCCATGTGCAGTAACCTAATGAGAAAAGTTGCAACATTTGCATCACTTTAGAAGTAGATGAGTCATAAAGGGTCTGTCTCCAAAAATGAAATGTCTGTTGCAGGGGATGCTTATAACTGAGAAAAACAATGAGCCAATCACACAAGCAGAAATTAGTTTTCTGAAGACAATCTGTATATTAAAGCGAAGTTCCAGTCACACTGTGAAAAACTAAAAGTCAGCAGCTACAAAAACTGTAGCTGCTGACTTTTAAAAAACAGCCACTCACCTGTCTCTTGAACCCGTGGTGTCTCCTCCCCCCCCCCCCGCAGCCCAGTTCATCTGCCAGCCTGTGTTCCCGGCGCCAGCGCTGTGCTTTCTGAATGGTCCCGTAGTCTTCTGAGACCTTTCACGTGTCTCAGAAAAATACAGGGGGGGGGGGACAACTTCTGCTTCCGATCGCAGCGGAAGTAGGAGCAGGTGCCTGTCAATTTTGGGTACCCGCTCCCCCCCACTCCCCAAAGATGCCAATCCTTAATAGGGAGCAGGGGACCAATCTTTAAAGCAGAAATTCCCCTTTTGGGTGGAGCTCCGCTTTAAGAATACAAAGGAGGTTCTGATTTTGGTTACAATTGTATTGTTTTCTGGCTATGTAAATGATGACTATATGTTTGCTATACACTAGCTGTTGTGCTGATGACTAAAAGGGGCAAAAAGGAATGTTTGCATGACTTCACTTAGGAAAAGGCTTAGATATTCATTTCTGGGTTTTGTGCTGGAAGTGAAAAGTACAGTATGTCATCAGCAAACCAAGGATCTCCAGAACGGGCCCAAAGCTTTATTCAGCAATCACATCATAGTGTTTCGAAACCTCACAGGATCCCTTCATGAGGCATGTGACGCCAGAAATTGACTACTGTAAAATTTCTACTGTATCACCTGCTGTCTCTTAATTCAATTAGTAAAACATCTGTCTGTACTATTTGTCTCTAGTACATTTTGGCCTATTATCCCTGAATAAAAGCTACTGGCCAGATTTACACTGATGTTTCATCTGAAGTCTTCCAATTCTAATTGCGAGCCCAAAAGAAATTGGGCAGCAGCAGGACAGTTTTGCATCAGCTAGAACAGGGACAGCCAAAGTTAACTACTGGACATTTCTATCTGCAGGTCTGTAACCATTGCAGGAAAAAGCATGTGTTGCTGCTAAACCTGTATTTAAAAAAATTATAGTTTTTCCAAAATAAAATAATTCTGACTGGGGTGCTGCTGCTCTATGTAAGCAAAGCTAATAGTAAAAGAAAAAATCAATTCCACAGCAAAATATGTGCTGCTTGTGTACGCTGTCACTCAAAATTTTACTGTGCATTAAAATTGTATTGTTTCATAACATTATATACAGCTTTAAGGATGAATTCCAAGAATTCAGCCACTTTATAAAATGTTCTGGTTACTAGGGGTTAAGTACAACAAGGTGCTTACCTCCCTATTGACCTTTCTCTTTAACCACTTGCCCTCCTGAGGATTTACCCCCTTTCCCGACCAGGCCTTTTTTTTGCTATTCTATACTATTGTATAGCGCTATAAACAAAAATTTTTTTTAAAAATCCAATATTTTTTACTTTTGGCTATACAAAATATATTGTAAACTCAATGTTAGTCATACATTTAGGCCAAAATGTATTCTGCTACATGTTTTTGGTAAAAAAAAAACCCAATAAGTGTATATTGATTGCTTTGTGTGAAAATTATAGTGTCTACAAACTATGGTATAGATACTGCAATTTACGCCATTTTTTGCTATACAGCGCTGCAATTGAGCGGGCACAGCTCCAAAAAATCAAGGGAAGTAGTTAAATTTACTGTTTCCGCCTGAATTCCAGGTTGGTCAGTGAATGGGGAAAGTATGGGTGTTGCAGAATTAGTGGGCTGCCAATCAGGATTTGCAAGCACATTCGGAAGGATACTAGGGGCTCTACGGGCCAGTCTGCAAATTCTTTGGAGATGTGGGACCATACCGCACCAGCTTGTACTGCACTTATGGGACTTGCCACGTTACCAAGTGATACTGTAATGCTGGTATTTATAAGACCAGGATGTACTAGACTGCTAAGCTCTCCAGTTCACCAAAAGGTAGTGTGGCACAAGTACTGGCACTCTGCTGCATATGAGAGTCATCATGTGATTTTAACATTTCAGCAACCTGGGAACGGGGTCGGGTATGCCTGACCTTAGCAGGGACCTCTTCTCCCTCGTCCGAGCTATCTGTCAGGGTGCTGCTGCTGTCTACAGGTTCGTATTCTGAGGCTAATTGTGTCAGTGAGTCTTCTCCTTCGCTCTTACCTGACATGCTCAGAATCCTGTAGGCCTCTCCACAAGAGTACCTTTCGTTTGACATTTTGGGGACTGTCAGGGACTGCTTGAATGCTACAAAAAAATTTACCAGCAAGTGCTAACAGAGATCAGACTTGATTCTGCAAACACTGCCATTTTGTGTCCAATGTGTCAAGTGACAGTGACCTACTGACACTGCACTTGCTGGGGGAGAAGGGGGGAAGTATAGGGGCTAAACACAGGTGCTGGCATGTTCTGGGGCTGATCCCTCTAATGCTGCATTTTTGGGGACACTACACTAATGTGAACGCTGGTATAGTGCTGATCTGATCAAAGATATTGATCCGTTCAGACACTATACTAGCAATGGAGGTATATTGTGTATATGTGCGTGTTACTGGCAAACAAGGGGTTAAATGTGATGACTGGTGTAATGACGGGCAATCTGACACTATCTGGGAGGGACGGTAACTAATGCTAACACTATTTGAAGTCCCCGACGACACTAATACAGAGATCAGCAAAAAATCTGTACACTGTACTAATGACACTGATGACAGGGTAGTGAAGGGGTTAACTGGGGAGGGGGAGCGATCAAGCGGTTAAGTGTGTCCTAAAATGTTCTAACTGTGTGCAAGTTTGCTGCTTGTACTCACTGTGTATTGTTTCTTTTCTCTCTGGGACAGAATGTTCCCAGAGTAAGAAGATTTCATCATTTCCTGTACCTGTGTAAGTGTAAACACAGGTACAGGAAGATCCCTGATAGGACAGGGATCGATCATCTGATTTAGGCCAAATATCATTGGCCTAAATTGGATGATTGATCCCTTGGGGATCAAATCACAGCACCCATGGGTCTGCGGGGCGTGCGCCCCTCCAGCCCAGGAACACCGCGGGAACGCGACTATACATGATTTTGTGCACTCATGCTGCCCAGTTAATTTAATGTTATTTGTTTTTTATTGAGTGCTGGGAGCCTACCTACCTATACTTTTTGCGCTCCAATGCTGGACCTTCTGGCCTCAGCTCCTACAGCTGCTGAGTCATAGACTTCAGTTGGATTTGCCTCTATGTTAGGATTCACCGAACTGTGGACAAGATTCGCCAAACCCTTGGCAGATTTGCCCATCACTGGTTAAGACCCTATAATCACTTGCAATTTATAAATGAATACGTCTGAAAGAGGTAATTTTCAAGAAATCAAGACCCTTTATATTTATTATTGTTTTAACAAGGTTATGTTCCAGTGGAATTTTACCAATAGCCCTCTAGGTGGTGCACCCTAGTTAGAACTTCAGCCAAATTTCTGTGTTTTTTTTTCTTAATCCAAGAAAACCAGATGCTAAAGTTCAGTAAGCAATGTATACCTGATTTATGGCAGAGCACGCACTATGGAGTGGGTTTTTTAATTTTATTAGGTTAGTGTAATTTAATAGTATGACATGTTATATGTCCATTCTTTCTCTATTTCCTAACTCACATTTAAAACCTTTTCCTAAGAAAAAGGAAAATATTATAATTTTAGCCTGCATAACATCGCACATATCTAAAGCAGCATATACAATTTTGCCCTCTGAGTTCTCACTTGATATTGATTAGAACGTCGAAGAATCCCATTTTCACCCAATATGAACTTTCACTGTTTAGTGCAATGCTGCGTGTTTAAAAAACTCCAATCTAAACAGAACATTTGTATAGTTTTTGATGACATAGCTGTTAAAGTTTCAATATACAGTATAACCTATTCACAATTCTGTCCTGGATTTTAAAGCAGGTAGGACTGCTAATATATAGCTGAGCTGGTTTTCTGAACCAAGCAAAAAACATTTTTTTCTGTGTCTGCCTTGCTTTAACTACCAGCGTATAATACCCCTCCATTACCAAGCCATTTTTCAGCGCTGTGATAGTTCAACTGACAATTACTCTGTCATGCAAAACTAAACCCAAATGAGTTTTATTAAAAAAAACATTTTTTTTGAGACAGAGCTTTAATTCGGTGGTATTTAAAAAACACTGAGTTTTACTTTTTACTATAAAAAGAAAAAAAGACCAAAGATTTTGAAAAAAAAAAACAGTTTCCCTTACTTTGTGTTAAAATAAAAATGCCAGGGATGGCGCTCATAAGCAGCACCCATGATGGCCACTCGGTAGGACCGCTCCTCGCCCAGCGAGCACATTGGCCACAGGTTTCACACCTGCAATCCCACTTCCCTTACAAATGGGCTTCCTCTTCCCTGGAATACTTGGGCATTCGCCTGACCCCCCACTTATGGCTCTTTGTTTACTGCAAGCACTCCACTTCGGAACTTGCGGCCTACCCACTGGAGGCTGCAAATGGATCCCCGGCCTCAATTTTGGGCCTGACGCCGCTGCTGCCCGTAGGTAAACCGGAGCCCGCGGATGAGATGGACATTGAGCCAGGGGCACCCCTGCAATGCCCTGCACCGACCCTGTGAGATGCAGAGCTCCTGGATTGTTTCAAGTTGATGCTGCAGACTGAGTTGTCCTCCACTAGTTCCAAAATGGCGGAATGCCTCTCAGGAGAAATCAGGGAGCTAGACAACTGGACAAACGATCTCGAAGATAAAATGGATGCTGCGGCCATGGTCATTGAAAGCCATGAGCAGGACCTTTGCGACCTTAAGAAAGAATTGGCGGATGCGCTGCTCTGGCTTAAAGATTTCGAGAACCGCTCCCGCTGCGGTAACTTGCGCTTACGGGGTATTCCAGAATCCGTCATGGATCTCACCTCAACCTCTACAGCCCTGTTTCAGGAGCTGACCCCTGCCATTCCAATTGACCGTCTCAAATATGACCGCATACATAATGCATTGGGTCCCAAATGGAGGGGTTTCCAAGAGACGTTATTATCAAGCGGGTGGCAATTAATGCAGGTGTTACTGTATCAGAAGTCAAATCTTTATGGTCCACCATGGTCCTGAATCCTGGCGGCTTTTCAGGTCTCTATTACAAGAAATTTGCAATCCTGCTGGTGCCCTTTTTGCCTGGTTATTTTAATGAATTGCAACAGGGTTCTCTGCCTTCTCCGGGCACTCTTAGAGGTCATATCACAATTATTCCTAAGACAACGGAAGACGTCCAGGAACCACAAGCCTTTCGGCCCATTTCTCTTCTTAATAAGGATCTGAAGATACTGGGCAAGATTCTCAGTCTTTGTATCAATAAATATTTGTGGAGTCTGGTCCACAGGAACCAGCTGGGATTCGTCCCTGGGAGGCAGGCGGGTGATAATGTTCGTAAAGTTGTTCATCATATACACCTTCTACAACAGTGCAAAATTCTGGGATTTCCATTGTCTATTTCTCTGATCCTTTCCCATTTGGCGAGGGACGAGACAGGAATGCCCCTTGTTTCCAGCGCTCTTTGTCCTGGTGCTTGAGCCACTGGCTTTGGCGCTCCAGGCGGATTGTAATATTACGGGTGTCCCTTACGCGGGACAGGAATTTAAGTTGAACCTTTTTGCAGACAATGCCCTCTAGACTCTCACTAATCTATTGACAACGTTGCAAACTTACAACGAGTCCTTGCGTGTTTTTCGTTGATCTCGGGTCTCTGTATTAATTTGGACAAGACTGTCACTCTCATTATCACTTTGGCACAGATTTGGTTTCACACCTGCAATCCCACTTCCCTTACAAATGGGCTTCCTCTTCCCTAGAATACTTGGGCATTCGCCTGACCCCCACTTATGGCTCTTTGTTTACTGCAAATTATTATCCATTGCTTTGCACTATGTCCTCCCTTATGCAGTCTTGGCAATTCCCGTACATGTCCTGGATTGGACAGGTTAATTTGGTGAAAATGACTATCCTGCCTAAATTGTTGTATTATTTTCGCACCCTCCCAGTGTGGGTTCCTTCTCATTTTCTCCGGTTACTTCAGGCGAGGATTATGCAATTTATCTGGACTGACAGATGCCCCAGAGTCTCCAGAAACACACTTTTTACCCATAAACTGAAGGCAGGTCTTGGGGTGCCTAATGTAGCTAAGTACTACCAGGCAAGCCAGATTTCCCCCATGTCTATGCTTCCTCTGGTTTTCCCCTCTGGGTCCTTTTGGAACTGTCTAACTGTGCCCCCATTGCGACGTCGATGCTTTTATGGCTCCCCCTGGCCCAACGCCCACAGACATTGAGCCCCATTTTGCTTCACAGCCTACGAGTGTGGAATTCGGTACCCTACTCTAGTGGCTTGATGTCACCCTTTCTGCCCTTGCTCCCGATTATCAATAATCCTTTTTTTCCACTGGGTTTGGATCAGCCAGGGGCGTTCTCTTGGTTGGTGGCCAACGTTTTTTCCCAGAACTCTCTTTGGGAATCATGGGATATCCCTCAGGCAGAATTTCTCCATTACCTTCATGTGCATTAGTGACTGACCTCACTGCATGGCAATTCTGCCTTTCCATATCAGAAATCTGCCTCTGAACAGCTTTGCCAACAGTAGCCAGGTGCCCCGGGTCTTGTTTCCCTACTCTATGCATCCTTGAATAGGCGTCCAATGCGTAATTCTCTATCATATGTTGTCCAGTGAGAGCGTGACTTGGGGATGGTCATGGATCTGGAGGACTGGAATAAGGCCTGGTCGTTTGTAGTTAAATGTTCATTTAATACAGCCATGCTGGAGGCGACATACAAAGTACTGTTTTGTTGGTATTGGGTCCCGGCTCGTATAGCCCAGGTGAACCCTGCCTATAGTGATTGCTGCTTTAGGGGTTGCGGCCATCGTGGAGATGTGTTGCATGTATGGTGGTCATGTCTGAGACTGCTTCATATTTAGTCTCGTGTCTTTAGCCTTCTTTGCACCTTGTTCCATCTCTCCATACACTGAGAGACTCGGTATGCTTTGCTTCATTGTCCCATACCGGGCCTGTTGGCTCATCAGTAGAAGTTGGCTTCCTATCTGTTTCAATTGGCTTCTAGAACAATTGCCCAGGCATGGAAAAGCCTGTCTGTCACTCTTCAGGGGGTGCGGGACCTTATGACTGTTCTGATGCTCAATGAACAGATGTTGAGTATCCGTAATGACTCCCAACGAAAATTTTTGAAAATATGAGAGCCGTGGTTGACATATATTTTTCCCACGCTCACCCCGGCTAGTCTGGGTTTATGAAGTTGTATGGTAATGGTGTTTCCCTGCCTCTGGTCTTTTTTTCTTCTTCCTTCTTTACTCTTTTTTCCTCTTTCTTTTTTGTTTGATTACGTGAGGAGATAGATATTTGCCTTTGGCTGGAAATTTTTGTTGGTGTTATATTGCTGTTTCTGTATTTTATGTGCTATTGATAACCCCTACATGGGTGCGCCTCTTGCATTGTTGGAGTTACAGTACTGTGTCTTTATTTTTTATGTACCATTGATAAGGGCATGTCTTTTGTTCTAATCCTTCTTGTTAAATTGTTTACAAAAGTTAGTAAAAACCATTGAAATACTAAATAAAAATGCCAGAACAGTACAAAAACCACCATAATAACCCTTTTTCAGAAAGTAGACACCCCAAGGTGATCTCATTTAATTGCAAACATTTATTGGAAATTAAGAAACATTGAAGGGTATTGAGGGGTTTACACACAAAGCTTGGTAAAGGTGCACCATGTATAATAAAGTGATTCTAAAAAAAAAAGCTCTCTTTTTTGGAAAAGAAAAAAAACTCCTGCTCCCTTGTCCTGGGATTTGATTGATAGCAGCAGAAGCCAATGGTTCCCACTGTTATCAATCTGCTCTGTGAGGAGGGAGAGAGAGGATACAGCCACTGCTCTCATGCACGCTTGATTGAGATCTGGCTCAGGTAAGTATAAGAGGGGTCCGGGGGGGGGATCTGCATATAGAAGTTTTTTTTACCTTAATGCATAGAATGTACTAAGGTGAAAAAAAATTGATTTTTCTAGACACTGTGGGACTATATTTATGCATATTTTTGATCAGATTTTTACACTTTTTGGGGTTAAAGTGTTTGCATGCGTTTTAGGATATTTATTTTTGTGTATATTTAGGGATACCGTATAATTATATTTATTATATAAAGTATAAGAGGGGTCTGGGGGGGGATCTGCATATAGAAGTTTTTTTTTACCTTAATGCATAGAATGTACTAAGGTGAAAAAAAAACCTTTAGCCTTTAGAATCACTTTAAATGTACATGTTGTACAAAGAGGAAATGAAGGGATTAATGTACTTGTCACATGTAGTAGCATCATGGAGATGAAGGGGTTAATGTTCAGATGTGCACGATAAGAAAGGTGAAAGGGTTAATATACAGGTCACATGAAGACAGCATAGAGATAGTATGTGTGAGAGAGGAGGGGGGCATGAAAAGGTTAATAAAATTGATCCCTGTGCCCACTGATAATTACACAATCTCTCTCCTATTGTTGAAGGGGAGAGATCAGCACAGTAAACAGTTCCATGTGATAGCTGTGATGACCAATCACAGCAATCACATGGTACCTAGCCCCTTGAATTGTTTGGGTACAGTGTCTTTGTGTACACAGCCAGCAGACTGCCTGCCTGACGGCTATTTATCCAGTGGTGTTCTTGAATGTTACTGGGTAAACAGGTCCGCTGATCTGCCGTACGGGAGTATAAAAAGGGTTAAAGACAAAACTACTCTGCTTTATAGTGAATTGGTAAGTGGTATTTTGGATCATTTTGAATTAGTTCACTATTACGCCAAGCAAAATAGGTATTCGAATAAAGGTATGAAAAACTGAATGAAATAGAGAACATTTTCCAATATTTCAGCTCTGTTGACTATAGGCTAAAGACTATACAGATTTTTCTTCTTAGTTAGATTATTGGAATAATTATTTGAAAAAATCACATTAAGGGAAAGTATAGGTATATGGCTAACGAGAGAGGATCTGTGCTGGCTAAACAGGAGTCACAACTGAGTTTTGCAAAAGGCCAAACTTTTTTTGTGCTCACTTTATCTGGGTTCACACTAACCCCCGGTTCACATATATGTTGCCTTGTGGGCCTCGTTCTGCAAGGGCACGAGAGTCTATTCATTTCAATGGACTCCCTAGCCCGTGACATGCAGGGAAGAAGTCCCTGCACATCTTTGGAAACCTCAGTTCCCAGTACGACTGCGTTTTCCATTGTGGGCTACGTACCATTAGAACTAATGGCACCTGCCCGCAGGTCCGTATTTCTCTGTGCGAGTGGGGTGGCTGTACAAATTTTTTTGCGGATCTGCAGCCACACCACCCGCACAAATGTGAACCAAGGGTAAAGCGGACAGCTGCCGGAGCTCTTTATCTGTCTGGCAGCTGTCTGCTCCCAACTGCACTAGAGGGCAGTGTGGTGAGCTATTCAGTGCATCACATGACTCCCCTTCTTTATATTTTGGACAAACTTTATTTGAAACGTACAAAACGTACATCATTTCATTCATGGCGCTGTACAGCAGCATGATGCATTGTGTTGCTGTACATTGCCATGCGATTCTGTACAGTGCACTGTGATAAAATGTAGCATGTCTGCACTCTGCACCGCAGCTCCAAACTGTGTTGCAGTGTGAATGGGACAAACAGGAAACAATTGTTTTCTATGTGTTCTTGTAGTGACAGGCACTTTACAATACAGGAACATGTCTGTAACCACACAATGCGTGAATAGCTCCTTAATCACACAACACTGTCCAGTAGCACAAGCTGCACAATTAACTGTTCACAGGTGTATTATTGCACATCTATGTATCTTGCACCATAGGACTAAGTTGTCTGTGACTTATCATAAGTCCATTAACAAGCAATGGTGAGTTTTGGTTGTGAAGATAACTTTTATCAGGTCTTGAGCTTTATGTTCATCATGCGTTATGTGAAACAGAAGACTCTGTACCATAACCCTTCAAAACACTATAATAAAGCGTGGTTTAATTAATTGATCATGCATATTTTATTTAATGAGGCAAGCTATACTAAGCAGGTTAATGTGTTTGCTTTCATATAAAATTTAAATGGTCAATTAACTCACATTAAATAATTGGCTTTATTAAGAATAAAGCTGCAACATGTTGTGATATGATTGTTGTTATTACTGGTATTACTTTAGCTATTTTAGAAGTATCTCCAAACATTTAGTGTACCCTTTAAAATATACCACTAATTCACCTTATTCAGTACTAAACTGGGTTAATGCTCCATTGATTTTATTTATTACAGGTACTTATATAGCGCCATTCAGGGCTATTTTTCTCCAAAAATAGGTGCAGGTACTCTCCACTCCCCTAAGTCACCCCTTGTCCCGATCAACTTCTGAGCACGTTGCTCGTCTCTGCCTCCTATCCATCTCCCAGTTCTTCTCCTTTAAGAGAATACAGCACCAAGTATCACTTTGTGATGTTAAGTAATTTGTATGGAATTGGTTAAATATAATAGAACCCCCCCAGCAACAATACTCCCCCAGGAACAAAATACACCCCCCAGAAGCAATAGTCCCTCCCCCAGGAAACAAAATAAACTCCAATAACAATAGATCCTTTTCAGCAACAATAGTTGCTCCCCCAAGACCAAAACACATCCGAGCAACAATAGGACTTTTTCAGCAACAATGGTCCCTTTCCCCAGGAATAAAATATACCCCCAGCAACAACAGATCCATTTCAAGCAACAATAGTTCCCCCCCCCCCAGGAAAAGATTTCACCCCCAGCAACAATAGATCTGCCCCAGCAACAATAGACCTTCCTAATGGCAACAATAGACTCCCCAGCAGCCAGCAATAGTAGAATCACCCAAACAATCCACTCACCCAGAGAGACAAAAGACTCCCTACACCCTCCAGCTACAATAGGTCCTGAGCACCAATATTCCCTTCAGCACACCCCAGCCAACTTTGCCAGTACATACATTCTTTGCTGGAGGTGCTGGATGTGCCGGAACTGCATTCCCCCGCTGAAAAAAGAAAACCCTGGTGCCATCAATTTATGCAATACTTTACATATACTGTATATTGTACAATCACATTAAACCCTGTCCTCAAGTGGTGTACAATCTAAGGTCCCTAACTCACATTCATACATACACATACTAGGGCCAATTTAGACAAGATCAAATTAACCTACCAGCATGTCTTTGGAGTGTGCGAGTACCCGTAGGAAACCCAAGCAGGCACAGAGAGAACATGCAAACTCAAAGCAGCTAGTGTCATGGTTGGGATTCAAGCCAATGATCCTAGTGCTGCTAGTTGATAGACAAATACAAGTAAAAAGTGAGTTTCCCTGTCTTTGTGCATTCTATAGGTACTGGTGTAGCGCTACCCCTTTAGAAGCTGCTGAGAATTTTTGGGTTTCCTTTCTGTTCTGAGCTGGATTTGGAAGCACAACCCCCGCTGTCACCACTGAAAAACCTTGACCAGGAGAATACCCTGGCCCTGGAACACAAAGTAATCAAATAGTTTAAGCTGAACGCTGAACCAGTATTTTGATTGTATTGAGATCAGAGAAATGGTGTAAACACAAAAGAAATAACAGTAATTGTGCACAGCTGTTAGACACTTTGCAAGGCTCAGTCAAAATGATCAAACACAGTACCCTTTAAAACAAACCCAAAATATCCTGCAGCACATGAGTTTAAATGCCAATCCCCATGCTGAGATATCTTCCCTCAAAATGAGTCGTAGTACGGTTATCAAGTATTTGGGCTAACTCACTTTTGGATTTTCAGTTGTCTGGGAACAGGGTTTAACTAGAGGATGAATATACAGTTGTCAATGTCCCCTTCGATATCACCACAGAATAAAAAAAAGAACTCTTCTGCACAGTTGTTGGGGCCCTAAAGAGTGCACATTAAGGTTGAGGTCCTTTTTGGTTGAGAGCAAGATTTGTTGATGAAGGAAACACAGTAGTGGGAAAAATTTCTCCTCTGACTGATGGTGGCAAAGTTAGAGAAATGGTCCCTAAGTGGAAGTGGGTGAAGGCAAGGATCAGTATATATGAAGAAGGGGTGAGAGTTGACTCCAAAAGAATTTGTATTCCAATACATGGGGAATTGACTTGATGAAGCAAGCTCTTCTGTGGCTATAATATGTTGGAGATGAGGCAATAACAGTGCTGCTATCCTCCAAGACACTTGTGCTGCAGGAGCAGTCCTGCATTCAGAGCAATAGGAGGGGGCACAGGCCTCAATACTGATTTTGGCTAATAGCCTGTGTAGCACATGGTAAACTGTGATGCAAAGTGTGCTGCACTGATATACCTGAGAAAAGAACAGGATATCTGGTAACTGAGGACAATTTGGGTCGTGGAACCCTCTCACTAAGTCTGCAATTTTGGTGTAGTGAAGAACTCTTTTGGTCTCTTGGTAGGGGTGCTCCCTGATCTGGGCATGATTCCACAATTTGTAGGCCTGTACAGTCATCTCTCCTGCTTGTCTTTAAGCCAGCTATCTGTAATCCTTCCTTCAAGGTCTCCACTGCATCCTGATCTGGTCTAGGCCCACTGAGCCCCGGAACAGCCTCCAGCACAAATCCTCATTTTCTCACAGTCTCTCTCCTCCCTCAGGGAAGTTCCCGGGCTTTTGGTTACAAAGGCTCCAGCCCCTTTGCCAGCTCCTCTGGGAAATGTAGTTTCAGTCTGTCTGTGCACAACAGTTGTGCCTTCAGCATACAAGTTCAGTAATGCTTTCTATAAAGTACTCAAGTCTGTAATAGATAAACAGCGGAACACTGCTATCTTATGGTTAATCAACATTCTGCAAACAGTAACAGTGCAGTGTGTTACCCTGGATTTCACAATGCAACTGCTCAGATGGGCAGCCTAAAAATAAGTACAGATTTATTGCTAAGTTTTACCAGAAATATCCCACTGTAAGGGATAGGAGTTATACTGGGAGGTAAGAACTTACCAGTTCTGATACTTAGGGTGTTGTGTCTTGGGTCAGATAGTTACTTTTGGAAGTTTAAAATTGTTGACTTATACAACTTAACAAATCTGTAGGTTAATTTCCTATATCACATGGTTGTATGCTGAGAGAACATGAATCTATTTTACAACTAGAACGCACAACTGTGCATCTCCCTAGTTCTAGGACAGAAATTTCATTAATAGCAGCTGGTGTGCTCTTATGAATATATGATCACCATAACAGCCAATCATGATGAGCACATGGGGTTTGTTTACAAACAAAACCTGCTGACTTCAGCTGTCACCAGTGAGAGGCACAATGACAGTTGAAGCTTTCAAAATGCAAATGTGTAAAATAATGAAAAGACAAGTTTTTAAAGTGGAACTAAATCCTCCTCTTGTGGTTCCGTCAAGGAAGCTGCCATCTTAGTCTCTGTTTGATCTTAAACTGCCATGATGGTGTACATGTGATCAGTTATGACACCAGCCATTCAATGGGTTTACAGTTTGGTTGAGAGCACAAGCAAACGTGACAGTTACATTCCCAGCACATGTCCGGAATGTGACTGATTTTTAAAAACTGTTAAATCAGTGGGTTTGGGTCCCTTTTAAATGTTTGTGCATTTGTCAGCTTATAATTTAAAAAACATAATTGTGGTATTTATTGAACCAGGGTGCCAAATAAAACCCTTTAATTTGTCCTAAAAGCAATGCTAAAATAAAGTAGGCATGCTATTTAGCTATACAGCTTTTTGTCAATGGTCCTGGTATCTAGGTTTTAATGACTTCTTGACATGAAAGGTTAAGTCATATTAAGTCATGTTCATATGGTCATATTATGTCATCTTCATAAATGCTATACATCTGGAGTGTGATAAGTTTATAGGTTGTGAATATAAATCCCATTCTTTTTACTGACAGTGTCAATTCTGTCATACCAGGCCTATTGCCAGATGTACTTTCAAATGGTGCTCGTCACATATTGACTTTTGCATCCTACATTTGTTCCTGCATCAAGTCATCATCAGTCCATTTCCCCATCGTGTCTGATATTTCCTAAATCGTGTGTGGGTGTATACCATAGTATGACTTAATGCGGACATTATACTGTACAGTAGTATAATATATAGTATATACTTCAAAAGATGTTAAAATAGATCTAGACCTAATTGCTACAATTTCACATAATCTTTAACATGCTAATGTAATTTCAAAAGTTGTGTTAAATCTTTTTTTGGAACTATACAGCTTTCATTAAAGGAATACCTGGTGATTCTCTGATGAAAGACGTTGTTCAAGCTCTGTCTCCCAGTTGTTCTTTTGTGTTGCCACCCCATCACATGAACGTCTGTTGGAAGCTTACAACTGACAATGTCAACACACATTACACAGGCATGGTCCACCATGGTTTTCTTCAAGAAGCTGGTCCTGGGCAATTATGTGCAGTTGATGCCATTGACCTAATGAAACCGTGTGGCCAAATTTGGTCAATGATGTAATGAATATCCCAGCCCCTTGGTGTAGATACAGTTGCAAGGTGGAGAATCTTCTGGCCCCATCTGATTGGCTCTGCACTGATATAGCTTTCTTCTGGATTTAGACCAAACCCAAGCTCATCCTTATTTCTGTGTTAGCAATCCAATGCATTCCAATAGGGGTTACATCTACTCTTTTTGTAGACAACTTACATATGTATACATCCTGGGTGGCAATCCGGTGATTGTCTTTCCAGTAAAAGTGATCCAAGTGGCTTTACAGCCACACAATCAGTTCTACAGCACTCAGAACAGCCCCCCCTCCTCCAGCCTTTACCCTGTCGCCATTCTCAGGCTCTCCCATTCCACAGGGGAGCCAGGGACCACTGTAAGTATTTGGGTCAGCTGCACACAGTGGAGATGGAAGAACATTCATTCTTTGATCTCTTCTGTGACGAATGAATCCAATTAATTTCTCACAGTGTGCATTAGAAGCCACAGCAAATCAGAAAAAGCATGCCTCATTTCCTGGCTGAAGGACATTTAACATCATTTACAACATCATCACAACATCATCATTTAGTTTACTCCTTTCTTTCCCAGTCTAACTGATTAACAAGCTTCAGGTCTGTAAATAAACTGTGATAATGCTGGTAGCCACACCCCACAACATTTTTGATTCCACTGTAGTGCAAGCAGGTACAGCCTTCATGAGAGTGGCAACTCTGCTCTGAATCCAAGAGCAATGCAGTATTGTTGCCACCCTATCAAAAGAATTTGCATTAGGAGAACTTTGTGGCAGGATAACCAGGTATTTGTGGGAGTTTATAGGGGGACAGAGGGAAACTGTAAGTAAAGATATACTTAAGGGCGCATGCGCGGCCAGGGACGATGGCGGCTGCATTCTATCTGAGCTCCACTCATCCCCGGCCAGCGCGGACTCACCTGCTACACGCCACTGCTTCCCTACTAATAAGGGTGAGTCCCACCCACTTGGCACCCGGCCCGGCTCCAGGGAGAGACCTGTATGGGGAAGATAGGGCGCTGGAAGCCCCCCTCCCCGCAGCCACCGGATTCGCGGCCCTCGCCGCTTCCGGCGGTTCCTGTCCAGGCCGCAATCCCCGGCTTCCAGTATGCCCAGGAACCCAGGGAGAGATCCCGGCCCCCCGGTGGTCACGGAGGGTACTGCACCTTCATGCCTGTCAGCTTCCATGTCTGCCTCTGCCCTGACTCAGCCCCAGATGGAGGACTCTGATCCCCATAATATAACTGGGGATCCCCAGCATATAACTGGGAGGGCAGCAGAATACTCTGCATCGGGAAATCATCCTCCCTCCACCCAGATATCTCAGCAAACCATACCGTCTCCTTCCCTCACACTTTCAGCGCTAGATGACAAGTTGCAAATTTTTCTGCGCAATATTACCGCATCCATATCCGCTGAAATTGGAAAGCTGGCATTAGATCTCAGAGGGGAAATAACTCAGATTGGAGATCGCACGGATAAATTGGAGACTGAGTTTGATGATTTGGTGCAATACGTTCATGTTTTGGAAGAGGATAACGCATATTTGAAGCATTCCATGTCCCAAATGCAACTCCAGCAAGAAGACTTAGAAAACCGGGAACGGCGCCAAAATATCCGTATACGCGGTATGTCCGAATCTATCGCTGATGCGCAATTGCACCGTCACCTTCTGTCCTTCTTTAGCGCAACTGTTCCATTGGTTCCGGAAACGGATTGGCGAATGGACAGGGCTCATCGCTCACTGGGCCCAAAACCTGTCGAAGGCACCAGACCACGCGACGTCATAGTTCGCTTCCACTTTTTTCAGAGCAAAGAAGCCTTATTATCAGTTGCTCGCCACAAATCATCTCTGGAATTTAAAGGTGACAGACTCCAACTCTTCTGCGATTTGTCTCCGACTACCTTGGCCAAGAGACGAGCCCTGAAGCCGCTCACCACACACCTCCAACAACATCATGTCCTTTACCGATGGGGGTTTCCTTTCCCGTTTGGTCGTGACTAGGGATGATTCCCAAGTCGTGCTTCGTGATCTTCAAGAGGTGGATTCCTTCTTAAAGCGCCTGGGACTTCCACCTTTGCCTGAAGATGTGTCCCCTCTGCCACCAACTCCGTCTCGTCCATCCGCCACCCCCAACAAGATCTGGACTCCAGTCCGCGGAGGTCGGAAGACACTCACACGTACCCCACAGCGTCCACGTCACCCTCAGTAGATCAATCCATCTGTATGATGATTCTCTGGGGTGCCCTTCCGATGTGTTTCCGGTGATGATCCCTCCTTCCTGGGTTTTTTTACATAATATTTTTTTCTTTTTGGGTTTCTCTTTTCTGTCCGGCCGAACCATTGTTGGGTGCATTTTCTCACTTCTGTTTTATCTGGCCGGGCATGACGATTTTTCTGATGTCTTGGTTGTCGTGCTGCTCCCGAATTTGTCTAGCCATAGGCCTAGAAGACTTGGGCCAATTGGTTGTTCCCGAGTTTATATCCCCATGGATACTTATGTCAATTTCTATGTTTACACTTTTCTGTGTTACTTTATTGTTTTTTGTTTTTTTTTCTATTGCATCGATGGTATTTCATTTCTTTTTTAGGCTAACACATTTGCTTCAATTTTTGTTATTTTATAATGGCTTTGCGGTTTATGTCGTATAATGTCAAGGGCCTCAACTCCATTCAAAAAAGGTGGATGGCTTTGAGGGAATTTCGATCCTCAGGAGCAGACATTATTTTTGTTCAAGAGACCCATTTCAAATCAGCTGGCTCCTTTCGTTTTGCCTCAAGATTTTTTCCCCAAGCCTATTCGGCCTTTGATCCCTCCGGGAAGGCTGGGGTGGCAGTTTTGATTGGGTCGCACTGCTCCCTTCGGATTGTTTCCTCCAGAGTTGACCAAAAAGGTCGTTTCATTATTCTGGAATGTATGCTGGGTAACACTCCCCTTGTTCTGCTGAATTTATACGCCCCCAATACGGGTCAATTGCAATTTCTTTCCCAAACACTCGCCGCTTTAGACTCTTTTTCCACTTCACATGTGATTGTGGGGGGTGATTTTAATTTGATTTTATCCCCCCATAAGGACAGGAAAGTTCTTTTTGAGTCCACACCCTCGAAGCGGCAATGCTCCGCTTCAAAATCCTTTCGTAGACTGATAAGGGAGCATCGTCTCTTCGATGCCTGGCGGATTAAACACCCCACCCATAAACAATTTACTTTCTACTCCACCCCCCACCGTAGCTTCTCCCGCTTAGATCATTTTTTCATCTCTGCCCCATTGCTTTCACTCTTGGTCTCTTCTGAAATTAACCCCATTACCTGGTCTGACCACGCCTCTCTGACTTTAAACCTTTTCTTTCCTCCCGCTTTACCCAAACCATGTCATTGGCGCCTTAATGAGACCTTCCTCTCCACAGATCATCTTAGGGATGAATTGTCTCGGGGACTTGATACCTATTTTACCCTCAGTGTTGGCTCCGTAGCCTCTTCCTCTATTTTATGGGAGGCCCATAAGGCGGTATTTCGGGGACTCTGTATTTCTATGGGGTCTCGTTTAAAGAAATCTGCGGCACGTGCTAAGGCCTCTCTTGTACATCAACTATTTTTGGCGGAACGACGGTTGATGGCCAAGCCTTCCATTTCTGGACTCCGGAAGGTAACATTTTTACGTGACCGAATTAAAACCCTCGACTCCAGTAAGGCTGCACAATCCCTGCTGTGGGTTAAACAGAAATTTTATGAATTTTCCAACAAACCCCATCGTATGTTAGTCAATCGACTTAAAGCTCAGTCTCCTTCCACGATGCCTGATCTTTTAATCCAACCAAACGGCAGTCCTACCTATGATCCTCAGGTCATGGCAACCCTTTTTGGCTCCTACTATGAGAAACTGTATAACTGTTTGATCCCAGGCCTCCACCCGCCTCTCACACAGTTATCCTTTGACAATTTTTTTGATTCCTTGTCATTTCCGAGACTATCTCCCTCAGACATTGCCATTCTTAATGCTGACATTACGATAGAGGAATTACTTGATACAATTAAACATCTCCCTTCTCGTAAGGCCCCGGGTCCGGATGGTTTACCCTACACCTATTATAAATCCTTTATTGGTATCCTGGCTCCCCATCTCCTTTCTCTTTACAGAGATCTTTTTAAGGGGGTCACACCCCAGACTGACTTTTCACGAGCCTATATCTCGGTTATCCCTAAACCCAATAAGGATCTCTCTATTGTAGACAACTATCGTCCGATTGCACTACTTAATTCCGATTACAAGATTTTCACAAAAATTTTAGCCAACCGACTGTCCGGAATTATTTCCAAACTCATACATAGGGACCAAGTGGGCTTTGTGCCTTCCAGACATGCTGCGGATAACACCAGGAGAACTATTGATCTGGTTGATCTGGTTAATCGATCCTCCACCCCTGCTGTGTTACTGAGCTTGGACGCTAAAAAAGCTTTCGACCGGTTAAGTTGGCCCTACATGTTTATGGTTTTGGAGAAGTTTGGTTTCCGGGGTCCATTTGTAGCAGCCTTGAAGGCCCTTTATTCTTCCCCATTTTCGCAGGTCAGATTAGCATCTTTTCTTTCACTCCCTTTTCAGATGTCAAATGGCACACGTCAGGGTTGTCCACTCTCCCCTCTGCTGTTTATTCTTTGCCTGGAGCCACTGGCCACAGCCATTAGGTCGAATCCGGATATTCGTGGGATACATTCCCATACCCATGAGTACAAATTATCGCTGTTTGCAGACGACATCCTCCTCACACTCAGGAGTCCCTATACTTCTTTACCAATTTTGCATCAGATCTTGAAACGATTTGGGGCTATTTCAGGTTACAAAGTTAATACGTCTAAAACTGAGGCACTTCCAATTCACGTCCCACCTGTCACATTATCCTCGCTTCAGGAAGCCTTTCCCTATCGGTGGTGTACCCATTCTTTAAAATATTTAGGTACTAATCTTACTTCCTCTTACCAATCCATATACGAGGCCAATTTCCCTCCACTATTCATAACAATTTCTCGCTCTCTGAAACGATGGGATGCCTTGCCCATTTCTTTCCTAGGACGCATTAATGTATTAAAAATGACAGTGTTGCCTAAACTTTTGTACCTGTTTGCGACCCTCCCTGTTCCCATTCCTATGTCCAAACTTCACTCTCTTCAGAAATCTTTCCTGCATTTTATTTGGCACAATAGGCGGCACAGGATTGCACGTTCCGTTTTGCTTTCCCCAAGATCTAGGGGGGGCTTGGGGGCCCCGGATATTGTAACATATTACTACGCAACTCATCTTCGTTTTCTCATGTCATGGTCTTCCCATCATCCTCCCAACACATGGACTGAGATCGAATCTTTGCAATTGTCCCCAGCTCATCCATGCTCTCTCCTTTGGTCGACCTCAGCAGTGGATGTCTCCTCCTTTCGCCATTTATTTCTGGGACCTATGTACTTTTCTCTGACTGTTTGGCGGAAATGTAGGGCTAAATTTACATTGGCCTCTGATTGCTCCCCACTGACAAATGTCCTCTATAACCCTAATCTCCCAGACAATATGTCCATGTCCCGGATGTCGCATTGGGTTGTAGCTAACCTTTTTCAACTGCGTCACTTGGTACATCCGGTGACTCGTAAGTTACACTCATTCCCAGTCCTCCAGAAAAAAGCCCTCTTACCTCCTCAACACCTATATATTTATCTTCAAATACGCCACTTTTTTTCCACTTTAACTCCCTCATTGACTCTGGGGAAACCTACTCCCTTTGAAAGTTTATGTATGCAGGGTCCCCACCATAGGGGTATAATCTCTAATACTTATAAACTTCTTATGGAAGCCCCCTCCTTATCCAATGATACTCACCTTTATATGCGTAGGTGGTCTCAATTCATACAACGTGACATTGATTTATTAACATGGAAGAAAATTTGGGAAAATGCATCTAGATCTTCTGTCTGTGTGGTTTTTAAGGAAAATATTTACAAGATTATGATGTTATGGTATAAAACACCTGAAGTTCTACATGCTTATAATCCGAGTGCTTCTCCTGATTGCTGGCGCTGTAGTAGAGACCCTGGTTCTCTCTATCATATTTTTTGGACATGCAGCTCCATTACCCCTTTCTGGCAGGATGTTCTTTCCTTGTTGAATTCATTGCTGCATGTCTCTCTCCCACTTGATCCCTTACATTTTTTACTGGGTCTACCATTCCCAGGATTACCTAAATTATCCAGGAAACTCGCTGTCCATGTGCTGACCGCGGCCAGGAGAAGCATTCCTATGTGTTGGTTATCCTCTACTCCTCCTTCAATGTCAATTTTGTACAAACTCATTGCTGATGTAAGACAGATGGAATATTTGACTGCACTACATAGTTGTTCGTTTGCTGTATTTGAGATGATTTGGATCCCATGGGATACTTTCACCTCTTCTATGCCGGTCCACGTTGCAAGGCCCTGATATCCTTTACATTGATATTTATGACTCCGCTGGTCCTGACACTATTTAATTTTGCCATCGATGTATCTTTCTGTTATGTTTATTTTCTCTTCTTAACCTTTTGAAATATACTGTTTTTGTATTTCATGAAAACCAATAAAAATTGTTAATACAAAAAAAAGATATACTTAAAATGAAATGCTGCAGCATAAATGATTTTAATGGGATGCCATAGGTCTATTTTAAATAGGTGCACAAAATCCAGTAGGTGATCATGTCAGAAGTTCAGAGCTGTCCTGTGTTTTGTTCACTCTTCTTATGCCATATCAAGAAGCCTAAATAGTCCACAAAAGCCAGCATGTTGTCAGAACTCTACAGGAAATCATGAGCTGAGTGCATTTTTGGCAAATCTGTAGATATTCTTCTGTACTCGCAGAGATATTACATGGGAGGTGTACATACGTTGTAGAGATGTACTGCATGTTTTTTTTCTTTTTCTTTTTTAAATACACTTCAGCATGCCAGTTATCATTAGCAATAAATTTGCTAGCTAGCCATTGACTGTGTTTTATTTTCGCTTAGCCAACAGTCTAAAAAAAAAAAAAAGATTCTTTTATCCATATAAAGACAATTTATGGAATCCACTGATCAGCAGCTGCAGCTAATCAAGAAAAGTTTTCCAAAGACTCGACTTCTGTCGAGCAGGGATGGTCACACACTGATCAAAATTAGGCCAGTGCTGGCTGAAAAAGTTGAATTTCAATCCATCTATGGCCAGCTTAAAGTCAATTAACTTTTGTTCAACGTTTTAAGTAAATCTATTAGACTCACACACTAAAATTGCTAGGCTTCATTTGCCATGTCAATCTTTTCATAGTTCAAGAATAAACAGAAAATTATCATAATCACAAAAAATAATATGCTTTTAAAATGCAATTAATTTTCCAAAAACCAAAGCAAATTTTTAATTCAAATAAGCTCAGTATGGAGCTTATTCCCAAACCTTTTAGCAAATTGTTGATTCCCTTAAGTTCATGTTTAAGTGTTTGTCTGGGGCGTGTTTAAAAAATTGTCAGTATACTTACTGTACAGTACCTGTAAAAAATTCAGTATTTGTTTAATAACCTACTTGAAATATTAGGTTGATGATTACCATAGTTGTACAAGGTTTATTTAGTTGTTCTTGCATAGCTGAATTAAATTTTAGGTTAGTGCCTCACAAACATAATATTTGTCTTAACAATGATTATCTAACTAACTATACTGTGTATGTAGCCAATAGGATAGAGCTCAAGGTTTGGTCCTGGCATTCATCCAAATCTTACCTTTGCTGTTTGGGTGTTCTATTGTTACTACTGTATATATAACAGCTTCCTGTCTGTTAATGGTTGCTTAAGCCCTTGATGCTGGCACCTCCTGGGCTTGTAAGTGGTGTCAGATGCCAGGAGGAAGGCCGGGGCTTGTGATCATGTGACCGCCGTGATTGGCTGTCACAGTGGTCACATGACTGGAAAGCTCCCGATCACAAGTAGAGATCAGGAGCTCTCCATTAGCCATTGGTAACTGTGCCAGGAGTGTGTACAAAGCGCGCTGTCGGCACAGTTCTGTTTTTCTTTGGGTACACAAATTTACGGCCTCTCTGCTTTAAGGCCCACCAGCCAAGAGGTCGCATATATGGGAAGGAGTTAAGATGCTGGCAGCTGATATATCCTTATCAACCAGTGACATCACCAATCCCCATTCATTTACTGGCCTGGAATCTCAGGCCAAGTAAACAAAATAGCAGGGATATCGTGACATCATTGACCATAGTCATATGTAGTCAACATCGTCACGGCAGAGATCCTGCCCCTTTACTTACTTTTAACAGAGGGGCCCATGGAAATGTCATTCAGTTTCAGCGATGGAATCATATGTGATTTTCTTTTGGGGGGCATTGGGTGTTGTTCATCAGGATTAATGTGAATCTACATTGCTGGACGATGTGATTGGTGATGGATGTACATCTTAGCACATTTTTGTGTTTTTTTCTATCTGGCTCCCCTTTTATGGAAGTGTCTGAAGAGGTAAAACAAACTTACGGCTGCATTAGCAGTTCTGAGTTTGTTTCTGTGTTTAGCCAGCTAAGGGCTTTACTGTAAAACTGAACTGGGTGGCTGTGAAATTGCTCAATCACTTTTATGTAAATCTAAGCTGCCGCCCTTCTCTCTTCCTAATTGGTTCCCAGGCACTCCTGCGTTTCTCAGGAGGCTGGGACTGAAAATACTGTGAACATGGCAAAGGGTAGGAGCGCAGGGAACATCTGTTCTGATCTTGTCGGTATTAGTGTGTACTAGAAGCGCTCAGCTCTGATCTCGGCTACAAAGCTGGGTGCACAGCAGATTGAGCACAGTCTGTGCCCAGTCAGCTGGTGTGGAAGGCAAGGGAGACATTAGGGTCCATTAGACCCTAGGAAACAATATGACCCAGTAGCACTGAGTAGCAAACTAATATTTTGTCTCAATACAGGAATGCCATGGTCAGTCCTGAACTTCAAAACTTGCATGTCCAGAATGTACTAAAAATACTGTTGCAGAGTATTGGTGGCTGGTTTGAAGGGAAAGTATAGTGCATTTTGAGTGAGAAGTAACATATCAGTTCAGTTGTTTCCTAAAAAGATTAACCAAAATAAAAAAAGACTATGTTATGTAAAACAATCACTGACAAAAAAACATACACAGCAATGGTAATTAAAGAATACATAAACCCAACATTTCATATTCCTGATATGTGCTTGCTGTATTATGTACTTGTATGAAAAAGTATCATGTTCCCTTTGTATTGCTTCCTTTGTGTGAAATTCCTGCTGTTCCTGCCAGTCCATCTGCTTTCCTATCAAAACTTGACCACACTAGGCAGGAGAGCACAGTGAGGTCAGTTTAGTGGCTGTGCTGGGAGATAATTCAATGCCGCCCCGTCCTGAACAGGCATTCACTGGGAAGTTCAATGTGCTTCTGTTTTCCCAACTCTAGCTCTTATGTATCTGAGAACAGAGGGTATGTGATCATGAATTAAATAGAAAAAAAAGATATTTATAATATTTTGTGTATGTAAATGTTTTTCCTTTCATTTCTATTTTAAACTGAATGGGCTGTTTTACAAGGTGAGGGTTTACATTACTTTTAATGTGGATAGTTGGTGAGATAAGGAAAGGTGAAGGCTATGGGGTTGGAGAGGTGGGGGATGGAGGAGTAACTCAGCACTCTTTGAAAAATGAGCATCCTTTCTTCATTTAGCCGCACATACTATATACAGTCATGGCCAAAAATATTGGCACCCCTGCATTTCTGTCAGATAATGCACCACTTCACCCAGAAAATTGCTGCAATTACAAATGTTTAGGCATGCTCATGTGTATATCTTTTGTTTGTATTGGTATGATGCAAAAAAGTAGAGAAACAAAATCTGACACATTCCACAACGAACTCCAAAAATGGACTGCACAAAATTATTTGGAATATTAGAAAGAAGGAGCTCCCGATGTCCAAAAAATGCACTTTTGATGATAGATTAGGAGGAGTATTGAGAGTAATGACAAGTACATGAAGCCAACGCATTAGGAAGAAAAGACTGTCCCTTCTTCAGGACTGTTGCTGCACACTTTTAAATGGGAAATTCCCTTGTCGGTTATGTATTTTCCAGGTTTCGACAAAAGTGACCACTGTTGTTCCAAGGGCAGCAATGCCTCTTAATCTACCATCAATGTGCATTTTTTTGGACATTGGGTACTCCTTCTTTTCTATTATTCCAAGTATGCATGTGGAAACAACCAGGTCATATAAAAAAGGCAACAGCCCAAACCTTAAGATGGTTTACCGCCAATATCCACCATTAGGTACAACTTATGCTGAATTACAATCCTTTTCAAATGAAGTCTGCAGGACTATAGCAGCTCACTGATATTTGTCTTCTTAGGGAGCCTAAGGATCAAGGTTCTGGTGGTATCTTGACAGCAATACTTAATACAGAAGAACTGAGAAGTCTTCACCCTCCAGCCAGTCACCCATGTCTCTTGCAGTGGTGGACAAGGCTGAAGTATTTATTTTCATCTAGTAGGACAGCATCCCACAGGGATCCTCCAAACTCACCTGTATCAATTAACAGGTGCTGACAATATAGAAACCACACCAGCAACCAGCTAAAATGGTGAAAAATTGACTCAACCTTTCTGTTATGTGTCTCTGGGTGCCACATGGAGCATAGTGAAGAGAAAGAGTAGCAAAGAATTGTCTGCGGATTTGAGAACAAAAATTGTGGAAAAGCATGGACAATCTCAAGGTTACAAGTCCATCTCCAGAGATCTTAATGTTCCTGTGTTCACTGTGCGCAATATTGTCAAGAAGTTTATAGCCCATGGCACTGTAGCTAAGCTCTCTGGATGTAGAAAATTGATTGCAACAAAGGATTGTTCGAGTGGTAAATAAAGAACCTCAATCAACTTCCAGACAAATTCAAGCTGACCTTCAGGCTAGTGTACAACTGTATCAACTTGCACTATATGTCGCCATCTGAATGAAAAGAGCCAGAAGGACCCCATTGCTGACACAGAAACATAAAAGAGCCAGATTGGAGTTTAACGAAACTTACCAGATGAAGCCAAAATCCTTTTGGGAGAATGTGCTGTGGACATAGTAAACAAAATTACAGCTTTCTGGTAAAGCCCATCATTCTACTGTTTTCAGAATAAGCAATGAAGCCCTTAAAGAAAAGAATACAGCCCCTACAGTCAAACATGGTTGAGGTTCATTGATGTTTTGGGGTTGCTTCTCTGATTTAGGCACTGGATATCTTGATGGCATGGCATTAAGAAATTAGAAGACTACCAAAGAATTCTGAGGTGCAATGTAAGGCCCAGTGTCAGAAAGTTGGGTCTCCATCTGAGGGTCTTACAGGACAGTGACCCAAAGCACATGTCAAAAACCACCCAGAAATAGTTTGAGTACAGATCTTATTCCCATAGACCACCTGTGGTGAGATCTCAAAACAGCAGTTGGGAAAAGGTACCCTTCCAATTGGGGAGTAGTTGTCGAAAGAAGAGTGGTCCAAAATTCCAATAGAGAGGTGTAAGAAACTCATTGATGATTACAGGCAGCAATTGATTTCAGTTATTTTTTCCAAAGGGTGTGCTACCAAATAATAAATTGAGGGTGCCAATAATTTTGTGCAGTCCATTTGTGAGGTTTTGCGTGGAATGTGTTAGGTTTGACTTTTCGTTTCTCCACTTGTCATACCAAAGCAAACAAAAGAAATAAACATGAGAATGCCTAAACATTTGTAATTGCAACATTTGTCTGGGCAAAGTGGTGCATTATCTGACAGAAATGCAGTGGTGCCAATATTTTTGATTTTTGACCATGACTATATATACAGTATATATATATATATCATATATATTGGTGGGTACTGCATACTGAACTCTTTGTTGCCAATCCATCTATATATAATAACAAGGTCTTTTTACTATGAATGCATATTTATATGATAGTTAGATCACGTTAACCTGTTTTACATTTATAACTAAAACATGTAGAAAAGATTATGCATTCCATTCAACTCCCATTACATGTACTGGGCTTCAGTTACCCTTGCTTTTACTAAAAGACATTGCAGGAATTTGCAGAGTGTGTAGCCAGCAGCATAGTCTGTACTACTTCATCTGCCTTTCATATAGATCTCTTGTTTTGGAAAGGCGCTTTTTGCTATGTGTATAGAAAACCTTCCTGTCAAGTCATATTATAAAACCTAGATTTAAAAAGTTAAAGCATTTTTTTGTTATTTCAGGCTAAACTGAGAGAAGTTGAGAACCTATTTAAGTTTTGATTGCTAAGGAGATTCCCCCTCACTTCCTGTTCTGGTGACATCACAGAAAATAAGGTAACTCTTTCCAAAGAGAACACTGACACCAAAATTTACCTAAAATAGGTTAAAACCTTTTCTTACTCTTTGAAAAAAGTTTTCTCTGGAGCCCCGCTTTAAGAACTAAAACTTTCCTATTAAAGTTAATGCAATGATTACAGACACTTCGTTCTAGTTAAAAATGAGTGTTTCTGTAAATTGCAATCAGTGTTGAACTAATGAGAAACATCACATGGTACTTGAGAGTTCAAGCATTTTTAACACAGAAAAAAATGTGAACAAAACTGAGCTTTAAAAGTAAAAAGCCAGAATATATAATAGGAAAATCTTTTAGTTCCTCTACATATTGAACACATGTAACACATTTTGAACATACATCAATGTTCATATTATCAAGGTGTAATCACATTTTATAAAGCGTTCTTGCATGGCAAGACCACTTACTGTTATCTCACATATATATTCTTATTATTATAGCCAAATTTACCACCCTAACTCCTCCCACAGTTTTTACACTACATAGACAGTAATATACCGAATAGTGCGGATTGTTCCTGATTGGTGTGCTATTACTTTGTGGAACGTTTCGCCAAATGGTTCACGAAATATTGCCGTTTTTGTGGTGAAATTGGTCCCATAGGAATGAATGGTGGAATGTTCAAAACTAGAGTGGGAGCTGACAAAAGCTAGAGTGTGAGCTGAAAAATAAGGACATGATTTATAAACTGCCATCGCTCCCTCATTTTCAAGCCCACCTACACAAATCTTATATCAAAATGTACAGCTATCCCTGCTGCCACTAAAAATGTCCACGGCTAAGCCATAGTCCTGATAGTTTTCACAATATGACCATTTGTTTACAACTCACACTGCCCATTGACATTCGTTGAAACTCCACTCTAGACACCTGAAATTTGAAGGGCAATTTCTAAACTGCGACTGTGCCTTCATTTTTAATATTTCAGAGACATACTATGCATCAAAATGTAGGTCTGGGTGATTCTCACAATATAAAGCTCTTCGGTGTAGGATTTATAATTTTTAAACTACAACCATTTGAAGATGTCAACCACCAGTGAAGTGAGCAAGTTGAAGCAGTTTGTTTTTAACTGCTCTTCTCTGCCCTTGCTGTAGAGCAGCGGTTCTCAACCTGGGGGTCGCGACCCCTTTGGGGGTCGAACGACGCTTCCACAGGGGTCGCCTAAGACCATCGGAAAACACATATTTCCGATGGTCTTAGGAACCGAGACACCGCTCCTCGCCGCCGCCGCCACCGCCGTCTCCAGGTGTGGGCGGGATGACATGCCGCCCCTGTCATCTGGACACACCTCGAGATCAATCCTCACCTGTGATTGGCCGCCGGCACTGTAGCTCAGGAGAGGCACACAGGCGGCCAATCACTGGCAAGGAGGTGGAGCTTGGAGAGGAGGAGCCGAGCGGCACCGCGAAGATCGAGCGAGTGAAGAGGAGGAGAGCGGCCGGAGAAGGAAGACAGCTGACAGGTAAGTGTCGGTACCATGGGAGAGGGAGGGAGCCAGCGAGCCCAGGCTGGAGCAGGGGTCTGCAAGGTAAGTATCATTGGTGTCAGTGGGAATAGTGCCCCATCATTGGTGTCACTAATACCAATAATGGGGCACTATTCCTCCCACTGACACCAACGATGGGGCACTATTCCTCCCACTGACACCAACGATGGGGCACTATTCCTCCCACTGACACCAACGATGGGGCACTATTCCTCCCACTGACACCAACGATGGGGCACTATTCCTCCCCCAAATGACACCAACGATGGGGCACTATTCCTCCCCCACTGACACCAAGGATGGGGCACGATTCCTCCCCCCACTGACACCAAGGATGGGGCACAATTCCTCCCCCCACTGACACCAAGGATGGGGCACAATTCCTCCCCCCACTGACACCAAGGATGGGGCAGTATTCCTCCCCCCACTGACACCAAGGATGGGGCAGTATTCCTCCCCCCACTGACACCAAGGATGGGGCACTATTCCTCCCCCCACTGACACCAAGGATGGGGCACTATTCCTCCCCCCACTGACACCAAGGATGGGGCACTATTCCTCCCCCCACTGACACCAAGGATGGGGCACTATTCCTCCCCCCACTGACACCAAGGATGGGGCACTATTCCTCCCCCCACTGACACCAAGGATGGGGCACTATTCCTCCCCCCACTGACACCTATGATGGGGCACTATTCCTCCCCCCACTGATACCAATGATGGGGCACTATTCCTCCCCCCACTGACACCTATGATGGGGCACTATTCCTCCCCCCACTGACACCAATGATGGGGCACTATTCCTCCTCCCACTGACACCTATGATGGGGCACTATTCCTCCCACTGATACCAATGATGGGGCACTATTCCTCCCACTGATACCGATGATGGGACACTATTCCTCCTCCCACTGACACCTATGATGGGGCACTATTCCTCCCACCGACACCAATGATGGGGCACTATTCCTCCCACTGATACCAATGATGGAGCACTATTCCTCCCACTGATACCAATGATGGGACACTATTCCTCCCACTGATACCAATGATGGGGCACTATTCCTCCCACTGACACCAATGATGGGGCACTATTCCTCCCACTGACACCAATGATGGGGCACTATTCCTCCCACTGATACCAATGATGGAGCACTATTCCTCCCACTGACACCAATGATGGGACACTATTCCTCCCACTGACACCAATGATGGGGCACTATTCCTCCCACTGACACCGATGATGGGACACTATTCCTCCCACTGACACCAATGATGGGGCACTATTCCTCCCACTGACACCAATGATGGGACACTATTCCTCCCACTGACACCAATGATGGGGCACTATTCCTCCCACTGACACCAATGATGGGGCACTATTCCTCCCACTGACACCAATGACGGGGCACTATTCCTCCCACTGACAGCAATGACGGGGCACTATTCCTCCCACTGATACCAATGATGAGGCACTATTCCTCCCACTGACACCAATGACGGGGCACTATTCCTCCCACTGACACCAATGATGGGGCACTATTCCTCCCACTGACACCAATGAAGGGGGCACTATTCCTCCCACTGACACCAATGAAGGGGGCACTATTCCTCCCACTGACACCAATGACGGGGCACTATTCCTCCCACTGATACCAATGATGGGGCACTATTCCTCCCACTGACACCAATGACGTGGCACTATTCCTCCCACTGACACCAATGACGTGGCACTATTCCTCCTACTGCAAAATTACAGTTATGAAGTAGCAACGAAAATAATTTTATGGTTGGGGGTCACCACAACATGAGGAACTGTATTAAGGGGTCGCGGCGTTAGAAAGGTTGAGAACCACTGCTGTAGAGTGAGTTGCCATAGGAACCCATGTGTGTGAGCAGGCAGCAAAGTGACAAAAGCTAGAGTGTGAGTTGTAGACTACTGGTGGAGGCAAGAACACTTCACACAATTTCCCCAGAAATTGTAGCTTTTCTAGTTATTATTATTATTATTATTATTATTAATAAAGCTGAACTAAGGTTTAAAGTCATAAATGTAAACTTTTCTACCTACCAAATACGAGGGACATTCATGTCAAACCAGGACTTTTGAGTTCATATAATAAAAGGACAAATTTCAAGCAGTGGAAATTGCATGTATTTTTCGACATACTCCCCTGCTACATTTATACACTTATCCCAGCATTTAAATAATGCCTGAAAAGCTTCAGCATAGAAGGATTTGTCAGTATGCCTGAACCATCCTAGGACAGCCTGCTTCACTTCGTCATCAGTGCTGAAATGCTGACCTCCGAGGAACTTTTTTTAGGGGTCTAAACAAGTAGAAATCACTCAGAATGACCTCCCTCCTGTAAGGGGGATGTAGCAATACCTCACAGACAAGTCTGCGGTGAGCAGTATGAGCATGTGTGTTGTCCTGGAGAAACAGTCCTGGCCTTCCCTATCAAAACACTCCTTCAAAGCAGTGCAGACTTCAACTTTTCTGCACCAGTCAAAAGCAGAAAGCTGTCTTGGTACCCAGCGTGAAAGATACAGAAAGATTCATCTCTTGTGCAATTTCACGACAAGTTATTTGTCAATTATCCAGGATCAGGTGTTCCATGTGCTGAATGTTCACAGGAATGACTGCTGTGGGATGGGAACCACCACAGCTGGGATCGTCACTGATGGATGTATGGCCATCTTTGAAACTTTTACACCATTCTAATGTCTTACTGTGGCTGAACGTCTCATCATCATATTGTGCTTGAAGTCTTCTGTGGATATCCCACAAGTTTTACACCTTTGTTCACAAGAAACATCATCACCACACGCTGTTCTGTGCAAGCACTAACTCTGTTGTCTGCCATCTTGAATAACGGTCTCTGGACTGGCCCACGACATGTGTGTTGCCTATCAGTTATAGGACACACTTGCCACTTACTACTGCTTGTAGTACCACCACGCTAGCATCCCTTTTTATACTTGGAAAATTAAAAGTCCCAGTTTGACTTGAACGTCCCTCATAAATTGTCATTTTCTGTAGTTTTCTGACCCCTGCCAGACAACAGAGCTAAGTTTTATACTCATCCTCATTCCCATTAATAGTTAAACCTCTTCAAGTTTCTTTTAAAATGTGACTGGCACCCAAATTGTTTTACTAACACCCTGGAGAAATAGCAAACTCTTAGGTAAATAGGTCAAGGAACTGCAGCCAAGTTTATAAAAGTTGAGCTTGAAAGAAAGATGAGATTGTTTGTAATTTTAGTTCAGCTCACAAGAAGTTACAAAGATGCTGCAAAATCAACAGGTATTTTCTGTACTTGCTGAAAATGTTCTTAGCCTGAAAAAAAAGCAAAACTAATGCAGCCAACACATCTCAGGCCTGGTTAAGAAATCCTTTAAAGGTATTGTTGACCAGCTGTTTAAACACGCTGCTAGCTGGCTTTTAATGAACTTTAAAGTGATTCTAAAGGCTTGAACTGAAAAAAAATAACAAACATGTCTGTACTTACCTGCTCTGTGCATTAGTTTTGCACAGAGCAGCTGGATCCTCCTCTTTTTGGGTCCCCCGTCAGTGCTCCTGGCTCCTCCCTCCTATCAAGTGCCCCTATAGCAAGCAGCTTGCTATGGGGCACCTGAGCATGCGCATTCCCCAGCCACTGCTCTGTGTGTCCATTCACACATAGAGCCACGTCTCAGTTCCACCCTGCCCTGCCCCCTCTCTCTTCTCATTAGCTCACTGACTGTGATTGACAGCAGCGGGAGCCAATGGTTCCCGCTACTGTCTCAACCAATGAGGAGAGGGAGTCTCAAGATAGCCGAGACTCCAGTGCACATCACTGGATTGAGAGGGGGCTTATGTGAGTACTAGGGGGGGCTGGGCAAATGCTGCACAGAGAAGGTTTTTTACCTTCATGCAGAGAATGCATGAAGGTAAAAAACCTTGAGCTGTTACAACAACTTTAAAGTGACACTAAATAATATTCTTATTTTTGGAAATAAGCCATACACATCTACTACTCAATGGACTTGTAATCAATTTTTCATTAAATGGATTCTTACTGTGCTTTTCTGCCTCCATGTAATATCCTCTTGTTTGGAACGAGTGGTTCTCTATGCACACTACAAATCCCATAATCCATAGTCCATCTTGGGAATGATCAAGAGAGGGTGCCCATGTTTCTACATACAGTGAGTGCATGGACATTAAACATAACCGCCCTCTAACAGAAAGATGGATCACAGCAGCAGGAAAAAAAGAAATTTATAGATTTGGAAAAGGCTGAGAGCAATTGAAAGTACTTTTTGAGTAAAAGTTGTTCTAAAGCCTAAACATTTTTTATCTTAATACATTATTTGCCGTAAGATAAAAAATGTTTAGGTAGCAGTATTCCCCCTCATCTCTCCTGAGCCCTCACTCAATCCAGCACTGTAGTGGCTTCCTCTCTTTTCCCCGCTCTCACAGGCTTGGCTGAGAGCAGCAAGAGTTATTGGATCCTGCTGCTGTTAGTCAAATCCCGTGATGAAGGAGCAGGGGGAACAGGGCCAAACCATGCTCTCTGTGTCTATAAATGTAGCACTTCCCCTTTAGGAGTTGCTGTTGAATTGGGTCCCCCTATAGGCCTGCACAGCCAGGCAATTTGCATTCAAAGTCAGAAATCAGTCCATGAGCTTTTGTTTTGTTGTTTATTGAGCGGATTTAGAACTGGAATAGGGTAATGGGTGTACAGGATGCCCAAGGGTACCGATTACTGGGGACAAACTTCCTGGAGCTATTTAAAAGCTTCTCTTTTGCCAGCATCTCCCCAATGTACCACCCCAGACCCCAGATGAAATTCTTCTCTTCACCCAGCAATCTGGAGGTTTTCCTGAGCAAGTAATCTGGCTCCTGTTCCTTTAGAGAGATGAACAGTCACTTGTAGGGGGCTAATCTGGTTTCCCACCAGAGTGTTCCTTCCCCTATCCACCCAGGGGGCGTAGGTGTACTCACTCAGATCTTCTGCTGTACCACTTGTGGGTTAGCTGCTGCCACCAAGCCAATCAGCTGGGCCGCTCCTTCCTTGCCATACAGGTGGTCCTCTCTCAGGGGGGCAGTGAATTCTGAGTTTTCCTCCATTCCAGCTTCAGGCCTGCAGGTAGGCCTCATCCCACAGGGCCTCCTCACAGCCTCCTGCCCTCAGCCTCACATTTTCCTCTCTCCTTCCTCCACCCAACTCCCCTCACCGGAAAGGTTCACTCATATTTAAGGGCTATTCTGACCCCTCGCCAAGCCTCCTGTTGGGGACTAATCCCTTGATTCCTTTGAATTTGCAGATAAGCCACTCTTTACATCCTCCTACTGCTTCTAGAACTTTCTCCAGCTGCTACTCAGCTCCTGTCTCCTGTCTCCTGTCATTAGGATCTAGCTCCCCCTAGCTGACTAGGAGGGCACTACATAAATGCAAATGAAACTTACAGTCATTCAGCAGGTAGGAAGTGCCATCTAGATCACTATAAAAATGCATTGAATTAATTGGAGTGTGCCTGAAATTCATCTTTTCTCTTATGTACAGCATTTGTTTGCTGGTATAATAATACATTTTAAAAAGTTTGTAAAAAAAATTGTGTTGTTGATTTGAAAACTATTATATTTAAGCTATTTGTATGCTGCTGCAGTGATCTGAATTTCCTCAAGTCAATAGACATAAGCTGTATAATAATTATGGTTATTACTTTGGATGCCATAGTCTTAGCTGGCAGTTTCTTATTTTCAATTTGTTATAACCATAATGCACTGTGTATCTCCAAAAAGCATAAAGCATGTAACTGCAGGACAAGTTTACAATAACATTAATGTATCCCTGAGGCTATTAGGCACTTTATTATTCATGCATGCTAATTCAAATTTCTACATGTAGTTTCTATCCCGTGATCCCCATTTATCCATTTCCTGGCTACATACTACTTTATTCACAGAAGGGAGTTAATACCAATCAGTAGGAAATTGGGTAAGGTGTGTGACTTGGTAAGTTCCTTCACAGTCAATTAATTATGGAAAATGAATAATGCTTCTTTCACCATTACGCTGAATACTGTCAACACCATGGGGAAAATAGACAGGAAAACAGATTTACATCTGTTCACCTATAAGCAATTTCTATATTGTCTAGAATATAAAGAAAGTAAAAGTTAATAAAAACACACAATTCTAATTCAGTTGCTTAGGTTTGGTGAAAACCATAATTTAATAAGTGTAGCTAATGCTTGGTGTATGCCACACTAGCATTTCACATAAATTATTTCTCTTTTATTGTTTTACAAAATAGAAGACACAAGGAACCAATATAGTTTGTAAGACAAACTATGAACAATAAAGAACCTAGAAAACAAGCTGCATTCCACCCACTCCTCCACCACCATCAGCATCATCAACGGGGTTAAAAGTATTATATAGAACTTGCAGGTCTATCTTAAAGTGGAATTTCAACCAAAAGGGGAAGTTCCACTTTAAGCCATCCTCCCCTCCTCCTCTCTCATATTTGGCTTGTCATTTTGGGGAGGGGGGAGCAGGTACCTAATTTTGACAGGTACCTGTTCCCACGTCCGCTTGGATCACCTAGGCGATCTGAGTGGAAATCCTCCTCCCCAACACCTCCCTACAGTCTTCTGGAAATGTCACAGGCCTCAGATATCTGTAGGACCATTAATAAAGCACAGCATGGCTCATGCATACAGAGCGGGAAGCTGGCAGTGAAGCTGAAAGCAGCATAGCCAGCTGCCCACAGTTAAGATGCCGGCGCTGGGAACCTGAAGGCTAGTGAAAAACTAGCTCAGTTGAGGACGGTACTGGATTCCAGGACAAGTAAGTGTCTTTTTATTAACAGTCAGCAGCAACAGTATCTGTAGCTGCTCATTTTTTTTCCCCAGACTTAACAACTGCTTTAAAGGAAGAAATAAAGCAGTACATTCAGCTCATGGGTACTGTACTTCTCAAATAAGGTAATAAGGACTAGAGGAATAGGCACCTAGCCGCACAACAGCAGATGACAAGGTCCCATGAAAGGAAACAGAAGAAAGCCCTGAAGGCTTTGAACAAAGCAGAGGAATTTGATATAAGAGGGAACAAATTGCATAGGGCACTATTATAGACAAAATATCAGAACCACAGTATCAGACTGCTTTAGCCATTGGGACCACATTTTCTCAAATGTATTATTTATTAATATTATTAAAAGGGGCCTTGTACAAGGGTGGAGCAGATTTTTTACCTCCACCTATTTAGGGTCGGTGGTGTAGCGTATTTCCAATGAAGGACAATAGCCTTCCTAGTGTAATAGAGCAAAATACCAAGCAATGTACTTGGTGCTTTCCTAAAGGCCAAGGAGTGCACAAGGCTCAGCAAACATAAGCCGAACTCCTGGGGCATATGAACAGCTGGTATTGCATGGATGGATTTAGAACCTGCACCCAGTAGTCATGCATTACTGAGCACGTCCAGAAGACATGAAGAAAATCTGCATTTAAGCTGGAACACCACCAAGATTCACTAGACTGGGTTAGCCAAGAACCTTTCCACCCCAGCTGGTGTGAGATGATAGTGGTGAACAATTTTATATTGCACAAGTCTATCTCTGGCTGAGATAAAATGGTGGAAAGTATCATCCAATACAACCTCCTAGTCATAGGTATCGAAAGTGGTAAGGTCCAGAACTCATTTTCTCTGCATTTATTTAGGTTCAGCCATTTAGGCTGTTGTAGAGCTTTGTATAGAGTCGAGTGAGCCTTGGGCAAGGACTCATTACTCAGGAGACATTCCATACTCATTGTCACCATGCTAAGAAAGGCTAGATGAAACTGAGTAGTGCAAGCATGGCACAGTTGAATATACTCACAATACCCTGTAAGCACTTGTAGTGCCACTCAAGGTGCTCTGCTGGCACAAAATCAGGTGTCTCATAGCAATGTAAGGGTGCAGGCTGCCGTATGCTTGATTCAAGCAGTGAAGCATGGGGAAATGAGAGACACCACACACCACCAATCTTAGCCTTTAGCTCCCCCTAAGCCTCACTCTTGAAGCATTTCGCTTAGTCATAGAGGTGACTAAACTGACTAAGCTTCAGTGGGTGGGATAAACTGCATCAGGGGAGAGGCTCAGGAGGGACTCAAGGCTGAGGCATCCACAATCCTCTCCCTGTTGAGCTAGTGGTGTGCGTTGTCACTAATTCCCCCATGCTTCATAATTGAAAAGTTTAGTGTTATGCTGCATGCACACTTGCATGACACGTCATGTTGCTTTTTTACACATTTGTCACACAAAAGCAAATTCAGCCTATTCTCTTCAATCATATTGTATAAAAGACCTGTGCTTAGGTATTACAAGTCAGAAAAGGAGCAGCTAATACAGTAAATAGGCAAAAAATTAGATATAAAACTGTCAGTGTAGCGCTTAAATTGATAATGTAAAAAACTATTATTTACAATCAATCACCCACCAAAGGTAAGAAAGTAGATACAAATGACACAAATTAACATGTGAAAAAGTCCACATAATCTGGAAATGCTGGTGCTTTAAGTGAAGCAGGAGATCAAAGAATAGAGAAAGTCCTTCACCTTCCACCTAATCACACAGCCTCTTACCAGAGAATTTGACCACCTAAAGGATTGGTCAAAAAGCGCAGTTAACAGGCTCAGCTGATGAACCAAAGGATAGCAGTTAGGTCCCCCAGAAAATCCAGACAGTATACAGGATATCCTCCAAATCATATAGCTCTCAGATGGCAGATGACTCTCCACACAGTAAATACCCGAGTAACCACTCATAGTTTAATATGTAAAAAATACACTTAATTTATTTAAAGTATTGCACTTACAATTAACAAGATAAAAACCGGCATATTAGTACAAAATTTCCATCCATCAAAATGGCCACGGTCCGTAGCGGTGTGTAGTGATGTCACACGTCACTCATCGAGGCTCCATCCTATGTGTTTCATCATTCAAAAGACATCATCACGGGCGTGGTCAGCTTGCGATGTCACACCTAGCAAATAGGGAGAAGGTAAGAACCCTCCTCCCTTAATTGATTGCGCTACAATAACAGGAACAGTCACAGCCGACAGGCAGTGAGATTAACCAACTGGGGCCCACCTAACCAATGTTAACTGCGCTCCAAACTTTGGAAGTTGGTCTCCATGTTGAGCAACCCCAAAAATACCAGTTTGGAAAATCTTACAAACTAAATTATACAAAATAAGCAGCGAAAAAGATTATTTTGGAACATTAAAAAATAAACTATAAATCAATTAAATAGTCAACCTTCCCAATAATGGGTATATAACATTAAAAACCATATATGAGGCACCTACGGACAGCACCATCTCGTGAAGGAAACAAGCCTGTAAGGCCATAGTGATGGCCGAATCGGAGGAAAGGGACACATCCCCGATATGCATCAGCAGGCTGACCACACCATCAGTCAGACACTAATTTTGTGAGTATGTTTTTTGTCTTTTTTAACATTTTAATAAACCTTGGATAATGCACTAGGTACTTGCACCACCTGTGTGCTTTTTTTATATATTCATATTTATACACACATAACAGGAAACCACCCCTTAGGACTGATACAAAGTCTTGCTCCTGTGACTACTCAGGCCAGTTCCCTAGGTTTACCCTGTGCCACAGTAGGTCCCAGAGGAGTACTGCTCCACGAGGTGAGGGACACTAAGAGCAGCTGTCCTCCCACTGAACGGGGCCACAGTCACCCACTTCTTCAGACAGGCTGCCATCACTTCAGTTGTGTCCTAACCCTGAAGGTTAAAATGTGTACCTATGTAGACGTGCTTCATCATAAGGGTTGAACCAGTACTACTATCCTGTTACAGCCCAAGGCTGCATAACCTGAAGGGTTAAAAGGCTTAAACTTTCAATATCAGATTCTTCAGATACACCAAGGTTACACAGGCTCTAAGTTAATGCTCTTAAAGTGATACTAAAGGTTCACTTTAAAAAAAAATAAAAACAAACATGTTATACTTACCTATCCTGTCCAATGGTTTTGCACAGAGCAGCTCTGGTCCTCCTCCTCTCAGGTCTCCAGCTGGTGCTCCTGGCTCCTCCCCCCTGCTGAGTGCCCCCAGAGCAAGCTGGGGGGCACTTGTGCTTGCTCGCATCCGAACCATCTCTGTGTGTCTATGGCATATTATAACACACAATGCGTGACTTGGCCTCATCCCCTGCCCCCTCCTCAGTGGCTCCCGCTGCTGTGTCCCAGCCAATGAGGAAGGAGAGACCTGGGAGAGCTGCTTCTCTTGTGCATAGCACTGGATCGTGATAAGGTTCAGGTAAATATTGAGGGGGGGGGGGGGCTGAGAGGGGAGCTGCACACTGAAGGTTTTTTACCTTCATGCATAGAATCTTCAGCCTTTAGAACCACCTTCAGCAAAATACGCTAAACACTGATTTGGTTAATTGCCATTTCTTTACTGAGGCATTTGAGAAGTACTAATACCATACATCTCTCATCAATCACATACATGTGCAATTTATTCACATAATTTCAAAGAGGTAGAATTAGCTGTGCTTCTGAACATGGTACTATCCCTAGCAGATTCCCCTGAACGTGCATAGGGGATAACACTTGTGTCCATGAAAAGCATTTTGCAGTGGATTGTAAGGCAGTGATACTGTTGCTTCCTGAATGCCTTTTTTTTTCTTTGGCTCAAAAACAAATTTAATTATTGCACATCAGGCAGAATTCAAGCATTTGCCCAGCTGACTTGAATGGCCACATTTGAAGAGCTGTGCCACCTGCCAGCTTGGCAAACCACATTAAATTTGCAGCAACCACGATGAAAGGCATTGAATCCTTAGTCTATGAAGAACCTCTTTCTGCTATATTCTACACTTTAGGTGGGCAGTCAGGGAGCTATGATTCTGCTGCCTGTTTTTACTGCCTTCCAGCTGCCCTTGTGGAAGAGGCCTTAAAAAGGTTTTGGCTTACATAGAATCTAATTACAAAGCAATGCATAGATGGAGCATAGTTTGTTCCTCCCAAGAAAAAAAAAAAAGAAGCATATTTATAAGTGTTACAATTTAGTAAAATGCACAGAAGCCACAATAGTGTGTACATAACCTGTACTTGAAATTCTTGGTTGTGGGTAGAAAAAAATATTCTCTAAAAAAAATACATGGAACCTGACTTTCATTTTTCACATCCGGCATATAAAAGATCTCCTGTATGTCCTTTATTAGTAGTAAAGCAACATGGAAAATGACAAGTGATGACATATAGTGTAGTTGGCTGCCTCCGATGCACTTTGGGGACAGATACAAGGACTTTCTGGTCTCCAGGATCCATAGGAATTCATCATATGCTGCTGTCACACATTCTATTGTCTGAGGGAAAATGAAGCACTTCTAGTGAAGGACAATGGAGCTCCAATAGATGCACACAGTCAATCCAAGCAGCTACTTACCAATTATGCAATTTAGATTTATCCTCTTATAGCTGTCTGAAAAAACACACAGTAGGCTCAAGGGAAACGTCATATAAACAGAAAAAACAGAACAAGAGTGAAAAATAATAGACAGGCTGGCCATACAAGGATATGTGGATGTACTGTATGCCTCTCTGCGACTGATGGGTGGGATCTGTCCATGATAGCTTCAATTGTCACAATTTTAAGTACTGACACTACTCACAAGATTCACCTAACCTTAAGAAATTACTGTTCCCTTTTATGGAGTAAAACAAATGGTTGATTAATGATCACAGAGATTTTTGTAGAAAATGTGTGTGTGACTATGACCTTAACAGGTACTTGGTACATGATTGTCCTTCAAATTGCCCTCATCATTATACATTATTTTAACAAAATGAAAAAAAAGAAAAAATACAAAGAACCTTATATGAAATATATTGACTAAGCTAAACTACGCAAATATACCCCACAAAAAAGCCCAATGAGAAAAAGTTACATTGCCTAAGTAGTTCAATGATATTGAGAGTTTTGGATTTTACAGGTAAGTCAAATTTTTTTTTAAATTTTCAGTACAGGACACAGGCATATTCTGATATGATTTGGACATCTTAGAGCAATACAAAAAAGAGGGGTGGGAAACACATAAAAAAACTGGAAACTAAAATAAAAAGCCACAAACGTAACAAACAAAAGACCCTAACTAAAAAGACAGCTACTGTAACACCTTACGACACCAGCAAAGGCTTGAACATCCACTTGTCAAAACTTAGTAAACATGTGACCAGGTGACCATTTGGCAGATTTACAAATTTGCAAAGTAGTTGCTTAATGATGAAAAGCTCAAGAAACTCCCACAGACCTATTAGAGTAGGACTTAACAGAAAAGGGAGGAGCTTTACCCTTAAGGAAAAGGCTTGAATCTTATGAGTCCACCTAAGGATGGGGGAACGAGAAACCCCTTCGAGAGCCTTCAGAAAGGATAAAATGAGATTCTGAAAGTCTAAAGGAGACTGTAGCTGACAGGTTATTTCATAAAGTACAAACCACATCCAAGCAGTGAAGGGATACCACTCTAATGGACTTAGTAGCTGGACAGAAAGGCGGCAGTTAACATCCTAGTTAAGGTGAAAGGAGACCACCTTGTGTAGAAGGAAAGCCTTAGGGTTCAGGACAGTCTTATACTTGTGCAAAATCAGAAAAGGTTCCTTAGAATACAATGTCACTAACTCCAATGCTTGCCTACCAGAAGTAATGGTGACAAGAAAAAACACCTTTAGAATGAGCTAAGCTTAGGGAATATCCCAGATAGGTTAGAAGGGAGGCTTTTGAAGATCTGTAAACATCAGACTGAGATCTCAGAGCTTCACTGGAGGGCTAAAGGGTAGCCAAGAGCAAAATTTTCCCCTTAAGGGTACTCATGGCCAGATGCTGATCCAGACCTGACTAGAGAAAAGCCAGTATATTTCTCCTAGAGTATTGACTAGGATGAAACTTTGGATAGCCAAGGCCAAAATTTGTCCTTTGGGGGTACTCAAGGCCAGATGCTGATCCAGACCTGACTTTCTCTGGGCTTCAACAGCAAGGCCATCACAGCCAGTGACTGAGAAGCAGGATGGTAGATCAGGCTTTGAGATAGAAGGTCTATGCAATTCAGGAAGAGGGCAATGGGGGTCTGACATAAACCAGAGTATGTCAAAGTACCAAACCCTTCTGGAGAATTTTAGTGCCACAAGAATCATTAGGATGCCCTCTGACTTCATCCTGCAGAGTGTGGTGGTTTATGTAAGGATATATATTATTTATAAAGGGCGTGTCCCTTTCCCTTAGATGAAATATTACAGTGCCTCCAGCCGTTAAAATGCGGCAAATATTTAGTAAACCAATAATTTGGACACCTTGATAATTTGATCACCACTTATTATTATACCTTGAATTCTTTTAGCCAATATGATTTCGTACCATACACACAAAATTTGCCTTGTAATAGATAAATATAAAAATTTATTTATGTACAAAAATTATATATATATTAACACAAAACGCAAAAGACTGGTGATAAATGAATATTGGTACACACAATCAAAAATATATCCTACCAATGTAAAACACAATAATAAGGTTTCTAACTAATTACATCAATATCACAATTTTTAAATGATATGATTATTTATTAAATTTATTAATAATTAATAATTTCGAATATCTCAAAGGTTATATTCTCACAAGCCGTGGCCATAGGATTGCAAGAAGCAAGCCCTTGATATATGATACTCTGGTTATTAATATTCAATAAATTATGAAATATGAAAAAATTATAATATGGCAACAAACAATTTTTTTAACAGTAAAACAGGATCTCTCTACATATATCTAACTACCCAATATTGTTGTGATACACTAAGGTAATTCTATGATTCCACACAACGGAGAAAATAGGTAATACAAAATCAAATAAACATCTCACCACACCCGGAATTCAGACTAGGCAACTCTCCTGTGGATTTAGCTGGCAGTGGAACGCCTTTAGACTGATATTATAGGGCACATGATAGATATTCAGTAGGGGAGAATGTAGGAAGTTATAAGGTTAGAGGTTTAGAAATTTAGTTAAAGTTTTAGGAAGTTTGAAAGTATGAAAGAGTAGTTATTCAGCAGAGATCTTCTTCAGATGTCAGGGTCTTCTTTTGATGAGGTCTCTTCTTGAGCTTTTTTTTGATGAGGTTCTTTTTTTTTTTTATGAGGGTACAAAGGCTTTTATATCCACTAATCCATTGTTCTAAGATACCTTCCCACCAGGCTTCCTGATTGGCTAGTTGAGAAATGTGTGTACATAAGCTATTTCTCACCTGCCCGCCAGGTGGCGGTCATGTATCATAGAACAATTTGAGTATTTGAGATGACTCATACCTTGGGTGGAATCTTAAGGTAATTTCAGGAATCAAATATACGTCTTTTTCCAGATATAAGTGATCATACCTATAATATTCTAAATAGGGACCATGGAATATAGGTGTATATTCAGTTATTCCTTCTTGAAATACCATTCTGTTTGTTTCCTGATAAGACATGTAACTAATGCTAGTTTATAATACATCTTACTTCCCATCATCTCAATACTCAAGTTAGTGATATATAGTTCCCATTTCTGAATATTTAGTGGTGTGTAAAATCCATAACATCTCATTTATAATATGTTTTTGTAATATATCTTTGTAATTATATACAGTCAACTTTTAGACTTAAATGTCCTGAATTTCACCTCTTTGTTTTAGAATCAACATTTTCTCTGTGTAGAAAAAAAACTTTCTGTTTGCCTGGCTCTTGTGTTGGACTCATGGTAAACAACTGTTAATGCTTTCACCCTTGGTGAACAATAGTATATTGTAATAGTTTCAGAGGTCTGTTGGTTCATCACACCCTGCAAGTTTTGGTTAAGCTTTCAACCAGTTGAGTTCCCGTCTCATTATTGTTAAAATGTTTGAAAGTCGAAGTCCTATCTGGCTATTTGTTTGACTTTCTGTATATGCATTCTTCTCAACCTCAATATACAAATAGTCCTTGTTGACAGTCCAAACAGTCTTATTGTCTTGGAAAGGTCTCACTTCCCCCCTTCTCCATTTCTTAACTAGAATCCTTGAGGGTTCAACCAAGACAAAATTAACTCTTAGCATCCGGCTATACTGAGCTGTTTGTCATATAATATTATGTCTTGATAAAGTCATATTTTTGAGACATAATTCAAAAGGTCCACAACAAATCCCCCTTTTTTTTGGGGTACAGGCACGTGTAGAGGGGTGTCTGTATCGAAAAAACATGAGTGGGACTTTTGGTTAGAGTGATCGTTCATCTTCTCCGGTGAAGTGAATGAAATAATAAAAAAAATAATTTTTTTTTTTTTTATAATAAAATGGCAGCGGTGATGCTGGTTGGTCCTCAACTTGACTCGGCGTCTTTAGATGGACACTTCTGATGACGATCCTGGTCTTGTGATGAGGCCGGCCTAGCCTGGCACATCCACCTTGGGGTCCATGGGTCCTCCGCACGACAGGTCTCTTAGACGGTCTCCTAGGCGGGTCTTTTCCTCTGGACTGGCCCTTAGTGGCCTGGGACATCAGGTTATCGTCTCCGGATCGATCTCTGGCATCTGGTCTTTCCCACAGGATATTATAGCTTCCTTCTAGGGTCTGGTCATTGACACCTCCGATCGCCGGTCTGATCACAGTCTGGGCCTTCCTTTCTAAATTATCAAAATGAACAGTTTAAGTATTGGATATACATAAAATTATATTACTGGATCCTGTAAGGCAAAAGATGAGTAATATGTTCAAAGGAAATTTAATAATGATCTCAATATCTCCAGATAGGAACTGGTGGGTTAGTCTTCCAACAACTGCAATTGAGACTTTGGATGGCAAGCACGTAATTGGTTGATGTGCACCCATCTATCACTGATTTCACCATACCGGGTAACCTGCAATTTATATGCGACCGGAGAGATTTTATCAATGATAGAGAACGGACCTTTCCAAGATGGAAGGAATTTCCGTTCCTTGATCTGGTCTCTTGCAAAGTTGTATAGATAGACCTTGTCACCAATCTCATATTCCTTCTTGGAGGTTTTGAGATCATAGTATGTCTTAGCACTAGTTGCAGCTCTTTCCAAATTTCGCTGGGCAAAGGCAAAAGCATATTGCAGATGTTTACGTAAATCCTCTATGTACTGGTGTGTGGTGGTGGCATTGATCAAATTTTGATCCGTAGTGCGATACAATAAGTGCTGGGGCAGTACCATCTACCTGTCATCAGTTCAAAAGATGACATTTTTGTAACTGTATTCGGAGTAGCCCTCAACGCCATCAGGACCAGCGGGAGTTTGACATCCCAATCTTTGCCTGTTTCCTTAACAAATTTCTTAAGGACATTAACGATGGTCTGATTGTATTGTTCTACACCACCACTAGAGGCTGGCCGATAGGCGATATGCAATTTCCTTTTAACCCCCAAAATTTTCCACAATTTGGCCATCACTTCGCTAGTGAAGTGCGATCCTCTATCAGACTCTATCCTCTGTGGGAGACCAAAACGAGAAAATACATGATTTATTAGCAATGCAGCACATGTCTCGGAGCTATTATTTGGTGCTGGTATACATTCGACATACTTGGTGAATAAACATGTAACTGTTAACATATACCGATTTCCTCGTGAAGATTTTGTTACGGGCCCAATAAAATCCATTTGAAGGTCTGACCAAGGCATACATATCCCCCTCTTCTGGAGAGGTGCTCTGTGAGTTGGCTTGGTAGGTTGAAATTGGGGACATATTAGGCAACCTTGGCAGTACTCCTTCACATCACGTAACATATGAGGCCAGTAGGCATAATCCCGCAGGATCTCATACGTGATCTTCTCTCCACGATGACCGGAAGTGGGAGCATCATGGGCATGCTGTAGCATCAAACCTCTAAATTTAAGTGGGACGACCCATTGTTGTACGCCACCCTTTGAGGTTCGTATCAACAATCCCTGGTATAAAGAGAATTGGGATTTGGATTTCATTAAGATACGTAAATCCTCCTTCCCACTACATACTTCCTTATTTATGGGATTTTGGTTGGGATCTTCCATATGACTATAAAACAAGCCAATTATTGGGTCTTCTTTTTGGGCAGTAATTAAATCCTCACTAGGAGAATCGTGACTCCACTGTAATGCATTCGGATCACCAGCTGTTCTGGCCTGTTGCCTGGTGACAGCTTCAACCTGTACGGTACCTAAAAATTGGTCAATGTCTAACAGTTCACCGGTGATTGCCCCTTCCTTGGCTAGAGAATCGGCTAGATCGTTCCCTTCTTTCTCGGCACCTAGAACCTTGGAGTGGCCTTTGGTCTTCTTGAAGTGCAGGGTGAGATCATTGGACCTTACCAGTTCATCGATGTGACAAAAGAGCTTACCATGTTTCACGGGTTTGTGATTACTCTTGTTCATGTTGTTTCGCTTCCACCTAGGGAAATACTCCAAAAAACTATTCCTGACATAATTGGAATCGGTTATGATGGCACACTCTCTGATGTTGAACTCTATAGCCATCTCAACTGCTCTAAGAATTGCAGTAAGTTCAGAAACCTGACTGCTTTTTGGTCCAAGTTTGTATCCCACAGAAATTGGGGTGACACCTTGGGTCCAAACGATTCCAATACCTGCCACTAGTTGGAGCTGTTCCCCATCCTTGTGATGAAAAGCACAACCATCCACATATACACACGGCAGCTGTTTACAGTATTCTTCATCGTAAACCTTGTAGGGAGAGAACAGTTGTTCTTCCAGAAAGTCAGTGTCCGGGCCCTCCATAGCAGGCGTAGTTGCGGAACAATCATGGAGCTCGGCTAGGCCCTGGGCTACTGGACTTTCCTTGTTCTGTTTGTACCGAATTTCAAGAGGCCACCCTTGCAAAGACAAAGTCCAAGCAGTGATGCGGCTATTAGACACATTTCCTCCCTTGATACGTTCACTCTTTAAATACTGTAAAGGCTGGTGTGCCGTTTCAACAATGATTCTCTCTCCCTGAATGTAACTGCGGAAATTCTGTAATGCCCACACGGTGGACAATAGAGCTTTTTCACAGTCACTGAACTTTACTTCAACCGGGGACAAAGTTTTACTGGCATAGGCAATCACCTTACTGACATCATCACGTTTCTGGTAAAGAACAGAACTCATACTTACCTGCGTAAACCCTGTCTCTAGATAGAAATTTTTACCCCCTTCGGGATATCCGAGACACGGGGCTTGTGTGAGACGTTCCTTTAATTCCTTCATGGCGTCCTCCTGTTTCTTACCCCACGACCATTCGACATCCTTCTTCAATAGGTGAAGCAGTGGCTTGCTTATCTCGGCGTAGTTATCAATAAATTTACGCGAGTAGTTTACCATACCTAGGAATGATCTCAATTCTTTAAGGTTAGTAGGGACTTTACAGTTCAGAACCGCCTCAACTTTCTTCTTTTGTGGGTTCAAACCTTCAGCAGTAACTTCATGGCCTAGGAAGTTTACCTTCGTGCGACACCACTGGGCTTTTTGTAAGGACAGTTTAACTCCTGCTGCTTTTAATTGGCCCAGGACATGCCGAAGTTCTGTAATGTGTTTGGCCATATCAGTACTTTTGATCAGGATATCGTCCACATATGCCAACGTCCCCCTTTCGAAGGCGTCTGGCATGGCCTTGTGCATGAACACAGCAAATTCATGTCCGGAATTTATGAATCCGAAAGGCATTCTCACCCAACAATATTGTCGATTCCCAAAACTGAAGGCCAGTTTGTATTGGTCTTCCTCACTCACCTTTATGGTCCAATACCCCTGTGCACAATCCAAGGCTGTGAAAACCTGGGATCCTTGGAGCTGGGCTAGACACTGGTCTATGTATGGGACAGGCCATCCTGACATGTACACACGCTTGTTTAGCTGACGGAGGTCAGCGCACAGACGCCATTGTCCATTGGGTTTTAAAATACCCAGGATCGGGTGGTTGTAGGAGCTGTGGATGGGCCGAATTATACCCCTTTCATGTAACTTCCTGATAATCTCAGCTAGAGATTCATAGGAAGCTAATGGTAACCTATACTGTCTTACAAATACTGGTGGGGCATCTGGATCTGTTTGGATCCTAGCGATGTGTAGGTCAGTAGTCCCACAATCGTAAGAATCCTTGGCAAAGATCTCTTGGAATTCAAGGAGAAGCTCTCGGAGCAATTGTCGGTCGAGATCACTGGCACACGCGTCGGCGAGGGCCACCATCTCTTCCACTAACTCCTTGAATCCAGGAAAGCTTTCCGGCTGACCTATCTCATATGCCTCTTCAAGTTTTGTGGTGAGGTCATTGGGTATGTGATGTGTGTGTGTGTTCTCCTGCCATCCAGGTTCTTTGGGGTACTCTTGTTCTTTGATTTGGTGATCAAAGACAATTGATGTCTCTTCGATTCGACAGGTGCCATCTTTAGAATCGAATGGATAAATGGACTCTATGGTGAAAATACCCTCTGGTAATGAATGGAATGTTTGTTCAATTAATTGTTCCTCCGACAAATATTCATCGGGGATGAGTCCAATCACCTGGTTAGTGACCCCAAAGGTGTAATATTCAGTCTCTACCGCTAGACCAATAAGGGTCCCTTTGGGTAAGACGATGTCCTGATTGGACAGATTATGTACGTAAATGTACATCGGGGATTGATGTGTGTTGACTAGGGGCGTGTGTGTAATGTTCAGTCCCTCCCCCTGCATTTTATGGGAGAGGCATACTAATGCATCTGACCCCTTCAGTCTATGTCCCTTTTTGACTTGGATGGGGAGTATGAAATTATTTATGCCCTTAGGAATTGTAATCTTTTGGGCTACCTGGACTTCAACAGCATAAGGCATCTGTTGCTGGGATTTTAAAGCTAAGTCCAGATTTTGGTATTTTTCGGGGTCCCCCTTTAGTCGACTCCATAAACAGTCATTAATTAGGTCGACTTGCATTGCAAAGCGATGTAATATATCGTTGCCAAAATAAATTTTAGTTTGGGGATTATCCAAGACTAGGAACACATGGGTGGCTGTTTTGTTTCCTACAGTGACGTTTAAGAGACACCTAGCCATTGAATTGTGATCATCAGAGTCATCAAGGGAGTCTGAAATCCAATGACGCTGAGGTGTGGAGAAACGGATCATTTCCATTTCGGTCAGGTGTTTTATCAGCCCATGGCTTACAAAGCTGTGTTCCTGTCTCAAATCTAGTTTGGCATATTTTGACCTATTAAGACCATTTATCCGGATGGGGATGAACAAGTCGCTGTTAACCCTTTCAATACCTGTCAAGAATTGGGTATGATCTCCCCCTTTTCTTGGTTTATCCTCCTGATGAAAAGATATCGTAAGGATGTCATCTTGGAGGGAAATATCTTTTATTTTCTCTTGGGGAATTCTAAAAATGTGTTCCTCATCTCTTCTGATAGGGTTATGGTCATCAGGTTTGATAACCGTTACATCAGGAAGTTGGCTGTTCCTGAAATGGATTTCTAATGATCCAGGCCTTTCTTCCACCAGGTGGCAGTGTTGTCGGGAATGGGGAGTTTTAAGTTTCCCATATTTAATCGGGGTATTTACCTGTGACCACAGCACTTGGTTCACACAGTCAACTATCGTGTTCAGCCTTTTTAGGAAGTCCATCCCAATTATCATGTGGTGCCGGGAGATGCTGGCAATGATGATGGGGTGTCTCAGTTCCTTATTACCCAGTTTCAGTTTAAGCCAGGCGGTACCCATGACTTGTAAAGGGTCTCCACCTACACCAATCAATGAGCTGTCAAAGCTTTTAAGTCTCGGCTTGGTGGGCATGACATTCGCCACTTTATCAAAATGTTCCTGTGACATGATGGTTGCTTGGGATCCAGTGTCTATTAAACCGACAATCGAAAGATCACTGGCATCCTGCACCTGTACTGTGGCATAATATCTCCCATCAGATTCAGTCAGCTCACACATGAAATTGGTGTGGTTGAAGATCTGTGGGCCCTTCAATGACATATGACTAGCTCTTATCTCACCGCATGTGGTGGACACATTACCCTTATCCTCCCTGGTGGGATTCTTGGACTGTCTCAAGACAGAAGCACAACTAGAAGTTGGTGCTCCGTCTGGCTTGTCAATCCCGACGACTTCCGATGCCGCGACTATATTAGGGGCAATAGATGGACACTGAAAAACAGGAGAATCGTTAATAACCAACAAATGGTCCCCCTTTGCCTGAGAACTAGATTCTCTATTAGTAGGCGTGTCAGGGACGGTACACACATCTCCTGTCATTCGACTCAGTGTTCTCCCCTGTTGGTTTAAGGCTTGGTTGCCTATTAATTCTGTGACCCTTGGTTGGTCACAGGAGCTGCTCCTAAAAAAGGATTGGATGGAAATTGAGTGACAAGCCTGTCCATTTGTTCAGCCATTTTGCTGACCTGTGCCTCTATTTGTCCAATACGCTCAGAGGAGTCATTCTGTTGATTCTCCCTTTTCCTATACTTGCGCTTGTATTTTGGACGAGACTGGTAATGAGACTCAGAGTCAGAACTACTGCTCTGATCCCGACGCCATTGTTCTCTCTGAGGTTTTGGGGTCTCCCTGTTATTAAAGGGAGCCTGGGGTACTGTATCCCCCCTTTGAGCTTGAGGGTGTTCTTGGCGTGGAGGAAATCTTTGGAAGTCGGAGTTTTTATTAAAATTGGGATTCTTATTGTAATTATGGTTCCTGTTGAAATTGGGGTTCCCATAAAAATTCCCATGTTGGTTTTGGCGAGGATAATAGAACCTCTGAGGATACCACTGACTCCTTTGATTCTCATCACTGTACTGACCCTTACCATACTTTTTATTCTTCTCACTTCCACTACCGTAGTTTCCTGGCTTTTGTCTATCCTTTCTCACCCACTGGTTTTGGGGTGCAAAGTTATGGACCTCCTTCACTTGCTGGGTTTGAGGTACAAATCTAGGGGAACCATTGGTTTTACCCCCACGGACTACTTCCGCATATGATTTCTTCTCTGCCTGCAAATTTGGATTTGGAGGGGAAACGGTAGTGGCTGCTACTATCTTGGGGCTATTTTTAGGTTCTCTTTTCATCCCGCCCTCACTGGACTGTTGGATCGAGAATAAATAGTCGCTCTCTCTCACCAACCAATCAAGAGAGCGTCCTTTTCTGTAATCCTTTGCAAGTCCCAATTTTACGTAAGCAGGTAATGCTTCATAGAATAGTGTCTTGAATTCTGGCTGGTTAGGATTGGGATCCTTTTCAGCCAGGAAATAGGCATTTCTGAGGACAGCCAGAAATTCTGCAGGGCTTTGGTGAGGACCACACTTTAAATTGTAGGCCGCAGCCTTGGCAGAGGTTACAGTTTTATAAGGCCCAAATTCCAAGTGGCACTTATGTTTAACCTCTCTCCAGGACTGATTGGAATAGGCCCTCAAGGTCTCAAAGAATTGCCGGTATTTCTCTTCAAACACCCATGGCAGCAATTCTATTTTGGTGTGGTCATCTCTAATGCCCAGAATCTCTAACGTCTGTTCATATGTTTTCATGTGTTCGGTGATCTCAAGGGACCCTTTCTTAGAAAACATAGGAACAGTGTCCTTCAGGAACTTAATGACCTTTGGGGTGTCATATCTCCTGAATGACCCCTGGGATTTCCCTTCCTGCCTATATGAAACCTCATATTTTTCTTCAGAGCGCTCTGGAGTGTATCTTGAAAGCTTAGGAGGTGACCTATATTCTGACCCTGACTCACTATCAGATACTTCGCTGTGATGCGGATATCTCCGCTCATCAGCCTCTGGCTTGACTGGGTTGGTCCGTCTTTGGACCCCAGAATTTATTTGGGCCGTCAACCTTATAATCTGCTTCTCCAGAGTTTTCTGCTCAGATTTTATCAAGGTAAGTTCTGACTGGTCATGCTTATCCCCTGGGTGAACTTTAATTTTGACAGGAGATAACCTCTCTGATCTGAAGTACTCCACCTCATCTTTTAAGTCCTGATACTTCTCTTGAAGTTGTTTTAATTCCTGAAAGTTTCTCTTATACAGGTCCTGAGCACTTCGAAAGTCTCCGACCAATCTATCATAACATTTCTCGGATTCGTCTAAACGAATACCGGCATGACCAAGCTTCCCTTTCAAAGACTCAATGTCCTGATTTTTGCTTTCTAACAAGAGGCGGGCCTCTGACAACTCTTCCCTTAGAGTCATGGTCCGCTGGGCAGCTCCAGCGGTCATGAACCATAACATGGGCCAAGCTTCTAGGAGAAGTCTGTCACGGCTTCTATCACTTTCTGCTCCAGCAAATGCTATTAAAAACCCAACAACCTGGCCCTTTTGGTTGAACAGGTCCTCAAAGGTGCTCATGGCCTGCTTTTTCTCTTCATCCACAAATTCATTATTGCTATCCCCCAGACCTAATCTCTTGCGGAGATAATCTATTACTTCACATTCAACATACTTCTGCCAAGCACCGGCAGCTTTCCGGGCTGGCTTCATAGCTTCCTGCTCAATGCCTTGAGCCGCCATATTTTCCTCGTTATGCTTGGAAGAGGTGGATCCGTGATTACTGGATGCCATTTTGATATAAAATATATGTTTGACAAAGTGTACAAATATACAATCACCAGTGCGTTTTGTGTTATGGTACGATTTCTATGGCTCTCAGCAGTGCCTCCAAATTTATCCTGTGGTGGTTTATGTAAGGATATATATTATTTATAAAGGGCGTGTCCCTTTCCCTTAGATGAAATATTACAGTGCCTCCAGCCATTAAAATGCGGCAAATATTTAGTAAACCAATAATTTGGACACCTTGATAATTTGATCACCACTTATTATTATACCTTGAATTCTTTTAGCCAATATGATTTCGTACCATACACACAAAATTTGCCTTATAATAGATAAATATAAAAATTTATTTATGTACAAAAATTATATATATATTAACACAAAACGCAAAAGACTGGTGATAAATGAATATTGGTACACACAATCAAAAATATATCCTACCAATGTAAAACACAATAATAAGGTTTCTAACTAATTACATCAATATCACAATTTTTAAATGATATGATTATTTATTAAATTTATTAATAATTAATAATTTCGAATATCTCAAAGGTTATATTCTCACAAGCCGTGGCCATAGGATTGCAAGAAGCAAGCCCTTGATATATGATACTCTGGTTATTAATATTCAATAAATTATGAAATATGAAAAAATTATAATATGGCAACAAACAATTTTTTAACAGTAAAACAGGATCTCTCTACATATATCTAACTACCCAATATTGTTGTGATACACTAAGGTAATTCTATGATTCCACACAACGGAGAAAATAGGTAATACAAAATCAAATAAACATCTCACCACACCCGGAATTCAGACTAGGCAACTCTCCCGTGGATTTAGCTGGCAGTGGAACGCCTTTAGACTGATATTATAGGGCACATGATAGATATTCAGTAGGGGAGAATGTAGGAAGTTATAAGGTTAGGGGTTTAGAAATTTAGTTAAAGTTTTAGGAAGTTTGAAAGTATGAAAGAGTAGTTATTCAGCAGAGATCTTCTTCAGATGTCAGGGTCTTCTTTTGATGAGGTCTCTTCTTGAGCTTTTTCTTGATGAGGTTCTTTTTTTTTTTTATGAGGGTACAAAGGCTTTTATATCCACTAATCCATTGTTCTAAGATACCTTCCCACCAGGCTTCCTGATTGGCTAGTTGAGAAATGTGTGTACATAAGCTATTTCTCACCTGCCCGCCAGGTGGCGGTCATGTATCATAGAACAATTTGAGTATTTGAGATGACTCATACCTTGGGTGGAATCTTAAGGTAATTTCAGGAATCAAATATACGTCTTTTTCCAGATATAAGTGATCATACCTATAATATTCTAAATAGGGACCATGGAATATAGGTGTATATTCAGTTATTCCTTCTTGAAATACCATCCTGTTTGTTTCCTGATAAGACATGTAACTAATGCTAGTTTATAATACATCTTACTTCCCATCATCTCAATACTCAAGTTAGTGATATATAGTTCCCATTTCTGAATATTTAGTGGTGTGTAAAATCCATAACATCTCATTTATAATATGTTTTTGTAATATATCTTTGTAATTATATACAGTCAACTTTTAGACTTAAATGTCCTGAATTTCACCTCTTTGTTTTAGAATCAACATTTTCTCTGTGTAGAAAAAAAACTTTCTGTTTGCCTGGCTCTTGTGTTGGACTCATGGTAAACAACTGTTAATGCTTTCACCCTTGGTGAACAATAGTATATTGTAATAGTTTCAGAGGTCTGTTGGTTCATCACACCCTGCAAGTTTTGGTTAAGCTTTCAACCAGTTGAGTTCCCGTCTCATTATTGTTAAAATGTTTGAAAGTCGAAGTCCTATCTGGCTATTTGTTTGACTTTCTGTATATGCATTCTTCTCAACCTCAATATACAAATAGTCCTTGTTGACAGTCCAAACAGTCTTATTGTCTTGGAAAGGTCTCACTTCCCCCCTTCTCCATTTCTTAACTAGAATCCTTGAGGGTTCAACCAAGACAAAATTAACTCTTAGCATCCGGCTATACTGAGCTGTTTGTCATATAATATTATGTCTTGATAAAGTCATATTTTTGAGACATAATTCAAAAGGTCCACAACAAGAGAAAGTGTCACCAGAGTGTCAACTGTGAAAGCTCAGGGATCTCCAAATCAGGGAGCTAACTGGTCCACATCCCATGCCTGTGAAATAGGTCATGAAGAACCTACAGATGAATAGGCCACTCTGCTTGATCCAGATGCTGACAGCTGAAGATGTCAGCTTGCCAACTTTTTACACCAAGAATGTGTACTACAGTCAGAGCCAGAATATGGGGCTTTGCCCAGGTCAGAATCCTTTCCACTTCCTTTTCAGTTGCTCAACTTCTTGTTCCTCTTTAATGGTTGATGTAGGCTACGACCGTGGCATTGTCTGACTAAACCAGTGTTGGAATTCCGTGAAGCTGAGATAACCAGTGTTGTCAGAACAGTTGAATGGTTTTATTGGAAGATTGGATTCCTCCACTGACCAGGTTCCTTAAACCATCAATATTCCAAGGACTTTTCCACATCCTGATACGCTGGCATCTGTTGTGAGAATCTCCCAAGCCACTGGGAGAAACAACTTCTCTGACTCTAACACAAACAGGATGCTATGTTGCAGCATCCTGGAGTGGAATTGGGTGTAAGGTACTGCCTCAAATGAGGCTACCATTGGACCCAGTACTCTACCTCCCTTTCATCCACTGGGTCTGGAAGAGTTAGTGTAGAGAAGGCCACCATGAGAGAGGGTAGCAGCCCACCCCACTTCTCTACCTCACCCAGTCAGAAAATGTTTTGCACTAATTCAGCGAATGCAAAGCATTCTCTGAATGGAACCCATTCTGATGGCTGACCTCCTGAGTTCACAATGCATCAGGCTGGCCACTCAGCACAGGACCCAGAAGCAAGTTGAGATCACTGAAGTAGCAGTGTCTACTTCAGTGATTTCCAGCTTTCAGTGGCATCTGCCAGGTTTGGTATATACATTAGAGCAAGTTGTAACTATGTAAAAATATTCCATATCTGGAATTCATCTTTAATACACTATATGACTTAAAGTTCATAGACACACCCCAAATCAATGAGATAATGCCACAGCATACAATACAAAGACATTTAGACAAGATGTACTTCCAACCTTGTGTCGAAAGAGACCTGACCTCAATACTATTGAACACCCTTGGGCTGAATCAGGGGCGGACTGACAACTCATGGGGCCCCCGGGGAATATGGGGTCATGGGGCCCCTGTGTCCTTGCCCAAACTCAAAAAAGCCTATGAAAAAGGTACCAGGGGCATCTCACGGGGCCCCCTACTGACTCCGGGCCCTCGGGCAGTGCCACGAGTTTCCAAATGGCCCTGGGCTGAATTAGAATACCATTTGCTTGTCAAGTCTTCTCATCCAACAGCAGTACCTAACCTCGGAAAGGTACAAATTCAACACACTCTAAAATCTTCTGGAAAACCTTCCCAAAAGAGAGCAGGCTAATAAAAAATATACCAGCAAACCTGTAAAAATGCGAAAATCGTGTCAAAAAGACTATAAAACAAGTTATGCAATAATTATTCACAGTACAAGCTAACTGAATATAAATTTTAGCAATCCTTTTGACCACTTCTATACCACGCTATAGCCAAATGATTGCTACAGTGCAGTCATCCAATTCTAGGAGGGCGTCATATGAAGTCCACATGAACCGTGCACCCTCAGCGGCAAATACCCAGCGCTTTCTGTGATCACTGTGTCCTTTGGACACAGCTGATCACATGACATGGTAAAAGGCCAATCACAGTGGCATTTTACCACGCAATCATCTGTGTCCAATCACAGCTGATCACCATGTAAATACACTTGTCGTTTATCGGCAATACTTTCCTCACGCTGTCACAGTACTGCCGATAACCGGCAACTGTCAAAGGAGACATCTGCACTGATAAACAGGACACTGATTATCAGTGCCCTGATTATCAATGCAGCCCCTAAAGTGCCCATCAGTGCCTAAGAGTACTGCCCATAAGTGCCCAACAGTGATGCCCATCAGTACTCAACAGTGCTGCCCAGCAGTGCCCAACAGTGCTGCCCATCAGTTCCCAACAGTGCTGCCCAGCAGTGCTGCCAATCTGTGCCCATCAGTGCTGCCAGTTAGTGTCGCCTATCAATGCTGTCAGTCAGTGCTGCCAGTAAGTGCTCTTCAGTGCTACATATTAGTGCCCATCATTACCGCCTATCAGTGCTGCATATCAGTGCAGCATCATTAGTGCCTCCTCATCAATACCCACCAGTGCCGCCTCATAATTGCTGCTTGATCAGTGCAGCCTATCAGTGTCCATCAGTGCTGCCTATCAGTGCCCATCAGTGCTGCCTATCAGTGCAGCCTCATCAACACATATCAGTGAAGGAGAAAAATTACCTGTTTGCAACATTTTATAATAGAAACAAAGAAAACCTTTTTTTTCTCCAAAATTTTCACTTTTTTGTTTATAGTGTAAAAAATAAAAAACCCAGTGGTCATATGGGTACAGTGTTGCCTGACTACACAGTTGTCATTCAAAGTGAAACAGCACTGAAAGCTGAAAATTGGCCTGGGCAGAAAGGGGGCAAGTGGTTAAACATTTGGGCATTCTATAGGCTCTCCAGTTCTTGCTTCCAAGTCTAAACAGGGATACATAACCTCATATATGTAAAGTTTAATGTTATGTGGCTTAACTGCATCATAAATATATATGCATCATTTAGAAACTGAGAACAAATCGTTTTTATGTTTTTGGCATTGTATTAACCTTTTATCATTATTTGAAAAAGATTTTTTTTCTCCCACGTGTAAGTCTAAATGACTGCAGTGCTTTCCTGTAATATAAGGAAAAGGCCTGACACGTTCATAAATTAATTGTAAATAATTACACAGCTGTGCATATTGGCCTTTTCCAGCTATTGCCTAAAAAGAAAAAAAAAAACATAACTTTTTTTTACTAGTGGCATATTTACTTCAGTTATATAGTACTTATAATTTTGTAATTTAAACTTTGTAATATAAATTTATTATATCCTGTATGCCCTGTTCAAAGATCAGTTCCCAAGAAAGTAAATCAGTCAATGCAGTGATAACTCTATCCAGGATATTGTAAATCAATTAACCTAAAATCCTTTCTTTAAATATTCAATGAAACCTGATTTAGGAAAACATTAACAATCTTTCTGGATGGGTAGGACTGCAAACTCATGTCAAATGATTCTGTCCTAAGCAGCCTCACATTTTCAGAAATATAAAAAGCCAGTATTAAAGGCAACATTTTTTTTAAGATTAAAATAATAAACGTGTTATGCAACACAAGAAAACACGCGTTATATAAAATAAACACCACTGTGAAAGTCCATGTGACAAGGTGTGTGACAAATAAAGATTAGTCCATCCTGTAATAGTTCCATATAAACTCTTCTAAAAAAAAGTCTCTCCACCGTAAATAAAAACTACTCCAGTGCTCAAATGCTTCTCCCCAACAGATTAGGACTCACCAGATAACAATGCCTCTATTTTTACAGATTGGCATATAATGTTTATACAGATGACTTCCACCTAACATGGTTTCCAGTCCTGATTCCCCTCCCCATATGGTAAACATAAAGAAAAAGGAGCTCCAGTAATGTAAAATCGTTTAACTAAAATGCACTTTATTTGTATTAAAACACACTCACAAGAAGTTAATACAATCTAGCATTACTAAAGTGACTCAGCCTGCATTTTATATTGTGCCAGAAGGAACATTAAACCACAGTATCGGTCTCGCTCAATGTCCACTGCGTCATTTCCAATAAGTCACTTCCAGCACTACCGTTCACGTCACATCCAGTTGCCGCTTGACCAAAGCCCTAACGTTTTGTCTATTCCAGCTTTGTCAAGGGAATCAAAAGGCAGGTTCACCATTGGGGGGGACAGCCGATACAAATATAGGGGGCCCAGGCATCCCGAATGGCTCGGCCTTCCAGCAGGCAAGGAGATGGCGGGGCAGGGATGCCACATGGTGCACTACAAAAGAGAAGTCAGCAACTGCTGCTCTGTGTCATTGAGCTCACACATTGAGCTCATTACTGACACCTCTGGCTACCTCTGTCTGTTCACTCCTCATGTGCTGCTTGTACTATATTGTGGACTGTGATTGGCTACAGCTCCTCTCTGTGTCTCAGCAACCTGGGACTAGGAGACCTCCTTTACAAGTAGGGGCTGTGTGTACAAGTGAAGGAAGAGGGCTGTTTGTATACGAGGGGGGGGGGGGGTTGGCAGAGCTGTCTGTATGTTTACAGATGTATGCACAGGTGTGAGGGGGAGCTGAGTGTGTACAGGTGTGGGAGGGGGCTGAGTATGTACAGGTGTGAGGGGCTGAGTGTGTATAGGTGTGAGGGGGGCTGATTGTGCACAGGTATGAAGGGAGCTGAGAGATCTTACAGACCAGATGCTGATTTGGGCACCATACCAGTTGCAGCTCAGCCACATGGAAGAGCTGCACTGCATGTAGCCTGCAGGACTGCTCAGTGCTCACTGTGGACTGTTTAGAGACAAGATGTTAGGCATCACAATGGTAAATTGATTGACAATGTTGCTGGATGTGGGCCTATGCTGTGACCTTCTCTTTGTTGGATTGGGCTGTTTGTGACTGTCTCTTTGTTGCATTGGGATATCTCTTTGCTATGTGGGGCTGTCTCTTTGCTGGATTGGGATGTCTCTTTGCTGAATATTTGGGGATGTCTTTTGTTGGATTGGGATGTCTCTTTGCTTGATTGGACTGTCTCTTTGCGGAATACTTGTGGATGTCTTTTTGTTGGATTGAGATGTCTCTTTGCTTGATTGGGCTGTCTCTTTGCTTGATTGTTTTTTTTGTTTTGAAGTTTTTTTGTTGTAAGAGTGTTAAAATAAAAGTGGGTGTACTGAAGGACTCCGTGGGGTGGTCTGTGGGCAGATTCGGTGGGAAAACCCTGGGGAATGTTGATGGTAAGACCGGGGGGCCCAAGCCTAAAGCTGTGTAAGGGGACAAAAAAGTTTTTATGACTACCCTGATCAAGGGTAATAAACATGCTCGCTTGCTCTGTGCAATGGTATTACACAGCGTGTCCCCAAACCTCCTCTTCTAGGCTCCCCCACTAACTTTCTTGGCTCCTCCTTTTCTGCAAATGCTTGCTATGGGGGCAGAAATGTGGGCTCATTCCGGAGACTGACTCTGTATAATTCTAGACACACACAGCACAGCTCAGTCCCACCAACGCTCCCTCCTCACAGGATCTGATTGACAGCAGTAAGAGCCAATGGCTTTCACTACTGCCTCTGTGTCCTGTGAGGAGAGAGACCTGCTGCAGATGGGCACAGCATTGGATCAAATTAGGACACAGGTACATATCTGGGGGAGCTAATACTATACATTAAGGTAAAAAAAACATTTAAATCTTCAGAACCACTTTAAATCAAAATAATTATAAGGGGCCTTTCTGCCTGCTTTATTTGTGTCCAATATATCGATATACTGTATATTGCAGCCTCATTGAGGTTAGAATCAAACAAGTCAGGGGGAAGTTTGTGCTGGTAAAGCAGCAATACAACCAAACAAAGCAGTGCTGACATCAACACATAGCTTACAGACCTATATCAGGTAGACTATGTGTCCCATCATTTGACTCTATGGAGACTTGCAGCAGAGACTGATCACCAAAATAGAATGCCAGTGGAGCATTGCAGTAAACATGAGAAAGTTGATTAGTTTTCATAAAAACATTCACATGAATTAATATACACCATTCAAGATTTATATGGAGACCCATGTTGGCATTAAGATGCTGCTCAAGAGTTGTTCCTTTTGCAGATGGAGGCATTTCAGTAATTTACATCCCTCAGTACATTAATGTCACAGTTAGGAGTTGTTTGAAGTCTCAACTTTATCTAAAATCAGTCATATCTAGGTGGACTGGCCATTACAAAGGATGCGTCTATGCTCATAAAACTGAATAGGTAAGTACGCCTCTCTCCTAATAACCACGTAAGCGCAGAGACCCATAAAAACCCCTTGGTTTTTCTGAGGAAGTTATGAGCCGGAGGCTGTAAACCATGGAATAACTTTACTCCATCAGTAAATGGAAAGAATTCAACTTTTTCACAGGCATCCTCTTTGAATGCAAAATCTTCATGATCGACGGGAGAGTACTTATAAGCAACTTGGTCTCTTGGTGTTTCAAGTGGTAACAATAGACAATGCTGTAGGCTAAAAGCTAAATGAACAAAATATGAATGTATTTTTTTCTGCTTTATGTGAAAAATGGGTATCTTTATTTTACAAGCAGAAAAGAAATCAGTGTTTATTTTTAAAGAATTACATTGTTGATGGTCAAACCTAACCATCTAACAGTTTCTAAATTGAGCCAATAAACTTTCTTTGTCTGCAACAGATGTTTCTGCTTCTTTGGACCACTGTAAACTTTTTATGAAATAAACAACATTCTTTTTTTCGGCTTTCAAAATCTGAAGATAAGATTGATTATTGCAAGAATAGTCCAGAATGGCAAACAAGGTTTTAAACTCAGCAACATGTGTAAAATATGTTGAGAACAACGCTGGTGTTTATGGTATAACGAAATGTAACAAGAGTCTTACAATATGTATAGGAAGACAGTATTTAGAATATTTTGTGGATTGATGTACAATCACAGAAATAGAACAAAGCTAGATTACTCAACTGATGTCACAACAGGAAGATAAACATGTGATAGAATTCATGTTATTGCTAAAGGCAATATACTCTGAGCAAATTTTGATGCTGTCATTGCTGACTTCTTCTGAAAGTCATAGCTGACTGCTCATCATGCTGATCCAATATTTTTTTAGATTTTTACTGAGGAACAGATCAGGATTTAGCATAAAAATCACTGAGGTATAAGGCTTTCATGATTGACCATTGCAGGGATTTAATTTGGCCTAAAGTGGTTCTAAAGACTTTGTTTTACCTCCCTGTGATGAGGAAGCAGGGGGGCAGGGCCAAGCCTCTCTGTTTGTGTCTATAGATGCAGGCAGCATGGCTCAGGATGGAGCCTGCAGGAGTGTCCCCATAGGAAGCTTCATCCTATAGGGGTACTTACCGAACAGGAGGAGCCAGGAGCACCAGCAGGGGACCCCAGAAGAGGAGGAAAGTGGCTGCTTTGAGAAAGACCATTGCGCAGAGCAGGTAAGTATAACATGTTTATTATTTGAAAAAGGTTTACAATAACTTTATTACAAGAAGAAACAAAGCTCAGCCCCCTGGTTCTGGTGACAGATTCTTCACTGCTTCTCATGTTGAACTTCTAATTACATAGTTACATAGTTAGTCTGGCTGAAAAAAGACAAAAGTCCATCCAGTTCAACCAAAAAAAAGTTAAAATCCTACACCCACAGTTGATCCAGAGGAAAGCAAAAAAACCAGCAAAGCATGACCCAATTTACTCATGCAGGGGAAAAAAATCCTTCCTGATCCCCTGAGAGAAAGTCTGGTATTCCCTGGATCAACCTTACCTATAAATGTTAGTATCCAGTTATATTCGGTGTATCCAGGAAATAATTCAAGCCTTTTGTAAAGCAATCCACTGAGCTGGCCAAAACCAACTCTTGAGGGAGTCTATTCCACAGTTTCACAGCTCTCACTGTGAAGAAATCTTTCTGTGTTTGGAGATTAAATTCCTTTTCCTCCAAACATAAAGAGACCCCCTTGTCCTCTGTGATGACTTCAGGGTAAATAACTCTACACTGAGTTCACTATATGAACCACTGATTTAATTATACATGTTGATCATATCCCCCCCTTAATCTTCTCTTCTCAAGAGAGAATAAATTCAGTTCCTCTAATCTTTCCTCATAGCTGAGCTCCTCCATGCCTCTTACCAGTTTGGTTGCCCTTCTCTGTACTTTCTCCAGTTCCTCAATGTTCTTTTTGTGAATTGGTGCTCAAAACTGAACTGCATATTCCAGATGAGGTCTTACTAATAATTTGTACAGGGGTACAATTATATCTCTCTATGGAGTCTATACCTCTTTTAATACAATAGATGGTTTTGCTCACTTTACAAACTGCAGCTTGGCATTGCATGCCATTATTAAGCTTGTGATCTACCACAACCCCCAGATCCTTCTCCACCATTGATTCCCCCAGTTGTACTCCCCCTAGTATGTATGATGCATGCATATTATTAGCCCCCAAGTGCATCACCTTACATTTATCAACATTAAATCTTATTTTACACATAGTTTCCAAATTAAACAGTGCATTGAGGTCGGCTTGTAAGTTGGAGACATCCTGTAAGGACATTATTCTACTGCACAGCTTGGTGTCATCTGCAAAGGCTGAAATGGTATTTATAATCCCAGACCCTATATTGTTTATAAATGTATTAAAAAGTAAGGGTCCCAACACTGAACCTTGGGGTACACCAGTAACAAACCTAGACCATTCTGAGTATGAATGAACCACTACTCTCTGAATACGATCTTTTAGCCAGTTTTCTATCCATTTACATACAGATTTTTCCAAGCCCGTAGATTTTACCTTACACATAAGCCATGTGTGGGGAACTGTGTCAAACGCTTTTGCAAAATCCAAGTATACCACGTCCACTGCCACCCCTCTGTCCAAAATTTTGCTCACCTCCTCATAAAAAGAAATCGGATTTGTTTGACAACTTCTGTCATTCATGAATTCATGCTGTCTGTCGCTTAAAATATTTTTTCCAGCAAGAACTCGTCTATGTGTTTTTTTTTTATTAAACTCTCCAGTATCTTCCCAACTATAGAAGTCAAACTAATAGGTCTATAATTACTTGGTAAAGATTTTGACCCCTTTTAAATATTGGCACCACATTGGCCTTATGCCAATCCAGTGGTACTTTGCCAGTCATTAAAGAGTCCCTAAAAATTTGAACCAATGGCTTTGAAATTACAGAGCTCAATTATTTATGGACCCGTGGGTGTATGCCAACCGGTCCAGGTGCTTTATTCATCTTTATTCTGTCTAAATATTTTTGGATCATATCAATTGTGAGCCAATGTAGATCATCTGGAGCTGTGTCAATACCATGCCCATTATGGACAAGAGCTCCCCCATGCTCCTTTATATACACAGAGCTGAAGAAGGTATTTAATATATTTGCCTTCTCTTTGTCTCCAGTCACCCACTCTAGATTATTTTGTAAAGGGCCTACATGCTCGGACCAGACCTTTTTACTATTAATATATTTGAAGAATGTTTTATGGTGGTCCTGCTATCTTTTGCAATCTGTTGTTAAAATTGAGCATTTTTATTTTTCCCGTACGTGCTTGCTGTTTACAGCTAACAATAAATGAAATCATGTTATGGTCACTGCTACCCAGCTGTTCTTTTATATGGACATTCATATTAAGCTCTACATGGTCTGAAATTGCCAGGTCCAGCAAAACATCATTCTTAGTTGGGGCCTCTATGAACTGTACCGTAAAATTGTCCTGTAGTAGGTTTAACATTGTTTTGCTCTTTAACTGTTCCTGCAGTATCATAACTCCAGTCAATTTCGGGGTAGTTAAAAACCCTCATTATTATCACTATCCCAGCCCTTACAGCCTTTCAATCTGTGCAAGGGGCTGAGTCTCCACCTCCTCATTAACATTGGGAGGCCTATAACAAACTCCAATGATTACCTTTGTAGTATGCATCACCATGTGCAGTTTCACCCATAATGCTTCAGCCTCATCACACTCTCCATCAACTAGGTCCTCTTTCACACCAGCTCTGAGATCACTTCTCACATAAAGACAGATACTACCACCTTTCCTATTTACCCTGTCTCACTGAAAGAGAACATATCCAGGAATATTAATGGCCCAGTCATGTGAAGAATGAAGTCAAGATTCAGCAATACCAATTAAATCATTGTTCTGTTCATGCACCACAGCTTACAACTCACCTATTTTGCTTTGCAGACTTCTGTCATTGGTGAACAAACATTTTAATGCATTGACACCTTGTGCACACTGTAGCAATCATGCACACAGGGATAGATGCAGACCTCATTTTGCTAAAGGATCTTCCATCTTATATCATGTCTACTCCCAAATTAGGCTTCCTCCTCCAATTCCACCCCCCCATCCCTCAGGAATGTTGTCTGTGTTAAAAAGGCAACAGGCCCCAATGGGAGAACTCCAGGGCTATAAACTTCCAACCGAGCTGGGGCCTAGATGTCTGTTAACTTCTCAATCTGGGATATTGTAAAGCCATAAGTCCTTCACTGAGCTCACAGACATTCCAGATAAACAGTAAACCAGACACCACATTCAACATCCATTTTCCCCTATGATTACATATCTTGGATTATGAAAGACTTACACAAACATGGAACACATATTCGGATGGCTCACTTTAATACAAATCATTTGAGATATTACATCCCCTAGCTGAGATCAACAAGAGAACAGAAAATAATATCATCTTAACCATCCCAGCAGGTATGACATATTTCATATGTAGACGTTCAGCAGATGATTCTGCGTATTAATCTACCCGTGGGTGGAATGTTACATGTACCTAGGAAAAGTTATTGACCAAAGTATAATTTCTGAGGGCTTTGGTCAGAGCCTGAGTTCTCTGCCTACAACTCCCTCCCCAAATGAGGCGATTGGTTCTCTGCTTCAGGGAGACACCCTGCTGAGTTCCTAGAAAAGCTAAGCTAAGCTGAGTTGAAAAAGTTGAAGATTCTCCCTTTTAACATCGGAACTAACTTTGGGAGATAAAGCATCCTTTTGGCTCATGAAACCTGATCTGCTTAAACCATGACGTTTGGTAAGTACTTTACCTCCCTAAATTTCTTTCTTTTATCTCTTTGCTGTGTTATTGCTCTCTGCATATTTATATATATATTGGCTACATCTTTTTCTGTAAATATTTTTATTGCACCCTTTTGACCTTTTAGTAATAAATCTTACTTTCTGAAAGTGTTGAACTGTTTCTAAAGCTCTTTAATGCAAACTAAGAATCCCTGCCTCTGAAGAGCGCTACTGTGTGTGTGTGTTTTAAACTTCGGTATATCTATGCCTGCGGTTACAGTTGTTTATCGACACTTATGCAAACATCATAGTGTTATTGCTGATATTGCCGAATTTCCTCTTTCTCTGTACAAAAAGGAGGTGGTGGCAGTGTGAAGGGTTAATTGCGTAATTAACCTGACCCAGTAACAATCGCTCTCAGGCTGCAGGTACACAGGTTGTGGTCAATTTGCTGGAAAATCTATGTGCAGGGTGCAGCTGGGCATGGCATTGTTACACATGTGACAGCGCGGTTTTAGATTGGCTAGTCCTTCGGTCACGAGTTTGGTGAGAAGGGCTGGGGTCTGACGTCATGATCGTCACACACACATATTTTGCATATTTTTTATTTTCATACAAATGGTACCAATTCCACTAGTTGTTTGTAACATGTGAACCTTCTTATCATCTGCCATAGCCCCCACACCCTCATCTTTCCCCATTCACCCACCAATAAGGACTGACCCCTGTCTGATCTGTCTGCCCCATTATAATCTAATTCACCCACCCCCCTCGATCCTAGTTTAAATACTCATCCAGCCTCCCCATAAACCTCTCCCTCAGCACAGCAGACCCCCTTCCATTTAGGTGCAAACCATCTCTAGCATATTGGTTGCACCCCAATGAAAAGTCAACCCAGTGCTCTAGAAATCCAAATCCTTCCCTCTTACACCAGGTTTTTAGCTGTCAGGGCTCCCGGGTATGACCAGAGGTGTGTGACTGACGCAGGGAAACGCAGACTTCAGATATGTTATAAACAATGTAATTTATTAACACTAACCATACAAACATAAACGCAGTGCAATACTAAAACATAACACAGTGCAAACAAACCAACCAACCACCCACAGATAACAGTACATACAATGCAAGCGTCGCCAGGCAGGCCGGGTCAATATCAGTCGGGCAGGTAGGTACAGGGGGAGCAAGCGGAGAATGGTCGGGGTCACAGGCCAGGTTCAGCAGGTAGCGGGCAGCGTGGTACAGAGGGTCAGGCAGAGGAGAATGGTCAGACAAGCCAGGGATCAGAGCAGGGTCAGCAGAGAATCAGACAGGAACGGAGAGCAGGAACAGGATACAGGGCCCAAGAGAAACACAACACCAAGGCAGAGTCTGCAGGTCTGAATGTTCCTTAAATACACCAGTATAATTAGTTCCAGGTGTTTGACTGGCTGCAAGGTTGAGTCTCTGATTGCTGGGAGCACCCGCTGGCCAGCCCTGGTACTGCAGCTCATAAGGCAGCTGAGTCCCACTATTGCTGGCCAGTCCATTCCTGACAGTACCCCCCCCTCAAGGAGCAGCCTCAGGATGCTCCAAACAGTCCTAGCTGGGCAAAATGTTCCACCGCCCGGGTCTGGTAACTGGCGGGATATCAAAGACTGGCACACCGGGCAGGACTCCGGGCAGCGGCACACCGGGTAGAGGCACATCGGGCAGGACTCCTGGCAGAGGCACATCGGGCAGGACTCCGGGCAGAGGCACATCGGGCTGGACTCCGAGCAGAGGCACTCCGGGCAGCGGCACACCGGGCAGAGGCACATCGGGCTGGACTCCGGGCAGAGGCACATCGGGCTGGACTCCGGGCAGAGGCACATCGGGCTGGACTCCGGGCAGAGACACATCGGGCTGGACTCCGGGCAGAGGCACATCGGGCTGGACTCCGGGCAGAGGCACATCGGGCAGAGGCACACCGGGCAGAGGCACACCGGGCAGAGGCACACCGGGCTGGACTCCGGGCAGAGGCACATCGGGCAGGACTCCGGGCAGAGGCACATCGGGCAGAGGCACACCGGGCAGAGGCACATCGGGCAGAGGCACACCGGGCAGAGGCACATCGGGCTGGACTCCGGGCAGAGGCACATCGGGCTGGACTCCGGGCAGAGCCACATCGGGCCGGACTCCGGGCAGAGGCACATCGGATTACCAGGCGAAGCAGCAGGCAGCGGGCCACCAGGCGTAGCAGCAGGCACTGGGCCCCCAGGCGGAGCAGCAGGCACCGGGCCCCCGGCCAGAGCAGCAGGCACCGGGCCCCCGGGCGGGGCAACAGGAATCGGGCCCCCGGGCGGGGCGACCGGCATCGGGCCCCCAGGCGGGGCGACAGGCATCGGGCCCCCAGGCGGGGCAACAGGCATCGGGCCCCCAGGCGGAGCGGCGGGCGCCGGACCCCCAGGTGGAGCGACAGGTCTCGGGCCCTCAGGCGGAGCAGCAGGCGCCGGGCCCCCAGGCGGAGCGACAGGTCTCGGGCCCCCAGGCGGAGCGACAGGTCTCGGGCCCTCAGGCGGAGCGGCGGGCGCCGGACCCCCAGGTGGAGCGACAGGTCTCGGGCCCTCAGGCGGAGCGACAGGTCTCGGGCCCCCAGGCGGGGCGGCGGGCGCCGGACCCCCAGGCGGAGCGACAGGTCTCGGGCCCCCAGGCGAAGCGGCGGGCACCGAGTCACCAGGCACGACAGTGGGCTCCGAGTCAACTGGCATGACCGCTGGCACTGGGTCAGACATTGGATCGTCTGGCTGGACAGCGGGCATCGGGTCACCAGGCATCAGGTCATTTGGCTCGACAGCGGGCACCGCGTCATCTGGCAAGGCAGTGGGCTCCGAGTCAACTGGTATGACCGCGGGCACTGGGTCAGACATTGCATCGTCTGACTGGACAGCGGGCATCGGGTCACCAGGCATCAAGTCATTTGGCTCGACAGCGAGCACCGCGTCATCTGGCAAGGCAGTGGGCTCCGAGTCAACTGGCATGACCGCGGGCACTGGGGCAGACATTGAATCGTCTGGCTGGACAGCGGGCATCGGGTCACCAGGCATCAGGTCATTTGGCTTGACAGTGGGCACCGCGTCATCTGGCAAGGCAGTGGGCTCCGAGTCAACAGGCACGACAGTGGGCACCGGGTCATCAGGTACCGGATTGTCTGGCTCGACAGCGGGCATTGGGTCACAAGGTATGACAGCGGGCACTGGGTCACCAGGCATCAGGTCATTTGGCTTGCCAGCGGGCACCGTGTCATCTGGCAAGGCAGTGGGCACCGGGTCACCAGGCATTGGATCGTCTGGCTTGACAGCGGGCATCGGGTCACCAGGTATGACAGCGGGCACTGGGTCACCAGGCATCAGGTCATTTGGCTTGCCAGCGGGCACCGCGTCATCTGGCAAGGCAGTGGGCACCGGGTCACCAGGCATTGGATCGTCTGGCTCGACAGCGGGCATCGGGTCACCAGGTATGACAGCGGGCACTGGGTCACCAGGCATCAGGTCATTTGGCTCGCCAGCGGGCACCCCGTCATCTGGCAAGGCAGTGGGCACCAAGTCACCAGGTACGACAGCGGGCTCTGAGTCAATTGGCACGACAGCGGGCACCGGATCAGGTACCGGATCATCTGGATCAACAGCGGGCATCGAGTCAACTGGCCTAATAGGATCGTCAGGCTGGATCAGTTCATCATGCTGGGTAGAGGCATCAGGCTGAGTAGAGGCTTCAGGCTGAGTAGAGGCTTCAGGCTGAGTAGAGGCTTCAGGCTGAATAGAGGCTTCAGGCCGAGTAGAGGCTTCGGACCGAGTAGAGGCATCAGGCCGAGTAGAGGCATCAGGCCGAGTAGAGGCTTCAGGCCGAGTAGAGGCATCAGGCCGAATAGAGGCTTCAGGCCGAGTTGAGGCATCAGGCTGCGTACAGGCATCAGGCTGAGTACAGGCATCAGGCTGAGTACAGGCATCAGGCTGAGTAGAGGAGTCAGGCTGAGTAGAGGATTCAGGCTGAGTAGAGGCTTCAGGCTGAACCACGGAAGGCAGGTTCACCGGTTTGGATACTGGCAGGATGGTACTGGTTGGAAAGAATTTTCGCTTTTTTCTGGTTTTAACTACTGGAGCACTGCAAGTAAACGCAGGTATGCAAATGAATGGAGCAGCTGGAGACAGAGAAGAACTGGAGGATGGAACAGGAGAGGGAGCAGTTGCTACAGAGGGCTTTTTTACAGGGTTAAAGGCAGGATAGGTGCAGCGAGTGGGAACAGGGTACTGACATGCGGTAGATAGCAGGGCAGGAGGAGCTGTTGGGAATGCAGGAATAGAGTTTTGAGGAAATAGATTAGAAGCAGGACTGGGTTTTTGTAAGCTGACTGAGGCTGGGTGCAACAAATCTGTCCATGTCTGCAGTATGGGTTGAACAAAGCTGAGCTTACACAAAGCCTGTCTGACCAAAGACTGCACTGCGTTTATACAATCTCTTAGTGTCTGTGGTGAACATGTGGAATAACGCTCCAGAAAGTAACCCACATCATCCTCTAATAACCATACCAGGGACTCTACCTGGTCTGCACTAAATGGTGGCAAAAATTCATCCCTGCATTCGGGGGTACCAGATGAAACCAACTCAGCACAAACCTCAATCAAAGGCTGCACCTCAGAGAACTCTGTGCCCTGATCTACTAGAACATGAGCAAGCCGTATACATTCTACCAGTTCATCCCGGGTATACTCCTTCAGAGTTTGATAAGCATACTCCCTGTCATCAAACACTAGCAGATATAAATACGCAACCTCATCCAGATCCATCCTTCCCATCAACAAGCCAAGATGGCTTCCCTGTGCAGCCACTTCTGGTCAGGATTGGCCTTGGTGTAATGTCAGGGCTCCCGGGTATGACCAGAGGTGTGTGACTGACGCAGGGAAACGCAGACTTCAGATATGTTATAAACAATGTAATTTATTAACACTAACCATACAAACATAAACGCAGTGCAATACTAAAACATAACACAGTGCAAACAAACCAACCAACCACCCACAGATAACAGTACATACAATGCAAGCGTCATCAGGCAGGCCGGGTCAATATCAGTCGGGCAGGTAGGTACAGGGGGAGTAAGCGGAGAATGGCCGGGGTCACAGGCCAGGTTCAGCAGGTAGCGGGCAGCGTGGTACAGAGGGTCAGGCAGAGGAGAATGGTCAGACAAGCCAGGGATCAGAGCAGGGTCAGCAGAGAATCAGACAGGAACAGAGAACAGGAACAGGATACAGGGCCCAAGAGAAACACAACACCAAGGCAGAGTCTGCAGGTCTGAATGTCCCTTAAATACACCAGTATAATTAGTTCCAGGTGTTTGACTGGCTGCAAGGTTGAGTCTCTGATTGCTGGGAGCACCCGCTGGCCAGCCCTGGTACTGCAGCTCATAAGGCAGCTGAGTCCCACTATTGCTGGCCAGTCCATTCCTGACATTAGCTATGCATTGAGTTCTCTAATCTCTCCCTGTCTTTCCTGAGTTTTGCATGGCACAGATAATATTTCAGAGAATATCACTTTGGATGTCCTTCCCTTCAACTTGCAGCCTAGTTCTTTAAATTGATTCTTAAGGAGCATCCACCTTCCATGTATTCTGTCATTGGTTCCAACATGGACCAAGACAACTAGGTCATGCCCAGCCCCTCCCAGTAATTTATCTATCCGGTCCACCACATGCCGAACCCTGGCACCAGGGAGACAGCAAACCATTCAGTTCAGGCAATCCTGGCGACAAACTATTCTATCAGTCCTTCTGATTATTGAATCCCCTACTACCACCAGCTGTCTAGGCCTTCCTGCACTATCCTCACCACCCCTCCCAGATGGTCTGATCTGCCGGCTGTTAGGAATAGCAGTGACATCCAGGGCTGCCAACCCTGAGCTTGCCACCCCCACATCTTCACCCAATTTGGCAAATCTGTTTGGGTGCACAAACCCAGGGCCATCCTTCCTTTTCTGTGAGCCCCTACCACTTCCTCTCATTACAGTAACCCATCTTCCTACCTAATAATCATGATTAGCCCCTCCGCCCTCCACATCAATTCAATTAGCTACCTGCTCAGAGAGCAGAAGACCACTTTCAAGGTTGTCAGTTCTGCCCAGTATTGCAACTTGCTCCTTCATATCTCTAATGCGAGTTTCCAGAAGGGCAACCCACTTACATCTGTCGCAGCAGTATCCATCCTGGAGCTGTTGCTCCATTGTTGCATGCATGTGGCACACTGTGCACTGCACAAAACCTTCCACCTTGCTAGCACACATTATCCCAGTTACAATATTAACTAGAATCAGTAGCTATCTGATCTGAGTTCATAGAGGCCTGAACACACATGACCCCTGTGTATTCCACTCCTGGACAGCTTCTTGTCCTGGGATCAAGAGCTGGCACAGCATCCTGGCCTGGGAAGAACATCCTTGGCCTGGACACCCACCAACAAGGGTTTATTTCAATTATTGCCCCAGCTGCATTTGTTCCACAGAGGAGCACTTCCCCACACCATATTCTTCTCTATGTTAACCAAATCTGTCTTTTTTTTATTTAGATCAGTGGTTCTTAACCTGGGTTCGATCGAACCCCAGGGGTTCGTGAGTCAGTCTCGCGGGTTCGGAAGAGGTGAAGACCCACACCCGACTCATATGATTCGTGCAGTAAATATTCATTATTATGTTTTTGTTTTTGTGTGAAAATCATGTTTTAATGGTTTTGTTCATTTTGTGCACCTATGTATAAATATATACCTATGTTTTGAATTTTAAAAATCATATTTTATTTTTCCAATTAAGAAGGGTTCGGTGAATGCGCATATGAAACTGGTGGGGTTCAGTACCTCCATAAAGGTTAAGAACCATTGATTTAGATTCACCCACTGGACTACTGTTCTTATTTATTAGGTATTCTTATACTGCCAAAACTAGCTCTCCTGGTGTCCCTTACCACTTTTTCACAGTGACTAAGAGTGCGTCGGTCACAATATAAAAACATGATAACATAAAGTGGTAGTAATATCTGTGATAGATATTTTGGGCCTACAATAATTTTTAACATTATTGTGAACTTCTGATAGGGGTCTCAATTCCTGTAATTTATTTACCATTTGTTGCATCACCTCAACACCAGGCTTAGAAGGTTTGCTCTAGAGGTTTATGTCAAGGTCCTACCTTTCTTCAAAGCTTGTGCATCTCCATGAGCTGGCATCCATCTTGGTTTTCTGCAAAGCATGGTGGGAACCTTTATGCCTTCAGGCTTCTGCGGCTCCTCCTCAGAAGGGTGTGGTTGAGCACATTTAAACCTGCTGTCTTCAAGTGTGCTCTGCACTTGTGTCCTGTATGTTGCCCTGTTGCAAGCTCTTGTGCTGTTCCCGTTGCTCTCCTGGTAACCGACTCGGCTTGGACAAGACTACTCTCTGCGTTAACCCTTTATCTGACCTCCCGTTGCTGAACCCGGCCCGTGACCTGAGTATTCTTTGCCTACCGTCTAGTACTGTCTGCTCCATTGTTATTGACCCGGCTTGTCTGACTACTCTACTCGTGTTCCCATCTAGCTCCCACCAGCTGTACGCCATTGGCGGCAGTCGTTATCGCAGCTGGGGTCACTCGGGGGCCGCGACCTGGTCTCAGGCTGCGTCAAGTCCATCTCCACCATCAGGGGCCCTGGTGAAGGGTAGCCTGGGGCTTAGACTCCGCGCCCTGAGGGACTCTGATCTGTGGGTAGTGGCTGTCGTCAGTCGCAGCGTGACCGTACCATAGGCCTGCCTGCCCATTCCAGCGTTCCTGCCCTGACAGTTTATGACTGTAGGGCCATCCTGCTGAATAAGCCCTGGAGTCGTCATTTCTAACACCTCCAAGGGAGTATTGTCATAGATCTTCCTGTGGGAACTGGCTTCAAAGGAGGTATGCTTCCTGGACATTGGCCTATACAGTTGGCCAATATCTTTCATAAGTCACAGAGCCCCCTTTTGAACAAGAAATGGAAAAATATTGGAACTTATTGAAGGGTGTGTCTTTACTTGGAATGTAGGGGGAGGGGTATAAAGGTATGGCATTCTGTCTCTTTGGCCCTTTTCGGAGCCCAGGCATCAGGATATCAGGATCCCTGTGTAATGTACCTCCATTGCTCTGTCTCTTTCCCGTAACTTTCTTTCCTATAATCATCTCTCTGTAATGGTAATATACTGTATGTTATACTGTAACATACATTTTTTGTAGTATCATATCTTTTGTATTTCAGTATATTTGATTCGATTAATAACTGCTTTTCTTCTTTGTAAATAAATTAGATCTTTATTTTTTGCACAGCTGTTATCATTTGGTATTACCATTATTGGTATTAGCCACATCATGATTGGCTAAATTCATGTATAGACAAAAGGTTGTAATTACTTATTACATTTATAATCTTAGATAGAACTAAGTGAATAAGTGTGGTAGAAAAACCACCAAAACACATCAGCTTTTATACCTTCCTCCATTAAACTCATTAATAATCAATGTACATGGTGTTGTTTTTAAAATCTTTCTAACCTTTGCCATTCTATGGAAAAAGAGCAATCTTCAATCCAATCACATCACCAGGGCATGCACATTGTTACTGCGATTCACGGCATGCTCTGTGTGCCATTAGTCCTTTCCGTAGTGTGCCGTGCCCGTGTCATCCTCTCTCAGCAGAATAGCATTGCAATCCCCATGCATAACTTTCTGAAACACCCCATGTGACTTGATATATCACAAGGGGGTGTAAACATCAATGTCGATTTAAGCAGAGAGGAACGAAAATGAGGTTTGGCTAAAACTTAGTGTGCATGTGCGGGGTTTCGGGCAGCAAAGACAGAAAGGGTGGAAGTAACAGACAGCACAGATGTGGAAGACAACAGTTAACCTGGCGATGGCTATTTTGTAATAGCTATATTGCTTTTCACAAGTTTGGTGGCTGACTTTACTACCACTTTAAAAGGAAATGGTTAATTGCATACCAGTGGCTTGTTAGCATCAACCACAGTTATGTTTATTTATCTGAATGCTCACTGCACCTCCTAACTCCAGGTAATGTGAAAAGTTCTAATACTAAAAAGGCCACTTCCAAAGATTACTTACTAGTGTCTAAATGGGAACAGAATAGTAACTAGCAGAAGCATAGATATCTGTTTTTGCAGGTGAGCAACCACTTCCTGGAGAGATGTTAAACAGCCATAATCCATAAGAAAACCAGGTTGAGACTGTTTGACTACTACTAAACTTCTACACGAACATTAAAGAGGGGCTCCCATTTAATTCAAATGTAAGATTACATTTTAAAATAAGTATTATCTGAAATTGCTAAATATGATCAATTACTTTTTGTTACACTCATTTCAATGACAGCAGAGCTATTTTGCTATCCAATACTTTTTACTATTGAAGTAGGCATAAAAGAGACTATGCTAAGTATGTAAAATAGTTCAAATTCAATCTGTATGTTGCCAGTTTTCTAGAGTATAACAAAGCAGGCATAACCATTAAAAAACTGGAATTATAATAATTATTTTCAAAGTTATTGTTGAAGGTAACAAACTCTCCGGATGTGACCAAATCAGACATCCCAGTTAGACAAACTCATGAAAGCCCATAGCCCTTCTGTTTTTTGTTTTTTTTAATACCAAAATATAGATTTAAAGTCATTCAGTATATTTTAAAATTTAAGAAACAATTATGAGTAATCTAATTTGTACAGGTATGTAAATGCTATAAGCTGAATTTGTTTGTAGATATTTGTGAGTTCTTACAGTTAATGGAATCCGTCATTCTAAACCCGGGACACAATGGTAAAATATATATTTAAAAAGAAGGCGCCCAACCATTTTTATATAATTAAAGTTTACTTATAAACACAACAACCTTTGTCTTGTATGGTAAATCAATATTTGTTGAATATATTAAGCTAGATAAAACAACATGCTTTGTGAATACATTAATGTTGAAACCTTATATTTATTTTGTTCATTTATATATTTAAATATTACACAATATTTCATTTTGTAGCGTATATAGAGCTATTTACATCAGGCACTGCCTCACAGTAGTTGCCAGTCTTAAATTCCTTCTACATACACTTATCCATACTGTCTATCAGTTTGCTGCTGATCAGAATACTTTGAAGATAGCAATAATAAATTCGATTTTACCCATTTATTGTAGACAACATGGTTACTGAAGGCAAGTAGACTGTTCACTTTGCAAAGGGATTTTCCCTTAGCTTGATGAAAATTCATTTTGGAAAGAATACCCAATTACATGCAAGGAATAAAAGAACAGTATTTTTGCTGACACATGATTGGATGATGGAATTCAGCAGAGTTTCATCTCATTGACTGAGCTAAAGGAAAATGTCCTGGCAAAGTGAACAGCTTATTTGCTTTAGTAAATCAACTATAACTTCTCTGCTGGAAATTAAGTATGTGACCTCAGTGCTGCAAAGATAGCGGATTAAAATTAACATGTTTTCTTAGTTTGAGACAGAGTGAGAAAGAGTCATCTCTTTCAGGTTTTAAAAGCTCATTCACACTCGTGCATTGTGGCAACATACTGTAAAACAATCATGTTAACCTTTTCACGCCAAGCATGTGCAAATATGTGGCCTCTCAGTGGCTGGGCCTTGACTCCGACCATCTGCATATTTGCATACCATTTGTAAACAAACATGTCCTGAAAGTGCTCCCAGCACGTGTTGGCTTCCCACGGAAAGGATCTTTCCGATCATGTGACTGCCGTGACAGCGAATCACAGTGGTCAAATAACCATAAACCCCACCCCGCATCCCGGCATCAGAAACTCCTTAAAGGGCTCGGAGGTGCTGGCGTTAAGGGGTTAAGGTGTGTTTTTCAAAGTACTTGGGCAGTACATTGTTGTGCCATTCATTATGAATGGCACCCAAATACATTGCACAATAGAGCACAAAGGACTGCAGCTCACCCATGCACCTATCATGTGTTGAGGTGCATTGCATTGCCAAAAAATGGTAATGTACACTTGGCATGCCATTTATAATTCAGAATGAATGGGCTGCCTAATGCAATGCATTACCACACTGAAATACAGTAGAATGCTTAAGCGTGAATACAGTAGAATGCGTAAGAGTGAATAGGCCCTTATTGCCATCTGTGGAAATGAATACACAGGAAATGAGGAAAATTCTTTAACAGTAACTCTGACAAATAAAATTATTTTCTTTGGTAGAGTAGAGGACAGCTTTAACCTCTGTTCCTGATTTTTATTGCTGTCTTTATACAGTACCTGTTGTAGATTTTCTTTCTGTCTGGTGAAACTGTTGTCAGCAAAGCCGAAGTGAGGGTAAATCTCTTTAATGGAGCTCAAATTGCAGATAGAACCCAATAGGCACTTTAAGCCTTCCCCACACTGTCCAAAACTAGGAAAAAGTATTTGGCCGGAATTTCACTCTAACACTTTGCCATCATACGGTCCATAAAAAAGTAAACTTATGTAATATAAAACCTTACAGTATAATTAAAAAGATCACTCCAAACCAATAAAGAATATGTAAACCCAGCATTTCAGTGTGCTACTGTTTCTCCTCCCACAGCTCGCTGTTTTTTGCTGAATAAGGAGTTTAGTTGGAATGTGATCACTTACAAAACAGGGAATAAAAAAGGAATTTATATTTTATTTTTTATATCTATACACAAATGTTTTGCCTTTAATTTCTACTTAAAATGAACGGGTTGTTTTACAAGGTGAGGGTTTACATATACTTTTAACTCTGGATACTACAGGTGACCCAGTGTGCCTTTTTGCACCTTAGAGGTATTGAAATATAATTTATCATAGAAGAGGAATTGCAGAAGACACAGAGTCACTGACTTATTTTGAAGCTATCAGGAATGCTGACTAGGTGACCAGTCAGTATTCAGTATGTAAACCATGAAGTGTTTTGTTAGTAAAGCCAAGGCATGACATGCTCCATCTCCTCCTTCATGTCTGAGCTCACCTCATTTCATGTCCTCCCTCTCCGCTGTTTATCTCATGAACTGTATGTAACCCTCATTTATAATGTTTGCAAATTACCATATGACGTTCTCTCTACATATGAGTTCTTCTTTGTGCTGCTCCAATCACTTTTGAGAACAACAGCCAATAATTCCTTCCCTCTAATCAATAGTGCTGATCTGTGATATAATAATGCCCTTTGATTTTCTCTTTTTAAATCTGAAGTATCCATAAATGTCCAAAAGACTTTTATCACACTGACTGGCTCATTAATAACTTTCTGTGATCAAAACAAATTTGCAGTGGAATGCTGTATTTGTAGGAGAGCTATGTTATGTTACATAAAAGCGACTTGAAGAACTGTGTGTTACCCACAGAAAACAACCCATGGTTATTATCAACTCACCCCATAAACATGGCATCACAATTGAAGTCTGATTTCTATTTCCTGTCTTTTGCCACCAGGCTCCTACTCCAGTCAACCCTATGTGTGACAGTAAAAGAAGTCATAGTTATGGTTGATCCTGAAGTTGAGATGATGTTAGATCAGGACTAAATGTCATGAATTTGGATATCCCAAACTCAATTGAGTACTGTCCGTGATACCTTTTGTATTTGCACTAACATCCAAATTTTCAGGACAAGCTTTCAGAATGTACCCCCTTCTTCAAGGTCCAAGCAGTACTCAGATTAATACTGCTTGGACCTTGAAGAACAGCGTACACACTGAAGGCTTGTAATGAAAATTTGGATGTTAGTGCAAATACAAAAAGTAGCACAGACAGTACTCAAATGAGCTTGGGATATTTAAATGTATGACATTTAGTCCTGATCTAACATCATCTGAACTTCAGGATCAACCATAGCTATGACTTCTTTTTACATTTTAAAAGATGATAAAAACATGTAAAATCCCTCTGTGACATCTGCAGGGTAGCAGCTAGGTGGAACAGAGTGACTTTGTCATACTGGAGCAGAGCCTTGCCCTGAAATGTGTAACCATACCTCCACATTGTCTGTATCATCCTGCTGTCATGCTCTTATTTATTTATTATTTATTACAGGTACTTCCGTAGTGCTGTCAATTTATGCAGCGCTTTACATATATATCGGACATAAGCCCCTAATCCTGAAGGGGTGTACAATCTAAAGTCTCAAATTCACATACTAGGGCCAATTTAGACAGGATCTAATTAACCTACCAGCATGTCTCTAGAGTGTGGGAAGAAACCGGAGTACCCAGAGGAAACCCATGCAGGCACAGGGAGAACATGCAGACTCCAGGCAGGTGGTGCCATGGTTGGGATTTGAACCAATGACCCTAGTACTGCTAGGCAGAAGTGCTACCCATTTAGCCACTGTGCTGCCTAGATGCTCTTGCATCTTTAGCTCTGCTCCCAGCCTGAGGTTGACTCCATTCTGTTTCTAGCTTTTGGTTCCTGTCATGGCTGCTTCCTGCTTCGGCATTGTTTTCTACATCAACGCATCCACGATGTGCTCTGCATAGATGCTTAGATGCCCAAGCCACTCTGCTCCACCTGGACACAACCATGCCGAGCTCTGCAGATGTCACAGAAGGATATGACACACCTTTATTGTCTTTTAAAATGGGGTTAAAATTTTAACCACTTTACTTTGTTGTTAATAAATCTACACTCAGATGGTGGTGCCTGCTGTTCATTTTGTCTTAGCATTTCTCTGTACTGCTATTCTACCTGAAAAATTGAAACTGTTAACAACTGCAGCACCAAAAGTTCAGAGGCAGGAAGAGGACCGTCATCTCTGCAGTGAAGATTTCTCTAGATTTCATCTGCCTGCACAACATGGAACATACTTCATTAGAGGTAAGTGATGTGACTAAAGCTGTAGGGAATTTTTTTTAACTAAACTTCAGTTTTAAGACAAGTATTTTATAAAAAAAAAAAAAAGACAGCTGTTTATGATACACAGTCCTTGGGAAAACTAAATGTTATTCACTCAAGGTTTACTTTTGAATATCAGCACTCTTATACTAGATGACATTGGCTGACATGGGTACAGGATCACTTAAAGAAGTTTTATTGTAAGCATTATTCTAGCATAAATAATAAAACATAATGCTACTGTTATGTAGAACACAAAGTTCACTTTTAAAAGCATTCCACATCAGAGGCGATACACTTTTGTGCAGGAAGAGTGCGCCCACGTATGCATATGTATAAAACAAATATTTTATATTACATATGTCATATATGTAGAAAAAAATTTAAACATACTGTAGCTGGTTCTTGAAAAAGTTGCTGTGTGGTCTTTGTCAGGGAAGATTTTTCCTTTGTGCTTTGACTTGCCTTTCCGGAAAGCTACAAGTTTGTTGACATTACAAATAACGACACCTTTGGGAAAACCACAGTTTAAATGGAGTACAATAACAGCCATCATTTCCATTTTAAGCACCTTCACCCTACTGTGCAAACCCTGATAAGAAGTTTTGCAGAATATGTTTGCAAGTGGGTGGCGACTAAATTGCTGCGTACAGCTAAGTCCAATGTCTGCAGGAATACGCAGTTGCCCTTGAAATACGATCGGCATATATTAGGACGGCCACAATGACTCAAATTTTGTTATGGTAGTTAAAGTTTGTTGTTCATAAATAATACGAACAACCTTTTAAACTTATCTTGGTGGTTTTTCTGGCTGTAAGAAAATATCCAGTGATCTTTTTCTTCTTGTTTGTTACAAGAAAAGATTTACACGTATTTAACTTTTTTCCGCATAAGCTGTGGTTTGTTTGACAACGAATGTGTGGGTAATTTGTGGTTCTTTGTGTTCAGCCATTAAATTAACGTATGTGGAATTTAGACTTAATCTAACACCTAATGTAGTAACCAGGAAAACTGCACTAGGCTTAGTGGTTGTTTTTTAAATACATGTTCAAAGATCACAAGATAAAATTTAAAAAAGTATAACATATCAGCATTTATAGAAAACTCTAATGCATTTCAATGCATTTTCAGTGAACACATATTTCGCCTTTGCTGAAATTAAATTTTAGCCACATAGAAAATGCATTGCTTTTATTCAGTCAGATCTTACTGGTAGACCTTTTGGGGTTGATTTACTAAAACTGAAGAGTGCAAAATTTGATGCAGGTCTGCATAGGAACCAATCAGCTTCCAAGTTTTATTGTCAAAGCTTAATTGAACAAGCTAGTTAGAGGTTAGAAGCTGATTGGCTACCATGCACAGCTGCACCAGATTTTGCCCTTTCTAGTTTTAATAAATCAACCCCTTTGTTAGAAGAGTGGAACATGCTCCTGTTGCAGCACTTCCTTCCCCGGTCTGACCGTTGGCAGTAAAACCCCCCCACTCTCACTCCAGTGGCAGGAGGTGTCCTCAATGCATGCTCCTTCTCTCCGTTCTGGTTGGCTGTGATCTATTTGAGCACCACAAGATCAGGCTTTCAGTTACCTAGCTCCTGTTCTGTGTTTTGCCTAGCCTTGCCTTGACTATAATTTCTCTTGTTCTGACTTCTTGTCTGGATAACACACTTCCTTTTTGACCACAACCTACCCTAACCTATTGGCTCTGGACTCCTGCTCTTCTCTGTGTGTCCCCATAGGTAGCCATCTCCCATGGTGGCACACCTGCGGGCTTGCTCCCATAGACAGTGCAGCTCAGCCCTGCCTCACCCCAGCTCCCTTCTCACAGTGCTGCCTCCATGTCCTGTGAGGAAAGAGGAGAAGAGTGCCACAGCAGGTGGGCACAGTGCTGGTTCCAAATACTGAGGTAAATATAAGGTGGGTAGGGAAGACACTCCAATAGAGTAATGTTCTTACGCTTCCTCACTCTATCCAAAATAAAAAAAAAAACTTTTTAAAGAGTCTATCCATTCAATACAAAGTAATACTTATAAATCTTCACTGCACTCCCCTGCTTCTTTGCTGCTCGGTCACTCCATCCTCCAACCCCTACGCTACTACAGGAAACAGCAGTGGGGTAAGGAGAGGAGGATGAAATTGAGGCATATGTTGGGTGATACAGACATCTAACATTCCTGGAAGTGCTAAATGCTGAAACTATTGAAGGGGGGGGGGTTTGCGTTGCACTGAAGAACGTGTAGGAGACACAAGCCACCGAGGAGGAGAAGATAAGTCTTCTATTACAAAGACCTTCCCCTAGAATTATTTGTAGCCTAATAGGGTCAAAGAAAGGCATAATGGTCCATCAAAGGGCAGTGTCATCTATTAGTTTTCCTATATCTACTTAATACCATGAAAAATCATAAACTGCTCTCTACTTTACTGGCTATACATGAATACTTATGTAAATGTTCACACCTACTTTTTCACGACACTAATATAGTTTTAATACGTACTCTATTTTCCAGATATGTGGAACGTTATGCACTTGTCTTGTTTTAACAGAGTCTGTGGTTCTGTGTTTGTAGCCCTTTCCCTATTTTGATATTAGCATTGGGATTTTAAGATTACATTTGTAAAACTAATATGTTCTTTTTAAATTATGAAGTGTTATAGCCGTTGCTAAACGTGTGAAATAAAGGAGTATTTTCATAGTGCTGCTGTTACACCGAAATTTATGTTGGTGTAGTGAATGGTGACTTTATGGCAAGATGTTTAATTATAGTGCCTTTATGTGGGAGAGTAATGTCTTTCATATGGACAGATCTAAACATTGGTAGCAGTGAATTGTGGGTGATAAATTATGCACTTTGCCATATGTAATCTGTCGTACAATGGTAAATGTTCTGTTTTTACTTTTGTCAAATTTACTTTGACAAATAATTATTATATGGCAGTTCCAAATCTTCTGAAAAAATGTTGCATATTTAAAATACAAACAAAGGAGAACTTAAAATGTTAGATTTCACTTTCACATTTTTTTTTTTAATAATATATGAAATTAAATTTCAAATATATTAGGGTTCACTGACACCACTTCAGCTGAGCTGCATTGATCTGCATAGGCTCAACACCAGAAGATTTATCGAAATGTGTTGAGTCTTCATGTAGACTATATTAGATTTAAATAATTTATTAAACCCTAAATTCGGTATTTTATTGTCTCTTTTGTTGTTTTGGTTCTTATTGAATGTTATAAAAACAAATCATGGATTTTATACATGCAGTGTTTCCCTTGTATCTAAATGCTCCTCAAAAAAGTCCTTGGCTCTTACTATTGTTGTTTGTAAAGGCTCAACACCAGGGCACATAGAAAACAATTGTTTTCAATGTGCCTTGTTCACACACTATGCTGCCTGGAGGTAAGTTGCATAGCACTGCATAAAAAGGCAGACATGTTACATTTTTACACTATGCACTGCATCTCACCTTTTGCCACTGCCAGTAAGTGGACTGCACTGCAGCTAATCTGGGTGCATAGAAATTAATGAAATGCAATTTTATGACATTTTAATACAATAAAAAATGGTAAAGAGCCCACAACTATTGTAGTGTGTGGATCTGGAGCGAACACTTCTTTAGTGCTTATCTCTAATCAAAAATGAATCTTTTGTTTTGGATGCAGAGGAGTTGGGTTACTGTCTGTGTTCCCTTTAGGCCTTATGCATGCACATGCATATAGGCATAAAACTGTCTGCATCCACAGCATGTGGCTTTATACATTTGTAGGTTTATATGCAGCCACATACAGCCATTATTATGTGTAATTTCAAAGCCATTTTTTCTAATTTTTAAGGACTCTTTAATGGCTGCCATAGTACCACTGGATTGGCATAAGGCCAATGTGGTGCCTATATTTAAAAAGGGGTCAAAGTCTTTACCAAGTAATTATAGACCTGTTAGTTTAACTTCTAATTGGGAAGATACTGGAAAGTTTAATTAAAGGATAAGTTTCACCTTTCATAACATGTTACATGTTACACCCATATTCTGGGTGTAACATGTAACGTTACAATTATACCGGCCCTGCTCCACGCTTTGATAGCTAGTGGGGGGATCTTCCCTCCTCTGCTAGCTGTCAAATTAAAAAAAAGAATATGGCCACATCACTCATTCACAGTCCTTTGTGAATGAGAGACTACAAGTCCCCACAGCCTTAGCGGCTGTCAACTTACAATCCTCAATGAACTACGACAGCGCTCTGGAGCACTGTGGTAGTTCATTCATTCTCCCTATCAGTATATCTGCCTGCTTGTACATCTTGTACGGGCAAACAGATATACTGACATCTGCATAAGACCTGCATGGCACCAGCGATCTGTTGATCACTGGTGCAATGCTTTACAGGCTCCTCCAGACACAAATAATAAATGCACATTTTTTTAACTGCAAAAAAAATGTGCATCTATTATTTTTTACTTAAAAGGTGAACTTATCCTTTAAAGACCACATAGATGAGTTCTTTCTCTGGAAAACAAAATTTTAAGCAACAGACAAAAGTTTTCAAACAGATCTGCTTTCTCTTTATGAGGAGGTGAGCAAAACATTGGATAGAGTGGTGGCGGTGGACACGGTATACTTGGATTTTGCAAAAGCATTTGACACAGTGCCCCACACACGGCTAATGTGTAAGGTAAAGTCTACGGGCTTGGAAAAATCTGTATGTAAATGGATAGAAAACTGGCTAAAAGATCATATTCAGAGAGTAGTGGTTAATGATTCATACTTTGAATGGTCTAGAGTTGTCAGTGGTGTACCCCAAGGTTCAGTGTTGGGACCCTTACTTTTTAATATATTTACTGATGATATAGGGTCTGGGTCTATAAATGCCATTTCAGTCTTTGCAGATGACACCAAGCTATGCAGTAGAATAAAGTCCTTACAGGACGTCTCCAATTTACGAGCCAACCTCAATGGACTGTTTAATTGGGCAACTATATGGCAAATGAGGTTTAATGTTGCCAAATGCAAAGTTATGCACTTGGGGGCTAAGAATATGCATTCATCATACATACTAGGGGGGGTACAACTGGGGGAATCAATGGTGGAGAAGGATCTGGTAGATCATACTCTTAATAATAGCATGCAATGCCAAGCTGCGGATTCCAAAGCGAGCCTTGTTTATATTAAGAGAGGTACCCCTGTACAAATCATTAGTAATACCTCATTTGGAATATGCAGTTCAGTTTTGGGCACCAAATCACAAAAGAACATTGGGGAATTGGAGAAAGTACAGAGAAGGGCAACCAAACTGATAAGAGGTATGGAGGAGCTCAGTGATGAGGAAAGATTAGAGAAACTGAATTAATTGTCTTTTGAGAAGAGGAAATAAAGGGAGGATATGATCCACATGTTTAAATACATAGGTGGTCCATATAGTGAACTCGGTAAAGAGTTCTTCACTTCAAGGTCTTCACAGAGGACAAGGGGGTACTCTTTATGTCTGGAGGAAAATAGACTGATCTCCAAATACAGAAAGGCTTTTTCGCTGTAAGAGCTGTGGAAATGTGGAACAGACTCCTTCAAGAGCTGGTTCTGGCCAGCTCAGTAGTTTGCTTTAACAAAAGGCATGATATCTTTCATAAATGTACATAATGTAACTGGATGCTAATTTTTATAGGTAAAGTTGATCTAGGGAATACCTGATAGCCTCCGGGGGAAACAGAAAGGAATTTGGATGAAAATTGGATGGGCTTTTTCAGCCTTCCTCTGGATCAACTGTGGGTATAGGATTTTATATGTAAGATTGTATAATCTATTGATTGATTGACTTATTTCATTGGTTGAACTAAATTGACTTTTTTTTTTTTTTAAACTAAACTAAACTAACTATGTAACTATGTGTAGTTAAACTTTAGGATGCCAGATACATTTAGTTTAGCTCTTCTCTAGTCATTGGAATAGTGGTCGATTACTTTAGTCTGCTTAGTGTTTACAAGGCTGCTAGTTTGATTATTTCCCCCTGCATTCTAGAGGGTTCTAGAATGACAGTGGGAGGAAAGACAGAAAGGCAGCTTGAATATTTATGGGGATCCAGGCAATACCTGGGGACGTTTGTCCAGTAGGTGGCTGGAGAGCCCATAAATAGTCTGAGGCCAAGAGCAGGCTGCTGGAAATGATGATTAAAGGCCATTGAGGATCCAGCTGTAGCTTATGGAGCCTATTCCCAAAGTCAGGTCTGGGATTTTTCTTTTGTCTGGAGAGCTCACTGAAAAGTACCTGGTGAAATTTGGGGAAGAGTGTCCAGCTGCCCGCCGGTATTGTAAAATGCTCTCTTTCATTATTTTGCAGATCAAAGGGATGAACTTTCATCTACATATGGTGTCAGTAAAACAACCTTACAAGTAAAATATATGTACATTGCAGGTATTTTACAAACTTTGTGACAGATTCCTACCTTTTGTTGCTCTGAAGTAATAGCTTTTTGTTTCACCAGACTGATCACAAACTCACTTTGAATGGATGTGACTGGTTCATTATAATCAGCTGATACCTTTCCTGTGCTCTAATGGGGAAAACAGCAGTGTCTGCATCTCTTTAGACATGATTAATCCTTGAAGAGTATCTCACCAAAACTTGCTGTACATTTCTATTACAGAAGGTGCCAAAAATTTGACTTCCATCTTAATGTAGACTTCTGGGAAAATCAATGAACCAAACACACAAGCAGGAAATTAAATTTTTTGGAGACATTCTGTACACCTCCAGGTTGTCATATTGCATCGAATATTACAGAAAATTACAGAGCTACAGATTAAACTGGTTCTATAGTCACCTGTGTAAAAATTAAAAGTCAGCAGACACTCACCTGTCCTAGCGCTGTCCTCACCTGGATTGGTTTATTCACCAATCCTTCAGTCTTTAGTCCCCAGCACCAGCATCTTAACTGTGGGCAGTTGGTTGTGACTGCTTGCAGCTTCGCAGCCAACTGCCCACTGCACATACATGAGTAATGTGCCCCAGAGGACTGCGGACAGGTAAAGAGAACTTGCACTCACATCGCCTAGGTGATCCGAGCAGAAGTGGGAGCGGGCACACCAAGTGTGTGCGTTGTGCTGTTGACGGAAAATGAGTGACAGAAATCTGGAGCAGATTAACATCAAGTTTTGTATGAAAATTGGCAAAAGTGCGAGTGAAACTTTAGCTCTGTTACAGTAGGCTTGTAGTGAACATTCCAAGAAGAAATCAAGTGTTATTGAATGGCATAGGTGATTTAACTGCTTCCTGCCATATAGTACAATGATGGGCACAAGGTAATTCTCTCGTTCTGGGACGACGTCATATGACGTCCTCCCATTCTAGCCTCGCATGCGGGGCTCCGGGAGGGCGCAGCGAGTCGATTGGCGGTGTGCTGTGTCCCTCGGACACAGCAGATCACCGATCAACAGAAAGAGCCAAAGATGTCGGCTCGGTCATGTGATCAGCTGTGTCCAATCATAGCTGATCACATGTAAACAGGGAAATGCCAGTTATCAGTTATCGGCATTTCTCTCCTAATGAGCTGTCACGCTGACAGCTCGAGAGCAGAGCAGAGCCGGTAATCGGCATTCCTTGGAGGGGACATCTACACAGATCATCATAGCACTGATGATCAGTGTGCCCTGATGATCTGTGTAGCCCCAGCAGTGCCACCTGTCAGTGTCCATCAGTGCCAGCTGTCAGTGCTCATCCATGCCACCTGCCAGTGCCCATCAGTGACACATCAGTGCCACATTTCAGTGCCTACCAGTGCACATCAATGCCACATATCAGTGCCCATCTGAGCTGCCTTTCAGTGTCAACCATCAGTGCCAGTCAGTGCCGCCTATCAGTGTGCATCAGTGACCATCAGTGCTGCCTATCAGTGCCGCCTAACAGTGCCAGTCAGTGCCACCTAACAGTGCCAGTCAGTGCCGCTTATCAGTGCCAGTCAGTGCCGCCTATCAGTGCTGGCTATCAGTGCCATATATGAGTGCTGCCTTTCAGTGCCCATCAGTGATGCCTGTCAATGTCCATCAGTGCCACCTACCAGTGCCTCCTCATCAGTGCCCATCAGTGCCACCAATCAGTGTCCATCAGTGCAGCCTATCAGTGCCCACCACTACAGCCTCATTAGCGCACATCAGTGAAGGAGAAAAATCACTTATTTACAAACTTGTATAACAAAAACTAAGAAAAAACTTTTCAAAAAAATTTTCAGTGGTTTTTGGTTTGTTTAAGAAAAAATAAAAAACCCAGAGGTGATTAAATACCACCAAAATAAAGCTCTATCTGTCACAAAAAAATGATAAAAATTTCATATGGGTACATTGTTGCCCATATGAATTGTGACAGTGTTGAAAGCTGGAAATTGGCCTGGGCAGGAAGGGGGTATAAGTGCCCTGTAGGCTAGTGGTTAAGGAGGGGCAGGAAGATGTCCACAATGATGTAAGATGTGGGCAGCCAAAAACGCAAAGAATGAATGCAAATGTGGAAAGAGTGTGAACCCTCATATGCTTAGATCAAAGATTGAGTGTGTAAATGATGGCAGAAGAATTGAACATGAACAGGGAAACAGTGTGGCAGAATCTAATAGAGAATTTGGTAATGAGAAAGATCTCTGCAAAGGTGGTGCCTCGATTCTTGACAGAAGATCAGAAAGAACGTTGTCTTCAAAATTCATCCAATCTTTTGAAGAATGCAGAGCTGTTAGATAGGGTTATTATTGATCAATTCTGAGAATTAAATTGTCACACCTCGTATATATACAGTGGGTATAGAAAAGCATCACCCCCCTTTAAAATAATCACAATTTGTTGCTTTCCAACCTGAAAAGAAGACAGACATAGTTTTTGTTTTATTCAGCTGTATTTACTTAGTGCAGCTTATAATATCCAAGTGAAAGATATAACACCAACATGTCAGAAAAAAAAATAAAAAAAATTTCAAAAACAGAATCACTAAAAATGACTTGTACACTCAATCAGGTGTAGCTAATCACCTTGTCATTGAAACACAAAGCCATTTGACTTTCAACTGTGATCAGCTGTGGTCAATTTGATTAGCTCAGCATGAAAAGAGCTTTCCTGGAGTATTTCAGTCCCTGATAGTGAAGCCAAAAATCATATATGGGTGGCAACTCACTGTCAAAAGATCTCTGCAATAAAGTTGTGGACAGGCACAAGTCAAGAAATGGATACAAAAAAATTTCAAAGGCTTTATTAATTCCTAGAAGCACAGTGACATCTGTTATTAACAATTGGAAGGTGTTTGATACAACACAGACCCTCCCTGGATCAGGATGTTGCTCCAAACTGGATGAAAAAGCCAGGAGGAAGCTGGTCAAAGAGGCTACAGAGAAGCCTACAGCAACTGTGAAGCAGTTGTGGGAATTTACTACAAAGAGTGGTCATTGTTTGCCTTTGACAATGACAATATCACAAATTCTCCACAAATGTGGCTTGTATTGGAGGATTGCAAGAAAAAAGCTACTCCTGAAGAAAGGCCACATGCAATCATGACTGAACTTTGCCAAAACGCATCTTAAAAATTCTGAGGCCACATGGAAAAAGGTGTTATGGTCAAAGGAGACTAAAATTGAATGATCTGGTCTCAGCACTAAACGATATGTCTGGCAGAAATCGAATACAGCATGCCATCCAAATAACACCAGTCCTACAGTAAAGCATGGAGATGGTGATATCCTGTTATGGGGGTGTTTTGCTGCAGCCGGGACAGGAGCACTTGTCAGGATAGAGGGAAGAATGGATGGGGCAAAATACCATGACATTCTGGAGGAAAATCTGCCGCCCTCTGCCAGAAAATTATCAATGGGAAGAAGGCTTACCTTTCATCATGACAATGACCCAAAGCACACAGCAAAAATGACCAAACTGGTTGAAGGAAAAAAAGGTGAATGTTGTTGCATGGCCCAGTCAGAGCCAAGATGTAAACCGCATTGAAAATGTGTAGAATGACTTGAAGACTGCAGTCCACAAACAGTCACCATCGAATTTACCTGAACTTGACCAGTTCTGCAAAGAAGAGTGGGCAAATATTGCACAGTCCAGATGTGCAAAGTTAGTAGAGACATATCCCAACAGACTAAAGGCTGGAATTAAAGCAAAAGGTAGTTCAACAAAATACTGACACAAGTGGGTGATCCTTTTTCCCACTCGGTGATTCTGATTTTGAATTTTGCACTTATGTTTCTGACATGTTGGTGTTATATCTTTCACTTGAATGTTATATGTTGTAATTGAGTAAATACAGTTGGATAAAACAAAAACTGTGTTTGTCTTAATTTCAGGCTGCAAAGCAACAAAATGTGATTATTTTAAAGGAGGGTGATTCTTTTCTATACCTACTGTATTTGGAATGACATACACTTTATGTTAAAGGGGGAAAATTCCCTATTTTTAAAATAATATCATATCCCACCTTCCATAGCTCCCAGCTTTTCTCAGGATGTTTAGCTAAACTTTCATCATTCAGTTGTAGTATCACCTGCTGTTTAAGTCTGGCAGAGCATGGACTTGTGTATTTTCCTGGTTGGACTTCAGTCCAACAAGGTACATATGAAATAGCAGTACATGACCCAGATCATGTTTGCAATTGGGCTGTTGGTTATCACATTCATGCAAAAACAGCTTTTAAAGGAAGGAAGAAGACATGAAAATACATTTCATAGCCAAATGTGTTAAAAGGAGTGCTGAAGCAATCTGTTTTTATAGGAATAATAAACACTATGGGTTTTGACCTACCTGATTTTATGTGTGTATTTGAGATATTGTAGGTTGGAAGTTGGCTTGTTGTCAGCCCTCCTCTGTGGAGCCATTAAGCAGTCATAACACAATGCACAATACAATGTCATTAATGTTTCCTGGAGAGCAAGTGATTACAGTGTGGGTGTGTTACAGGTGTTCTATGTATTGAATGAAATTCGGAAGTGTTTTCTGAACAGTTTCTGAACCTACATAAGCTAAGTTGCTATTGTGTTGACCTGCTGAGAATTCAAGCTTCTTTGTTTAGTCAACAGATGATTTGGATGAAAGCCCAGGCCCTACACAAGTTCCATCTCCCTCATTCTTGGCACTGCTGGGAGACTCAAGTGGACCAAATTCAAAGCAGAGTGAGCAGGATGTAGACTTTACCAGTCATCCTTTGATGTTTGCTTGTTCAGCATCATAATAACATATAAAACATACCACACATGAAACATCTGAAGCATTTTTGGGTATTCTAAGATTTGAAGATATTCACTGTTAATTCTTGTTGTCTGTCATATTTGTTTAGACTGGAGATGATGTCCTAATGTGTCATCCTCTTTAATCATGCCATTATTTTATCCTGTAATTAAATTTAGTTTATTCATGTTGGATGTGCAGTAATTTACATTTTTTTAGAACAGAGCACGCTTAGTTTTTAAAAAAAATAATTTTTTGGACAGCTTGGTCCACGTGAAAATGTGAAGAAGAATGTAAAAAAGTAAGTAAATATGGTATTCCTATATTAAATACTACTATTAAAGGTAATAACCCTATACAGTTACAAGAACACAATATTTTTCATGCTGGAAAGGAGCAACTGTGTGGTAACACACTTTCTGTAGGATAAACTTAGTTGTCATACTGAACAGTCCATTAAGCCAGGCTGCCACTGTTGCCCTGTCAAAGAGAGTTGTCATCCCCTCAGCAGTGACTCTCAGTTTGGTCAGATATAACATTGTATATTGCAACCTGAGACGTTGTGAACATTTGATGACATCTCTCAAATTTTGCTTGGCTCCATTGCAATTTGGTAGAAAATACATTTTTGCACCTTCATACTCATTGTACTCCTTTAGCAGAATGTGCAATGAGACTTTTATCTTTGTAGTTTAACATCTTTGCAATAATTGATCATGGCAGGTTACCAAGAAGCAGAGGTCTCTTTTGGGTTCTATGCACGCTTTCCACTGGGGAAAAGTTATGTGAAGACATCCTTCCCAAATGCGGTTAAGAGCCTGTGCTCCATAAACTCCAAAGGGTTGTTGCCCCTTCCACCTGCTTCGGCATACTAACGATATGAATATTATTGCACCTCATTCAGCTTTCAAGATCTTCTTTCTGAAGGGGAAGTAGCTTTGGCAAGCTGTAGAGTGGAGGCTGCATCCTGCACCACAAGTTCCAGCCTGTCCTCCACTCTGCCCTACTGTGATCTCCTGGATCTTTTGAGATATCTTAAGAATGCCACTGCCTCATCTATTTCCCTAATTTAATCTGAGCTGATTCACAGATGTTTTGCATTTCGTAATGGCAGAAAGTATATCTTTCAATATGGGCCCAGCATCAGAGCTTGGAGGATCAGCATTAGCCTGTGTAAGGAGAACACTGTTGCTGCGGCTTTAGGGAAGGGTACCCACTGCATCCCCTTGTAGTTGCTCGAGCTGGTTTCTTAGGAGGCAGTTAGTACAACCTGGCAGGGTATGTCACTTGCAAACATATGTGTGAAACTCTCAAGCCAAGATACCACTTCTTTCACTTGGAATATTCTGGCCTACTATGGCCATGTTCCTGAAGAAGCACCATCTTCCTGCCCCACTGCCACAGCTGCCATCTCCTCTCATCTTTTACAGGTCATGATGCGAGCAGATTAGAACCACAACAGGAGCATTGTGTCTGGGATATGTTGCCCCAAGTGTTAGGCAGGTTGAAAAATAACCACTGTGGGAAGGATAGGTTCATAATGGTCCACTGTATGTCTTTGAGGCATCTCCATTCACATGTCCAGCGTAGCCATGCTCTCTGAACACAACATTTTTCACTATCCTCTAATGTTAAAAAAAATCTAACAGAATGTAAATTAAGTTAGAACCTAAATCATTGATCATTCCATCTCCATATTTGACAAAATAAACATACTACCATTGGTAAAATGAATAACAAACACTATTCTGAATATATAATATTCTGTTTTGTTAACAGCAACTTGACCTGGCCAGAAGCCCCAGAGAGCCGCGACGGGTTATTGAAACTGCATTTTCCTGTGTTTCAGGAAATGGCTATAAAGTGAATCCACACCAATTGATAACTACAGAGTTCAATGGTTTTGTAATTAAACACAAGACTCTTAGTACCTCTGTTCCCTCTTGCTCAATTTGAGACAGAAAACTGAATGCTTCATTACAAGCTCTAATTGTAGCACTTGATGCAATATGTACTGTGAACAAAACAGATTTCAATGAAGAAGAAAAGAAATCCCTCTGCTAGTTCTGACATTTAATTGCACACGTCCCTTTTGTATCCTGCACCTGATGAAGGGGATGTGTGTTCCAATATGTACTTTATCTGCTGGTTTAATTAAAATAAATCTAAAATATAATTGCACATGATACCTGACTAATTCAATCGCATAGCTGAGTAAGAGATTTATCATTCCTTGGACAGCTATTGTGTATGCACTGAAAATAACAGCTACAAAAACAATCAAATTGCCAGAGACAAATGTAAAATTTAGGCATGGAAATGAAATAGAGGACTTAGTGAAGAACAAATCGCTAGTATCCAGTACTACTCCTCATTGCCTAAAGAGAAAATATTATGGTTTTGGTTCCATTTTATTTTACATTTTTGTATATATTGTTTTTAAACTGATGTTTTATAACTTATTAGTATTTATGTAAAATCTTTATTGTGGGCTACAGAGAGCATTATGTTTTTTTAGATCACAGCAGAAAATATTTGCTTTCAGACTTTTTAAAAAAAAGTTTTTTGAAAGAAACTCCATAGTACCCTAAAAACTTATACATGTCAAAAATCACATTTCGAACAGTAAACATCATTAGTACATAATGGCTCCGTGTGTGAATGGACACACAGAGTAGTGGCTTGGAGCACGCATGCTCGGGTGCCCCCGTAGTAAGCTGCTTGCTGTGGGGACACATGACAGGAGGGAGGGTCCTGGAGCGCTGGCGTGGGACCCGAGCAGTTTTTCTTTTGAGGTTGCCTGTGGGTTTTTCTTTGAATCCCAGACAATTCTTCTGTCATTATGGCTGCAATCTTTCTTGGTCTACCTGACCTTGGCTTGGTATCAAGAGATCCCCGAACTTTCCGCTTCTGAATAGGTGATTTAAAAGTACTGATTGGCATATTCAAGGCTTTGGACATCTTTTTATGTCCTTTTCCATCTTTATAAAGTTCCATTACCTTGTTACGCAGGACTTCTGACAGCTCTTTTCTGATCCCCATGGCTCAGTATCTAGCCTAGTTAGTGCTTCCATGTAAGAGCTAACAAACTCATTGACTATTTATACACTGACACTAATTGCAATTTAAAAAGCCACAGATGTGGAACATTAACCTCTAATTGGCATTTCAGCCTATGTGTGTCACCTTGTGTGTCTGTACCAAGGCCAAACATTCCAATATACAATATATATTCTAGTATACAATATATATTTTTAAAATATATTCTTCAGATTTTATCAGCTAAAAAATAAGTTTTCTCAACATGAAAGCCTCCATTATGGGGATCCACTGAATATGTTACATACAATTATAGGTAACTTATCATCATTATTACATATGCAAATTTTGGATCTGCAAGAGCATCAACATGTACTGGACCACTAAATTCTTTTATAGCAAATGATGGCAGCAACGTTATGTAATATATAAAAATGTAATTACAGTACTAGTAGGGATGAACTGATACCTATACTGAGTATTTTCACTCCTATTTGTGAAAATGCTCCTGATACCAGAAACTGATACTTTGGGGTACAATTTTCATCAGTACAAAATTCAAATTGCACCGCAAGGAATAGCATGTGATTTGAACAGGAAAGCAATTCCTGTCCAAATCGCATGCAGTTTCCTCACTGCTCCTTTGAGAACTCAGGAGTGGTGTGTGAAACCTCCCTGCACCAATCCCATTCTGAGCAGAGAGTGGGTGTGTGGGGATGAATACCATGGAGGCAGATGCTCTGTATTCTCAGCAGTAGGAAAGGAGAGGAGAGAAAGCGGCTGGGATTTTAAATCCCCGCTGCTTTCTCTCCTCTCCTTGCAGGGATGAAAGTTCGGGCTAGGGGGCTTTTGATTGGCCAGCATTGTCAAATGGATGGTGCTAACCAATCAGAAGCTCTCTAGCCAAACTGTCATCCCTGCAAGGAGAGGAGGGTAAGCGGCAGGGATTTTAAATACAGAGCAGCTATCTCCATCTGCCACCAAGGTATACATCCCCACATGCCCTTCTCTCCCACTCTCCTCTGCAGGAAAACTCCCTGCATCATTCCTGTGTGAACTCAGGCTATGACAAGTCTGGGTTCACACAGAAGCAGTGGGAAAAACACATGTGATTTGTACAGGAATTGCATTCCTGTTCAAATCACATTCTATTTTTTGCAGTGCAATTTATGTCTATGCATTTTGTATGGACGCAAACTGCACTGCAAAGTATTGGTACTCCGTATCGGCGAGTACTTGACCAAAAGTATCGGTACTCGTACTCACGGATCAAAGCAGGGTATCGATGCATCCCTAATTATTAGTCTATTACTAACATGAAATTCATATATTCGAAGATACATCCAGAGGAGGATATCTTGTACACAGTGTAGTTCACATACTGATGTCACAACTCTTTATACCAATCCTCCCCTGGAAGGCGCTCCCAATCGATAAGCGCTAGAGGGAGGTAAGGACTTGTATAGTTTTATTAGTTCCTCCTCTGGATTACATCAAGTCTGAAAATATATAGTGCTGATCAAATGCATAAACATACAAAGTGCTTATCCAAGAATTGCAGAGCCATAAAAAAAAAAATGGCGATGATTGGACTATATATCACCAAAGAAGAAAACCCCAATGGGTTTCAATTCATTGAATTTATCATTTGAATCTTCTTCAGGAGGAAAGAGGTGAAATGCCATAAGAAGTATTCTAGAAAACAATAAAATAATTCAATAATGGAGGGAAAAATAAAGACACACACCATGTGAAGAATGACTCATATCGCCATTCATAAAAACAGAAATTCAGAGGACCCTTGCTGGTTAATCCAGGCATCGTCTATGCAAACAGACCCCTCAGTGGTCCAACTGAGTGAAGGAATGCTAAACATGATCATAAAAACCATAGATTGAATACATTAAGTTTGTTGGCATTCTATATAATATATGTGAAAAAAAAGGGAAAAAGGAACTCACATAAAATTGTCTAATAGAAGTGAATAGGGAATTGGAAAGGGTTATACACCCCTCTATCAAGCACTTAAATCAACCCAGACATCTTAAACAAAGGGAGATATCCATGTGAGGAGAGGCAAAATTTTTAAAAAACACCCGTCTTGAATAAAATTAGTAATCCACTTAAGGTATACAGATGGATAAGTCAATAAAGGCAATAAATGGACTAAATTACTGATAAGCTTCCCCTGTATGAGATATCAAAGTGTGGGACAACAAAATGTTTCCACAAATGGTCTCTGAAAGGTATACAAAAAATGAGATACTAAGTATAACTACTCAGATCAAACAACAAGCTAATAATAACAGACTGTATACCTCTATCTTGTATCAGGATGTAAACAGCCCAGAGAACCACCACAGCTACAGCTCCCACTTACAAAAAGCCGCACCGCAAAGTATTGGTACTCGGTATTGGCGAGTACTTGACCAAAAGTATCGGTACTCGTACTCACGGATCAAAAAAGGGTATCGATGCATCCCTAATTACTAGTCTATTACTAACATGAAACTCACATGATTGAAGATACATCCAGAGGAGGATATCTTGTACACAGTGTAGTTCATATACTGATGTATGAGGGAGGTCACAACTCTTTAAACCAATCCTCCCCTAAACGGCGCTCCCAATCAATAAGCGCTAGAGGGAGGTAAGGACTTGTATAGTTTTATTATTTCCTCCTCTGGATTACATCAAGTCTGGAAATCACTCTGGGATCATTTTAATATTTTCAATGTTTGTCCTTAATGAGATATCAATATGGCTAGAATGTCAGTGTAAGAGGGAGGTTACTGTGAACTACACTGTGTATATGATATCCTCCTCTGGACTACACATTATTATTTTCCATATGGGGCTTTAACCAACCATACTTTCTTCTGAGTGGCACAAACTTGTGGTACAGGAGATGTCTATTTCTGAAGATGACTCAAAGATATTTGAATCTAATATGCTGAGCAGTTATGGTCAATTTAAGAAGATTATATTTTAAATGTTTACAATATATGGTATTGACTGGCACCCATTGTGAGGAGCAGGCGAGACTCATGGAGTGTGGTTTGTTTTTATATATATATATGTTTTTGTATAATTAAAGGAGTTGTTCTTTGACTATCAGTCCTTTGATTTAGAATACACTGCTCAAAAAAATTAAAGGAACACTTTGAAAACACATCAGATCTCAATGGGGAAATATATCATGCTGGATATCTATACTGATATGAAACTGGGTAATGTGTTAGGAATGTAAGGATGCCCCATCATTTGATGGAAATGAACATTATCAACCTACAGAGGACTGAATTAAAAGACACCAAAGTGAAAAAATTAAAAGAAAATCAAAGTGAAAAAATTATGCTGCAGGCTAGTCCATTTTGCTGAAATTTCATTGCAGGATGAGGGAAGATAATGGCACCCTGACTGCCGTTAGGTATCGGGATGAAATCCTTGGACCCATTGTAAGATCACACACTGGTGCAGTGAGTTCTGGGTTCCTCCTAGTGCACAACAATGCCTGGCCTCACGTAGTAAAAGTATGCAGGCAGTTCCTGGAGGATGAAGGAATTGATAACATTGAATGGTCCCCACGCTTGCCTGACCTAAATTCAATAGAACACCTCTGGGATATCATGTTTCGGTCCATCCAGCGCCATAAGGTAGCACCTCAGACTGTAAAGGAACTCAGTGATGCCCAGATCTGGGAGGATATACGCAGGACACCATCTGTCATCTCATTAGGAGCATGCCCCGACATTGTCGGTTATGCATACAAGCACGTGGGGCCATACAAACTACTGAGTACAATTTTGAGTTGTTGCAATGAAATTTCAGCAAAATGGACTAGCCTGTTGCATAATTTTTTCACTTTGATTTTCGGGGTGTCTTTAAATTCAGTCCTCTGTAGGTTGATAATTTTCATTTCCATAAAACAATGGCAGCCTTACATTACTAACACATTACCCAGTCCATATCAATATAGATATCCAGCATGATATTTTCCCCATTGAGATATGATGTTTTTTCAAAGTGTTCCTTTAATTTTTTGGAGTGGTGTACAATTATGGCAGACAATGTTTCATCCAATTTATTAATGTCATTATATGAAATATTATTAGGGAATGCGTAAACTAAAATGTATTGCCGGTAAGGGCTGAATCGGTTCATTAAATATGGAGGCTGTCTACATGGGGTAAGAGGTCAAATACACCATATATATTCTACAGCCCTCACCGGATAAAGGAACTTATTGGTGACAACTGAAAAAAGGAATTTAAAGGTTTTCTATTAAGACAGTTGTGTTTTCCCTCTCAATAGGTGGTGCTGTAGTAACCGGTGTGAACAATTTATAGAACCAGCTGGGCAATCCACAGAGCCATAAAAACTGCTTCATCCCCTGCTATGCTGGCGTTTCACAACTTACATATGTATCAACAGAACACATATGAATTTATGGCAGTATGTTTTACTGTGCATAGATGTATTATACTGGCCGGAATGATGGGAAAGATCTTGGGCTCCTGTGGAGTGAACTGTGTTTTTGTTCATTTTTATAACTTCTCTCCCCAGAGCAGAAAATGTGATGACTTTTTATACACCTACACGATTTCCCACCATATTGTACATAAAGCACAGCAAGTTCAATATAAGCTTGTTTTAGTTAAAGACAGGGGAAAATAAGTTAAAGCATTGGTTACTGAAAACAATAGCTATATTCAAAGTTCTGGTTCTGACCCACAAAGCCCATGTAGCATTGCACCCGCCTCACTACATTCCAGTCTCTTGAACTTTCATTCTTTCTTTCATGATTTTGATTAATCAAGCTGCAATAGCGTTTAAAGCAAAGTGTGCCTAAATCATGCTAACGTGGCCTCTAAAAATATTGTGTGTCATTTTAGCATGTCTTAAGGGAAATTACAGCTTGATGAATCAAGTTCATAGATGTCATCGCTTTTCACTATCTCTCATTCCTATCTGCAAGGATTTCTCTTGTGCTATTATTATCAAAGTATATTGCAATTATTGGCAATTATTGTAGCAATAGGCTTTGTATTCCTTATTTGACTAATGCAGCCCATATACTCTATTAGTCAGTTTTTTTCATTCAACCAATTAAAAAAGTCTCAGCTCATACAGTTTGATTAGCGTCAGTTTTATTGTTCAACCAACAGGCTGAATGAAAAAATCTGAATCAATTTCCCAATCCACACACTCAATGTAGCTGGGGAATTCTCCCCACTGAGCTACTGAATTCTGACAGTGGAGAGACTTCCCCGCTGTCAGAATACACTGATCAGTGCTATGAATCCAACAGGGTAATTGTACAGAAGTCGATCGGTAGTTTGACTTCTGTACAATCTCCTAGTCTATACACGAATCAAAATTTGTTTTCTCCAGCAGAATGGCAATTCATGTATGAATGGCTTAAGGAGTCCATATTACTCCCTAGTGCCATGCCACACTATCTGCTGTATTTATTGGTCAGGGGGCAAAGCAAAAATAATCCATGAACCTAAACCTCAATTTACCCACTTGCATCCTTTTCGAGCAATTAGCAGAGCAGTGTTAAAGTGATATTAAAGGAAGATTTTTTTTATAACAAACATGTTATACATACCTGCTCTGTGCAATGGTTTTGCACAGAGTAGCCCTGATCTTCCTCTTCTCAGGTCCCCTGCTGGTTGTCCTGCTTCGGCCTCATCTCCAAGTGCCCCCATAGCAAGCAAGAACAAATATTCCTGTCCACCTTTTGTGATTGTACTTAGCAGAATTACACACGAATACTTCAGTATACCATATATTATTGCACCCCTTATTTCACTCTATAAATTGGAAAAGGCCCTCATCTAGCTTCCTCCCTAGTCCAGAAATGATACATCTTAGACAGTACAGTTCACACCAAAGTTGTCCACACTGATTATGTCTCTCCTTATGAAATATACGACATGCAAAGTTTATCTTGTGAATGTAATAGCTGGAATGCGGGACTTGTCCAACTTACAGAATGGAATAAGCAGTGTAATAATATTTGGTATCAGATTGTGATGATTAATTATCCCATAGTGTTTGTATTTACTTCTGAGTACTATCATTGAAGTTGATATTCAAAAAAAGGTGGACATGAGTCTTTATCCCCATAATGGGTCTAGTTTAGTTTAAAAGTGCTGGCATTCTGTATATTCTTTATCGGTTCTAGGAGACTTCAGAATGAGAACTTTCATGGTGTGAATAATATGTTGTTCAATGACCACAGTTTTGAATTTGTGTTTCGTTTCAGTATCCAAACAATTTTCAGAGCTTTGGATGTATACAAATCTTCTAATGGACATAGTAACAAATGTCAATGAATCTGAAAAAAGTTATACCAAAATTAATGAATTTCATTTGGATGACGTCACATGATGAAACAGTAGTATGGGCCCATGGGGAAGTTATTTCGATTTTCAAATGCGTTCAATTTGAGTAAATTTGTGATTTGAATTGAATTTTTAATTGTCACAGTCAGTCAGTTTACAGTAGTTCCACAGGTTAATGCAATTCTTACGTTTGAAAAAGTTGGGGCTGCCGAATTTTGCATTATTTATTCTGTTGTGTACATGGACATAGTAACAAATTTTAATGAATCTGAAAAAAGTTATACCAAAAGTTATACCAAAATTAATGAATTTCATTTGGATGACGTCACATGATGAAATAGTAGTATGGGCCCATGGGGAAGTTATTTCAATTTTCAAATGCATTCAATTTGAGTAAATTTGTGATTTGAATTGAATTTTTAATTGTCACAGTCAGTCAGTTTACAGTAGTTCCACAGGTTAATGCAATTCTTATGTTTGAAAAAGTTGGGGCTGCCGAATTTTGCATTATTTACTCTGTTGTGTACAAAAATATTAAAGCCTTCCAAATAGTTTCAATATATAAAATAACAAATCCACCCAAAATATTGAAACCAAAACTAATATATAGCAATCTTCAGAAAAAACTGCAACATTTTTCAAAATCCACCCAGCCCAATGAAGTAACGAAACAAATGCCAAAGATACAAAACAAATTCCGAAAACAAATTAGTTCAACATAACAAATATGACAAAATGAAATTATTCAATGAATGAATGCATTCAAAACTAAATGAAAATTTCCAGCATGCACATGCCTAGTTTTAATGTTGAGACAGTCCTAAAATAGGCACATTTCTGTGTCTACCATGAGTCCCTATGGGCAGACTTGGAGAGTTGCAGGTTTTGGATCAGCTTCTCGAATAGGTGGCCAGAAGAGGTAAAGAGTGAATACACGTACACAAGTAATAACAAGATATTAAATGAAATTCTGGGCAGGATTGATATGTACTTTGTACATACGCATTTTCAATAATGTTATTTAATTGCTAGATAAATTTGTAATTTTTTTATTTGCATCAGTCTTATTTTTTAATACAGAGTAAAGTGTGTAATATAACTAATCACAGCTCTCAATATTATTTTATTACAAATGACTACTTTAATTTATTTGAAAAGACTTCATTAAATGGCATTTAATCAGTTTGAGAAAAGGGCTACTGAGTCTTTTAAATGAGACAAGGCTAAAATCCCCAGTGAAAAGTAATATAAGGTGAGCAGTGAGCAGGTAAGGCACAAATGCAAAACAAATGTTATTGCAGGAACAAAAAAAAACTGCAATTACGATTATTTTAATTAGCTTGTCATTTTGTGTTTATCGTCGTAACATTGGTTTTATAATGCTTTATTAAATCTGGCTTTTTGACAGAGTGTCTTCTGGCCATGGCTCCTGCTGTGAAACATATGGTGTTACCCATAATGAATATTAATGCCAGCCAGCACGAATGCTCCTGTGGGACAGTCACAGAATCTTGTCTGTGAATCTCCTGCAGATGGCATTGTTTCAGAAATATTTCATTTATTTCACTGATGTCACCAATTTTTGTCAAAGAAAAAAGACTAAGGACTTTGATGGTTTGACAACAGTGTGCCTATTATGATATGATGTGGGCCTCATTCTGAAAAGGCTACTTGCCTGGTTGTGTGTATCTTAAGTTACACATTAGAATGACCAAGATCTGTATGAGTGTCAGTAGGGTGTCAGAATTCTTTATCTCTATGCTTCTTCCAGGTCAGTGACTGAGAAAGAATTGAAGTCAAAGCACTAATATGACAGCTAGGGAATTACCATTCCCAAAAGAAAAGGTCAAGAATAGCTGCCTACATGCAGCTATTCTGTTAAAGTGATATTAAAGGGTCAGTTTTTTTAAATAACAAACATGTCATACTTACCTGCTCTGTACACTGATTTTGCATAGAGCAGCCCTGATCTTCCTCTTCTTGGATCCCCCCGCCAGCACTCCTGGCCCTCCACCTTTCCGAGTGCCCCCATAGCAAGCCACTTGATGGGGCACGCATGCATGCTCACTCCTGAGCCCCAGTCTGTGTGTCTATAAGGCTGACAGCAGTGGAAGCCAATGGCTCGTGTTGCTGTGTTTCAGCCAATGAGGAGAGAGAAACCTAAGAGAGCAGCTGCTCCCGTGCACAGCAATGGTAAGTATTAGGGGGCGCTGCACACAGAACGTTTTTTACCATCATGCATAGAATGCTTGAAGGTTAAAAACCTTCAGCCTTTACGACTTTAAGACAGATGTACTTTAAAGGGCCACCTAGCTAAAAAAAGATATTTCAGAAGACTTCAGTTTAAGCCTATTTGGGATGGATTTAACAAACAACTATCTAAAACCAAGGAGGCCCACTAAAGTGTAGAGCTCAAGAGACATTGCAGGGTAACCATAGTCTGTTTTATATTTAATTATATGACGTGTGCCCAGTTTCAGACAAAATACCTTATTTTTCTTCAAATACAGTGGGAAGGGTTAGAGTCTCTGTCTGATTTTTATTTTTATTTAGTATGAAACACATATCTTAGAGGTTCTGGGACTTAAAATTTTATTAATTTGAAATGACCAGGAAATCATTATCATTCACTAAACCTACTGGCTCTTGTGGGGTTGCTCTTCTTGGTGGGTCCTCAGAATATGAATCTAAATGTACGTACGACCAGAAAAGAAGCACCAAACCAAAAGGCAAAAGAGTCCTAAATAATTTTAATTGTTCTGACTATGATCACACAGGACAACCAACTCAGTTTAGGAGCTACCAAACTCTGGTCATGGACAGAAAAAAAAGTCTGATATTAATTTTAATTATTGCATGCAATCCACAATGAACTTGGATGGAGTTAGGCTTTCATGACAATTCCAGTTCACGTTTGTGTATGTCTGCTATAGGCTAGTTTATGTCAAGCAGGGCAGTATATTCTGGTTTCAGTCATTTATGGTCCTATGATCTTCTTTTTCATTGAAACTAATGCATTTTTGTTTCTAAATTTTTTGCCAGAATTTTTAAAAAAGAAACTGTGTGGCATTTTCAGTGAGTACAGCTTTTAGTTTCTAAGGTTTTATTGGAGAGAAGAGGTTCATAAAATGTGTAAATTGAATTTGCCATATTTCCTATGCAACAAATGAGAAATCATTGCACATAGGTATATATTGTATAAGTTGAGTGTAACAGCAATAACAAACAAAAGATGTTTCAATACGATGAATAAATGGCTCCAATCTTTGTGTATTAATTGATAAAAAAACAAACAGAAGGAGGTTACCAGTAAATCTTAAACACATACTGTATTCTTTATTGTTCCCGTACAAACATAAACTTGCAACCCTCTGTACAAAAATATCTCCTCTTAGAAGTTTTGAATGGTGACAACATCTCCCAACCCAAAGACATAATACCATATATACATCAATCACACCCTGAGATACCAATGTCTTTATAAATGCTATATATAGCTGTATAAATACAAAAATCTGCTAAGAAGCACAAGGTATGCACTGCAATTAATGTATGCTCAATCAACATTCACTCAATCTCAACAGCTGTGCACTATGCAGATCAGAGACCACTAAGGTCTAAACAACCCAAAAGCAGTCACAGCACTGAATATAAAAGGCATCCTGCACTGAAGAAAGTTATCATCCTAGAAGGACATCTAATGAAGGGATGCAAAATGAAGCAGGTAAAATGAAGCGATTTTCTGCTGATAGCTTTTTGTGGGACTGTGTCAACTGTCTAGAGCACTAACAGCGCAATGTTATGTTTGTACAGTAAAGCATATGTGTATAAGCTTGCTTGGCGACCGCTTCTGTTTACTTTTTTTACCTTGTATATTTTGGTCCAGAAGGCTTACCTGTGCTTCCATTTATGAGATATAATGCTTTGCACAGTAGGTGTTCCTCTTTTTTTAATCAAGAATTCAACTTAAAGCTAAGTAAGTAGAAAATTGTATGTAAAAAAACAAAATATATCCCCTGCAAGGTAATATCATAAAGTGCTCAGGGGCGGACTGGCAACTCATGGGGCCCCCGGGCAATAGGGGATCATGGGGCACCTGTGTCCTTGCCCAAACTCAAAAAAGCCTATGAAAAAGGTACCAGGGGCATCTCATGGGGCCCCCTACTGACCCCGGGCCCTCGGGCAGTGCCCCAGTTTCCAAGTGGTCAGTCCGCCCCTGAAAGTGCTAGTATGCATCGCATACTTGCACATTATGAAGGACTTACCTTAAAGTGAAGACCTCCAGCAGCACTCTGTAACTGCTGCAGAGGCTTCCATCTTCTCCCGTTCTTCCTTCTGGGTTAGTGAGCCTCAGCCATCTGACTGGCCAAGTCGCGATGACATCACTTCGCACGGGAGAACTGGGCCACGGCACATTACTCTGAAGGAAATGGCATGGGTATGACGTTCCTTCAGAGCGCATACGCTGGCTCTCAAAAAGAGTGAATATCTCCTAGACGGTGCACGTTTGGGAGATATTGATTTTACCTACATGTAAGCTTTATCATACGCTTGTTTGTGGGAAAAAGTTAAAATAAAGAGTTTACTACCACTTTAACATAAAATATGTGGTTCAGGTGTGGGCAGATGTTGAATCATCTTGCTATCTTATCAAGAATAACATTTTATAGCTCAAGAGTTCCAAACTTGTCCAATCTGGGTTCACAATTGATCACTTTAGAGTGTCTTGCAGTTTCACTTTGTACTGCAAGAATTTTTTTATAGTTGTTCTGCATTTACAGTATATGCTATATGATTCCTGGTAGCCAATAACATAACCTAGACCAATCTGTTAGTTGGGAATATTATATTTGGAGGTTCATCTTTCCACTTTAGGCTCATATGATCTTTTGAATTGGTTTTAGAGATTGGTGGTGACCTTGCACAGGACAGAAACCACTGCTTTTGGCAAAAGTTGAATTTATAAGTACAACCTAGGCCTAGGATAAAAAGTGCCTCTACAAAGATACAGGGATATATAATTTTATTTAAAAGCTAACATGGTTGTTTTCAGGTAACATAAGGTGAATGCACTTAAGTGCATATGTTAAAATTGTAAAATTAGAGGCAAAGTTAAAGTGGTTCTGCAGCTTCCTGTAAAAAAATTAAAAGTCAGCAGCAACAAAACTGTAGCTGCTAACTTTTAAAAAACAGCCCCTCGCCTGTCCGACGATCCAGCAATGTCCTCACCCCATCCATTTTTTCCAGCGGTGTCCTGTCCCAGAAGCCAGCATCTCAACTGTCTGGCGTGCGCCTGTGACAGCTTGCGCCTGCACATGGGCTGGTAGTGCTGCACATTTTGAATGGTCTGGCAGTCTTCTGGGACCTGTCATGTGTCCCAGAAGACTACAGGGAGAGAGGGGAGGGGGTAGAACTTATGCTTCCGATTGCCTAGACAGTCAGAGCGGACGTAGGAGCAGGTATCCGTCAAAATTGGGTACCTGCTACCCCCTGCTCCCCAAGAGCTCCCATTTCTTTACCTGCAGCGAGGGATACGGGAATCCACTTTAAGCTCTCTTTAAGTAGAATACTCTCAGTTTCCACAGCTAACACACCTGGATAAGTTTTTTATTTTCAAAAATGTTAGTCATTTTCCGATGACATTAAATGACATTAAATAATAAAATAAAAATTACAGTCACATGGTGGAAAAGATATTTATCCTTGTGCAAAAGCCTTGTGAACTGAGCCTAATATGCAAATGTGTTAGCTATTTTACTGGTAGAAAAAGGACTGGCCAGAGATATACCATTATGACATAGCTGGCAGGTTTGAACAAAACCACTTGCCCTCCAGAAGATTTATCCACCTTCATGACCAGGCCATTTGTGCTACTTTAACTGACAATTGAGCAGTCATGCAGCACTATACACAAATTATATTTATATAATTATTTTTCACACAAATCGGGCTTTCTTTTCGTGGTCTTCATAAATTTAGGCCAAAATGTATTCTGCTACATGTCTTTGGTAAAATAAAATCCCAATAAGTGTACATTAATTGGTTTGCTTGAAAGTAATAGTGACTACAAATGGCGGTATATACAGTATACTGGAATTTTTTTTATTATACTAGTAATAGCGGCGATCAGCGACTTATAGCAGGACTGCGATTGTACAGAGGGCATTCTGACATTAACTGACACTGGGTGGGAACTGACTAACTGCCACTGACATCTCCAGTGACACTAATACAGTGATCAGTGTTAATGGCACTGAACAGGAAGGGGCTAACATATGGGGCAATCAAAGGGTTCTCTGTGTGTTAGGTAGTGGATAAACTGTGTGCTGTGTAGTGTTTTACTAGGGGACATGCTGCTTTTTATCTCCCTGCTTTGCACATAAAACCAGCATGTCCCTGCTGACAGGAGAGAGATCTGTGTTGTTAACACTCACAGATCTCTCTCCTGTCAGCCGCTTCGCCGATCAGAGTCCTGGCCATGAATCACTGGCCAAAACCCAATGACTGACACCTACAGGAGCCAATGACAGCATGGGTGGAATGCCGCACGCGCCCCCAACCTTGAAATGCAAAATTACATACATTTACGTGATTTTGCGCAGAGCGGATGCCCTGTAGCAGTAAAACAGGGTGATCGGCAAGTGGATAAATAGCAATATATGCATTCCAAGAATCTATGCTTTAAGGCTAAATTTCTGGAAGTGTATTGGAGCTCATAGCATAGATTTTATTATTTATTTACTATTTATTATCAATGTGGCAGAGTCAGGAGAGCTGGTTACAGCTTAGTTTAGGTTTCTGTTTTCATTTTTACATGGGTAAAGCTATGGCCAACTCTAACTTTATATATACTCAGTCTTCAGTGTCCTTTCTGTTATTTCTAACATTAGCTTTTGACTCCATCCCTGTACAGATCCCAGTGTCCCTCACTGTCTGGATTCAAAAATGGCATGGTTTGTATCAATGGAGAGTTTTCACAATCCATTTCCAGTATGACTGCACTCATTATGATATTAAAACTGAACAGGTTCCTTATAAAAAATCTGCACTAAAACTGACCCAGTGGAGATAACATTGTCACGTTCATTTGTTTTTCTTGTTAACCTTTCAGACATAGAACCAAAATAGAAGTAGAACGAACTGATGTATTCCAGTACTTTTCACTACATAGAGGTACTGCCCAGGGTGATGAGCCACTTGGAAATGTCTCTTTGTAATCTGAAGTTGACGGGACCTCCTGCTCTTACTATAGCACAAATTAGTGAATGCAGATGGAAGAATCAGAAGAAAACAATCTTTTTGTCTAGAAATCCAGACGTTGAATTAGCTCCAAGCACTGAGTCAGATGTCTCTACAGCTAAATTCAACAGAAATAGCATACCTTTTCTTTATGAGAGAAAATGGTTCTGGACAATCACTGGCAGGTTATCCATGATATCCATTATGAAACAGAAAAACTCATTGAAATACTTCATGGCTGCTAGCAAGACAAGATCTATCTATCCATCTATCTATCTATCTATCTATCTATCTATCTATCTATCTATCTATCTATCGATTTATCAACAATATCTATCTAAGACAATTTCATTTTGGACAGAGTAAGGAGTAGTTAGAACCCTGTCAGTGCTTTTCTTTTTTCTTTTTGTCCCAATGGGAAGATTTTCCCTAATGTTCTGCCTTATAGACACAATGGGAAGGGTGATGAAAGGAATTTCTTCAAGGTAAGGTAAATCCCTACTTATGATGTTATTGCAGGAACAATTGTCTCCTTTGGGAGATTTTCTTGCTATTCCTGTTTTGGTGACAACTTTTATTCATTAAATTTTCCTCTGTTGTCTTAAAAAAATTGGCTTGGAAGCAATTTAACACTTATTTAGCCAACATAGGAGTCATCAGAGGTGGTTCACTTTTTATGGAAAATATCTACCTGGGAATTCCCTATTTTAGCACAGACCTAAATGTATCTTTTTTAAAAAAAATTCTTTATTTAGAAGAATCAGCAGGACAGTGCAGAAGTCAAAACATTTAGGCATAACTGATATAAGAAGTGAGACTACATCACATGGCCACGAAGCATACATAGGACAAGAATTTATAGACCCTATAAAATATTAAAATATGGTGGCCTGGAAGCCTCTCTTGCCTATATGTCAGGTCATACGGATCCTCCCATTTTTTGTTACATTTTTTATGAGAGCTAAACATGTCTGACACTAACATTTTTAGTTTTGGGTAGAAAGATGAAAGGTTAGAAGATCTGTCAAAGTTTAAATGCTAACAAAAAATAGAGTAAGTCTCAAAAATCCATAAATTAATAAAAAAAAATCAGTCATAAGTTAATAAAAATAAATCACAATTTCAATTTATAAACCCATTTGACACGAAAGGTAATTAAAAAAAAATCACAATTTCAATTCATAAACTCATTTGATCCAAACCTTGTAATGAGTGCTTTAGTGGTCCATAAAGTCCATATTAATATCCACAAAATACAAAGTTATCTGATACAAATGAAGTGGAGAGTTCCAAAGGTTTAAGGTTAGGTTCATGCTCTTGTAGCTTTGTGTGGGTGCATTTGAGTGAGAAATACAGGAAAGAGGTCCCTGAACATTTCTCCAAGAAACACCGGCTGGACAGCAATAGGAAAGCGGTTGGTGCTGTGTTACCATGCAGTTTCTCGCACCTGAAAATGTGTTGCATTTTCAGATGCGTAGGCAATGCCCTTAATAATTAATGGCACCGTGGGGTATGTGCTAAAGAGCATTTTGTTTTGACTGTAGGTGCCTACTGGTGTGAGAATGCATGAGATTTACACTCACTCCTGTACCTTCAATAGTGTGAACTTAGGCTTTTGCATTTGTAACACAAGGTGGTCTGTGTCCCTCTTGAGAAAAATCTCACGTTTAAGGAGAACAGAAGTAAAGGTAAAATCTCACTACTTCCTATCTGTTTGACGGGTGTAAAAAAAAACAAGATTTGAAAAAGAAATCCCCCCCCCCTCCCAATGGAAACAGACAACAGTAAAAAATCTGTCAGGATTTTTAAAATTAATTTCTATCTGTGTTTCCATAAGGGACAGTTCTCCTTATTTTCTGTCCAGGTGAAACAGAACAGACAGAACAGAAAATGTCCATTATGGGACACAGACAGCAATCCCTTATATCTGTAAAGATAACTGGCACTCCATGATGTATTACAAGAACTTTGATGACATCAGTGGTCTGTTTGCATCATTACACTGTGGGTGCAGCTTAGTGTAGTGATGCCTCTACACTAACGGGTGGGTCCATGATGCCCTACAGTACAACATGTCCTCAATCTTTTAAGTTGAATGACTAATGTCACCTAGCAGTCAAATTAAATTACTGCAGAAAAACAGTGCCAGAAAGGAGGTGAGTTTTGCAGCTAGAGATGCTTTGTTTTCATTTTTTTAATAGTTAAAGTTTTCATTTTAACTATTAAAAAATTGCCCCAAGAATATTGTTTGTACAGCATTTATGCTGTATATATGATATTGAATTTATTTGCGTGTATATTGAGGGAAAGTTAATTTTGCTTCATGCAGTTCACTATTAGTGACACTAATAGGGAATTTAATAAACTCGATTTTACTTAGTTAATCATAGACTGTAATATGTGTCTGATCATACAGTAGTGGGGTTTGTTTGTGGGCAACAAGTAAAGAAAACATTTAATGAGAAAAATATGAAGGCTCATATTGTTGGCCTTTAACTTGAAAATGTAAAGTGATTGTAAAGGCAGATTTTATTTTTCTAAATAATAAACACATCATACTCACCTGCTCTGTGCAATGGTTTTGCACAGAGCAGCACTGATCCTCTTCTTCTCGGTCCCTCTGCCAGAGCTCCTGGCCTCTCCCTCCTGCCAAGTGAACCACAGCAAGCACATTGCTATAGGGGCACCCAAGCAGGCTCACTCCTGAGCCGCTGCTTTGTGTATCTATTCACACACAGATGCAGCTCAGTTCCACCCCTGATTTCTCTGCATTGGCTCACTGGCTGTGATTGACAGTAGAGGGAGCCAATGGCTCCTGCTGCTGTCTCAGCCAATAAGGAGGGAGAGACCTGGGACAGCCAAGGCTCTTTTGCACATCACTGGATCGAGATGGGGCTCAGGTAAGTATAAGTGGGGCTGAGGGGGAGGGGGGAGGCTGCTGCACATAGAAAGTTTTTTGCCTTCATGCATAGAATGCATGAACATAAAAAAACCTTGAGCCTTTACAACCACTTTACTTTCTGATCTGCATATTTATTCCGAGTCTGTTTTACAGAAAGTATTAAGGTCACTGGATTGGCAAGATAGCCAGGCAAGTAGCATTTTCTGGAGAGGTTAGCAAGGACAATCTCCATATTATCTCTGTAGCTATCATGTGTCTTCTCTGTAGTTAATCTGATCATGCTTTTACTATTTGGTAAATCACTGACCTGGGATAAGTATTTGCATAAAAGTTGCCAGGGTACCTGATGTGCACATGCTTTTTCCAGGTCAGTAAAATATTAAGTAATGAAACAAAGATCAGAATGACAGCTCAAACCTGACCCCTTCAAACACAAGTCAGGAATGGCAGCTGCTGAAAATCTATTCTTACAGGTTCCCTTCAAATCTAAACATACAACGATAGATTGTTACATTTGTAAAATGATGTAGGTTGGTTATTTGGATACTAGTATCTCTATGGTGGTAAGAAACAAGTTAGGAAAAAGTAGATTTTTCTTTTAAAAAAATGAAAAAATAAATATTGCTTACATACAGTAAACTGAAAATTGATACTCTGGTGGGTAGTTAATTCCTGGAAGATGAAGTGAGCGTGTTGTTTTAGGAAGCGTTTGCTGGGTGATAGCCATTAAGGTTTTGTTGTACTATGGGTGTGTTGAGTGGAGTCATAACCACTAATGACAACCTTGTGTAGTTAGGAGGATCACTCTAACAGGGTGCTAAGAAACGTCATTGTAATTAACTATGTGTTAGCTTTAACTCATTTTCTGCCGTTAGGTCAAAATTTAACCTTAGAAGATTCAACAGTTATTAAATGTTTTACACAAAATAAAATTTTGATCATTTTGCTAATTTTGCTTGCTTGCTCACTTTCTTTAGATGACTCTAACATGGTGTTACCCTAGGTTCACACTTAAGTGTTTTCCACAGCGTTTTGCAGAAATGCACTACAGTCCATTTAACATGATTTTCTATGGGACACGCTCACATCTCCATGTTTTCACCTGGTGCATTTTTTGGAAAGGGTCAGGGACTTTTTTTAATGCAAAAAGTTGCGTTTTTGGTTCTATAGACTTCAATGGAAACGCGGCAGAAAAGCATGTAGTGTATTTTGGCTGCATTTTTGTAGCATTTTTGATGCATTTTAAGTTTTAGAACTGCCTAGTAACAAGAAACAAAAATGCAAAATGCATCAAAAACGGATCAAAAACGCATTTGCAAAAACGCACAGCAGAAACGGATCAAACGCAAACTGCATAGGTGTGAATCTAGCCTTATGAAAAGTCATTGGAATGTGCTAGTTTTAACTTCTCTGCCATTAAGCCACGGCAAAAGTCAACTTCACCTGGGGACTTACTTAAATTAATAATTTTATCTGTGTCATCCAGGCACATTTGCTGCTTGCAAAACTAAAGTAATCATTTCAATACACGCTTTACATAATTGTACAGACTTCTCTACATACTTAGGACTTGAACTATTGTATATTAATTTGCATAAATTAAACTTTTTTTAAATTTGTATTTTTTTTTCACTGTTTAACTTATGCATGTTTTCTTTTATATATAAAACACATATCCTTAGCATTTATGACCAGCCTAAGACTTAACCGATTCCTCCCGCTAAAATAAACCACAAACCTACCTTATACCACTGAAAATTAAACTAGCCCTGAAAGAAACCTTTATCAACTAATGTAAATCTATCACTTAATCTTGACATTATTTAAGGTTTAAACTTCCTAATCCCTATCCTAAAAAGTAACCCTTAAAGTGGTTCTAAAGGCTGGACATTTTTTACCTTGATACATTCCTTGCATTAAGGCATTGTTTTTCAACCTTTTTTCAGTCAAGGCACCCTTTATAATTATGGACGGTCCCGAGGCAACCTTTATAATTATGAACGGTCCCGAGGCAACCTTTATAATTATGGACGGTCCCGAGGCAACCTTTAAAATTATGGACAGTCCAGAGGCAACCTTTAAAATTATGGACAGTCTTGAGGCACCCCATTCTAAAATGTGAAAAATGATTCTAATAGTATTATATAACACAGCAACATCCACACATATAGGACACCTAACATTAGAGGTGATTAATTCTTCTAACGCAAATACACTTTTGTACACTGGTACTGACTAGTATTCCAGTGTTTCTCTTCTTCCCGTTTATATCCATCACTGAGCTAATATGACCCCATCACTGATGGAGAGGGGCAGAGGAGGGTCAAATTAGGATGCTGTGCAGATAACTGACATTCTCCTTATCAACCGATGATGTAATTGGTTGTCAGGACTCTTGCCGATAGAAAGTCGTAATGGTGTACAATGAAAACCTGTGTAACTAAAAAGCAGGCTTGATCCACCCGCTGGCTTGCATACAAGTTTTGGGCAATTTTTAGACATTTTGACAAGGCACTCCTGAAGAAACCTCAGGGCACCCTGGTTGAGAAAGGGGGCATTAAGGTAAAAAATGTTCTTGTATTTTTATTGCCCCCTGACCTCCCTGTATATTTACCTAAGCCTGATCTCTCTCCTCTCTCTCTGCTGAAAAATACAACATTGAGAGCCATTGATTCCTGCTGTTGTCAATCAAATCCTGTGAGCAGAGATCAGAAGCAGGGCTGAGCTGCACTGTGTGTATCAATAGATGCACATAATCTGGTTTGGGATTGAGCCTGAAGATGCAGCCCCATAAGAAGAGGCTTTTTATGGTGGCACACTGGGAAGAGGTGCAGCCCAGAGTGCTGCCACGTGATCCAAGAAGAGAAGGTTCAGGGCTGCTCTGTGCACATTGCACAGAGCATGTAAGTATTATTTTAATAAAACAAAATTAAGCTTTACAATCACTTAACAGTAAACTAAATCCTAGCATTTTACTTTATCCTTCTTTCTATCCTTAACCCTTAAATTAAAGTGAACCTGTTTTTTTCCAGTGCAGGGCAAATTCTCCTTAACCAGCATACTCTTTTTATTTTTGCTTCCATTAGCCTCAGTCAGTTACTGGAAGTGAAAGGAAAATGCAACAGAACATACACAAGGCTGAGGGCTTCCCATCCCTACATGATAATATTGGACCAATGCTCACTTTCCACAATGGAGGAAGGGTAGTGAGACACATACTCTCCATACTCTTGAGTACAGCCTTTGAAGCTGAATGGAGCAGTGGTGAGCAAAAGGCAGGTCTTTGTTGCTGGAAAAGTCAGCTGTTGCTTTGTCATGCATAGGCAAAGCACAAGTTTATTTTATAAACTCTGATCCAAAGGCCCCTTTCACATGAAGGGTCCAATCAGGTCTGTCTGTCAGTTTTTAAGGCAGATCTGATTGGATGGTCCATTCACCCCTATGGACCGACGGGTGTCCATTTATACCAGCCTACCTCTGATCTGATCTGTTCCCCCTCCACCTAGGTGGATAGGATCAAAGGGAAGTTGAGTGTAAAGAGACAGCAGAATCTGTTTACTTCCAGCCACCCATACATCAGAGCAGGTTCTGTGTCCGCTCTGCATAAACTCAGCGGACACAGACCCGTCATCCACCCCCTCTGCTCTGATGAGCAGGGGATCAGCAGACAGATCCCCTACTGATTTAAAAAGAATTTGCCTAATTGTACCTTAATCTCTAACCTTTTGCCTATGACAAGCTTAAAGCGGAGCTCCACCCAAAAGGGGAAGTACCGCTTTAAGCCTTTGTCCCCCACTCCCCATTAAGGATTGGCACCTTTGGGGAGTGGGGGGGGGCAGGTACCCGAATTTAACAGGTACCGGCTCCCACTTTCGTTGCAATCGCCTAGGTGATTAGAAGCTGAAGTTTTCCTCCTCCCCTCCCTCCCCATAGTCTTCTGGGACACATGACAGGTCCCAGAAGACTATGGGGCCATTCACAAAGCACAGTGCTTCTCGCGCATGCGCAGTGGGCACCCGGCTGTGAAGCCACAAGCTGTCACAGCCCGGTGCACACACTGAAAATGCCGGTGCCAGGGAGAGAAGATGGCCAGAGAAACCAGCGGTGGTGAGGACACTTCTGGACCAAGGGACAGGTAAGTGGCTGTATGTTAAAATTCAGCAGCTACAGTTTTTGTAGCTGCTGACTTTTTTCTTTTTTTTTTCAGGTGGAACTCCGCTTTAACTGTCAGAAAATACCTACCTCAAAATGATAGCCAAAAAGCTCCCAATATATGAATGACAATGCAGCAACAAGGCCACAGAGCACCCTCTAGTCATTTTTATTTTTCAGATGCCTAATATACAGTCTATTTAACATCATGCTTATGAATGAGGCTCAGTAAATGTAAATATTAAATATTAAGTGCAAGAAAATTAAGGGTGTTCCTATGACTAAAATATAATATTTTATATTCTATCATACAAATAAAAAACTTGTAATGTGATAGCGTGATATAATAATAAAAGAAACATGTAATACATCAAAACCTTGATAACATTGTTCCACATGTCTGATGAAGTATAAATAAGTTTGATGTAATACAGAGTATATGAAAAGTCAAGATAAGATGTGATGTTTAAATTTTGATACATCCTGTTGTGTGTAATGTATGACATTGTACATGAATCCTCAGGAATGCTGCTGTAGGTGGCTTTCTTTCAAGTCTATCAAGTTGTGCGCAAAACATCAGAAAGGAACAAATCCCAAAGCTTTTCCTCACAGATCAAGTGAAGCTCTTGTCATAAGTTTGAGCGGCATGGGTGAGAAGGTTTAATAGTTTCTTATAAGTCTCATTTGCACTGAACATATCAAGGAACAGGTTGTAATCATTAGATAAGCCAAGCAACATGCTGGAACAATTTGCTGCAATTATAAAATAATCAAATGTAAGAAAAACACACTTAGTGTAAAACAAAGTTAACTCGCAGAGTGCAAAAAGTAATTAAACACAATCTGTCTTCTTGAAAAAAGTAGTGCAATGAACAAAATGCTAAGCACGAAGCGCAGTACTCATAGCAACCAATCAAAATCCATCTTATAGTGGTCTGATTTAAGAAACTCTGTTTGGTTTCTACAGTTAACTGCAGTTTTCAGTATATATACATATATATATATATATATATATATATATATATATATATATTGTATACTGTAAGTCCAATCACCAACATGTCAACATAATTTTAAAAGTAAATTTCATTATTTTTAAATCTGCAGCTTTTACTTAACCCTATTGAGAGTTTTATGAAGCTTTGACACACAGACCATGTTTAGCAGTGTAGTTATGTGTCAGCTAACTCAACAATAACTCTATGATTAATTTTTCGGGTTGACAGCAGTTTTGAGAACTACCAAAAATACGAAAAAACTAATTTTTAAGTGGACTTTACAGGTATCAGTGGGGACAACAGTACAAAAACTTCATCAAGTTTATTAAAATCAATTTAAAACTATTGGACGTGTCCACCTATACATCCCAGCTCCAGATGAAATACTTTTTCTGACAGGTATTGGAGCAATACTTCTTGAATGCTTACCAGAGCTATATCCATCATTATGCCTCCCCTTTTCTGGCAATATCATTTAGAGCATGGGTGTGTCTGTTCCTAATTGTGCCATTTATCTATACCATCTAGAAGGTGTAGTTTGTTTTGTGGTCTGTCCATCTTTGCTAGGTAGCCATTCTCTATGTCCAGTGAAGGATAAGTTATATCCTCATTTGTTCTTCTTTGGTTGTCTTCCCCTTGTCCCTTCCAACCCAGGAAGTGGCTTTTAGCCAGCACTGGTTGCCACACATACATATACAATCAGGGTGCAGGAACTCAACCACAACCCCCTAAAACCCTTTTCCCCCACACACATAGCCTCCAAACCACATTAAATAGTGGGTGTGGTCATGTCTCACTAGCAGTGGGAGGGTCTTAAAGGGGCATTAAATACAAGGAGTGCATTTCATACAAAGTGCACAGTTTTAGGGGGTTACACACAGAGTGCAGAGGTCAGGGGTGCGCTACTTGAAGTATTTGGGGGTGCACTACATACATAGTGCAGAGTTCAGGGGTGCACTGCATACAGAGTGCAGAGTTCAGCCTTCCTCCACAGCTTCTTACCTTTGAGTCCCCCCATCCACATCTAACGTTCACCCCCCACCACCTCCACTGCCCCACATCTTCTCCCTCCCTCCATAAAAGTTCCACCATTTTCCACATATCTTACTTTTGTTTCTGTATTAAACTGAAGCACCCAGCTGGCTATATTACCTCCCTGCACACTGTAGGTGGCTCCACCTCTCTCACTTGCAGGGAGATCATGCAATGAAGGTGTTGGCATCTGCACTGCACCCAGGGCACCTGCATCTCCCATGTCCATATCCTGCACTCAGTGGGAGCCGCTCAGGAGATCATATCTGTGGGAGGTGTTGGGAGACAAACTGTCACTTGTAAACACAGGAGCTGGACTTTGGTGCTTACAAGTGATAGTAGTGAGCAGAGAGCAGAGGGCCTGAGTCAGAGGTAGTGGAACTGAGTTCCGCCAAATTTCAGCTGAAAAAAATCACTGTATACAATACATGATAATGAACCAACGTGATACCATTGCATCCTGAGGAAGCAAACTGTCTGTGAAACATGTAGCATTAGAAGGTCATCTCACCATTTTGTACAAATTGAAATATTTATCCTGATGCTACTTTTGTAATTGAAGGAATTGTTAGTCTGGTGTTAGGTGTTCCATCTGGAATGGGGATGCATAGGTGACCAAGGTGGTCTATTGAACAGTTTCCATCTGAGCACCCCTGAATGTTAATACAATGTCTGCAGGCGTGAAGGAAATGCATAAGTGTGAAGGTGTAGACACTGTAAACAGGAACTTGGGACACTAGTATCTGTCAAGCATAGGTAAGGCTGACAATGCACCGTGGATATGCAAGTCTCCAAGTCCAGTTGAAGGTGGCTTCAGATCCCAAATCGGGTCAAGTGGTAGCCTAGTGGAAGGACACAAGGACATGAGCAGAATCAAAGTAAGAAACAGGCAGAAGTTGGGAACAATTAGGCAGAGAGGTACAGATCCACTACGCAAAAACATGGTCAGTAGTCCAAACCAAAGTCACTAGCAGAGACAGACAGAGAACATGAGTAGACAAGGATAATTTGAGAGCAAGGTCAGAGAGGAAGCTAGTCAGTAAGAGAATCAAGGTGTACTGGATAACAGCACAAGGGGGCTAGTGTAGAGATTGCTTAGTGGCAGTGAACAGGCACACAAATCTGAACACATGCATGTGCCTGTATATGTGAGCAATGATGTACATGCAGTCCGTCTTCTATGCTCATTGAAATGTGCACACAGCCAGACAATGCGCCTTAGTCCAGCTATTGGCACCATTTCCGGATAGTGACATTTTAGGACTATATGTCCAATAGCTTTTATATTGATATCAATAAACTTTATGCAGTTTTTAAATTGCTGTCTCCGTTGGTACCTGCAAAGCCCATCAAAAAATTCCAATTTTTGTTCTTGAGGTAGTTCCTACAGATGTACTTATTCTGGCCTGATTCCGACATAAGCATTTTTGAGAATTAGTTCTCTGCTGCAAGGTTAATTAACATTCTGACAGAGACTGTCAGGGATCCCCTCGATCCCCGCCGCGATGGTCCCGGCGCAGGCGCACTGCACCGCCCTGTGCAGGGACACGGGCACTAGTTCCGGGCCGGCCGCGGCGTTCGAGTTCGCGCATGCACAGTAGAAGCAGCGGCCGCCCACTGGGCACCAATGGCAGCGCAGGGCGGGATATTTAAATGTCCCTGAGCTGTCATTTCAGTGCCTTCTGGTCTTACCTGTATCCTGTGATTCTGAACCTGTGCCTAAGTAAGTTATTGACCCGGATTGCTCTTGACCTGCTGATTTCTCCTGCCCAGACCCTTGCTTTGCCTGACCTCTCTTCCTGAATGCCCCTCATTAGATCTGACCTACTGTTGCTGACCTGGCGTGTGACCAGACCATTCTCTGCCCGCTCCCTTCTACCTTACCGCCCGCTACGTTTTCAACTCGGCCTGTCTGACTTCGCACTTGCTCAGCCATCCATCCATCCCATCGGGGTCACCCGACCTCCTCACATTTGGCTCTCCCTGGTTGGAGCCCCTGGCGAACACCCCTACCACTGACAGGTGTGCTCAGTAGTGGCGACCTGGTCCCGGGGTACTACAAGTCCATCCCCACCATCAGGGGCCCTGGTGAACAAGTACCCTGGGGCTTAGACTCCGCGCTCTGGGCACGCCTGACCAGTGGAGTGCTAGTGGTGCCGCCCGGCGGTCCCTCACAGAGACATTGTACAAAGTCATATTATGATCATGAAGGGTTTAAATAATACCTGGTAATTCTGCCATAAAGTTTCTTGTTCAGACAATACCTGTAAAAGGGTGACAAAGCTCTGTTTATGTCTCCAAGCCATGCTTCAGTTTTGTCAACTTGTTCTTCAGACTACAAGTGACCATTTTAAAACACTTTTGTGTTTTGGCTTTAGATATATTAAAGTTTAACTCCACTTTTGTTTAAAAAAAATCCACTCTGGGTGATATATGTACAGGGATTTTAAGAAACATTGCAGCTGTAGCATATACCTACCCTTTTCTGCGCTGAAGAAAAAGCTGATTTTCCATTATGTCTTTGCAAGTCTGATTCTTGAATGGGAGGGTCTAATTCATTATAATTGCATGGTGCACTTTCATTATCCATGAGTGCATGTTTCATTGTTCTTTTTTCAGCAACAGATTGTCTCTATGACAAAATCTCAGCCCTGTCCTGCCCCAACCTGGCCACTTTTGTCTAAAACAGTTCACTGTCATCCACGTGGCCACATTGGCCCCCCTCACTACACACAGAATTAGGCCCCGACTGCTACAGCCATTGAAAAACAGACAATACCAGATGCCTTAAAAAACACAACAGTGCTCTGGACCATTTATGGTGTAAGACTAAGACCCAGCAAGACTTTGACCAATATAAATCTGCCCTTCAAAAATGCAACTCCTGTCTCCACACTGCCAAACAGGCCTATTTTGTCACTCTCATTAACACCCTCTCACACAATCCCCATCAGCTCTTTTCTACCTTTAACTCTCTACTTCATCCTTCTTTACCTCCACCCTCTAGCTCACTCACTTCAAAAATTAGATTGATATGATTAGTGATGAGATCTCCACTGTACAGATATCTCCCTCACCCTACACTCCTTGTCCACCTGCACAATCTATACTTCCCTTGTTTAACCCAGTTACTATAGAGGAGGTTGGTAAACTTTTTTCTAAAGCCCACCTAACCACCTGTTCCCTGGACCCTGTTCCCTCGCAAATACTACGGTCACTCTCTGGCTCTATTCTTCACTCTTTAACTCATATCTTCAATCTCTCCCTTTCTACTGGCATCTTCCCCAACTCTCTAAAACATGCTCTAGTCACCCCGATACTTAAAAAGGCCTCACTGGACCCCACCAATCTTAGCAACCTAAGACCCATCTTCTTACTCCCTTTTGTCTCCAAACTTCTTGAACGTCTAGTCAACAACCGACTGAGCTGCCACCCTATTGAGAATAACTTTCTCGATCCCCTTCATTCTGGATTTCACCCAAAACACTCTACAGAAACTGCTCTCCTAAAACTCACAAACAACTTACTAAATTCTAAAACCAATGGTCACTATTCTGTACTCTTACTCTTGGACCTCTCTACAGCCTTGCTGCTGACAGAGTTGACCACCTCCTCCTCCTAAAAAAACTCTATTTACTTGGTCTTCATGACTGTACTCTCCATTGGTTCAAATCTTACCTATCTCACCTCACTTTCAGTGTCACTTACAACTATACCTCCTCCTCTCCTACTCCTCTTACTGTCAGGGTCCCCCAAGGTTCTGTCCTTGGACCTCTCTTTTTCTCGATCTACACCTCTTCCTTGGGTCAGCTGATAGCTTCCCATGGTTTCCAATACCATTTCTATGCTGACGACACACAAATCTATCTCTCTACTCCTCAACTCACTCCATCAGTTTCCTCACGTATCACTGATTTACTAACAGACATATCAGACTGGATGTCACACCACTTCCTAAAACTCAGACTATCTAAATATCCTGAGCTCATAATATTTCCTCTCCCATGTGCCTCTGCCCCTGATTTCTAGGTCAGGATCAATAGCACCACTATCAAACCATCCCCACATGCCAGAGTGCTAGGGGTAACCCTGGATTCTGAACTATCCTTTCAGGCCCACATCCAATCCCTGTCCAAATCATTCCGCCTCAACCTCCGCAACATCTCCAGAATATGCCACTTTTTAACCAATGATACTACAGAGCTCCTAATTCACTCCCTGGTTATCTCTCACCTCGACTACTGCAACTCCCTCCTCATTGGCTTACCGTTACATAGGCTACCCCCCCCCACACCAAGTCCATCATGAATACAGCTGCCAGGCTCATCCATGTTACCAACCGTTCAGTGTCTGCCACTCCTCTCTGCAAATCCCTTCACTGGCTTCCACTCGCCCAAAGAATAAAATTCAAAATACTAACAACAACTTACAAAGCCTTCCACAACTCTGCCCCCCAGCTACATCACTAACCTGGTCTCAGACTATCTACCAAACCACTCTCTTCGATCCTTCCAAGACCTTCTGCTCTCTAGTTCCCATGTCACCTCCTTAAATGCTGACCTCCAGGACTTCTCCCTAGCTTCCCCCATCCTATGGAACTCCCTACCCCAATCTGTCCGACTATCTCCTAATCTATCCACCTTTAGACTATCCCTGAAAACCATTCTTTTTAAAGAAGCCTATCATGCTTCTAACTAGTAAACTGCCTTTTATTTCCTCCATCAGCTCATCCCCCACAGCTATTACCTTTTGTATCAATCAACCCTTCCTCCTAGATTTTAAGCTCTAAAGAGCAGGGCCCTCTGTTTCCTCTTGTACCAAATTGTATTGTAACTATTATGTCTACCTTCATTTTGGAAAGCACTGCGCGAACTGTTGGCACTATATATATCCTGTATAATAATAATAATAATGAGGAAAGTTGCAGTGACTCCATCCTTTTAGAAGTATTTTACCACTCAGCCACCATCTAGATGACCCGAGTCACCCCTGCTGTTGGTGGTCCTGACCCCTCATAGGGGACTTACCTTTCCCTTTATCTCCCCCCCCTTTCACATCCCCCCCCCTTCACATCCCCCCCTTCTTTGACTCCTGTTCTTCTATCCCATATTTTTATACAGATTTTTTCATGCAGTTTCTTGGTACTTCCCTGTTGGGAGTGCAGTGTTACATCCCTCTCGGTACCCATATATTCCAGGGAAGGTAATTTACTTTACTTTGTCAAACTCAAATCTGGACACTCCGTGCCACCAGTTTGTCTTGTCAAACAGTTTTGAGACATTCCTCGCCCTGCCTAAACACCCTGTGCCATGTACTGTACTATTTGTTGATATGTACGCTATTTCTCTTTTTGTCATTTTTAGCCTATATTTGGCTTACATCTTATCCCATATTGGATTATATGTTTGAAATTTTCTCTGTAAAACTTTCAATAAAATATTTTAACAAGAAGTATTTTACCCTTGGAGATATCACAAAAAAATTAATTTCTATTTCAGTGAATTCCTACATTTTAATCGCATTTCAGTGCGGATGTAAAAAAAATCAGAGAGCCAATCACACAAGCGAAACATTACATTTCTTGGGGCGATCTGTACTTCTGGTGCACAGAATGCCTCTCAAGGTTGCAATATAGCATTGAATGTTTTGACAGTTTTAGAAAATGTATTTAATTTTTAATAACATTAAATTTCTTTAATTACGGAATACCTTCTGTAACAATTTTACATGCTATATTATTTATTTATGTTTAACAAAAGTGAATATACACTTTAAAATTTGCTAAAATTGTAGCATACAAGGAACAGAAATTGTACAGAAGTGCATCCCTATTCAGATGTCATTATGACAGCATGTTATCTATACACAGACCTACATGTAGGAACAACAAACACTGTACCTGGATTGAAGGATTGTGTGTGGATAAGTTAGGTAATGGCCTATCACTTGAGGTAGTAATGACAAAATATGTGACGGAAATGTAGAAATGGACTTGACACCCTTTTTAAAATGAAATTTTCATGGTTAAAGCTAGGATTACTAAACCACAAGAAGGATTAGAAGATTCTGCATAATTTCCCTAGAGGGAAGATGGAGTGATGTTGATTAACCCTTCTGTGGTTGGTGACCTTGATAGCCAAGTTTCTTTTTAAATCTACCTAATTATGTAATTAAAAGTGCTCAGACAGAACATTTGCTGGTCTAAGGTTACAAGGAACACTTGACTGTTCTGTGTTGTTTTGTGTTTGTACTGTACTGTAGTCTGTGAACAACATTTGTAGGGCTTCTTTTGATAAAACCTTGAGTGTTGCTTTAGAAGAATTTTAACACACAGGAACAAAATACAGTAGAATGTTTTTTCAAGTCCTTTGAATGATGTTCTCTATTATACTCTTTGGAAGATGCCCTCTATTACCATCCACAGAACAATAGAAAAAATTACAATGATTCTGCTGAATAAGGACCATTTATCAGTACAGAGGTGACCCTGGTGTTTCATAGTGGACTCTTACTATAGAATGTTAATTGGTTTGAACCTATGGCCCCTTACAGTAAATTAACCTTTGAAGCAATGTTTAATTTTTTTTTTTACTTTTGTTATCCTGTGGTGTATTTAAGTGGGACTTTAATATAGATTTAAACATTTGTGAGCAGAAGTTGTTTTTTTTTATAGCAGGAGAAATATATCCATCTCTTCTACAATAAAGGATTCTTTACATGAACATGCAAAGCCTGGTGTGCAATCCCGGCATGCATGATAGTTACATCATCCTTGACAGGTCAATCAAGATGGCCAAAGTTTCAAAACCCAGATGAAACTGGTGAGAAGATGTCAGCACCAGCCAGGAAGCTCGCAGATGTCGCATTGCTGTAGTGAAGGTAAGTACTTAAAGCGGATCTTCACCCTGCAAGACATCATCCTTCCTCTGGTCCTCAACATGGATTGGAAGTATTTTTGCTCTTTATTTAAATTTTTTTTTAAAAAGTGCAGCCCTGACCCCCAGTGCGCTTCATTTACCTAGGCAAACAATATGTATTTTCCTCCCTTTGCTTTTGCCTTCTGGGGTATGCACATTACATATCCCAAGAGGCATAGCCCTTCATTCATAAAAAGTGGAGGGGACGGGCATATCGATGCATCATTGGAAGGCATACAAGCTGAAACAATTCCACCCCACCAGCTCCTAGCAAAGATGTTCTTTTTAAAGAAAAAAAAAGCTTTAGAAACCAAAAAATACTTACCTGAATCCACAATAATATGACCTTCTCTGGTGTCTTTTCCAAGAGTGGAGACCAGTGGTTGAGGCTGAAGTCTAGACCTGCTGACTATTATTGTTTCCACCCTTTGTGTGTATTATATGTTGCCAATGCTTGAAGTCTTCAAGACCCAGAGAAAACCCATGTGATAGACTCTTTTGACAGCCAATGACAGTACCCATGTCACAAAGAAGCAGCAGGGGTTCCTCCCACATTTTAGACCAGAAGAACAAAGAACAAAGACCTAGGACCTGGCCAGTCCCTTGACCATATTTTCAGAAAATAAAACAGTTCTTTTTTTTTTCTAATTAATTCTTGCGATTAGCTAAAGCGGGTGGGATCACAGAAGTACTGATTAGCTCAAAAGTGTATTTAAATCCAACACCAAATGTGTAAAATATTGCAGAGTACAAGTCTTTTTATAAGGTGGCTTTTTATTTCCCTTATTTTCACTTGGTGATGGCAGTAACACATTTCCTTTCTAGGGTGACAATATTCACTTATTACACTGCAGTTTTGGTTGAGCGGGGTCACCCATGGCTGTTCTCCTGATTTGGAGATTTAATGTGTTCAAAAATATATACTCTGTATGGAATAAACTTACATTTTAACAGATGCATAAAGCTATTAAAGGTCATTCTCAGGGCTAAACAACCTCCCCTCCATGTAAGCAGTCACAATTAGCTAGTCTGCCACTAGGTGGCCCAGTCCCAGAATAGTGTAGTTATACAGTTTTGTACAAAATACAATTATGTAAGTAGGGGTTAGGTTCCCTTTTAGACTGAGCCTTCCTGTAGTGATGTCATGGGTGTAGTTAGTGCCCATATACATTAAATAAAGCATTTTATTTAGACTGGAGATCAGCTTTGAAATCAAGACAAACATTTTACCTCCATGTAAAGCTTTTCTCTTTATTATCAATATGAATGGAAAATACATACCTTATTATTTGAATACAGAGTATTTATATGTGCCAAGCAGGGGTGGACTAACCATTGCCGAGGGCCCGGGGTCAGCAGGGGGCCCCATGAGATGCCCCTGGTATCTATCATGATACAGGGGCCCCATGATCCCCTATGGTCTGGGGGCCCCATGAGTTGTCGGTCCACCCCTGGTGCCAAGTACATTGTCTATGCTACTCCATTGATAAATGTAGTATAAGTGAAAGCACAGATTTCATTACAAAAGACTCTGGCATGTTATATTCAGCTGTACAGGATATAATTCATGATACATTTATATATCTCTGAATACTTGTTGCTGTAACCCGCAGTGATTTTGTGTAATGGCAATGCAGATATATTTTATGAATAGACTTTCCTGAGAATTTCTTGGCTGGGTCCATTTCACAAACTTTGGAAGCGGAAACTGTATCCAAAACATTATCTGTATCAGCACATTTTTTCCTGTCATTTATTATGTCTAGCCCATAACAATGTTACAGCGGAGCGTCTGATTCTAGAGTATGATCTGAATAGATAACCTGTGTACGTGAGCCCTTAAACTAAGGTAACTTTCTTATTTTAACTGTATCAGGTATTTTAGGAAGAACTATAGAACTATACCCACAATGGCTGTTTCTGTTTTGGAAAGAATAGACCAAGCTTTGTTCCAGGTCTTCCCAGCTCTCCAGTATTACGTGATATTTCCCTACACATGGTAAGAGTGTGACAGCCTGAATTGCTTGAAGCACATAATCTAGTGGAATGTGTTTAATTTTTATTTTAATCTTTTTCCATAAAGTTTTCTAGTTTATGTTGATGTTTTTTGTTTTTTTATTATAGGAATAATAAATATATATAAAAGTGGTGGTCAGGGGGTTGTGTGACATGTAGTAGTCATCACCAACAGAGACGTTGCAAGAACATTATAATATCTTTAGTCAATAGTATTCTGGTAAGGAGGAAACCTATCGGTTTATAAAGATAAAAGTGTTTTTCAAAAATGTACAAAGTACAGTGCCCAGTATGATTTTATAAAAATGCAGATATATGATTACTGCATACAGTACTGTGCCAAAGATATAAGTAGATATAAAAAAAATGATGTAAATTAAGAATGCTTTCAGAAATAGAAGTGTTATTTTAGTTTATTTTTAGCAATTAGCAAAATGGAAATGAAATGAACAGAAGAGAAATCCAAATCAAATCAATATTTGGTGTGACCACCCTTTGCATTTGAAACAGCATCAATTCTTCCAGGTACACTTGCACTCAGTCTTTGAAGGAACCTGGCAGGTAGGTTGTTCCAAACATCTTGGAGAACTAACCACAGCTCTTCTATGGATGTAGGCTGCCTCAGATCCTTCTGTTTCTTCATGTAATCCCATACAGACTCAATGATGTTGAGATCAGGGCTCTGTGGCAGCCAAACCATCACTAACAGCACTCCTTCTTCTTTAATTGCTGTATGTTTGAGGTTGTTTTCCTGCTGCATAATACATGTGGGGCCAATCACAAGCCTCCCTGATGATATAACATGATGGATAAGTATCTGCCTGTATTTCTCAGCATTGAAGAAACCATTGATCCTGTCCAAATCGCCAACTCCATTAGCATAAATGCAGCCTCAAACTTGCAAGGAACCTCCACCATGCTTACCTGTTGCCTGCAGACACTCATTAATGTACAGCTCTCCAGACCTTTGTGAACAAACTGCCTCCTGCTACAGCAAAATATTTCAAATGTTTACTCATCAGTCCAGAGCACCTGCTGTCATTTTTCTGCACCCCAGTTCCTATGTTTTTGTGCATAAATGAATAATGTAGCCTCGTTTCCACATTGGAGGTATGGCTTTTTGGCAAAAGCAGTAGAAACTTTAGAAGTGAGTTGAATGCCAAGATATGGAATCTTGTCATGCAACCACTGAAATGGGAAGGATCTATGAACTGATTCATTTAGGGTTTGTGAGATGTTAATCGGTAAAGCAGTAGATTTAGATAAGTTAACCGAAAGACCCGACTGGGATGCAAAATTGATAAGTAACTGAAAAAGATTTGTTACTGAAATCAGTGGGTTAGTTACAAAAGGCATACTATCATCAGCATACATACATAATTTGAATTGTGATGCAATAAGCGAATAACCAGTCATATCTGGATGTAGTCTAATGGCTGTGGCCAAGGGCTCTAAAATTAAGGCAAACAATAAGGGTGAAAGCGGGCAACCCTGTCAGGTGCCTCTGCCCAAAGTGAAAAAATCTGAGTTACAACCTGGAAGTCTTAATCTTGTTTGAGAAGAATGATATAAGGCTTGTTTACTGGACACAAATTCCTCTTTAAAGCCCATGGGTTGTAAAAGTGAAAAGAGGTAAGGCCAAAGCATGCTGTCAAAGGCCTTGTTAATATCAAGGCTCAGTAGCAGTACTTCTTTGGAATGTAAATTAGCATCCTGTACAATGTTCATGATAAGTCTTATATAATATTGTTCAACAAATTTTTATTTTTTGCCAGTTTTGGAAACAAAAGGATCCATTTCTTAATGAATTTCACATTCTGAGTTCAAATATAACAATGAAATTTGTCAATTGGCTCTAGTTTTTCTGTAAACGGAAAGTTTTCTACTATAGGCGTACTGACTACATAATGCACAATAATTATATAGATAGATGTCTTTCCACAAATATAAAGCAAGTGATATTGACTACATAACAAAGCCTAAATGGCATAATATATTGCATAGGATTACCAAGAAAAATTATAGCTATAAGCTAAGTTGAATCATTTTAATTCTTAGGATTCTCACTAGTTTTGTCTTCAGTTTGTGTCGGTTTTGCTTCTCTTGGCTTTTCTCTTGTATTCGAGGAAAGGGCTATCTCTTACAACTGTCCAGCAATAGTCAGCAAGCATTGATGGGCTCCATTTACCTTGATATCTTCTTTCCATAGCTGCAATGTCTTGATGGAAGCGCTCTCCGTGTTCATCACTGACTGCTCCACAGTTTGGTGGGAAAAAATCCAGATGCGAATGTAGAAAATGAATTTTTAGAGACATGTTGCAACCCAGATTTCTGTAAGTCTGGATGAGTTTTTCTACCACTTTCTTGTAGTCTGGTGTTTTATTGTTTTTCAAGAAAATTTGATGTCACTGATACAAATGCTGTCCAGGCAGCCTTTTCCTTTCCACGCAACAGAGAAAGAAACTCATCATCATGAATAATTTTACGAATCTGTGGCCCAACAAAGACTCCTTCATTTATTTTTGCAGCACTAAGTGCTGGAAATTTGCTAATCACTTACTTGAAACCTGCTTTATTCTTGTCCATTGCCTTAACAAAGTTTTTCATTAATCCCAACTTGATGTGTAATGGAGGTAATAAGATCTTATTACCGTCTACAAGTGCTGGATAGTTAACATTTTTTTCTCCAGGCTGCAATGACTGGCGTAATGGCCAGTCTCTTTTGGCATAGTGCATTTCTCTCGCACGACTGTCCCACTCACAGAGGAAGCAGCAGTACTTAGTATATCCACCTTGAAGTCCAAGTAGGATAGCAATCACCTTCAGGTCACCACAAATCGACCATTGATGTTCATCATAGTTGATGCACCTTAAAAGCTCTTTCAAGTTTTCATACGTTTCTTTCATTGAAACTGCGTAAGCAACTGGAACTGACGGCAGCTGATTGCCATTATGGAGCAAAACAGCTTTAAGACTCGCCTTTGAAGCATCAATGAACAGCCTCCAGTCATCGGGATCATAGCATACGCCGATGGCTGAGATTAAACCATGAACATTGTTACATACAGCAATATCACCTTCCTGGACGAAGAATGGGATCAGATCTTTCTGACGATGACGGTAGAAAGACGTACGAACATCACTTGCTAGGAGATTCCACTGTTGTAGTCTTGACCCCAAAAGCTCTGCCTTGTTCTTCGGAAGATCCAGGTCTCTGTTAAGATCGCTCAATTCCACTTGTGTAATGAGGTGTGGTTCAGTGGGTGTGGATGGAAGAAAGTCTGGGTCATGTGAGGTTGACGGTTGATGACTACACGCTTCAGGTTCTTCCTCACTTGACTCAACCACAAAGGATTCTGGTGCTTTAGGAATTGGTAGCCCCTCTCCATGAGGAACTGGACGTATTGCCGATGGAATATTTGGATAGTGCACAGATAACTTTTTCTTCTTATTTAGCCCTTTTGTTGGAGGCACCATACAAAAGTAACAATTACTAACATGATCTGTTGGCTCTCTCCAAATCATTGGCACAGCGAAAGGCATAGATGCCTTTTTTCCATTCAACCATTGCTCCAGTGCCGTCCCACAAGAATTGCAGCATATATGTGGTGCCCAGCTCTTGTCCTGGTCTCCTATCTTGCAGCCAAAATACAGGTTGTAGGCTTTCTTAATCATTCCTGTTATCCTCCTTTTTTGTGAGATAAAAGTTATTTCACCGCAGATATAGCAGAAATTATCTGCTTTATTCACACAAGTTCGAGGCATTACTGAGTAGCCTATATAAGCATAAAACGAAATGTAAAGACGCTGTCGAACTACAATCAGCTACAGATACTGCAGCTTTTATGCAGTGAAGTGATGCAATTAAAGGCTAATATTGCATCATCTCAGTATACATGCAATTTTCTATTGGTCACCAGTATCAATTGCGCAATATGCAGCTGAAGTTGCATCATAATTTTGAATGGCTTACGTCATTAGATGGGTGAATATATCATGGAAACTAGAGCCAATCAACATTTTTTAGGGTCATTTTCGTTTTCAGCATCCCAAAATTATGTAAGATTAGCTAATTTTATGCCCAAAACTTTTTACCTGTTGAACAGTGTTATCAGTGACAACCTATTAGGAATATATCCTGACTGATCAGGAAAGACCAAAGAAGAAATTATAGGAGCCAATCTATCAGCCAAAATTCGGCTAAATACCTTTAAATCATTATTTATGACTGAGATAGGTCTATAGTTTTGTGGTAATAAATGGTCTTTCAGTGGTTTCGGCAAAAGAGGCAAGTTGGCCAAAAGCATTTAATCTGGGAATTTATTTCCCTGTAGGACACAGTTGAACATCTCTACCATATACGGGGAAAGGAGAGGTGCATAGTGCTTATAATAGCTAGCCAAGAAACCATCAGGGCCCGGGGCCATAGACCGTTTCAGAGAGTTAATGACCCTAAGGACTTCTTCTTGAGTGTAAGGAGCATTGAGAGTGGAAATCAGGAAAGGGGATAGCGAGGGGAGAGGTACTGAGTCAAACCGTGACTGGGGGGCTGGGGGAGGTACAGAAGAGGAAGGGGTAAGTAAAGTTGAGTAGAATATTTTAAATATATCTACAACCTCATGGTAATAAGGTGATATTGCCTCTCTCGTTACGTAATTTATTTACATGAGGGGGATGCGATATGTGATTACGTTTACGGGCAAGCACGGCTGAAGCTAAATTACTGTGTAGAAAAAAATTATCCTTTGACCAACGCAGTGCTCTCTCAGTCCTATGGGACATTAATGTATTCAACTCCAATCTCTTCTGAGCAATCAGTTGTCTATTTGATGGAGATGGGTCACCAATTTGTTGTCTATAAAGGGTATCCAGTTCTTTAGTGAGGATCGAGATCTGCTTCCAACGTTCTCTATTTTTGGTAACAGCAATAGTGATAAAACGGCCCCGGAGGACTGCCTTGTGAGCCACCCACAATATAGCAAAAGAAGTATTTGGTGTTTTATTTAATTGAAAATATTCTTGAATGGCGTTGGCAATTTCCTGACCATGGACACAAATGTATTCTGGCATCCAAGGAGTTAGCTAAAATGATAGGGTTACAACATATGTAATCTAACCTGGCAAAAGAGTAATGTTGGTAGGAGTAAAAAGTGTAGTCTCTAGCACCTACGTTATAGGGTTGCCAGGAGGCTATTAACTGAAATAAATATAGATGCTTAATAAGTGATTTAAGAAAAGCTTTGGAAAAAGAGGTCAAGGTACTTCTGTCCATCTCTGGGTGGGCCACAAGGTTGAAATCTCCACCTACATACATATGAGAGGATGAATATTTCTCTAGAACACTCAAAAAGTTGGAGAAAAAAGTTGCTTGAGCAGAGTTTGGGGCTCACACATTTGCTATAGTAAGTTCACAGCCCAATAAGATACCTTTTAAAATGATGAACCTTCTACTGGGTCCCTGAAAATGTGCTGCCCCTCCATGGGAAAGGAGTTATGAAGGAATACCACTACTCCTCTACTTCTAGAAGAATGAAGTATATAATAGGCCTGTTTATGTGATTTATGGAAAAAATTAGGGTGCTTGTCGAGAGCAAAGCGAGTTTCTTGCAGTAATAGGATCTTAGCACCCAGCCGTCTATAGTACATAAAGGTCTTTTTACATTTATTAGATGAGTTAAAACCTTGAACATTGTGTAAGATACATTTAATTACCATTTGTTGGGTGCTATATGGCAGCATATAATTGTAGTTTCACCATAACATGCTAGAAGAAGAGAGTAGGGTGTAGTAGTAAAGTAAAAAAAAATCCCCTGGGAACAAGGTATGTGCACCGGTCCCTGGGGGGGTTGCAAAGAGCATGGAGGTGCTAGCCCAGTAGCCGACATAGAACATCAGTACATCTAAGTCAGATGTTACGTGGTCTTTAATTTGTAAATCTATTTACAATCTGATTTTAACAGTAGTTTCAGAATCTCCACATCTTATTGACATCTTGATGTGATCCAAAAATACAATTATTATTTCACATAGGACCAGGCAAGTTTGGACAGCTTTTTTCCCTTAATAAATTAAATCATCATTTAAATACTGCATATTGTATATACTCAGGTTAATGGGGAAAATAATGAGCCCAGTTGCCTTTAGTAAATCCAATCATATGCATCCAATATCCTGCTTATTTTATGAATGATATTCACCATAAAATCCTGGCCAATTCTTGGAATTTTTTGTATACCAATTCCCATTACATATGAATAAACTTGCTTGCCATATAGAGCACCAGGTGTAGTCTCCCCCATAGCCAACGCTAGTCTGGAAGGACAGTTGCACTAAAAACTGTAGTTTTTCATCATTGAGTGCCCTTTTTTGCTCACCTCAAGAGGGTGCCTCTCAAAAATTTCACCCTGCCTCATGGCAGATAGAGCATCTTTTTGCATATGTCCCCTGAAGGTCTTGATCTCCAGCTGAAGCTTTTTTATGCAGCTTTGGATTGAGTGGAGGAAGGTTAGAACCCCTTTTGGTTTTTTATCATTTTCTTTGATCCTGTTGACCCTGTTAGTGGTACGCCACCTCACTCATTTCCCTGTGACCAAAGCAGGCAGCCAAAGACATTTATACCCTGACTAATATTTTAACCTTTACCCATTTTACTGAAAGAAAGCTTTCAGTTGCAGTCTGTCCCCACTGGAGAGATTTCCAATACTTCCTTTTTGTGGCGGAATTGAGTGAAAATCTCTGCACTGACTAGGGTTCTATCCCTACCCCACCTTGTCCAAAACTGGGTGGGATTGGACTTTAAATTATAAAACATTTAATTATCTTATGATCAAGGCAAATCAGTGCTAACCTTGACTCTATACTTAGGCAAATGGTCATGCATTTTTCCACTCTAAGCTGATGGAAGTATATATGAAATACGACATTCATCAATGTTTTAATTCTTAAAATTGCTCCACCAAATCATTAGATTCAATCAAATTGACAATAAAAATGACAATAACTACTTTCTTGGCAAGTCTCTGATTTAAGAAAAACTGTTCAAATCAGAAAGTTCAGCCAAATGTGTGCTTTGCCAATGAAAATTTCTCAGAAAAATATTTAGTCTCAATTATAAGGAATGAAAATATAGATTTTGGCAGAGCTAATTTTACATTAAGTTACAAATGATTTATTTACACCATGACAATGAATGGATTCATTTGAAAGACAAAGAAATGTGCAAAATAAGGTTTCCAGAAATGGATAGTCTGACAGTTTCCCAAATATGGTCTCTGTTCCCATATCTAGAGTTTGTCCATTGTACTGCTGACTTCTGGTAAAAAATATTATCACAGTCATAAACTTTAAACTGTGCAGAATGACAGTAATATAATTTACAGAACAGTGTTACTACTAGCCAGTCCTTGAGAACAAAAACTGGTCCTGTTCACATAAAAATATTAAAAATCAGATTTTAGTGTAGCAAACAACATTAAGTAATAGGCATCTGGAATGTTGGTGATTCCTGCAAAAAGGGCTGTGAGTAGAAAGAGAAAAATTAAGCCACGTATGGTTAGCCAAAATTTTGCACGATCTGCTGCCCGCTTCGTTTTTTTATCTGTTGCAATGTTATTGTGTGGTTGTGTCACCTTTATTAGAAAGAGGACAGTTTATTTTAAAGACTGACTCTGGCTAAGGCTTATTGCCCTCGCATCTCTCATCTTAACATTAAATGTTATATAAATGGCAACTACCACCATTTATAACTAGCTTTTAGATTACGGTGCACATAGAAGGGCTTTGCACAGAACAAAACATTTATTTTCCATTATATTAACCAGCTAGCCAGCAAAAAACAAAAAAAGCAAACAAAAAACAAACAACAGTAAAAAAAAAAAATGACATCGTGGAAGCCACACTGCCTCTTCATGGTCACATGACCATGATAAAACGTGCTGGGTGAAGCTTGGTGACGTTGTCACATACAGAACAGGAAGTCACTAAAGATACAGGACATTTGCCGTTACATTCTGCACAATGAGCTGGGGCATTTTGAAACATAGTGGTTTTACTGGTGAGGAATGGTGCAAATTAGAGTGTGAGTGTATTTTAAATCTTTTAATAAATGTGGAGTGTTTAAAAACAGAAAGCACTATGGAGTTTTTTTTTTTTTTGCCTGCTTTGACAGACTGAAAAGGAAATGGAAAACATTGGAGACCCCTGGGCCCCAAGTCATATTAGTAAGGTGAGAGCACTTGGTGGTGGAGGTGTTGTGTACTGTGTCAAGTAGAAGACCTTATATAAATTGATGAAAATAAGATTCACATTTCATTTCCAGCACATGGGACTGACTATATAAATTTTGAGTTCACATGATTTGGCTTTGTGGATCACAACAATGACTGAATTTAATTGTACACATTAACAAGTGGTGGATTATTGGTATTTTACACATGATATATGTTAGTATTTGGGAATAGCATTGCAAGAGTTCAGCAGAGGCAGGAAGCACTGGAAATGATCAGTTCATAGGATTTCTGGCAGGATCAATCAAATCTGATATAACTGAATAAAAGCAGATAACATAGTTTAAAGAGGAACACAAATTACAGAAATTCACTAGGCTATCCATGCACTTAGGCTAGGTTCACATCCCCTCATTCCTGCGGCCCGTGTTTTGTGAGGGCATGAGAGCCCATTCATTTGAATGGACTCCCATTCCCCGGGACACACAGGGAAGGAGGCCCTGCACTTCTTCAGAAAACACAGCCTACACGGGAAAATCAGTCCTCACTACAGTTGCAATTTCCAGTGCGGGCGGCGTGCCATTAGAATTAATGGCACCCCCCCACGGGTTCACATTCCTAGTGCAGCTGCACAGTTTTTTGTGCGGATCTGCAGTGGCACCACCTGCTCAGATGTGAACCTAAACTTAGGGTGGCTGGAGTTTCAGCTGATTCTTACTGGTCGGCCAAATTTCAACCTGTAAATGGATCTGTCAGAAAACTGTCTGTCAGAAGTGACTGCATCCAATCAGATGCAGTCACTGTTCAGGTAAGAAAATAGCCAAAAGTGCAGATTCTTCCATCAACACTGTTTAATGTGGATGGAGGAAGCTAATGGTGTCCTCTTGTTCAGTTTGTGAACTAACCCTAGGATCACACCTAAGCGTTTTTTGCAGAAACGCAGTTCAGTCCATCTAATATGATTTCCTATGGGAAATGTTCACACCTGTGCATTTGTCTTTTGGAAAGGGTCAGGGATTTTTTTGAACGCAAAAGTTGCATTTTTGTTTTTATAGACTTCAATGGAAATACTGCAGAAAAGTATGTATTGCGTTTTTGCCATATTTTTTATGCGTTTGTGCCGCATGTTTGATGACCTTTTGATGTGTTTTGCATTTTAAATCTGCCTTGCAACAAGAAAAAAAAAAAAACGCAAAATGATAAACGCATCAAAAACAAGGCAAAAACGCAATTGCAAAAACACAGTGTAGAAACGGCTCAAACGCAACCTGCATAGGTGTGAACCTAACCTAAACAAGAGAAATCTAGCTGTGTATGCATGGCTTTCTACAAGATCCTTTGGTTATACTGAACAGACGCGCACGCACCCTTCACACTTTTGCTGCTTTTTATGTAGTTATATGTGAGTTTCTAAAATGTCTCACACTTGCCGGAGGTTGCCCTATGTGGCATCCAGATGAGCAGCTAAATAATGTAAAGCTTGTATAATGTTTTAGAGGTGTAGCAGTTCTCTATGGCAACTGTATATAGTCTGGGAAGCTAAACAGTGGCAGACTTGCTGAAGAATAGCTGCTTTAACAGTAGCTGTTCTATCTGCAGATTTACTAGGCATTGATTTACAAGCTGTGAATGAATAGTAGCCTTCAACAACAGGAAGCTTTGCTATTAAAGCCCTTACTTTCAGCTGGAGCCTGGAGTCACGCTGTACAGCTTACAGGAAAATGCACAACGGGATCCCCCATAATCATCACAGTTAACCATAAGGAAATGTCTTCATCTCTCTTACACGGCTCTTAATCAGACACTGACAGCGCACCTTTGATCAGATTATTAGAAAACCAAGATTAACTGTTCTCTTCCCACCCAACGTATTCTCTTTAGAGAGCAGGCCATTTAAAATCAGTGCCACTAATGTTTGTGAATGAAATCACCAAATGTTTTTCTTGGTTTCACGCAGTTTAAATGTTCTTACACAACTCAATGAGTGATGTGATTTTGTTGAAACAACTAAAAAAAAAATACACCTAAAAAAAATTACTGAACTGAAGCTAACATCTCTAGTGATGAACGTATAAGTAATATTATATCTTGTTGTGTGCACTTTCTGTCTGAACTGGATTTAGACCTTGGAGGGGCACGGGGCACTTCAAGTTCGGGGGCCCCTTAACAAGGAGTCGAATTCACTACTACACTCGGTGCAAGACACGTAAGGAAGGAAGGTCTTCTAATCTCCGCTGATTTCATCCAACACTCTGCTATGTCATTTTGGCTGAATTCAAATCCAGGGCCACACCTGTCCCGAATTCAAACAATGTCATAATTTTAGGTAAAACTTGCTTACTAAATGTTACCCTATTCAAGATCATGGAGTGTCGGATTCGCCCCTTGACTTAATCAGGGGTCAAGCAGGGGAGTGAGCTTTTCTCTCATGTTTCTCACTGCAATAAATGAATGCTGGTCGTTAACTTTACTCCCACACGATGGGGGTCAGGCTGTTGCCTGACACTTTCTAACATTTTTCAAACTTCTCTCTTGTCTCACCCACTTGTCTCTCATAAACAAGGCAATACATTCTGTGGCACAGTCATATTAAAACAAACATCTCAAATAGTAAAATATTATGAGACGTTGATATCTAAAACATCTGCCAGTAGCCCTCATCCCTTTCTTTGCCTCTGAAGTCAGGTTTAATTTTGCCATATCCTGACACCCACATACACTTTGTTAATTTTTTAAATAATAAAACAAATGTTGTAATTATTACATGTTTTATAAAGGAATTCTGGGGTACCCCTGATTGCTGTTTCTTCTCTGATTAAAGTGAAGCAGCACTTACCCTGTGTTCTGCCACTGTTCCATTCACCTATCAGAGCCCTGTGACCTTAGCTTCTAGGTATGTCATCGTTTTTCTCTGGGCTCTTAAGCAGCCAATCACTGGACCCAAAGGTTGCCCCATGGACCTAATGGGTTTCAGTTGGTAAATGAGTAACAGGAGAGCATGGGAAAGCTGAGTACCAGCACCAGGGGGTGGGTTATCAAACAGACCTGTTACTTTGCAATGGTTTGCTTTATATTGACATGAACTGTATCTAAGTAATTATTATTATATTTATTTTTTGTTGGCTTCATACAACAAATGTTGTCCTCATGTAGCAAATGTCTTACCAGTGAAATTCATAAGCCTGATGTGGGACTCTATAGGAGTTTTCATAGTTATGCTGTGCAGGAACGTGACTCAAAACTCTGCAGCAAGCAATACCCCCCTGGCTGGCAAGTTGTCCAAGAACATTGTTCTCTCCCCCTTATTCACTATGTGATGCCTGTTTATGTGTCCTTGCTTTATAAGCCAGTTATAGACTTGGGCGGGTGGCGACTTTTATAGCAAGCAATACCGCCCTGCTCTTTTCCACACCTAATATCACTTTTGACACTTACATCTTTGAATGAATTCCTCTCCTGATCTACTGCAACTATTCAGCCACAAAGCTTGATAGGCAAAGCATATCATGCACAAATAAAAGATATATATAACAAAAAACACAAGTTAAATATTACTGGCATTGAAAGGGAACACACACATATATATCAAAAGTTTTTATTTATGTAACAAAAATAAATTGTAATAAAATCACCAAAGATAGATAATAATATAAAAACAGGATTGCTCAATATTGATTTAGACACTTCTTACTGCTGACTCACTCTGCCACAAGGTGCTAATGAATGTATCAAAATATTTTGTATACAACAATAAATCGTAGTTGTGAGTCCTCATGGGTCAACGCTTTTCTCTTATGCTTTCTCAGGACCGATGAGAATTTAGCAAAGGTTACTATATAAAGAAACACAAAAAGAATAATATTTAGAAAATAGATATATAATATACATAGATGCATATATACATGAAGCTGAAAATGTTCAATGTTGTATCGTTAACTATAAGTTAAACAGCACCTTGTTTGAGCATGTGTCCATAACAATGCACAAATATATTAAAGAACACCCTGAGATTACCTATAGATCTGTTTGAGATCAAGTAGTAAGAAGCCATAATACTAAATAAGGACCCAAGCACGGGAGCAACTTGATTTATTTCATTGTGGATCATGTAACATTTCTCCATGGATGTTGGAGGGCACTTCCTTTAGACTACCTAATGGAAATTTACATGAGGTCAAACAACACATTGATTGTCAAACAAAGGGAGTTGTTTATATTATGCTATACCAATGTGGAGCTTTCTACATTGGCAAAACCATCAGACAATTTTGGAATAGAGTAAGCCCCCAGTCACATCAAAGCCGATTCCAAAATCGGGTGACCTGCCGATATCAGTTGCGATTTGCAAGACATCTGACACAGATGTTTATGCAAATCGCAACAAAAGTAGTGCATGCACTACTTTAGAAATCGGTGTGGCTCCGACCAAGTCGGAACCGCACTGATATGACCGCCCTAATAGCGGCCAATAGGGTGCGACTTGGCATACGATTTGCAAGTCACAGGGTATGCAGATCACATGCCAAGTCGCACCGATATGACCAGGGTGTAAAGCATCATATCTATAATGCTCAAAAATTGTTTATTAAATGCTCCTGTAGGAGGTCATATTGGGCTTCAATAAAACTATGATTATTCCATGATTACATTTGCAGTTTTCAGATATAAAGACCCCAGAGGGGTCAATTTTGATAAACATGTCTTACAAAAGGAGGCAAAGTGGATTTATGACTTGCGGGCCACCACTCCTCCAGGCCTTAATGGCATGTTTATTTTAAAGTCTTTCCTATAATTCAGTGCTTATCATTATGTTAAACGATACTCCCTAATATGTATGCATACAGTGTCAGACCTTGAATATTTATTATTTTGGTTTATTATAATTATTTATTTTTGTCTGCCTTTTGCAATTTACTAAATATTTAATAGATGGTGTGGATATCTGAAACTATTTTGATGGCACAATTGGGTTTGTGCGCGATGGATCCCCCTTTGTTATGTGGCGGGCATTTGGCTTCCACTGGCAGCCTAGGGGCTGTGCATTGATGGATGGAGGTGCTCAGACTTACTTCCGAGCTTCCCTCTGACCTTTCTCACCATTCGTTTGGCCCCACGTCCCTTGCTGCCACTTGTGACGTGTTCTGGGCTGCGGAGTAATGTTGCCTGGGCAACGCGATTGCGAATACCCTGTAGTGTAAGCCTTGCTGCCAGATGACGTCATCAGCCACTTTGATGTGCGGCTTGCAGCCATACACCCGGCGGGATTTCTGGCAGTATACTGTCTTTCACATCATTGGATCGCATAGTGAGATATGGGCACTTACATGTAGATTGGTGGCCAATGTTTTGACTATATGAGAGCGAGTGGAGGATCATGTATGGGATTACTGTTGACTATGTTGGCGGCTTGAAAGTAGCTAGCTGTTCCAGGATTACACAATATGTATGGGGTGCCTGCTTCTATATCTAAGGCTAAAATTCATTGAATTTTATTGTATCTCCTATGTGTGTGTATGTATCTGTGTCTGTGTATGCACATGTGTGTATGTACATGTGTCTGTGTGTATGCACATCTGTCTGTGCTTGTGTATATACATGTGTCTGTGTGTGTACATGTGTCTCTGTAGTGTGTATGTACATGTGTCTGTACATGTGTGTGTGTCTGAACATGTGTGTGTGTGTGTTTGCATGTGTCTGTGTGTGTACATGTGTCTCTGTGCATGTGTGTACATGTGTGTGTGTGTGCGTGTGTGTGCACAGGTGTGTGTACATGTGTCTGTGTGTAAACATACATGTATGGCTGGTTTGGTCAGGTTCAGGATGATGTGGTTATTATGGGTGATATGCTTGGTAGGGTTATGGTTTTGTGAGTGAAAGATTATAGTGGGGTTATGGTTGTATGCGGGGCATGATCTAAGTATGATGGAGTGTTTAGGGGGACATTGGAGGCCCCAATGTAATGTGGGGGGGCTCTGGGGACACTGATGTAATGTGACGGGACTCTGGCGACCCTAATGTAATGTGAGGGGACTATGGGGACCCTAATGCAATGTGGGTGGACTCTGGGGACCCTGATGTAATGTGGATAACATGTAACAGTGTCATTTCATGAGATAATTTACAAGGGTGTGTTTAGGGATAGAATTAGGGGCGAGGCAGGGTAAGGGTTGGGTGGGGCAACTGGTGGCAAGTGACTCTTAAGGCCTGGCTAGTAGCTCAGGACTTGAAATTCTGAGCCCTGCCTTAATACAGTTACATACCAGTACGGTTCATTACAGGTCAGCAAACAGTGTAAACGTACTAAGAATACCAGATTTGTATGTTTCTTTGAGAATACTAATTACCTCAGCAGTGAAGACCTTGATGGACTTTTACTCTGTTTCTTGCTTACTTTGATGGCTGTGCTGAGGTGCATGTCAGTTGTTAACACCTCTCTTATGTATCAAGTTGTGGATGAATTAGCCCATTGGCTGTAGCGATCTATCAGGTACATGAGTAAGATGTGTAATGCTCTAAAGTATGGCTACCTACCCACTTCTGTGCTCCAGTGCCTGCCCAAGGGGACCACTCATGTTACGGACACATGCTCAAACAAAGTGCTGTTTAACTTATTGTTATAGTTAGGGATACAATATTGAACATTTTCAGTTTCATGAATATATATATATATATATATACTGTATATATATATATATATATATATATAATCTGTATATTATATATCTATTTTCTAAATATTCTTCTTTTTGTGTTTCTTTATATACCTCTGTTGAATTATCATGCGTCCTGAGGAAACATAAGAGAAACACGTTGACCCATGAGGAGTCACAACTACAATTTATTGCTGTATACAAAATATAACAACTCTTGATACATTCATTAGCACCTTGTGGTAGAGTGGGTCAGCAGTAGGAAATATCTAAATCAATATCGAGCAATTTTTTTTTTATAATATTAGCTATCTTTGGTGATTTTATTACAATTTTTTTCTGTAAAATAAATACAATTTTTATTTATATATATACACATATATATGTGAGTGTTCCCTTTCAATGCCAGTAAAGTCCAGTATTTGTTTTTGTTATATATACCTGATGCTTATGGATGTGGCATATGAGCGGTTCTAGTCACAAATAAAAGATAATACAGCTTTGCCATGAAAACCTGGTCATGCAACTTTATATTATGGTTATCTTGAAGGCTAGAGGTCAGCCTTGATAATTGGAAGCAAGCTTCTGTTTAGCAGGAGATGATTCTTTGGAGCTGTCATGGTTTATTAGAATTACATTGTGTGTAATGGATAACTGAAATCAGCCCACAAAAGCATAGCTACATTTGCTTGTTGAAGCACACCTGTCTTAAAGTAGTTCTCTTATTCACTGCACAGCACGTGAGCAGTTTTGATTCAGTTCTGGTGATAACTATTGCATGGCTTGAGGCTAAGTAACTCTTTATGCCTGACATATGGGCGTCCGCTACTCGAAAGCACTTCTCTTGTTCAGTACACCTCAGGCATATAATTTATTGAGGCTGGAAGCCAGTTGACATTATTTTTCATCTTAGATACTGACAGAAGGTGCAAGTCTGCCTATACTACATATGGTTTCCTGGTTTGCTTCTCTTCACTAGGCTGACAAATTCCAAGCATTTTGAGAAAGAAATATGGAATATACACTTGTCCACCAGGACTCTCCACCAGTCCTATGTCACATCTTCATTGTGTGGTGCTCACTTCCCAGACTAGCTGCTATCCCTTTGTATAATTATTTCACATCCCTCAACCATGCAGGTTACAGAGAAAGTCTTCAGTACACACACAAGACCACGCAGGTTATCTTGACCACAGTCCTCCCAGCATTAGATTCCTGTCTTTCAACTCAGAAGGTTAGATATGACTTTGCTCCCAGTTCTGTATGATACACTATAAATACATCACTTGTATATATTGCTTTCCTTTCAGTTACTTCAGACCAGGCAAATGACTTGTTGTTTAATGAGAATTTTACCCCAACATACTTCTCAGCATGTCAAATGCATTTTAGTAATATACGTCCATCCTCCTCAGAAGTAATACAACTTCTCAGGCTGTGCAATATAATATTAGACTCTCCATCTACAGTATGTGCCTCTGGTGCCCTGCCCCCCAATGTTGCAATCATATCTTATAAGTTATAGGCCAGGAGTAGGCAACCTTTGAGAGATGGAGATCTATCTGAACAACATGAAAGAGATCAAAGATCAGCGCCATTTAAAAATCGGAATTCCCAACAAGTGGCTAAAGATCAGGATTTTTCTGCCCCCAGCTACCCTGGTGCCCTAAGGCGGCTGCCTAAGCAGCCATATTCTGGGTGCCAGCATAAAGCTGTTTAGGCAGCTGCCTTAGGACACCAGGGTGGGGTGGCAGAAAAATCCCGATCCCCAGCCATCCCCAGAATTTAGATCTTTGAAATACCTGTCCATGGGAGGAGGGGGGAGAGGACACTGCTGGTGGTGGAGAAGGGGGGGGGGAGCTAGAGTCACTGCTACTGGGGAAAGGGAGGATGAGGACATTGCTGGAGGGGGGAGGAGCAAAAGGCCAGAGGTCACTGTTATGGGGGAAAGGGGGGGCAGTGGACACTACTGTGGAGGGGGTGATGTGAAGGGCGATAGAGGACACTGCTATGGGGGCGGCCTTGCCCATACCAGTGTCCTCTGCATATCACTTCCCCCCCGCCAGTATTGTCTTCTACTGCTGCTGTCATTCACAGTGCACAGCAGAGAATGGAAGACAGCAGGGCTCAGGACAGAGGGCTGGAGGAGCTGCCCAAATGAACTTTTCATATTAACAAACTGGTAATCAATCAGCTGCGGGTTAATATGAAAAGTTCATTTGGCCAGCTCCTCCACCCTCCTTCCATCCTGAGCTGTGCTGTTTTCCGCTCTCCGCTGTGCACTGAGAATGACGGCAGCGGAGGAGGCTGGGGGAAAAGGGGGGGGAGAGGGACCTGTTCACGGTCTACCTGTCATCTGCCCACGGTTAACAAGTAAACCGCGATTGATGGGTTGCCGACCCCCGTTATAGGCTATTTCAACATAAGTACAGCAAAGTACAGTATATTGCTTGAGGGCCAAGCTTTAAAGAGAACCCTTTCTTTGCTTTGCATGGGAAAGGCAATAGTTTACTTTAAAACATGTATGTTCAATTAAGAGATTTTGAATTAGCCTATTTATGTATATGAGTTATAACAATAACACATGATAGAATAACAATAAACATTTAATGGTGAAATGACTTTAAGAAAGTGGAGTTACTGCTTAAAAGAAAGGTCAAACATGGTTTTGTGAGATACCAATACATCTTAACCTACATGTGTCGGTGATACCATTTTTCCATTTTAAAGCCTGTTTGTGTACTTGTGCTTACAGGTAAGCCTATAATAGGGCTTACCCGTAGGTACTGTAAATATTGGTGTTACAACACAAGTAAATATCCCCTAAATGGTGTACGTTTACGAGATATTTACTTGTGTTGTAGCACCGACGCATGCACTCTGAAGAAACGGCTTACCGTTCCTTCAGAGCTATGTTACTCCCGAGGACATGCGTGGGAGTGACTTAATTGCGACTTGGCCATTCAAGCCGCCAGAGCCTGTGACGGGCGCGGCGTCAGACCCCCAGCCCTTCTCACCAACTTGTGACCGAAGATCTAGCCAATCTAAAACCACTCTTTCACGTGCGTAACACTGCCACGCTCAGCTGCACCCTGCACAAAGATTTTCCAGCTCACTGGAGAACAACCTATGTGCTGCAGCCTGAGAGCGATTGTTATTGGGTCAGGTTAATTACGCAATTAACCCTTCACACTGCCACCACCACCTTTTTATACAGAGTAGGAGGAAACTCACTAATCTTAGCAGTAACACCATGATATTTGAATAAGCGTCTGTATACGCACTGTCACCACAGGCAGATGTATGCAGAAGTTATAAACGCACAGTAGCTCTCTTCAGAGACAGGGATTCTTAGTTTGGATTAAAGAGCTTTAGAAACAGTTCAACACTTTTCAGATAATAGGATTTATTACTAAAAAGGTCAAAATGATGCAAATAAAATATTTACAGAAAAAGATGTAGCCAATATATATATATAAATAGAGAGAGCAATACCACAACAGAGAGATAACAGAAAGAAGTTTAGAGAGGTAGAATACTTGCCGTCAGCCTTGGTTTACGCAGATCAAGTGTCCTGAACAAAAGGGTACTGTTCTCCCAAGTTGGTTTCTGATGTTTAAAGGGAGATCTCTTCATCTTATCTCTCTCAGGCCTGACAGGCTATTTTCTAGTCCACCAGCAGGGTGTCTCCTTAAAGCAGAGAACCAATCGCCTCATTTGGGGAGGGGTGTTTAGGCAGGGAAGTCAGGCTATGACCAAATCCCTCCCAGTTTATATCATGGTCAATAACCTTCCATAGGTGCATGCAGCAGCCTAGCCACTGGCAGGATAATATGCAGAATGATATTCTGAACGTCCAGACACCAGATATGACATATCTGGCTGTGACAGTTAGAGATATCGCTTTCTGCTCCCGGGTAAATGTAATCTCGGGGTGTAAGGTATCAGGTGACTTGTATTAAAATGACCTCTCTGAACATATGCTTTGTATTCTTGTACGTATTTCTTATGAGAAATTATGAAAGTGTATAAAAAAGTGGTCTCCAGATGAGATATATGTTTTACTGCTTGAAGTCCAGTGATTGACTGGTTTATAGCTTTACGATCAGCTTCAGAGCATTCAGAGCAAGAGTGGGACAGACATCCTGGCATCAGCTAATTGGGTTTACAATCATCAAGGGTATCCAGCTGTGCCCTGTGCACTCCTGAACTCAGCACACACACAGACCACATGTAACTCAACAGAAAGGGAGGGGGGCTGATTTTGGAGTGCGAATGACACAAGATGGAGGATCCTTGGCAACATGGACATCCGCGTCCATGTTTGTGCGCACGATTGCTACAGAGCCCATGAACCTAGAAGAAGGACTGAGTGAAGATGGAAGCCCTGTCAGCAGTGACAGCCCTCTGCTGGAGGGATTTGTTTTAAGGTAAATTTCACAAAATGTCCTAGTATGTGATGCATACTAGCACAGTATGACATTGCCTCGCAGGGAATATTTTTTTTTACTACCTTACTAGTTTACTACTGCTTTAAGGCTCCCCAGCCCTTTGATATATAGTACAGCAATCAATATATTGATTGATATATATAATCTCCCAAAATAGAATTGATTATCTTTTATCACAACAGATAATGGTCAGAAAGTTGTATGTGTTGAAAGATAAACGGCTTCAGAACAAATTTTAGAAAAGCCAAAGTTCTGCTTTGTTGGGTATGACTTCACCAGTGACAGATCACATCTCAGTCTTAGACCCTCCAAGTGTAAAACACCAGCATCATCCAAGTAACAGGAACATACGCAGTCTGCCTCCTCATCCCTTAGGCTGGCCTTGATGCTTTGGCACTCATTGCTCCCTCACTACCTGAACTTGTTAGTATGTAAGGGTACATTAGCTGGGTGAAGAAAGAAGCACAGCATATATAATGTGATTGTTCTCTTTTTATTTTTGCTATCCATCTCTGGATACTTGGAGGTAAATCTGCTAGCAAAACTTAGTGCTGGATTAAACTCTGTGGAGGCTCCTAGGCAATCATACCTTGGGGCCCCCCTCGCAGGTTTTTAGGGGTTTCTCATGTGCACACTCTAGTGGGATAACATTGAACTAAGAAATGTGACTGTTGGCCGCTAGATGAAGATAACCATCATTAGTGTTCATTACACAGACTTAGGTTGCACCAACATTTTTTACAAACTGACAGCTGAAAGAAGATGAGCTTTTAAGAGACAAACTGTAATGTGGACTTGATGTCTGTGGTTTATGTACTTTAAGTTGTTATTGGATACACTATATTCATTTTGTATTTTCTTCATAGAGTCTTTAATGTAAAGTATGCTTTGATTTGATTTATGTTTTCAATCTTTTGTAAACAATTTAAAGGATAAGTTCACCTTTGGGAACATGTTACATGTTCCACCCGTGCAGCCGCTGCCCGATCCCCCCCTTCCTGTGACAGAAGTATGGGGAGAAGTTCCCCGTACTAGCTATCACTTTTTAAAAACTGCACGGCCATGCGGGGCTCCGCCCATATGGCCACATCATTCATTCACAGTGTTCTGTGAATGAATGAACTACAAGTCCCCACAGCCTTAGTGCTGTCGGCTTGTAGTTCCAAATGAACTACCATGGCGCTTTGGAGCACCGTTGTAGTTCATTGAATCTTCCTGTCAGTACATCTGCTTGCCTGTACATCCCGTGGGCAAGCAGATATACCGATAGGTCTGCAGGAGATCTGCATGGCACCAGCAATCTGCTGATCGCTGTTGGAATGCTTTACAGGCTTCTGCAACCTAAAATAATAAATGCACGTTTTCTTTCAAGATCAAATCAATAATATTTTGATTCATTGTTTATGGGCCCTTAAACGGGGTGGGGATCATAGGCCGTGAAGAGTTGCTGTTAAGATTCAGAAAGTTTTGTTGCTCAAGCAACGTGTTTCCAGTATCTTCAACTGTGAAGGTTTTCCTTGGTGGACTGTATAAATATTGTGTATACAAACCTGGGTGCATATATTCACCAACAACACATTTTAGTTTTAATTTCAAGTTTTAATTTTCAACATATATACAGAGAACACTGAATAAATTAAACGACCCTAATTAAAAAAAGCCTCACCTCAAGAAATAGAGTAGTTTTTTTTAAGCAAATTTTGCCTAAGTAGGTCAATTGGGGATACTACAGGTGTCTACTTCAGCAAACATTTCAGCAGGGGCAACATTTGTATTTTTGCAACAAGATACATTTTTCTGAAATCGCTAAGCTAAACCCAGAAAACTGTCCTTTGCCTTTGGGTGCCCCACTTGGCTCTTATGCAAGATGTCTACCCATGAACCCAACTGTTACCCCAATCAGCATCCAGATAGGTATCTTGTAGATCATGTCACCATTGTAACATCCCTTCCAGCAGGCTTATCTACAGTAAGTCTCAAAATCCTCAAGGACTTTCCAGAAAGTTATATACATGGGAGGTGGTCGAGGCCCAGAACCAACATTTCATAGCTCACATTTCACAACTTCTCAACTAGTAATGAGCTGAATGTACCTGGGTTTGTTTGGGGCAGGTTTTGCAAACAATACTAAAACTCAGGTGCTGAATCTAAACCCCACTGAAGTCAATGAGAGCTGAATGTTAAAAAAACAGTTATGCCCATTTTCTAGGCTAATATGACAGACATTTTTAAACAAATGGCATGAAGTTCTTAGCTTTGCTTTTACCAATGATTCAAGTGAAACATTAAAAATGTAAAATACCAATAAATAACATGTCTTGGGGATGTCCTGCCCCGCCTATGAAGTGACACACCTGTGCAATGTATACAACATACTAATGGTGTCTGATATACAGTCAGGTCCATAAATATTGGGACATCGACACAATTCTAACATTTGTGGCTCTATACACCACCACAATGGATCTGAAATGAAACAAACAAGATGACTGAAGACTGTCAGCTTTAATTTGAGGGTATTTAGATCCAAATCAGGTGAACGGTGTAGGAATTACAACAGTTTGCATATGTGCCTCCCACTTGTTAAGGGAACAAAAGTAATGGGACAATTGGCTTCTCAGCTGTTCTATGGCCAGGTGTGTGTTATTCCCTCATTATCCCAATTACAATGAGCAGATAAAAGGTCCAGAGTTCATTTCAAGTGTGCTATTTGCATTTGGACTATGTTGCTGTCAACTCTCAAGGTGAGATCCAAAGAGCTGTCACTATCAGTGAAGCAAGCCATCATTAGGCTGAAAAAACAAAACAAACCCATTAGAGAGATAGCAAAAACATTAGGCGTGGCCAAAACAACTGTTTGGAACATTCTTAAAAAGAAGGAACGCACCGGTGAGCTCAGTAACACCAAAAGACCCGGAAGACCATGGAAAACAACTGTGGTGGATGACCGCAGAATTCTTTCCGTGGTGAAGAAAACACCCTTCACAACAGTTGGCCAGATCAAGAACACTCTCCAGGAGGTAGGTGCATGTGTGTCAAAGTCAACAATCAAGAGAAGACTTCACCAGAGTGAATACAGAGGGTTCACCACAAGATGAAAACCATTGGTGAGCCTCAAAAACAGGAAGGCCAGATTAGAGTTTGCCAAACGACATCTAAAAAAGCCTTCACAGTTCTGGAACAACATCCAATGGACAGATGAGACCAAGATCAACTTGTACCAGAGTGATGGGAAGAGAAGAGTATGGAGAAGGAAAGGAACTGCTCATGATCCTAAGCATACCACGTCATCAGTGAAGCATGGTGGTGGTAGTGTCATGGCGTGGGCATGTATGGCTGCCAATGGAACTGGTTCTCTTGGATTTATTGATGATGTGACTGCTGACAAAAGCAGCAGGATGAATTCTGAAGTGTTTCGGGCAATATTATCTGCTCATATTCAGCCAAATGCTTCAGAACTCATTGGACGCCGCTTCACAGTGCAGATGGACAATGACCCAAAGCATACTGCAAAAGCAACCAAAGAGTTTTTTAAGGGAAAGAAGTGGAATGTTATGCAATGGCCAAGTCAATCACCGGACCTGAATCCGATTGAGCATGCATTTCACTTGCTGAAGACAAAACTGAAGGGAAAATGCCCCAAGAACAAGCAGGAACTGAAGACAGTTGCAGTAGAGGCCTGGCAGAGCATCACCAGGAATGAAACCCAGCGTCTGGTGATGTCTATGCGTTCCAGACTTCAGGCTGTAATTGACTGCAAAGGATTTGCAACCAAGTATTAAAAAGTGAAAGTTTGATTTATGATTATTATTCTGTCCCATTACTTTTGGTCCCTTAACAAGTGGGAGGCACATATGCAAACTGTTGTAATTCCTACACCGTTTACCTGATTTGGATGTAAATACCCTCAAATTAAAGCTGACAGTCTGCAGTTAAAGCACATCTTGTTTGTTTCATTTCAAATCCATTGTGGTGGTGTATAGAGCCAAAAATGTTAGAATTGTGTCAATGTCCCAATATTTATGGACCTGACTGTAGATGTTAATGGGGGACCCACACACAAAAAAACAGCATAGAAATCCCCCCATCTCATACCAATGATTCAGGTCTGGTATAAATTTAAAGGGAGGATCTGCACAAAAACAAAAAACCCAGCAAGGTACCCATACATTCGACACCAGACATCTCTGGGGTCTGGTATGGATTTTAAGGGAGAACCCCACATAAATGTCAAGGGAAAAAAATGAGAGGTCCTCCCCAAAAATCTTTACTATACCTTCATCCAAGTATGCTTGAGGAAGGATTTCGGGGGGCACACACTATTTTTCCTCCCTCCTCCTCCATTGGTGGATGATTCTTCCTGGAATCATCCACCAGTGCTCATCAATTGTGATGCCTGAAAGCCACTGACCCGCTGAAAGAAAAAAACCTGCCTGCTGACATACATCCGGTCCTATCACTTCACTCCCTCCGAAGGATAGGTCCAGGGGCAGAGGCGGACTGACAACTCATGGGGCCCCCGGGCAATAGAGGACCATGGGGCCCCTATGTACTCACCGACACTCAAACCACACCCAAAAAAGCCTGTAAAAGGTACTAGGGGCATCTTATGGGGCCCCCTACTGACCCTGGGCCCTCTGGCAAATGCACGAGTGCACGAATGGTCAGTCCGCCCCTGTCCAGGGGATAACTGCTAATATACAAAAAAGGGACAGGATCTCCTGGATGATGTCAATGACTATGTATAAGTACTTGATGTGTGTTGGCAAACAATTTTTTTTCTCTTTCAGCGGGTCAGCAGGAGTCGGGCATCATGATTGACATGTATCTACATTGCTGGACAATGTGATTGACAGTGGATGTACATTGTCGGACATTTATTGTGAATTTTTTTCATATTAAAGGACTTTCTGTTTTTTTTTACATTTACATTTTTTACATTTTTGGGGGGGAATGAGTAGCGGTATTGTGTACCCCTTACTCTTTCACGTGAGGGGGGGGTTATCTGGGTGTCCTCTTATTGTTAATGGGGGCTTACAGATTTTGATAAGCTTCCACCCACAGACCGCACAACCACTGGGCCATGGCTGTGGGGAAAAAGCCCTTGTTCTCATCCATATGTTGAGACCACATGGCCTGGTATGGTTCACGTGTAGGCGGCACACAATCATTCCCCCTCTTTCCTGACCATCCAGACTGTATGTTTGAATAAGGGTCTGGGGAGAACCACACTTTTTTTTGTATGGGGTTCTCACTTAAACCCTATACCAGACCCAATTTTTTGGAGGGACCTCACAGGGTTTTTTTTTTTTTTTGCATGGGTCTGGTATAATCTATGGGGAACCCCCATGCCATTTTTTAACATTCCTGACTCTTGTGCTTACATGACTGGGGATATATGCCCATGTAAGTGAAGGAGAAAGTGATGTCACTGATTGATCACTTTCCAAAAAACTATTATCTGCAGGAAGCCATCAAGTATAAAGTGGTGGTAACAATAGCAGTAATAGTAATACTGCTATTATACATGATGTTCAGCTCCCACTGAAAAGGTAAATGTTCAGATGTTTGTCTGAATGCCAAAACACCCAAGGTTTGGCCTGAACTTGTGTTCAACCAAACCAGAAGATTCCCTGTTTTCATCAAAAGTAGGTTTGTATGGTTCCCCTGTAAAAACAAATACTTATTGCCACTCATGTTTCACATAGGGGTTTCCACAGTACAGTCCCAGCCAGGAACCAGGCCATGAGTACCTTGTTCAGCACTCAATTTACCTTACAGAAGACATGGAAAAGATGCTGCATAAGCAGCCTGTTAAATGGTGCAAAACAGAGAATGTCCAGTCAGGTATGGATTGATTTTTAACAACTTTAGTTCAACATAACTTATCATCAATCAATCTTATTTCCATGGTGGCCTAAGGCGGGTTCCAATCGAATAAATATTTTCCATAAATGTAAGTGCATAGGTGCTCTAAAACAGGGGCTCAGTAGGCCTCTTGAGAACAAACATTACTTTCCTGTCTATCCTCAAAAGCCTCTCCAATGCTAATCTGAAATTTCCTGCCAGCATGAGTTTTCACAGGCTGGTATAGTCTCAAAAAGACAAGGGAACTCACCCCTACTCTATGAAGGAACAGCCTTGTTTCTCGGAAGGAGTGTCCATGTGCTTTCTCTCTCTTTCCATGCGAGGGGGCTCCTTGAGATGCAGTACATGAAATATTTATATCAAGTCAGTACCACAATGGCCACCCAAATCTCACTAGAATTCTGTACCTGCAATAGGCATTTCCTTCCCCAAGTTTTCACAAAATGTAAGAGCACATGGGCTGATAACAATAGTCCCAATCTGTATCTTATGATTCATTCACCATGAATCAGAAGAACTGGCTCTAAGTGTATTTATGCAAAGCAGTAAACACAATTTACTTTTTCTCTTGTTACATTCACTGGCACACGTGCAGATTGTACAATGGTTTGCATATTTTAGGCTGAAAATATTTAATCAATCATATGTACATTACACTTTAACAGTTGTGGCACTTTTGCCTTATTTATAAAAACACATTTTATAAGCTGGAGTCCCATACTTTTTTAAACATATGCACAATATTAATAAACCAGTAGACACAGCTTAAAAGTATAACTGTGCGGTTTGTCAGTGTTAAAAAATTCAATCTTAAATAACAAGGATAATAAATCCGCTTCCTATGCCCCATGAACATATGCAGTATTACATGGTCCCATGCCAAAATATTGTTGTGGATGTCTCCAAAGCCAGAGGTTTAGTACACAGTGAAATCCTAATCTATCACCAAATCTGTTCAACCATATCCCCTTTTCTTGATTAATCAGAGATGTTTATTACTGTTATTCAGCAGCTGCCAGAAATTCTGGGACCCAAGAACAATGTTTTCCTTCCATGTTGTGTTTATTTTGTAAGCTACAGAAGTATTTTAGATAAAAATGAATACCTAGTGAATGCATACATTTCTAACATCAACCATTCTGCATGAGACAATATTTATACAGTATATCACTTGGCTTCACATATATGAGCATTTTCCAAATATTCCAGAAATATAGTTGGTCATGCACCCCTATCCCTATTTATGACCTTAACCATGTCAAATTCCAGTTAATATCTCATCCAGTCAGAAACACTGCTATTACAGTCTGCAATAATTTTATGGATAAAGTCTAATATACTTTATTCAACACCAAGACATCCAGTAATGTAAAACTTCAAGGGTCTTGGCTCACTTACAACTGTGTTTAATATATATATATATATATATATATATATATATATATATATATATATATATATTTAGCATTTACATTTTGGATAACAATTACAGCCTAATGCTGGATGCAGTGATTGACATAGGATTTACATTGTGAGGTTTTTTTTTTATTTTATTTAATAAAAGACTTATTCAAACATTTGGTGTGTTTATTTACATTGCAACTTTTTTTGCGATTGAGTAATCAGGAATAGTATGCACCCCTTACTCATTCTTGTTGGAGAGGGGGGGGGGGCATATCTGGGGATCCCTTCACTAAAGAGGGATTCCTTATTCTAATATGTTCTCCTACCACAGACTTCAGCATCAACCAGGTCAGGCCATTGGGGAAAAGGCATGGGGTCAAGTTGCTTTGTCAGGGGGGTCAATCTCTGCACATGAGGGTATGTGGCCTGGTACGGTTCAGAAGGAGGGGATGTATGTCTAGAGTTTTCCTATAAAATTCATACAAGACCCCTACCTAGAAAAAGGGTCTGGTATAAATTTTGGCGGGAACCCCACACCATTGGGTGCCAGGACATGAGTGGTTGACCCACACACAGCATCCTCAGTTGCTAAATTGTAGTTAGCCCCCTGAGTCCCAGTAACGAATAACATCTGAGGCCCACACAGTGGAAAGTTGAGATCTGGTATTAATACCGCCACTTAATGAATGACTTCTGGCTGCAGTTGGAGGTTTGCTTTTGGGGGTGGGTAAACGCTCACTTCATCGAATCGTAAACAACCAATGTTTGCCAAAATCCTGGTCATATTCAGGTGCATCAAGGATTCCTTAACATAACTGGCATAAGTGCAAATAATTATGATGTTCTATTCTACGCTCCCGAACTTTCATCTTTAATCTCTTCCACTCTACTGGTTTCTTCCACAACCTTCTAAAACATTTATATATCATTGTAATTTACGTATATACTTAAAAAGCCCTCGCTGGACCTCAGCAATCTTAACAGCCTAAGATTCATCTCCTTACTCTCGTTTTACTCCAAACTCATAAAATGCCTAGTCTACAACTACCTAAGCTACCACCTCATGGAAAACAACTTTCTTGACTCATTTCAGCCTGGATTTCACTTGAAATGCTCCACAGAACCTTCCCTCCTAAAACAAATTACTATCTGCTAAGACCAACGGTTGCTACTCCATACTCTTACTGTTAGACTTCTCTGCTGGGTTTGATGTAGTTGACCACCCTCATTTCCTCATAAAACTCAGCTCCCTCGGCCTTCATGACTCTGTTGTTTGCTAGTTCAACTTGTACCCATTTCACCGCACCTTCAGTTTCTATTACAACTGTACCTTCTTCCTCTTTCCATAGAGGTTTTGTCCTCAGACATCATGGCTCTACTCTTCTGCTCATCCTATCAATTCACTCCCGCATCTAAATTTCCAACTGACATATCAGTATATATGTCCTACCACTTCCTAAAACTCAGTCTTCCCTAAACTAAGCTAATAATATTCTACCTCCCCGCATGCCCGCTCTCCTTACTTCTCAATCAAGATCAATGACAGAATTTTTAGACCCTCCCTCCTGGGTGCTATGTGTAATTCTGGACTCCCCATTTGTTTCAGCCCTACATCTCTAAATCATTGTGTATGTGATTATCTCCCCACAAGCAGTGAATAGTTAAAGCTGAAAGCATGAAGTGAAAAATTCACTTGAATGTATATAAAAGAAAAAATTCTGCCCTATCTCCAATAATTTATCTGTAAGTAACAACCAATATCTATAATCTATTTTATTTATTTTCAGCAATCATCAAAAAAAAAAAAATCAAAGAGCAAATGTAAAGAATGAATGTAAAAGTCCCATAAACCTTGTGATGTGTATCACTCCCAACTAAGTTCTACAAGGACATGGAAGTAGAAAAATACCTCCATCACGGTGATTCCCTTATGGGCAAGCTCCCACCTCTCTGTATTTACCCTCACAATAAAGGTCAATATGCACTCCAACAGAAGACAGACTGCTTTCCTTTTGAATAAGCAAGGACTCTGACTCGTGGAGGACCTAGTAGCTCAGGTGACTGGATGGATGATTCAGTGTGTATTTACATTTTAAAAGACAATGAGAACCCTTTATAGTGCTCATTGTTATGTTATTTAAAAAAAAAAAAAATCATACAAATTGAAAGCCACTCACATGTAATAAGACCAGACATGATCATATATAGCATTGAAAAGTTCCCATCTGCAATCGGCAAGGTGGATGGCAATGGACTGGATCCTAAAATGTAAGCCTGTATTGTCCACTTGCTCTCTCTCTATCAGTGCCATGAAGCCATCTGGAGTCCATCTGTTGTTGGAGTGCATACTGACTTTTGTTGTGGATGTCAATACAGAGAGGTAAGAGTTTGCCCATAAGGGACTCACCAAGGTGTTTTTCTACTTGCACGTCCTTGCAACACTTGAGAGTGATACACCTCACAAGATATATGGGACTTTTATATTCATGGTTACATGGATGTTTGCTTTTTTATTGTTTATAATTGGTTTATAGTTTCCAGATTATAGATATTGGTTATTACTCACAGATAAATTATTGGAGATAGCATTTTTTCTTTTATATGCTCTCTAAATCATGCCACCTTGTGTATCTTTTTTATCACTTAACCCTCCCTTTTAGATTGTAAGCTCTCATCAACAGGGCCCTCTGATCGCTTGTGTACTGAGTTGTATTGTTTTTTGTACAGTCTCCTTATTTCAAAGCACTGGCGCTATATAAATCCTGTATTAAAGACTAAGTTCCCTTTTTTCTCCTAAATTCCAGCTCTCCTATGTACCAATATACCATTTATGTACATCTGTTGCTGAAATATAAAAGCTTTTTTTTATTTGGAGAACAAGGCCTTACCTTAACCCTTGCTGAATTTCTTAGAAAGCTTCATCACTTGCTGGTATGTAGATTTAGGACAGAAAAACCAGTAAGCCACAGGAAGAATTTAGTTAGCTGACCTCATTAGCACACACCTGTGGCTGCCCCCCCTCCCTCTCCCTCTTCCAGCAGATCACTACCATCCACTTGTACAGGTGCATGGTTTTCCAATGCAATTAATCAGTGATCACAAAATGCACTGCCATACATTTTTTTCTATCTTAATTTCACCATGCATAGATTGTTTATTTGGCAAAGTGTGTAGAATCTGACCAACCAGATAACAGCCTATATGAATAGAGATGTAGTTTTGAAAACAGAAGAAGAGTGTCCTGGGTTCTGTAAAGCTCACCATACACTATACAGTCTGATTGTACAATCTCATTTAAATCTACCATCAACTATGTAGCGTAAGGACCTACCTGATTGGATACAGAGTGATTGGATAGTTGGTGTGTCCTCCTATGATATAGTTTTGGTAAATTTAAAGGAGATCGTACAGAGATTGTACATTTAGAGTGTATAGTGTATGGCCACCTTTATAAACCTAAAATTAACTAGTTGCGCTTTTGGTGCCATTAGTTGTTAATGGCACACCAAACACAGAAACAAGCACATATTTTGCCACATGAAAAAAAACGAGTAATAAATGCAGAAAAATGCACAGTAAAAACTGTGAAACCCACAACACGCTAAAATGTCCCATGAGCTACTTTGCCACGTGTAGTGCAGCCCATTGAAGTCAAAGGGCTACCCTATGTATGTCACTGGAAAAACAAGTAAAAAAACTGCGCTCCCACTAACCTAGTTGTGAATGGGGCCTGAAAGTGAAATTGGTTTGTGTACACAAGAATAATGAGTCTCCATTCGCATCTGTGTGTTTCTAAATGCATGTCAAACTGCAAAGAAAATGCGCGCTTTGCCATGTGTTTCAGAAACATGCTGCAAATGAGCATCGTGTTTGTGTTGTCATTACATGATAAAGGCACCACAAGTGCTGCAATGGCACAAAATCTGCGGTAACACACCATGCTCCGCTCCAAGAAAAGTTTTGGAGCTTCTCTAGGGTGATTGTAGCGTGTAGAGCAATCAATTCAAGGGAATGAGCTGCCCTACGCATGATGAGTGAAAACGCTCCAAAACACTCAAAACAAACGCATGCAGGAATGTGAGTTTTCTCTACGTGGAGTTGTGAACGGGGCCTGACAACTGAGTGTCTCCATCCACTCCCTTCTATGTACTTGTATAAAGATGGCAATACATTATGCAAAAGATTGTACAATCTCTGTACAGCTTCCTTTAGATTTACCAGAACTATGATATAGGAGGTCACACCTGAACAATCCATTCATTCAATCTGTATCAAATCAGACAGGCCCTTGTACTACATAGCTGATGGGAGATCTAAAGAAGAAATTATACTATCAGATTGTATAGAAAGGGAGTAGAAGATAGTACTGTAAAGATTGAGGTATGGTCCAGAGTGGTGAACATGCCCTATCACACCCTCTTCTGTGATGCTACAAGGAAGTGAAGGATTCTGGGAGATAATGGAATCTGAAAATCTGAAAAATCTGAATCTGAATTTCTGAAAATCATTAAAAAAATTCAAATAAACTGACAAGATTTTAAACCTCCTGTGGATACGGTAAGTGCGAGAAAAGCATATTGGGGTGCCTGGGCCAAAAATGGCATTGAAAAACACTTCTATTTATTCTGAAAAGTTAAATTCTGCCCAAAAAGATGGACATATCCTTAATGATGTGTACTTTGCAAAAATTAGCAGAAATCTTGAATGGGTAAAATCATACTTTAGATGGGTAAAAGATCCATTCTGGGTGGTTGCAATGCATTACTCCCTTTTAGAAGCTAGTCTTTACATTAAAATTAAATACGACTGTTAGTTTATTTTATGTTATTTTATTTTGTCATGAGAAATTTCCAAAGGTCATTTTTAATGGATGGAGTAAAACATTGATAAATAATAAAAAGAAAAAAAAATTATAAAAATTCAGGTGGGTAACATATGTTAAATATGAACTGTACACTGTTGTTGTCAGCGTAAATATTCTCATGATTAAACATAAAAATGTGGACAAACAAAAGAGTAGTCTTCAACAAATTTGCTGCTTGTGTCCGAGTGATTGAAAGCAGATGAACAATATAAGTGTTTAATTAAGAAAACTTAAAACACTTTCTGTTCGTGAAGGCAGTTGTTTCTGAGCAAGCAGAGGAGATCAAACTAAAATAAACAGAATCTGTCTTTATTCTCTACGCATGGCTTTAGATGAAAGCAAGTCCAAGAGAATTAATCATGGAAAAGATCTTCAAGGGGAAGAGGAAATTATATTTGAAACACTGAAATCTTTCTGAAATTTTGTTTAAATTATACTTCTTTGTCTTTTTCAATATTTTCCTTTGTAGAACATATGATTTGTACTTTTGTATGAACAATGTGATTTATATTTTATATTTAAATTCTGCACTTTTTTTCTGCATTACTGCAGTTTTAATTCACTATAAAGAAGATTCCTATATTAAAGACAAAAATTGTCTGTTTGTACATCCGTCTGTCTTTTCTATTTTACCTTACTTGTTTATCTGAATGTCTCAAAATTTAAAAAAAATGATGGTTCGTTAGGGATCAATAGAAATTTTTCATAAAATAATGCTTACAGTTTTGAATTCACTCAACATTTACGTGAAGTAGCAAGACTTCACACATCACACACCTGTCTGGTACGGCAGGAGATTGATTTTTCTCTGCTGCAGTTAAAGCGAAACTAAACTCCCTCAATCAGCATTCACTATTTAGGCTCCATGCACACTGGGTCTTTCAATAACTCTGGTAACTTTAGTTGTATAAAGTCACATTAAAAACATGACTTTTTCAGCTTTTTTTTAGCATTAGCGTTTAGCTGCATTTTTCTGTGTTTGTAGTATTTTTTTTGCTAAAAAAAAAACATTCAAAATGCCGGTTTGCCATGTTTTACTGTGTTTTACTGCATTTTGCCATGTTTTTCAGCGTTATAGCATTTTTACAGCTAAAAAAACCTCTAGAAATCCACTAGTTCTGGGGGTTTTTTTTCAGCCAAAAAATGCTCCTGCCAAAAAACGTTGATTACAGTCTATGGATAGCATGCTGGGGAGTTTATTGGCTATAGAAAAAAATGCCAAAAGCCAAAAACAGCAACTGTAAAAACGTCTAGTGTGCATGAGGACTTACGCTGCTAGCATTAGTTAATAGATAAAAAAGGTATATTATATTCACTTGTTTTAAAGCTTCTTTTTAATTTTCTCAATTGCTTCTTGGTTTCTGGCCTAGGTCAAAATTATATCATACATCCCATTCTGTGCTTTGTAACTCAGAACTTTTACATCTCCCTCCCTACTGTTATCTTCTCCAACCTTCTAAAGCGTGCACTGGTCACCCCCATAATTAAAAAGCCCTCGCTGGACCCCATCCATCTTAACAAACTAAAGCCCCGTACACACAATCAGAAAAATGCCACTTTCAAAGCGATTGTACAACAATCTGATCATTAATACACAGCAATTGTCCAAAATTACGCCAAGGGACAAGCTCGGAAATTGCTGTTGTACGACACCAGATTGTATTATTTTCATTTAACCAGTATAGTTTACATCCGAAAATACAATACAAATACATTACATCACTTCTGAATATTTATTCTCTCATGCAAGAATTTTCGTAACTTTAGTAACCTCTTCATTTTTGATATGAGACTAGCATGCAAAAAAAAAAAAAAGGAAGATTATTCACCCAATATTCTCAACGTGTATATGGGGCTTAAGACCCATTGCTCCTAGATAGAAAGGTATATTTTATTTAATTGTTTTAAAGCTTTTTTTATTATTTCCTAAGTTGCTTCCAGGTTTCTGTCCTAGGCCAAAATGATGTCATCTTAGGCAAAAATTATGTCATACATGCCATGAGTCTTTATAAGTATTTTTTTCTTTAAATTGAAGGAGGGGTTTTCTCAGCTAAGCACACTGCCTGAATGCCTGAATTAAGGGCAGATGGATTCAAGGAAGTAAGTGCTACATGAATCATCTGCCCTTATTCAAGGTGGCCATGGTTAGGGGGTATTTTTAACCACTTCCTGCCCAGTCAATAGGAAAATGATGGCTGGACGGGACTCTCGTCGATCCAGGTGGGCGTCATATGACGTCCTTCCTGGATTTCGCCTTGCGTTTGCCCGTATGTACCTTAGACACAGCTGATGACAGATCTGTGTACCTGCCCATTGCCAGTACCATGTAACCTGCTGTGACCAATCACAGCAGGTCACATGACAGTTGTAAACAATGGATGGCTTCCTTTCATGCTATACATTGTATACAATTGTATCACTAGCTGTGATTGGTCACAGTAATCACATGCACAGACTGGGCCAATCACAGCTTATTTGTGTCATGTGATTAGCCATGGCCAATCACAGCTAATCACAACAAAAAAACCTGAATGAATCGATTTCATTTAGTAAAATGCTTGCTTATAGCAAAGAAATTTGTTGATATAAGCAATCATATTGTGTAAAAAAAATAAAATACTGATCACTTCCCCAAAGTAGTACAATGTACTATGGTAACATTATACTACTTTGGTCATAGTGTAAAATGAAAAGAAAATTGTAAAAAAAATAGAAATTTTTTTAATAAAAAATAATAATAAAATGTAAAAAAAAAAATATATATTTTTTTTGTACTGTCACCAGTCAGTGTCCCTGATCACCGCCAAACCAGTTATATGATGATGCTGTACTGCACTGGTGAAAGTATGTAAAAAAAAAAATTACAACTTCAAAAAACTCACCATGCCTCTTATGAAATACGTCAGACTGTCTACTTTGCTAAAAGGGGTCATTTGGGCGATATCTGTACTGTTCTGACATTTGTGGGCCTCAAGAAATTAGATTGGCTGTCAGTACTTCAGGACTGATCAATTTTCACATATATCCCATATTTTGTGAACTCTATAACTTTCCTACAGACTATATAATAAATACTAATTTGGGTTATTTTCACCAAAGAAATGTAGTAGAATACATCTTGGCCTAAATTTAGGAAGAACAATTATTTATTTGCAAATTTTTATAAAAGAAACAAAGAACAACGTGTTATTTTTTCAAAATGTTTGGTCTTTTTTGTTAATTTAGCAAAAAATAAAAACCCAGTGGTGATTAAATATCACCAAAAGAAAGCTCTAGTTGCGTGTCCAAAATGATAAAGACTTAGTTTGGGCACAGTATTGCATGACCGCACAATTGTCATTCAAAGTGTGAGAATATTGAAGTGGTTAAAAGTAATTTATCAACAAAATAAAGCATGGAAACATGGATGGATGGTTGAGTTTGCTTTGAATAATAAAAATGAATTACATTTTGTTTTCAGTTTGTGGTGTTCAGATACAGTTAAGTTCTGCTTTAACCACTTCCCGCAAATGGACATGCCCATACTTCCTCAGTCATGATTTTGGTATGTTTTTAGAGCCTGTAGTGCTCTATAATGTAAAAGTGATACAGAGGCTGGACCACTTTACAGGTGGCAGAAGGTGGTCCCTTCCCCCTTCCCGTCACTGCCTATCACCTTACAAGGCTCTCCCATTCCACCGGGTAGCCTGAGACTGAAATGGGCAGATGGGTCAGCACACCATAGAGGTGAAGGAGGAACCTCCGTTCCCCGATCATCTCTATGGTGTATGAAACCAGAAGCAATGAGGATTTTGTATATTTCAGTTTAGGTTGTTGTTTGAAAGCTATTAATGGCTTGTAAAGCATCTGATTAAACCGATCTCTCAGTTAAAAGTACCTGCCATTTCCCATGCTATCATAAGGAATGTTGTTCATTATTTGAGATAGCAATAAAACTGATTAAAAAAGTAAAAAAACCGTGTCAAAAAATAATTGTACATGCCATGTAGCAGCCATCAACCCACAACTACTACATCAATTGCTACATAAATAAAACAAATAATAATAATAAAAACAAATGAAAGCACCACCATCCCTCTGTGCTCATGCGTGAATGCTAATGCATACTGTATGTAGGTCGTGCACATATACTGCTACGAATGTCAGACAGAGAACAATAACTCCTATGTAACTCAAAACTGGCAGTCTGTAAAAAAGGCTCTTAAAGCATTGTATATGGAGATTTTTAGATACCATAATTTGGCGCAATTTTAAGGCGTGACATGTTTGGTATCTATTTACTCAACATAACATCACCTTTTATAACTTACCAAACAATTGGGTATTATATTGTGTTTGAGTGCACTAAAATTTATTAAAGTGTATTTTTTCATGAAAATTTGATCTTGATATTTGAGTTGGTGCACAAATATTGTGTGACATAAAAAAATCGCAACAACCACAATTTTTTTCTCCAGGTCATTTGCTTTCAGAAATTAAAAAAATGTTTGTGGGTTCTAAGTAATCACCTAGTAAAAAATGCAGATTTTTACTTTGTGAGAAGTGTCAGGATTAGTTTGGGCAGAAAGTGGTTAACTAATACTGAACTTCCCCCATCCAGCTCCCCCGAGCCCTGGGACTGAACTCTAAATAGAGAAGTAGTAAATGGCACGTATAACAATAAGGCTCCATGCACGCTGAGTGTTTTATTAATGCTGGCAATGCTTACTGTGGAAAAGTCATGTTAAAAACGCACGTTTTTCATAGTTTTTAGTGTTTTGGCATTAGCATTTAGTTGCGTTTTTCTGCGTTTGTGGTTTTTTTACACACAAAAAAATTTTTTTGCTCAAAAAAACACCCCAAAACGCTGGTGTGCCACATTTTACCTAATTTTCTGCGTTTTTCAGCATTAGAGTTTTTACAGCTAAAAAACTCCTCTAGAAACCCACTAGTTCTGGGGGGGTTTTTCCAGCCAAAAAACGCCCCTGCCAAAAAATGCTTATTAAAGCCTATGTGTGCATGGACACATAGGATAACATGCTGGGGAGTTTACTGGCTGTAGAAAAAAATGCCAAAAGCCATAAGCAGCAGCTGTAAAAATGTCCAGTGTGCATGAGGACTCCCATATGGAAGAAAAATATATTTGAGATATACTTTAAAAATATTCTTCCCAAATATATTGACATATATTTGAAATGCTACAATTTTGGCCATATTCAATATATTTTAAATATATTTCAATATATATATATATATATATATATATATACTGTATACTGTATGTTGAAATGCGTTTTTATAACAAAATAGATGAAAAATAAAAAAAAATACATTTCAAATATACTGTATGTCTTTAAAAATACAAATCTACATTTTTGAAATGCATTTACAAATATATGTAAACATATATGTTAAAATTAATTTTTTATCTGTTAAAAAAATCTGAAGAATATATTTAAAAAATATATATCTTTAAAAATATGTATTTTTTTAAAATATACTCTTACGGTTTTTTTTAACATTTAAAAAAGTAATTTTAATATATATTTTTACATATATGTGTAAATGCATTTCAAAAATGTAGATTTGTATTTTTAAAGACATACAGTATATTTTAAATGTATTTTTAAAAACATTTTTCATATATTTTGTAATAAAAATGCATTTCAAGATGCAGTGAATATATATATATATATATATTGAATATGGCCAAAATTTTAGCATTTCAAATATATGTCAATATATTTGGGAAGAATATTTTTTAAATATATTTCAAATATATTTTTCTTCTATGTGGGCTAAAACAAGACACTCACTCTGTATTGCTAGCTGCATGTGGTTTCTGAAATGTGTTGATTTAATGTTTCTAATGCAGTGCAAGCATGTATATGTCTAATGACAGGTACAATAGGAGCAGGGCAAAGAAGAGGAGCACTAATCATCCTAAAGTGTTAATAAATCCAGGACCCTGCATTCCCTATATCTGGTCTCCCACAGTACACAGAACATGGAAATGCAATTATTTTAGTAAATATAAACTGCTAAATACCTTTTCTCACCAGCAGTTAGAGCAGTCTTGTGACTTCAGCTGAGCCCTGTTTAATTTCAATAATTTTTATTGATAGTTTTTCAAAAATTTAACAGGGAGAAAACATTTGGTTCAGTATAAATGTAAGCATACAGTACAGCTGTATTAAGATGTTACCCCACCTTTTGGCTAGGGTTGGAAATAAAGTTACTGCATAGACATCAGAGGTATGCTAGGGGTGGACTGAACCATGAGGAGGAGTAGTGAGTAGTAATGGGGTAATAAACAGGGAGAGAATAATAGGGGGAGGGTAGCGGGGAGGGGGGGAGAACTTGTGGTAGAATAGGGAAGGAGTACCAGTCTGACGTGGATAAGTAGAGCGATTGATTGTAAGGTATCAGGGGTTTACGGAGCAGTTAGGGTTTTGTAACCAGTTAGACCATAAGGAATTAAACTTATGTTGGGTGGAGTTATTGATGGCCAGTCTTTTTTCCATTTCGCATTGGAAGTTGAGATCTGAAATTAGCGATTGAAGGGAAGGAGCTGAGGTTGTATTCCATAATCGGGTTATATTTAGTTTAGCTGCAAAAAGTATGTGGACAATGATGGTACGGGATGTACAAGGGAAATTGTTAATCCCGATGTGTAGGAGTGCAAGTGCCAAATTCGGAGTTGTCGTTATTTTGGAAACTTCGGTTATTAGTTGGAATATACTATTCCAAAAAGATTTAATAGATTTGCAGGACCATAGTATGTGAAGAGTGGAGCCTATGTCCCCGCATTGTCGCCAGCAAGAAGGGGGATGATTTGGGTAGAAAATGGCTAGTTTGGTAGGGGTTAGGTACCACTGATGAAGTATTTTCAAGTAGGATTCCCAATGTGAGTTGCAGTGAGAGGATTTGTAGGTGGATTTAAATGCGGTAGTCCATGTGTGAGTTGGAATGGTTTCTGCTAAGGTTTTTTCCCAATTGGATAAAGAGGTAGATTTTAAAGTAAATTGCAGGTCTGTTAAATATTTGTAGAAAATAGAGATGCCTTTACTTGGGTAATGCGGTCTGGAGAAATAAGTGTAGGCCGTAGCCGGGATTCTTATGGTATGGGGTATGTTGTTTGTTTGGGTGCAGTGTGTGATTCGTAGGTAGGTGAATTATTCAGTGGCAGGGAGATTAAATGTGGCTTGGATATAATGAAATGAGTGCAGGATGTGATTTTTGTAAAGATCAGCTATATGATGTATGTTTCGTTTTTCCCACTGGGTTAAATCTAGGGAGGGCGTTAATATGTTGAGTGGGGTCTGGAGTTGTTTGGAGTCTGCGTAATCTGTGGATAAGAGATCTTTCCAAGCTTGAAGGGTGGCTTGGATACATGGGTGCTTTAAGTAATAGGTCGTTTGCGAGAATATTGTAGTTAAGAGTAGATATTGTGGTTTAAGTGGGAAAAAAGGTAAGGTTTCGATTGTGGACCAGGACTTTTCTCTGGTTGGGTGCCACCAAAAATATATTTGGTCCAGGAGAGTGACATTATAGTTGGATTTAAGGTGTGGAAGTCCAGCGCCTCCTTTGGAGGGTGGTCTGATTAATAGATTGGTGGTACCTCTAGGTTTTTTGGAATTCCATAGGAATCTGGTAAATATCGATTGGAGTTTGGAGAAGAAAGTATTGGGGACCGGTATTGGGAGTGTGCGGAAAATATAGAGAATTTTTGGTAGGATGAGCATTTTTAATGTTGCCACCCTGGCTAATTTAGATAGTTCTGAGGTACGAAGGTTGGCAATTTCTTGGGGTATAGTTTCAAGTAATTATTTGTGGTTCAAGGAAAATAGCTGGTCTGTTAGTCTGTTGTGGCCGAGAGTTTGATTCCTAAATATGGGATATTATTTTTTTCCCAAGTGAAGGGAAATTGTTTAGCAAGGGATAGTAGAGTGAGATATGGTGTGTGGAGGTTTAAAATTGAGGATTTGGGCTCATTTAGTTTATAGTAGGATACCGTCGTATATTGTTGAAGATGGGTACGTATTGTTTGGAGGGATTTGGCTGGGTTGGTAATCATCAGTATGATGTTGTCTGTGAATAGGCTGATTTTGTGCTCAGTATCGTATGCCAGTGAACAGTGGGTCATCTCGAAGTTTAGAGGCTAGGGGTTCAATAAGCAATGCAAATATGACCGGAGATAGGGGGCAACCTTGTCTGGTGCCATTGGTAATATCAAAGGGGTCTTATAATCTTCCGTCCGTTAATACTCTGGCTGATGGGAGGGAGTACAGTGCTAAAATGGCTGTTATCATCCAACCTGTGATGCCAAATTTCTCTAAGGTCATCTGTAAGAATAACCAGTGTATGGTTACGGTCGAATGCTTTTTCAGCGTCCAGTGATAAAAGCAATGAGGGTTGTTTGGTGTGTTCTAAGTGATGGATGAGGGATATGAGTCTTCTAGTAGCATCAGGTGCCTGGCAGCCTGGTATGAATCCTACTTGGTTTGGGTGTATCAAAGTGGGGAGATAGAGGAGTAGTCTGCGTGCTATAATTTTGTATAGAGTTTGACGTCTGTGTTAAGTAGGGAAATTGGTCTATGATTTTGGACAAACTATGGATCTTTGCCAGGCTTTGGTATTGTGGTTATTGTCGATTGTAGCATGTTCTTGGGGAATGTGCCAGTGGTGGCCGCATGGTTGAAGAGTCTAGTCAAATATGGCGATAGGTTAGGGGCAAATTGTTTGTAGTACTCGTTTATATAACAGTCATTTCCTGGAGACTTGTTAAGAGGAAGTGTTTTAATGGTGGATTCTATTTCAGTGGGAGTGATCGGAGTTGATATGTCGTCAAGTTGGGTTGAGGAAAGTTGAGGAAGTTTAATTGTGTGGAGGAATTGTTGTATGGATGTTTAAGGTTGTATAGTTGTTGGTAATAGGTCGTGAAGGCATTAGCTATGTCCTGCAGGTTTGTGGTTAGGGATCACGAGGATGGATGATAAACTGAAGATATTTTATTTCTTAGTCGTCGTTGTTTAATCATTTTGATTAGTAAGGAGTTGGCTTTGTTGCTAAGGGAGTAGAATGTAGTTTTTGTTTTTTGAAGGTTGACGTCATATTTATAGAGCAGGAGGGTTCTAAGTTTGTTTCTGTCAGTGGTGAGTTGGGCAGATGTTGTGGAGCTTGGGGATTTTTTGTTTAATTCTTCTTTTGTTTTAATGGAGAGGAGGAGTTTGTCGATTTGTTGGTTTCTCTGTTTGGAGATTCGGGAATTTAATTGTATAAGGATACCTCTCATGTACGCCTTATATGTGGACCATAATGTGTATATCGATGTTTCAGGTGAGTCATTTATGTCAAAAAACATATTGTGAGCGTCCAATATGAGTTTTTTGTGGTCCGGGTTCTTCAAAAAGAATGTGCTAAGTCTGCAGATTCGGGGTATTGAAGATTGTTGATTGTGATCTAAGGAGATGGAAATTGGAGCGTGATCTGACCAGGTTATGGTACCAATTTCGGAGGATGTGGCGTGTTGTAAAGTCCACTTGTCCTTGATGAAAAAGTCAATTCTGGAGTAGGAGAGCTGAGAGGGGGAGTAGTAGGTGTAGTCTTTTTCCGTACTGTGATGGCATCGTCAGATGTCGTAGAGGTCATGTGGTCATGTGTAGAAAGACGTTGAAAGATTGTTTGGAGGAGAGTTTGCTAGAGGAAGAGTCCAGGAGTGGGTTGCCGATAATGTTGAAGTCTCCTCCTATAATTAGTCTGCCTTGTTTCTGAGCAGAAATAGTGGAATTTATTTTGTTGTAGAATTGGAGCTGATTGGTGTTTGGTCCATAGATGTTGACCAGGGTGTACAGGATTCCATTAATTTTGCATATCAGGATATGGTAGCGTCTTTGAGGGTCTGCGATTTCTGAAATGAAGTGGAATTGAAGAGAGTCTCTAATGACTATGATGACGCCGTTCTTCTTTTTGGGGCTGGTTGCTATATAGATTGGAGAAAAATGGTGTATGTGAAATTTGGGGATTTTTTTGGTGGCAAAGTGGGATTCTCGAAGGAATAGGTCATCAGCCTGCAACAAGTGAGCTTCTTTTTGTAGTAGAGATCTTTTGAACGGTGAGTTGAGGCCACGGACATTTAAGGATGATATTTAATCATAGTCTTGGATGTAGGCAAGTTTTACAAAGTAGCAGAGGTATTTCATGTTGTTTTGGAGAAGTTTCCACAAAGAAGAGGTGACGTGGTGGATGCGGTTGCTGGTTTGATGAGGATGTTTCATCTTGTAGGTCGTTATTTCGAATGAGGAGGGGTTGAGTCAATCGCCTGGTATAGGCAAGAGGGTAAAGGGGTAAACAAAACTTGTTGAAAACACAAGTGGAATGTGTAGCACTTATTGCTACTATGTAACGGGGGGATTTGAACATACATGACCTATGTGGTAAGTCATGTTGATGAATAATTAGGTGTTCGAGGGTGATCATAATGGGGCTATCTACCAGCTATTATTGGTTGATAGGGTCCCAGCTTGTTGGGTGGTTGCTGGTGGTGGTGATCTTAGGATCCGGACCATTCTACTTCCATGTGTTGCGTATGGTTGGAGGTGGGTTGGTGGGAGTCCGCTGGTAGGATCTTCCAGATTTTCAAGAGGTCGATGCCTGCTTCAAGAGATTTAATTGTAAAGAGCCTTCCTTGCTGTTTAACAATGAGCTTTGTTGGGAAACCCCATTGGTAGCCAATTCCGTGGTTCCGCAGCACTTTTGTTATGGTGACAAGCTTCTTGCGGTTGAGAAGAGTGGCTTTAGATAGGTCTGCAAATAATTTTATATTCGCTTGGTCTGGCGGTAGTGATGCAGTGTTTCTCGCGGCTATCATAATTTTTTCTTTTACATGGTAAAAGTGGATGCGTGCCAGGATGTCCCTAGGAACTGCGGCCGGTAGGAACGACGGTTTTGGTAATCTGTGCGCACGATCTATAGCGAGTTCTACATCTGATAGGGAAGGAATTAGGTTTTTCATGTATTGTTGTAAAAATGGTACTATGGCGTTCGAATTGATGTTTTCTGGGATTCCGCGGAATTTGATGTTGTTCTGCCTAGAGTGGTCTTCAAGATCCGCTAGTTTGAGATTAATCTGTTCTATGTCGGTTCCCTGGTTGGTGTATGCGTCTATTAGGTTGTTGTGAGCTGCGAACATTTCGTCCATTTTATTTTCAATATGGCAGATATGGTGGTCCTGTTGTTGTACCGCTGTTGAAATTTGCGATAGCTTCGTCGTCAGGTCATCATGTAAGGTTTGTCGCAGTGAGAGAAGCATACTTTTCATAGACAGTTCAGTGATAGGTTGGTCTGAAGCAGGAAAATTTTCTATTTAGGATGGAGCAGAAATAGCAGAATTGAGTGTAGAATAGGAAGGCTGAGTGACAGGAGGATTTTCTATGTCCAGCCTAGGTCTCGACTTAGCAGGGCTACTTCTGGTGGGAGACAGAGGCGGAGAGTACTCACCAGGGTCTCCAGGGTATAATGTTGCTTTGAGCCTGGGGTCTGTGGTGTGCTCTTGTCTCCGTTCCTTCTCTAAGGCTTCTGTCTGTGAGGAGGAGCCAGCGCCGTCTTGGCTGCAGGGGCTGAGAGCTGGGAAAAAGCTTGTCAGCTTTCTCGGGTTCCCTGGTGATCTGCGGCGTCGGGGCATATTCCCTGGGGATCCAGTGGAGACCTGCATCCCCTTATTAGCGTGGGGAGAGGTCCGTGCCGCTGCTGGGATCGGTGAGTTCCGGGTTATGGCTGGCGGGGATGCGGAGCTCTCTTCACGGAGCTGTCATCCCTGAGCCGGCCGCACATGCGCCCCCCAGCTGAGCCCTGTTTAATCTTGTAGGAATTGTAACCCCTAACCCTCTGTCTGGACAGTGCTGATTGGCATTGGGCTGATCACATGCCCCCCAACCCCCAAACACATACACACACATACACACTCTCTAGCAATACACACTAAACAGAGCCTGTGCAGACTTGCCACTGCTGCTCTGTACTGTAGCAGAGGGATTGGGGACAGTAAAGGAAGAGAAGGATCAGAGAAGACAGGATCAAACAGCTTTTTACACAATGCAGAGGACTAATCCCTTAGGTTCCACAGTGAGTATAACAAGCATGTTTTACTACATATACAGACTGATTTTACTGTTGTGAGTTTAGTAACATTTTGACACAAGCAGACTAGGCCCTGGCTACTGGCAACCAGCCTGTATATCATAGTAAAAAACTCTATACTCTACAGCAAGGCCCCTGTACTGGTGACATCACCTCCTGCCTATAGTGACATGTCTTGATTGGATACTGCAATGCAAGGCTTGCACTGCGTTAGCAACATTGAAGCAACACAGCTCAGGAGCAACATGCAGCTAGCAATATAAAGTGTCTTGTTTTATTGTTATACATGTCATTTATTTCTTTTATATTCATTTTTGCACAAAGGATTTGTATGTGAGTGCTGAAGGAATTGTTTATAGTATTTGATTTGTGTTGCTTTTGGAGGATCGCTTGTCGCTTTCCTATTTGTGCTTGAGTCATTTAGTGCCTGTTAAATAGAGAAGTAGCAAACTGAGCTCATCTCTCTATGGCTTTGTTCTCTTCTCTCATCAGTGGAACTCCACTTTAAGCGCAAACCATTGTAAGTCACGGAACTTTTAAAGCGGGGTTCCACCCAAAAGTGGAAGCTCAGCTTGTTTGCCTCCCCTCCACTGCCATATTTGGCACCTTTTTTGGGGGGGAGTTCACCGCGACGAAGTGAGCCAGAAGTTCGGCCCCCTCTTCTTCCTCCTGCAGTCTCCTGGGAACCTCCCAGGAGACTGCCGGACCAATCAGGATGCACAGCGTGACTTGCGCATGTGCAGTGTTCACCCAGCTGTGAATCCGTAAGCTGTCACAGCCTGGTGCCCACAGCTGAGATGCCGGCACCAAGGAGAGAAGAAAGAGAGAAGGACGGCGCGGGTGAGCACATCGCTGGACCCTGGAAAAGGTGAGTGTGTGTTTATTAAAAGTCAGCAGCTACAGTTTTTGCAGCTGCTGACTTTTAATAAACACAAAAATGTCTGGAACTCCGCTTTAAGTAGTATTTGGTCTCCCACAGTACACAGAACATGAAAGTGCAAATATTTTAGTAAATATAAACTGCTAAATAGCTTTTCTCATCAGCAGTTAGAACAGTCTTGTGATTTCTATCAGTGTCCAGCAGAGCACTGGTTAAAGCTTATAGGTGGAGTTTTCTTTCTGCTCTAAGAGGATGCAAAACCCCATGACCTCTGTCTGGACAGTGCTGATTGATTGGCCCTGTGCTGATCATATGCTCTCTCCCAAGAAAAAAAATACTCTCTAATAATACACACTAAACTGAGCATGTGCAGAAAGACTACAGGTTCAGTCTGTCTTATCAGGAGACATTTGAATAAGAGGAGGGGCAGAGAAAACAGGATCAAATGGCATTTTTTACATACTGCAGAGGATTAACCCCTTAGGTTCCACAGTGAGTAAACCAAGCATGCTTTACTACATATACAGACTGATTTTACTGTTGTGGGTTTAGTAACACAGGAGCTGTATGGTCTAGCCATTCTTGTTGCTGCCAAGCAGCTTGCCTCCCTTCCACACTGTGATTGGATGGTGTGGCAGCAAAAAGCAGAGGGAGAAGAAAGTGGAATGTTGACGGGCCATAGCTGTGGCTGGATTTGAACCCCACCTAGTTGACACATGAGGGGCTGCAGAGAGGTGAAGTGTCTGTACTGTGCTGTATGGAGCAGAGCCCAGAGAGAGACCCATAAGCGTAGGTACCCAAAAAGAATGCAGGCTGAGCTGTGAGTGCTGTAGTCATCAGAACTGGGATGGAGAAGAGGGCTGTAGCATTTTACTCCATGCTTTATTAAATTGGTTGGTTGTAAATGTGAAACGTTTTTTACTTTAAAGTGATTATAAAGGCAGATTTTTCTTTTAAATACCAAACATGTCATAATTACCTGCTTTGTGGAATGGTTTTGTACAGAGCAGCCCCAATCCTCCTCTTCTCTGGTTCCCCGATGGCGCTCCTGGCCCCTCACTCATGCCAATTGCCACCACAGCAAGCAGCTTGATATAGGGGCACCTGAGCACCCGAGCCACTTCTCTGTGTGTCTATTCACACACAGACATAGTTCACCCCCATCCTCACTTTCACCTCATTGGCCCACTAACAGTAGTGGGAGTCAATAGTTCCCACTGCTGTCTCAGCCAGTGAGGAGGGAGAGACCACATGCACATCACTGGATCAAGATGGGACTCAGGTAGGCATTAGTGGGGCTGAGGATGTGCTGCTGCACACTGAAGTTTTTTTTACCTTCATGCATAGAGAGCATGAAGGTAAAAAACCTTGAGCCTTTACAACCACTTTAACCACTTTACCTCCTTGCTGACCAGGCAATTTTTTGCTATTTGACGCTCCGCTATTTCAACTAATAATAGTGTGATCATGCAATGCTGTACCCAAAACAAAATTTATGTCCTTTTTTCACAGAAATATAGCTTTGTTTTGGTTGTATTTGATCACTGCTGGGTTTTTTATTTTTTGAGCTATAAACAAAAAAAAAGTTTGAAAAAAATCATATTTTTTACTTTCGGTTTTAAGAAATATATAGTAAACTCAAAGTTAGGCATAAATTTAGGGTAAAATGTATTCTGCTACATGTGTTTGGTAAAAAACAAATCCTAGTATATGTATATTAATTGGTTTATGTGAAAGTTATAGTTTCTACAAACTATGGTATAGATACTGGCAGGGGCGGACTGACCATTTGGGAACTCGGGCGCTGGCCGCGGGCCCTGGGTCAGTAGGGGGCCCCATGAGATGCCCTGGTACCTTTTCATAGGCTTTTTTGGGTGTGGTTTGATTGTTGGCGAGGACACAGGGGCCCCATGATCCCCTATTGCCAGGGGGCCCCATGAGTTGTCAGTCCGCCCCTGGATACTGGGATTTACTCAACTTTTTGCTATATGACACTGTGCTGGTTTAACTGACAATTGCGCGATCATGCAATGCTGTACATAAATGAAATTTATATCATTTTTGCCAACAAATAGAGCTTCCTTTTGATGGTATTTGATCACCTCTGGGGTTTTTTTTTGCGCTATAAACAAACAAAACCTTAAAATGTTGAAAAAAACTATATTTTCTCATTTCTGTTATAAAAAATATCCAATAAGTTGAAAGTTCGTCATAAATTTAGGCCAAAATGTATTTTTCTACATGTCTTTGGTAAAAAAAATCCCAATAAGTGTATATTAATTGGTTTGTGTGAAAGCTATAGCATCTACAAACTATGGTATCGATAATGGAATTTACACAGCTTTTACTTTCTGACTGCCTATCACATTTCTTGCGGTGCTAAAATGCCAGGACAGCACAAACACCCCCAAACGACCCCTTTTCGGAAAGTAGATACCCTAAGATATTTGCTGAGAGGCATGTTGAGTCCCTGGAATTTTTTTTCCCACGTTTTTGGAAAATGAATTTTTTTTTTTTACACAAAGTTATCATTTAAAAGGTGTATTTGGAATTACACCCCAAAATATATTCTGCTACTTCTCCTGAGTATGGGGATACCACATGTATGAGACTTTTTGGCAGCCTAGCTGCAGACAGGAGCCCAAAATCCAACGACCACTTTGAAAGCCTAGTACTATCCCCCCACAAATGACCCCTGTTTGGAAAGTAAACATCCCAGACTGCTGAGAGGCATGTTGAGTCAATAGAATACTTTTTTTTACCAGAAGTTTTTAGAAAATGACATTTTTTTTTTACACAAAGTTGTCACTTAAATGATATGTTGCTCACGCATGCCAAGGATATATGTGGAATTACACACCCCAAAATACATTCTGCCACTTCTACTGAGTATGGGGATACCACATGTGTGAGACTTTTTGGGAGCCTAGCCACATACAGGAGCCCAAAATCCAATGACCACTTTTAAAGCCTGAAGGTATGTAACTTCCTCATTTCACTTCCTCACTACCTATCACAGTTTTGCAGGCTCTGAAATGCCAGGATAGCACCAAACCCCCCCAAATGATCACCTTTTGGAAAGTAGACACCCCAAGGAATTTAAATGGTGAGTATTTTGCAGATCACATTTTTTCTTACAAGGTTTTGAAAGATAAAAAAAAAGAAAAATAAGTTTTTGTTTTCTTTCTTCATTTTCCAAATATTTGTGGCAACAGACAAGATCTGCAAAATATTCACCATGCCTCTTATCAAATTCCTTGGGGTGTCTGCTTTTCAAAAAGGGGTCATTTGAGGGGGGGGGGTGTACTATCAGGAAGTGTAATGAGGAAATAAAGCCCTTTAAAAGCCTGAAGGTGCTTATTGGATTTTGGGGTCTTGTATGTGGCTAGATTGCCAAAATGTCTCTCACATGTGGTATCCCTATACTTGGGATACCCATGGCATGTGTGAGCAATATATCATTTAAGTGACAACTCAACATGCCTCTCAGCAAATAGTTTGGGGTGTCTGCATTCCAAAAAGGGGTCATTTGGGGTGGGGTGTTTGCTATCTTGGCATTTTATGCCCAGCATTAGAAACTTATGCCACTCATCTCTGGCTCTTCTAACCACTAGAAGACCAAACATTTTCTGACATTTTTGTACACATGAAAAAAATCTGTATTTTTTGCTAGAAAATTACTTTAAACCCCCAAACATTATATATGTTTTAAAGCAGATGCCCTAGAGAATACAATGGTGGGTGTTGAAGTTTTTTATGTCACATAGTACTCGCACAGTGATTTTTCAAACACAAATGTTTAGAAAAAAATTTACTTTTTTCAATTCTAATGCACAAAAACAATTGCTATAGCGGTACCTGAGCAGGCTACCAAAAGATTATGGTACCAAACATGACATGCTTTAAAACTGTGCACGCCCCGTGCAATGGCGACAAACTACATACATTTTTAATATCCACAGGTGATGCTTTAAAAGCCTTTACAGGCTACCATTTTAGATTTACATAGGAAGCCCAGTGCTAGAAATACTGCCCTCGATCTGACGTTTGTGGCGATACCTCACATGCATGAAGCAACTGCTGGTTACATACCCACTCTGGGCTAAGCCGTTGCGAGGGGGTATGAAGGTGCTTTTTTTTGTTTGTTTGTTTTTAAATTATTTTTACAGTGTCCCTTTAATTTTTTTTTTATCACTTCTATTGTTATTAGAGATGAGCGAAGAAATGAAAAATTCGATTCGACTGATTCGGCGAATTCGTGGACAATATTCGATTCGAGTCGAATAAATTCGCTGTGAATTTAACTTAAAAAAGGGTGTTTCTAGGCTTCAGAGAGACTTAATATTAGTGCAGAACACTGTACCTTTAATTTAAATGCCCTTGGAGTCTGCTGGGGAAGAGAAATAATACTGTCTGTCAGTATGACATGCAGATGAGTGCCGTCGATCTTAGAATCACTGCACACTTCACTCCTTTGGCCAGTCACGGGGCCAAAACCAGTGTTTGGAGCCACAGTGTGGCGGTGGAGGCAGCAGCAATGGGAGGCCATACAGCAACCTATGACAAAATGGAAACCAGCAGGAGCGTGAGGAGACCTGAAAGTGGCACATGGCAGAGTGGGAGCAATGGGAGGCGGTACAGGGACCCAGGTCACACTATGGGCCCAGCAGCAGCGTGACCAGGCGGTACGGGGGCCCATGGCCGATATGGGGCTTGGTGGCACCTATGGAAGGCCTGTAATCTGCCAGCAACCTATGACAAAATGGACAACCGCAGGAGTGTGAGGAGATTTCAAAGTGGCACATGGCAGAGTGGAAGCAATGGGAGGCCGTACAGGGACCCAGGTCACACTGTGGGACCAGCATCAGCGTGAACAGGCGGTACGGGGGCCCATGGCCGATTTGACCTCATTCATCCCATAGTCCTGCCGACTCACGAATAGCGTGGCCTCCTCAAAGGGCCTGAGCAAGCGCAGGTGTCACACATGAGCTGACAATGGCTGACATCTAAGTTACACAGGGAGTACCTTTATCCGCTTTTAACATCAGGAAATCTGTGATGGCCTTTAGCTGTTCGTAAAGGCGGTCTAACATATGTAGGGTTGAATTACACCTTGTTGCAACGTCACAGCATGAGGAGTCGGTACGGGGGCCCATGGCAGATTACATGTCTGGCAGCAGCAATGGGAGGCCCGTAATCTGCCAGCACCCTATGTCAAAAAATTTAACACACCAGCAGTGTGAAGAGACCTGAAAGTGGCACATGGCAGCAGAGTGTGGCGATGGAGACAGCAGCAATGGGAGGCCGTACAGGGACCCATGAGAGACTCTGGACTTGGCAGCAGCATGAGGAGGCGGTATATAGGGGCCCATGGCAGATTAGGGGCCTGGCAGCAGCTATGTGAGGCCCGTAATCTGCCTGCACCCTATGTCAAAAAATTTAACACACCAGTAGTGTGAAGAGACCTGAAAGTGGCACATGGCAGCAGAGTGTGGCGATGGAGACAGCAGCAATGGGAGGCCATACAGGGACCCATGACAGACTCTGGACTTGGCAGCAGCATGAGGAGGCGGTATATAGGGGCCCATGGCAGATTAGGGGCCTGGCAGCAGCTATGTGAGGCCCGTAATCTGCCTGCACCCTATGTCAAAAAATTTAATACACCAGCAGTGTGAAGAGACCTGAAAGTGGCACATGGCAGCAGAGTGTGGCGATGGAGACAGCAGCAATGGGAGGCCGTACAGGGACCCATGAGAGACTCTAGACTTGGCAGCAGCATGAGGAGGCGGTATATAGGGGCCCATGGCAGATTAGGGGCCTGGCAGCAGCTATGTGAGGCCCGTAATCTGCCTGCACCCTATGTCAAAAAATTAAACACACCAGCAGTGTGAAGAGACCTGAAAGTGGCACATGGCAGCAGAGTGTGGCGATGGAGACAGCAGCAATGGGAGGCCGTACAGGGACCCATGAGAGACTCTAGACTTGGCAGCAGCATGAGGAGGCGGTATATAGGGGCCCATGGCAGATTAGGGGCCTGGCAGCAGCTATGTGAGGCCCGTAATCTGCCTGCACCCTATGTCAAAAAATTAAACACACCAGCAGTGTGAAGAGACCTGAAAGTGGCACATGGCAGCAGAGTGTGGCGATGGAGACAGCAGCAATGGGAGGCCGTACAGGGACCCATGACAGACTCTGGACTTGGCAGCAGCATGAGGAGGCGGTATATAGGGGCCCATGGCAGATTAGGGGCCTGGCAGCAGCTATGTGAGGCCCGTAATCTGCCTGCACCCTATGTCAAAAAATTAAACACACCAGCAGTGTGAAGAGACCTGAAAGTGGCACATGGCAGAGTGTGGCGATGGAGACAGCAGCAATGGGAGGCCGTACAGGGACCCATGAGAGACTCTAGACTTGGCAGCAGCATGAGGAGGCGGTATATAGGGGCCCATGGCAGATTAGGGGCCTGGCAGCAGCTATGTGAGGCCCGTAATCTGCCTGCACCCTATGTCAAAAAATTTAACACACCAGCAGTGTGAAGAGACCTGAAAGTGGCACATGGCAGCAGAGTGTGGCGATGGAGACAGCAGCAATGGGAGGCCGTACAGGGACCCATGACAGACTCTGGACTTGGCAGCAGCATGAGGAGGCGGTATATAGGGGCCCATGGCAGATTAGGGGCCTGGCAGCAGCTATGTGAGGCCCGTAATCTGCCTGCACCCTATGTCAAAAAATTTAACACACCAGCAGTGTGAAGAGACCTGAAAGTGGCACATGGCAGCAGAGTGTGGCGATGGAGACAGCAGCAATGGGAGGCCGTACAGGGACCCATGACAGACTCTAGACTTGGCAGCAGCATGAGGAGGCGGTATATAGGGGCCCATGGCAGATTAGGGGCCTGGCAGCAGCTATGTGAGGCCCGTAATCTGCCTGCACCCTATGTCAAAAAATTAAACACACCAGCAGTGTGAAGAGACCTGAAAGTGGCACATGGCAGCAGAGTGTGGCGATGGAGACAGCAGCAATGGGAGGCCGTACAGGGACCCATGAGAGACTCTAGACTTGGCAGCAGCATGAGGAGGCGGTATATAGGGGCCCATGGCAGATTAGGGGCCTGGCAGCAGCTATGTGAGGCCCGTAATCTGCCTGCACCCTATGTCAAAAAATTAAACACACCAGCAGTGTGAAGAGACCTGAAAGTGGCACATGGCAGAGTGTGGCGATGGAGACAGCAGCAATGGGAGGCCGTACAGGGACCCATGAGAGACTCTAGACTTGGCAGCAGCATGAGGAGGCGGTATATAGGGGCCCATGGCAGATTAGGGGCCTGGCAGCAGCTATGTGAGGCCCGTAATCTGCCTGCACCCTATGTCAAAAAATTTAACACACCAGCAGTGTGAAGAGACCTGAAAGTGGCACATGGCAGCAGAGTGTGGCGATGGAGACAGCAGCAATGGGAGGCCGTACAGGGACCCATGAGAGACTCTAGACTTGGCAGCAGCATGAGGAGGCGGTATATAGGGGCCCATGGCAGATTAGGGGCCTGGCAGCAGCTATGTGAGGCCCGTAATCTGCCTGCACCCTATGTCAAAAAATTAAACACACCAGCAGTGTGAAGAGACTTGAAAGTGGCACATGGCAGAGTGTGGCGATGGAGACAGCAGCAATGGGAGGCCGTACAGGGACCCATGAGAGACTCTAGACTTGGCAGCAGCATGAGGAGGCGGTATATAGGGGCCCATGGCAGATTAGGGGCCTGGCAGCAGCTATGTGAGGCCCGTAATCTGCCTGCACCCTATGTCAAAAAATTTAACACACCAGCAGTGTGAAGAGACCTGAAAGTGGCACATGGCAGCAGAGTGTGGCGATGGAGACAGCAGCAATGGGAGGCCATACAGGGACCCATGACAGACTCTGGACTTGGCAGCAGCATGAGGAGGCGGTATATAGGGGCCCATGGCAGATTAGGGGCCTGGCAGCAGCTATGTGAGGCCCGTAATCTGCCTGCACCCTATGTCAAAAAATTTAACACACCAGCAGTGTGAAGAGACCTGAAAGTGGCACATGGCAGCAGAGTGTGGCGATGGAGACAGCAGCAATGGGAGGCCGTACAGGGACCCATGACAGACTCTGGACTTGGCAGCAGCATGAGGAGGCGGTATATAGGGGCCCATGGCAGATTAGGGGCCTGGCAGCAGCTATGTGAGGCCCGTAATCTGCCTGCACCCTATGTCAAAAAATTAAACACACCAGCAGTGTGAAGAGACCTGAAAGTGGCACATGGCAGCAGAGTGTGGCGATGGAGACAGCAGCAATGGGAGGCCATACAGGGACCCATGACAGACTCTGGACTTGGCAGCAGCATGAGGAGGCGGTATATAGGGGCCCATGGCAGATTAGGGGCCTGGCAGCAGCTATGTGAGGCCCGTAATCTGCCTGCACCCTATGTCAAAAAATTTAACACACCAGCAGTGTGAAGAGACCTGAAAGTGGCACATGGCAGCAGAGTGTGGCGATGGAGACAGCAGCAATGGGAGGCCGTACAGGGACCCATGAGAGACTCTAGACTTGGCAGCAGCATGAGGAGGCGGTATATAGGGGCCCATGGCAGATTAGGGGCCTGGCAGCAGCTATGTGAGGCCCGTAATCTGCCTGCACCCTATGTCAAAAAATTTAACACACCAGCAGTGTGAAGAGACCTGAAAGTGGCACATGGCAGCAGAGTGTGGCGATGGAGACAGCAGCAATGGGAGGCCGTACAGGGACCCATGAGAGACTCTAGACTTGGCAGCAGCATGAGGAGGCGGTATATAGGGGCCCATGGCAGATTAGGGGCCTGGCAGCAGCTATGTGAGGCCCGTAATCTGCCTGCACCCTATGTCAAAAAATTAAACACACCAGCAGTGTGAAGAGACCTGAAAGTGGCACATGGCAGCAGAGTGTGGCGATGGAGACAGCAGCAATGGGAGGCCGTACAGGGACCCATGAGAGACTCTAGACTTGGCAGCAGCATGAGGAGGCGGTATATAGGGGCCCATGGCAGATTAGGGGCCTGGCAGCAGCTATGTGAGGCCCGTAATCTGCCTGCACCCTATGTCAAAAAATTTAACACACCAGCAGTGTGAAGAGACCTGAAAGTGGCACATGGCAGCAGAGTGTGGCGATGGAGACAGCAGCAATGGGAGGCCATACAGGGACCCATGACAGACTCTGGACTTGGCAGCAGCATGAGGAGGCGGTATATAGGGGCCCATGGCAGATTAGGGGCCTGGCAGCAGCTATGTGAGGCCCGTAATCTGCCTGCACCCTATGTCAAAAAATTTAACACACCAGCAGTGTGAAGAGACCTGAAAGTGGCACATGGCAGCAGAGTGTGGCGATGGAGACAGCAGCAATGGGAGGCCGTACAGGGACCCATGACAGACTCTGGACTTGGCAGCAGCATGAGGAGGCGGTATATAGGGGCCCATGGCAGATTAGGGGCCTGGCAGCAGCTATGTGAGGCCCGTAATCTGCCTGCACCCTATGTCAAAAAATTAAACACACCAGCAGTGTGAAGAGACCTGAAAGTGGCACATGGCAGCAGAGTGTGGCGATGGAGACAGCAGCAATGGGAGGCCATACAGGGACCCATGACAGACTCTGGACTTGGCAGCAGCATGAGGAGGCGGTATATAGGGGCCCATGGCAGATTAGGGGCCTGGCAGCAGCTATGTGAGGCCCGTAATCTGCCTGCACCCTATGTCAAAAAATTTAACACACCAGCAGTGTGAAGAGACCTGAAAGTGGCACATGGCAGCAGAGTGTGGCGATGGAGACAGCAGCAATGGGAGGCCGTACAGGGACCCATGAGAGACTCTAGACTTGGCAGCAGCATGAGGAGGCGGTATATAGGGGCCCATGGCAGATTAGGGGCCTGGCAGCAGCTATGTGAGGCCCGTAATCTGCCTGCACCCTATGTCAAAAAATTTAACACACCAGCAGTGTGAAGAGACCTGAAAGTGGCACATGGCAGCAGAGTGTGGCGATGGAGACAGCAGCAATGGGAGGCCGTACAGGGACCCATGAGAGACTCTAGACTTGGCAGCAGCATGAGGAGGCGGTATATAGGGGCCCATGGCAGATTAGGGGCCTGGCAGCAGCTATGTGAGGCCCGTAATCTGCCTGCACCCTATGTCAAAAAATTAAACACACCAGCAGTGTGAAGAGACCTGAAAGTGGCACATGGCAGCAGAGTGTGGCGATGGAGACAGCAGCAATGGGAGGCCGTACAGGGACCCATGACAGACTCTGGACTTGGCAGCAGCATGAGGAGGCGGTATATAGGGGCCCATGGCAGATTAGGGGCCTGGCAGCAGCTATGTGAGGCCCGTAATCTGCCTGCACCCTATGTCAAAAAATTAAACACACCAGCAGTGTGAAGAGACCTGAAAGTGGCACATGGCAGCAGAGTGTGGCGATGGAGACAGCAGCAATGGGAGGCCGTACAGGGACCCATGACAGACTCTGGACTTGGCAGCAGCATGAGGAGGCGGTATATAGGGGCCCATGGCAGATTAGGGGCCTGGCAGCAGCTATGTGAGGCCCGTAATCTGCCTGCACCCTATGTCAAAAAATTTAACACACCAGCAGTGTGAAGAGACCTGAAAGTGGCACATGGCAGCAGAGTGTGGCGATGGAGACAGCAGCAATGGGAGGCCGTACAGGGACCCATGAGAGACTCTAGACTTGGCAGCAGCATGAGGAGGCGGTATATAGGGGCCCATGGCAGATTAGGGGCCTGGCAGCAGCTATGTGAGGCCCGTAATCTGCCTGCACCCTATGTCAAAAAATTTAACACACCAGCAGTGTGAAGAGACCTGAAAGTGGCACATGGCAGCAGAGTGTGGCGATGGAGACAGCAGCAATGGGAGGCCGTACAGGGACCCATGACAGACTCTGGACTTGGCAGCAGCATGAGGAGGCGGTATATAGGGGCCCATGGCAGATTAGGGGCCTGGCAGCAGCTATGTGAGGCCCGTAATCTGCCTGCACCCTATGTCAAAAAATTTAACACACCAGCAGTGTGAAGAGACCTGAAAGTGGCACATGGCAGCAGAGTGTGGCGATGGAGACAGCAGCAATGGGAGGCCGTACAGGGACCCATGAGAGACTCTAGACTTGGCAGCAGCATGAGGAGGCGGTATATAGGGGCCCATGGCAGATTAGGGGCCTGGCAGCAGCTATGTGAGGCCCGTAATCTGCCTGCACCCTATGTCAAAAAATTAAACACACCAGCAGTGTGAAGAGACCTGAAAGTGGCACATGGCAGCAGAGTGTGGCGATGGAGACAGCAGCAATGGGAGGCCGTACAGGGACCCATGACAGACTCTGGACTTGGCAGCAGCATGAGGAGGCGGTATATAGGGGCCCATGGCAGATTAGGGGCCTGGCAGCAGCTATGTGAGGCCCGTAATCTGCCTGCACCCTATGTCAAAAAATTAAACACACCAGCAGTGTGAAGAGACCTGAAAGTGGCACATGGCAGCAGAGTGTGGCGATGGAGACAGCAGCAATGGGAGGCCGTACAGGGACCCATGACAGACTCTGGACTTGGCAGCAGCATGAGGAGGCGGTATATAGGGGCCCATGGCAGATTAGGGGCCTGGCAGCAGCTATGTGAGGCCCGTAATCTGCCTGCACCCTATGTCAAAAAATTAAACACACCAGCAGTGTGAAGAGACCTGAAAGTGGCACATGGCAGCAGAGTGTGGCGATGGAGACAGCAGCAATGGGAGGCCGTACAGGGACCCATGACAGACTCTGGACTTGGCAGCAGCATGAGGAGGCGGTATATAGGGGCCCATGGCAGATTAGGGGCCTGGCAGCAGCTATGTGAGGCCCGTAATCTGCCTGCACCCTATGTCAAAAAATTTAACACACCAGCAGTGTGAAGAGACCTGAAAGTGGCACATGGCAGCAGAGTGTGGCGATGGAGACAGCAGCAATGGGAGGCCGTACAGGGACCCATGAGAGACTCTAGACTTGGCAGCAGCATGAGGAGGCGGTATATAGGGGCCCATGGCAGATTAGGGGCCTGGCAGCAGCTATGTGAGGCCCGTAATCTGCCTGCACCCTATGTCAAAAAATTTAACACACCAGCAGTGTGAAGAGACCTGAAAGTGGCACATGGCAGCAGAGTGTGGCGATGGAGACAGCAGCAATGGGAGGCCGTACAGGGACCCATGAGAGACTCTAGACTTGGCAGCAGCATGAGGAGGCGGTATATAGGGGCCCATGGCAGATTAGGGGCCTGGCAGCAGCTATAGGAGGCCCGTAATCTGCCAGCACCCTATGTCAAAAAATTAAACACACCAGCAGTGTGAGGAGACCTGAAAGTGGCACATGTTTGAGGCATGATTCATGGCGGATTTAGTCAGTTGTGTCAGGAACTGGTGGTTTGAAATCCAGACTAATCCACGCCTGATTCATTTTCACAAACGTGAGTCTCTCCACACTTTGGGTGGACAGTCGTGTCCTCCGCGGAGTTACAATACCTCCTGCCGCACTAAACACGCGCTCCGATGCCACGCTACTGGCCGGGCATGACAGCCTTTCAAGGGCAAATTCAGCTAGTTGGGGCCAAAGGTCAAGTTTCGTTGCCCAGTAGTCAAGGGGATTGTCTACCTCGGTTGGCAGGGTGCTGTCCAAGTAGGCCCAAGCCTGTTGTTTGAGCTCCTGCTCCAGGTCCACCTGATGCTGCTGCTGCTGCTGCGGCTGGTTAGTAGTTTCCTCACTGCGCTGGTGAAGAAAGCTACTCATCATCGACTGCAGACTGAGGCAGCCACTGCTGGTGGAGCTGCCACTGCTCCTACCACCCCACCCCTCCCCTGCTGCCATGCCAGCGGAACGCGAGCGCACAGGGCCCACAGTGTCTGAGGATGGACGTTGGCGCACAAAGGCAGAGACCAACTGACTACATAGGTGGTTTTTATAGTACGTAATTTTGGCCTCCCTCTCAGCAGGTGTGAAAAAGGCCACCATTTTGGACCGGTAGCGAGGGTCCAACAAGGTGGACAGCCAAAAGTCATCCCTCTGTCTGATGGTTATTATTCGGCTGTCGCTACGCAAGCAACCGAGCATGCTATGGGCCATTTGTGCCAAGGAATGCGAGGGACTCCCTGCCTCCATCTCCACAGCATACTGCCACGGTGCGTCTGGGTCCTCTGTCTCCTCCTCCTCCTCCTCTACCAGATGCTCCTGCTCCTCCACTCCTGTCCGCTGAGTGGAAAAACCACCCATTTCACTCAATAATTCCTGAGCACAAATGTCCTCCTCTACCTCCTCCTCTTCTTCCTGTCCTGCCCCCACAGGGGTCATGTGGCGTTGAGATCTGTGCGCCACGTCTACCGCACCCTGACCAGCCATTGTTAACAGCATTTGTTCCAGGACGTGCAACAGAGGAATGACGTCGTTCATCCCATAGTCCTGCCGACTCACGAATAGCGTGGCCTCCTCAAAGGGCCTGAGCAAGCGGCAGGTGTCACGCATGAGCTGCCAATGGCTGACATCTAAGTTACACAGGGGAGTACCTTTATCCGCTTGTAACATCAGGAAATCGGTGATGGCCTTTCGCTGCTCGTAAAGGCGGTCTAACATGTGTAGGGTTGAATTCCACCTTGTTGCAACGTCGCAGATCAGGCGATGCTGTGGAATTCCGTTCTGCCGCTGCAGCTCAATGAGGGTGTTCTTTGCGGTGTAGGAATGGCTGAAATGCATGCACAGTTTACGTGACATTTTAAGGATGTCTTGCAGTGGGATGGTGGATTTTAGGAACCGCTTGACAACCAGATTGAACACGTGAGCCATGCATGGCGCATGGCACAACCTTCCTTGACGCAGAGCAGACACCATGTTCTTTCCGTTGTCAGTCAACATGGTTCCGATTTTTAGTTTGCGCGGAGACAGCCATCTGTCGATTTCTCTGTTCATTACACTCAGCAGTTCCTCCCCTGTGTGACTACGTTCGCCAAGGCATACCAGGTGCAGCACAGCGTGACACCGTTGCGCCCTGCACATGTGATATGCCGGTCGGGTAATGGGACTTGGCACGGGGGTGGCGGCTGAGGACACGGCGGAAAAAGAGGTGGTAGAGGCGGACATGCTTGCTGGACCAAGGACGTGCAAACGTGGAGGCAAAAGCGTCGTGACCTGTCCAAGTTGCTGGTGCGGCTGTGCCGGCACCACGTTCACCCAGTGGGCCGTAAATGACATGTACTGTCCCTGACCGTAGTTACAGCTCCACACGTCGGCGCTGCCGTGCACTTTGGCAGAGACCGACATGCTCAAAGACTGGCCCACCATCTCTTCTACATGTGAATGCAGGGCTGGCACTGCCTTTTGGGCAAAGAAATGACGGCTTGGCACTCTCCACCGCGGCGCGGCACAAGCCATCATTTCTCGGAAAGGTGCTGAGTCCACCAGTTGGAAAGGGAGGGACTGCAGCACCAGCAACTTGGACAGGAGGACGTTCAGCTTTTGCACCGTCGGGTGCGTGCTCGCAAACTGTTGTCTCTTGGATACGGATTCCAAGAAAGACTGTTGACGGAATCCGAGAAGAGGAGTAGCAGGAGAAGGAGCATCTGAACGAGCGGAAGATGCCAATGAGCGACAACTCCCCTCAGCAGAGGTGTTGGAGCCTTGACTGGCTGATAGAGGGCGATTGACGACGTCGGGTGACGGAGCAAGTAACGGAGCGGGTGATGGAGCGGGGGCTGGGGCAGGCAGAACCGCCGTATGTTTATCACGGTTTTCCCAGGCCACCGAATGGTGACGCTGCATATGCTGACGCAACGCTGTAGTCCCAACATGGGCCCCCTGGCCACGCTTGCATTTCTGGCCACATAGTCGACATACGGCTACGTTTACTTCCTCGGGCGGCTTGAGGAAAAATTGCCACACCACCGAGTAGGAAACTTTGCCCCCGCTACTCTTCACTGGCTGACTGCTACTTCCTCCGTGCGCACCGGCACCACTACTGGCCGTGGTGGTAGGCTGCAGTGGAGCTGGTGCTCTACTCCGTGGACGTTTGGCTCCACTGACACTGATGCGACCCTGCTGCTGTCTCCTGGGCAACCCACCGACTGTTTTGCTCGCTGCCAAGCTGCCACCCTCTTCTCCTGATGATGCGGAAGAAATTGCCTGATGACGACGAGGCTGCCAAGTGCGATCAACCTCCTCATCATCAAGTAGGGTCTCCGCCTCACTACTAGCCCCCTCGGCTGCGTCTGGGTCAGGAGACAGACCTGTCTCTAGACCGGCTACCGAGCCACTCTCCTCGCCAGTACTTGTTCGCTTGGCTGCTGAAAAGGCCGATGTCTCCCCCCGTTCCTGACCGCCCTCTGTTAGCTCTTCCTCACTGTACAGTGGGGCTGAGCCCACAGCATGCGATACTTCGCTTGGTGAGGGAACAGCAAAGGACAGGGGCAGGTAGAGGACACGTGATTTCAGTGGGCTTGGTCCCGGGCCATGCCAACTAACGGTTGTGTCTGACGTACCCACCGACCGTTGGCTGTAGGTGTCAGAGGTGACCTGGGAAGAGGAAGACGACCGAGCCAACCAATCAATGACGGCAGGGTTGTCGGTGGAGACACGACCGCTGGATGACACCGGGAGCACTGGCCTCTGGCTGCGAATACTGCTGCCTCGACCCCTTCCTCTGCTGCCACGTCTGCTCGCTCCTAAAACATTGCCTCCTCTGCCACTCCTCTGCATGTTGTCTGACATACTATTTAATTCAACGATTAGGTGTCCCTGAGTAACAATTCTCTGGCACTCAGTAACAATTCTGTCTGTCCCTGAGTATGAATTCTGTGGCCCTGAGTAACAATTATGTGTCTGTGCGAGTAACAATTCTGTGTCTGTGCGAGTAACAATTCTGTGTCTGTGCAAGTAACAATTTTGTGTCTGTGCGAGTAACAATTCTCTGGCACTCAGTAACAATTCTGTCTGTCCCTGAGTAACAATTCTCTGGCACTCAGTAACAATTCTGTCTGTCCCTGAGTATGAATTCTGTGGCCCTGAGTAACAATTCTGTGTCTGTGCGAGTAACAATTCTGTGTCTGTGCAAGTAACAATTTTGTGTCTGTGCGAGTAACAATTCTCTGGCACTCAGTAACAATTCTGTCTGTCCCTGAGTAACAATTCTCTGGCACTCAGTAACAATTCTGTCTGTCCCTGAGTATGAATTCTGTGGCCCTGAGTAACAATTCTGTGTCTGTGCGAGTAACAATTCTGTGTCTGTGCAAGTAACAATTTTGTGTCTGTGCGAGTAACAATTCTCTGGCACTCAGTAACAATTCTGTCTGTCCCTGAGTAACAATTCTCTGGCACTCAGTAACAATTCTGTCTGTCCCTGAGTAACAATTCTCTGGCACTCAGTAACAATTCTGTCTATCCCTGAGTATGAATTCTTTGGCCCTGAGTAACAATTCTGTGTCTGTGCGAGTAACAATTCTGTGTCTGTGCAAGTAACAATTTTGTGTCTGTGCGAGTAACAATTCTCTGGCACTCAGTAACAATTCTGTCTGTCCCTGAGTAACAATTCTCTGGCACTCAGTAACAATTCTGTCTGTCCCTGAGTAACAATTCTCTGGCACTCAGTAACAATTCTGTCTGTCCCTGAGTAACAATTCTCTGGCACTCAGTAACAATTCTGTCTGTCCCTGAGTAACAATTCTCTGGCACTCAGTAACAATTCTGTCTGTCCCTGAGTATGAATTCTGTGGCCCTGAGTAACAATTCTGTGTCTGTGCGAGTAACAATTCTGTGTCTGTGCAAGTAACAATTTTGTGTCTGTGCGAGTAACAATTCTCTGGCACTCAGTAACAATTCTGTCTGTCCCTGAGTAACAATTCTCTGGCACTCAGTAACAATTCTGTCTGTCCCTGAGTAACAATTCTCTGGCACTCAGTAACAATTCTGTCTATCCCTGAGTATGAATTCTGTGGCCCTGAGTAACAATTCTGTGTCTGTGCGAGTAACAATTCTGTGTCTGTGCAAGTAACAATTTTGTGTCTGTGCGAGTAACAATTCTCTGGCACTCAGTAACAATTCTGTCTGTCCCTGAGTAACAATTCTCTGGCACTCAGTAACAATTCTGTCTGTCCCTGAGTAACAATTCTCTGGCACTCAGTAACAATTCTGTCTGTCCCTGAGTAACAATTCTCTGGCACTCAGTAACAATTCTGTCTGTCCCTGAGTAACAATTCTCTGGCACTCAGTAACAATTCTGTCTGTCCCTGAGTATGAATTCTGTGGCCCTGAGTAACAATTCTGTGTCTGTGCGAGTAACAATTCTGTGTCTGTGCAAGTAACAATTTTGTGTCTGTGCGAGTAACAATTCTCTGGCACTCAGTAACAATTCTGTCTGTCCCTGAGTAACAATTCTCTGGCACTCAGTAACAATTCTGTCTGTCCCTGAGTAACAATTCTCTGGCACTCAGTAACAATTCTGTCTGTCCCTGAGTAACAATTCTCTGGCACTCAGTAACAATTCTGTCTGTCCCTGAGTAACAATTCTCTGGCACTCAGTAACAATTCTGTCTATCCCTGAGTATGAATTCTGTGGCCCTGAGTAACAATTCTGTGTCTGTGCGAGTAACAATTCTGTGTCTGTGCAAGTAACAATTTTGTGTCTGTGCGAGTAACAATTCTCTGGCACTCAGTAACAATTCTGTCTGTCCCTGAGTAACAATTCTCTGGCACTCAGTAACAATTCTGTCTGTCCCTGAGTAACAATTCTCTGGCACTCAGTAACAATTCTGTCTGTCCCTGAGTATGAATTCTGTGGCCCTGAGTAACAATTCTGTGTCTGTGCGAGTAACAATTCTGTGTCTGTGCAAGTAACAATTTTGTGTCTGTGCGAGTAACAATTCTCTGGCACTCAGTAACAATTCTGTCTGTCCCTGAGTAACAATTCTCTGGCACTCAGTAACAATTCTGTCTGTCCCTGAGTAACAATTCTCTGGCACTCAGTAACAATTCTGTCTATCCCTGAGTATGAATTCTGTGGCCCTGAGTAACAATTCTGTGTCTGTGCGAGTAACAATTCTGTGTCTGTGCAAGTAACAATTTTGTGTCTGTGCGAGTAACAATTCTCTGGCACTCAGTAACAATTCTGTCTGTCCCTGAGTAACAATTCTCTGGCACTCAGTAACAATTCTGTCTGTCCCTGAGTAACAATTCTCTGGCACTCAGTAACAATTCTGTCTGTCCCTGAGTAACAATTCTCTGGCACTCAGTAACAATTCTGTCTGTCCCTGAGTAACAATTCTCTGGCACTCAGTAACAATTCTGTCTGTCCCTGAGTATGAATTCTGTGGCCCTGAGTAACAATTCTGTGTCTGTGCGAGTAACAATTCTGTGTCTGTGCAAGTAACAATTTTGTGTCTGTGCGAGTAACAATTCTCTGGCACTCAGTAACAATTCTGTCTGTCCCTGAGTAACAATTCTCTGGCACTCAGTAACAATTCTGTCTGTCCCTGAGTAACAATTCTCTGGCACTCAGTAACAATTCTGTCTGTCCCTGAGTAACAATTCTCTGGCACTCAGTAACAATTCTGTCTGTCCCTGAGTAACAATTCTCTGGCACTCAGTAACAATTCTGTCTGTCCCTGAGTATGAATTCTGTGGCCCTGAGTAACAATTCTGTGTCTGTGCGAGTAACAATTCTGTGTCTGTGCAAGTAACAATTTTGTGTCTGTGCGAGTAACAATTCTCTGGCACTCAGTAACAATTCTGTCTGTCCCTGAGTAACAATTCTCTGGCACTCAGTAACAATTCTGTCTGTCCCTGAGTAACAATTCTCTGGCACTCAGTAACAATTCTGTCTGTCCCTGAGTATGAATTCTGTGGCCCTGAGTAACAATTCTGTGTCTGTGCGAGTAACAATTCTGTGTCTGTGCAAGTAACAATTTTGTGTCTGTGCGAGTAACAATTCTCTGGCACTCAGTAACAATTCTGTCTGTCCCTGAGTAACAATTCTCTGGCACTCAGTAACAATTCTGTCTGTCCCTGAGTAACAATTCTCTGGCACTCAGTAACAATTCTGTCTGTCCCTGAGTAACAATTCTCTGGCACTCAGTAACAATTCTGTCTGTCCCTGAGTAACAATTCTCTGGCACTCAGTAACAATTCTGTCTGTCCCTGAGTAACAATTCTGTCTGTCCCTGAGAATGAATTCTGTGGCCCTGAGTAAGAATTCTCTGGCACTCAGTAACAATTCTGTCTGTCCCTGAGTAACAATTCTCTGGCACTCAGTAACAATTCTGTCTGTCCCTGAGTAAAAATTCTGTGGCCCTAATAACGTTTCTGTGGCCCTAAGTAACAATTCTCTGGCACTGAGTAACAATTCTGTCTGTCCCTGAGTATGAATTCTGTGGCCCTAACTAGCGTTTCTTTGTCCCTAATTAACGATTCTGTGGCCCTCATTAACAAGTCTGTGTCCCTGAGTAATGGTTCTCTGTCCCTAAGTAACTTCTCTCTGTCCCCAATTCTCGTTTCTGTGGCCCTAACTCTGTCCCTGTCCCTAGTACAGAGCGGTCTGCCTCTGTTCAATGACTGCAGGCAAATGAAGATTTCCAAAATGGCCGCTATATATACCTCGACCATTACACAGTGCTGGCTGGCTGGCTGCTGATTGGCTGATGCGATCACATGTCGTTGAGGAATGCATTATGGGGCAGCGCGCCTTGTCTGCGCGCCTTCCCCGACATCCCCGCTCCGTCGCCGCACATGTCAGCCGCCATTTTCGGAAAAATTTCGATTCGCGCGTCCGAATTAGGCTGTTTTTCGGATTCGGCACGAATCGAAATTTTTCCGATATTCGACTCGAATTCCACTTCGGATACTTCGATTCGCTCATCTCTAATTGTTATCACAGGATATGTAAATATCCCCTGTGATAGCAATAGGCAATGGCAGGTATCCTTTTCTGAGAAATCTGGGGTCTCGTAGACTCTAGACATCTCCACTGCTCTTAAATCATCTAATTTCGCCAAAATCAGTGTGATCAGATGCTTTCCCAATGTAAAAATGGTGCTGTTTATTTCCGGCGAAACTGAAGTGATCAAATACTCGTAGCTTCCGGTTTCTTAGAGTATAGAGATGATTGGCCCCATTCTGGTCTCCAATCAGCTCTATGGTCAGCTAGCGGAAATGCAGGCTGCATTCTCAGGTTCCTTGATGGCACAGGACTGCCCAAGAAAGTCGTGGAAGGCAGCGGGGGGCATCTCCTCCCACTGCTTGTAAAAGCAATCCTGCATCTACTGTATATAGCCACCAGGCATCACACTGGTATAACCACTCAAAGTCCAGTGATGTACCAGTATGTTGTTGGTCCTTGTTGGGTATATATGTTATGTTCTTTTTTTTATGCAGCCTGTGAGCTAAATAAAAAAAAGGGAAGAAATCTCTGCCAGAAAAAGTGTGTGGTATGCCCACCATTAGACTATACCGCCCACTTCTAATGGTTGACATAAATTAAATGATCTTTTTTTTTTCATTCAGCCCATGAGCTGAATGACAAAAAAAAGAACCTAACAGATTCCTCACCCAGATTCACCCACTAACCATACCAGGCCCCCATGCTTGGGCATATACAGTATGTTCTTTTTTAACTGAAGATGAAAAATCTCCTCCAACAGCACTGCACACACTTAATTATGTATTTTCTGAGAGCAAGACCCTGTTGCTGTCAGAATAAACAGATCAGGGCTGCAGCAATGGTTAAAACAGCAACGATTAACAATAAAACCGTAACAGTAAAACAGTAACAATAAAACAGTGACAAATAGATAAAACCCAGACTATTATTGGTAGTACTCAAAAAAAATGACAACTATTTTTGTTTTTTTTATTTTTTACTTTTTTTAACTTGTTTTTTTTTAAACTGTAACAAGCAGATATTCATGTCTCTAAAAATGCGATAGCCAGTTTCCCGACTATCAAATATCTTTCGAGACCCTGTGTATATATGTTCCCTATACTGTGCAGTGATGTACCCTATACTAAAACTGCACTACTGTATGGTAGCGATCGAGGCAGAGAACAGGTTGGCCAGCACAGGAGGGACAAAAAAGCAGAAGTCACGCCTAATTCCATGTCTGCTAAAGACACATCTTTTTTGGGGTAACTTTTGGGTTGGGGTTCCAGGAATGAAATCAGGAAAAAGCCTCTCATGCAGCAGGCTCACTGCATCTGGGTTGGGGGTTTAGGCCACAGCACCTTCTGGATACCAAAGGGCCATGATGATCTCTTCCTGGAATTTTAGGAAGCATCCTCTTCTTAAAGTTGCTTTGTAAAGTACAAAAGCATTGTACAGAGACATTTGAAATAAATATGCAGACACTTTTTTGTACCAGTGTCTTGCTTTATGGGAAACAAAGTATGGCTTCATCATCTGGTCATTGAAGTCCACCCCTCCCATGTTAAGGTTATAGTCGTGGACACAGGAGGGCTTCTCAACAACACCAGCTGCTGTGGAAATTTGGATGGTTGTGTCTGCGTGAATGGAAGACAAGACAAAAACATCCCATTTGTCCTTCCACTTCACTGTGAACAATTCATAGTTTTTCAAGCATGCTTTCTCCACCTTTCTAAGATGGGTAACCCCAGCGATTAGGTCACACGGTGCCACGTGCGCCAATTCCAAGATTGTGTACACATGTCTAAATAGTAGCACATTGGTATAAAAATTGTCCTTGTATAAGTGGTACCCAATATGGAAAAAGGGTGACACCAAGTCCCAAACTATCTTGCCACTGCTTCCTATGTAGTCTTGGCATCCGGGGGCTCCACGTGACTATCTTTTCCCTCGTAAATCCAAAAACTACATGTATAGCCTGTTGCCCTGACACAGGGCTTATGCATTTTGACCATATATCTGGCACGCTTGCTGGGAGAAATTGTTTGAATGCCAGGTGGCCAGAAAAATTAATCAGGGACTCATCAACGCAGATGTTTTTTTGGGGAGTATACACATCTGCAAATTTCCGGTTAAAGTGATTTAAAAGGGGACAAATTTTGTGGAGCCAGTCAAATTCAGGGTCAGCCCGAGGACAACAGAGTGTATTGTCACTTAAATGCATAAATCACATTATATTCTCATATCTATGCCTGTCCATGGCAGCAGAGAACAAGGGCATATGATTAATCGGGTCTGTGGACCAATACAACTGCAATTCATTTTTTTTAGAAATGTCCATGTTCAGAATTAGGCCCCAAAAAAACTCTACATTAGGAAACCGTAATAGGTTTCCATGCAAATTGTCTGGCAAGGTTTGAATTTGGGTTGGTGACTATAAATTGTTGTGCGTATAAATTACTTTGATCTACAATCAATCCATACAGATCTTCCGTGAAAAACAGCTCCAAAAAGAGTAGTTGAATTTACCGTTTCCACCTGAATTCCGAGTTGGGCAGTGAACAGGAGAAGTACGGGTGCTGCAGAATTTGTAGGCTGCCAATCAGGATTTGAAAGCACATCCGGAAGGACACTATGGGCTCTACAGCTCTGTGTTCAGATTATTGGTGGCTGCAGGACACTACTTGTGCTCGCCACCGCAGCAGCTTGTACTGCACTTAAGGGACTCGCCACGTCAGCAATTGATAGTGCTGGTATGAAAAAGACCAAAATGTACTAGGCAGCTGGTGCTCACCAGTTCACTAAAAGGTAGAGCGGCACTAGTACTGGCACTCTGCTGCATATGAGAATCATCATGTAATTGTAACACTTCAGCAACCTGGGAATGGGGTCGGGTACACCTGACCTTAGCAGGGACCTCTACTCCATCGTCTGAGCTATCTGTCAGGGTACCACTGCTCTCTACAGGTTCATATTCTGAGCCTGATTCTGTCAGCGAGGCTTCCCCTTTGCTCTCATCTGACATGGTCAGAATCCTGTAGGCCTCTTCACTAGAGTACCTTTCATTGGACATTTTGGCCACTAAATTTATAGGTACCTAGTGTGACTCATGGGAAAAAGAGTACCTGGCTGTCAGGGACTGCTTGAACCGCTACAAAAAATGTACCTGCTAGTGCTAGCAGAGATCAGGCCTGATCTTGCTAACCCTCCAGTTTTGTGTGCAATGTATCAAGTGACAGTAATCTACTAACACTGAACTTGCTGGGGGAGACGGGGGGTTACCCGTAGGGTCTAAACACAGGTGCTGGCAGGTGGCGGGGCTGATCCTACTAAAGCTGCATTTTTGGGGACACTAGTATAGTGCTGATGTGATCAAAGATATTGATCCGTTCAGACACTATACTAGCAATGGAGGTTTATTGTGTATGTGAGCATGTTCCTGGCAATCAAAAGGTTAAATTTGATGACTGATGTAGTGGCGGGCAATCTGACGCTATGTGGGATGGACACTAACTGATGCTAACTGATGCTAACATTATCTGAAGTTGCCTGTGAGATTAATACAGTGATCAGTAAACAAAATCTGTACACTGTACTGACACTGGTGAGAGAGAAGTGAAGGGGTTAACTGGGGGGAGGGGGCGATCAGGGGGTTAAATGTGACCTATCAGTGCTTTTACTGTAAACGTGTAGTGCTTTGACTCACGTGGATCTGCTTTCTTCTCTCTCTGGAACGGAATGTGCTCCAGGAAGAGAAGATTGCATTATTTCCTGTGCCTGTGTAATGTAAACACAGGCACAGGAAGATCTATGATAGGACAGTGATCACTCAGCAGATCCAGGCTGAACATCACTGGGCTGAATCTGCTGACTGATCAGTGCTGCACCAAATCGGGCGGATCATCGGGCGCGCACTCCCTACCCGTGAACACATCGGGAGCACGGATCACATTTATATATGTGATCTTGAGCAGGGAGTCTGCCCTGTAGCAGTAAACTTGCTATAGGGTGGCGTTTAACTGGTTAAAGCATTCTCTGCATTAAGGCAAAATATCTTTTAAGTGAAGTTCCCCTTGCAGCCACCCCAAATACTCACCTGAGCCCAAATCTTGCACCAGTGCTGTGCACATATGCACAGCTCCTCCTCCCTCTCGGCCAGACTGTGTGTCTAAATAAAAGCAAACAGCCCAGCTCAGGAGCAAACCTGCACGAGTGCCCACCATAGGTAATGGAGGGAGGAGCCAGGAGTGCTGGCGAGGGACCCCTAGAAGAGGAGGATTGAGATTGCTCTGTGCAAAACCCTTGCATGGAGCAAGTAAGTATGATATATTTAAAACTACATCCCCCAGAGGAAGCTACGAGTCCCTGTAGCGTAACGCGTCCGCAGTCAGAACGGCGAGTATTGACAGTGTGCGTAAGCACATTAACGAGGCTGATTCCACAGCCACCCGCGGCTGTATATATAACAAAAGTGCATATATTACTAACATGTGAGTGTACTACTAGCCTTTATTAAAACATTTTACCCCGGATAAAACACTATGCACCTTTTTTTCTTTCCCTTATGATCCATGGGAGGAGAACTTGGTTCAGGAGAGTGCTGGGGAAGGAGTAACTTCATCCATTGCAGTGACTCACAGTGCTGCTTCTATTGCTAACCATTGCAGCTATACAGCACAGGATATAAAGGAGAGTATACGGCATTCATCTTTCTGCTGAATCTAAAAGGAATTTGATATCATCCAAGTGCATATGGGATTATTCATTCATAAATCAAAAATTATAGTTGGACTTTTATTTTTTGCAATTCACGTTATTATTATTTTATTATTTTTATTCAAAAATTTTTTTGTGTTTTATATAATTATTGGACGCCTGCGACACATTGGTTATATGTACACAGATTGTTTATATATATACAGATATTTGCACCCTTCAGTGGCTCACAAGTAAAACTTCACACTAAGTATGATATATTTGTTATTTTTAATGAAAAAAAGAAGCTTTACAATCCCACTTTAAAGCCCACTTTATCTTATTGGTGTGTAGGTGAGTGATGAGTCAATTCGGGATGGGTAACTGCTGGGGGGCAGCAGAAGAACCTATCTATTCAGTGGCTCTTTAGGGAGTAGAGCTACATTTACATTGTTATATTACTTGTTTTAGGGCTATTGTGGTATACTAAATTATAGGCTTTTTGTAAATCCTAGAGGATTGGTTTGTGCTCCATCAAATCAGAGTAGTAGGATCATTAGTGCACTCCTGATTATTGCTAAAACAGGCAAATACTCATAAACTTCAGTAAGTTAGTATCAGAGAAGGTTCAAGCACTTAAAGCTACCTATTTTTTTTTTTTTTTTGGAGATTGATATTTCATGTTTTTAATTTTTTTATTTTTTTCACTTGGCTATTTGCATTTTTTTATGCACATACATCTCTATGTATATTGCTACTTTATACATTTAATTCCCTTTAACTTCTCTATTTTCATCTCTTGTTTGAGCAACCCCAGTTAATCATGTACAAATTAAGTTTTTTAGGCATGCATATATTTTTCTATTTAAATCACTTTGGTCTGAGGTTTTTTTTGGCAGTAACGTGAGTAACCCAAACCAACCTTTTAAGAGGCAAATGAATTTTATAGAAAGTCATAATAAATTTCAAAATGCTGTTTCCCCCCTTTTCTTTTTACGTATGTGTCTTTTCCATCACCTAATAACTGTCTTCAAATAGAGTCAGAACACATTTACATGAAGGCTTTCTGTGAAAGTTTTGTCTATGTTTAAGTTCACTGCAGTTCCATGTCTGTCTCTATTAATCCGCTAAAAGAGATTGGGGAAGGGGGGTTATTCAGTTTACTGTAGCCTGGGCTTTACTCCATACACAGAAGAGCAAGCTTGGCCTTTTTATTGTTTTAATGTCCACTTGACAAAAGTTAGAACTAACAGTGGAATGTGTCCATGTTTGTAAAAAAGGACCTCTGTCAAGTTATCATCTCATAGACTTCGAAGCAACACTATCTACATATATTCTTGGGTAACAGAAGACAATTAACTGTGAAACCAATCTCTGGACAAAATGAGTGACAGTTTTCTCCTTTGTCTGTACAATAAGCAGTTAGGCTTAGGTTTATGCAGCTGCATGAGGTCACCCCAAGCAGAACTCAGCGGCTGTGATATTTTGTAACATCACTCTTGTGATGTTAGAACACAGGTGGGTCCCAATCAGGGGCGGACTGACTATTCGAGCACTCAGGCACTGCCCGAGGGCCTGGGGTCATTAGGGGGCCCCATGAAATGCTCCTGGTACCTTTTATAGGCTTTTATTGGTGTACTTTGAGTGTGGGCAAGGACACAGGGGCCCCATGATCCCCTATTGCCCGGGGTCCCCATGAGTTGTCAGTCCACCCCTGGTCCCAACATCTGATTGTGGAATGCAGGACAAGGTATAACAATATGTCAAGTGGTAGAAAATTCCAAGATAACAGTTTTATCAAATATATATAAAATATGCTTAAAAAGATAATAGAACAATAATATGTCATGCAAAATACATAATTTCTTTTTTTTTTTTTTTACAAAAAGTTAAAGCGCAAGATCAGTGTGAAATAACTCCCTCACCAAATGCAACCTCTTCTGCTCTTCACCCTCCTCTGCCCAAAATTGTCCGATAATGGCTGCATATGGGGTCATATGCTTAAGCCTGGTACACATGTCTGTCAGTTTACTTTTCGTTCAGTGGGGTGAATAGAAAAAAACTGAAGATCTCAAGAGGAGATCGCTGTACTAACAATGGCATTTTAGTACAGTGATCTCCCTGCTGAGCTATTATGTTCTGATAGCCCTTACCCCGCACCAGAACACTCACAGCCATTCACTATGAGCGCTGATCAGATGCTGATCGGCTGCTGGTTTTCCACCAAGCTCGTTCGACAGAAGCCAGCTGAGATATCGGCTTCTGTCACACAAGAATCTGTACACATGGGCTGAAAGTTGTCCAGTAACAACAATAACAGCTGATTTCAGCTGATATTCGTCCCGTGTGTAGGGGGCTTAAGTGTCCTTAGTGTTGGAGTATGTCCCCATTAAATCTATTGGTGCCTACTATGCAGGTGTGATCACCGCCTAAGAAGAATTCAAATGGAAGAAGATAAATCCTGTTGAGGCTGCTTGACTGCTCACAAGAAGTGCGTGTGTGTGTGTCAGTGGGGGGATGCTGTCAACACTTCTGCTTACTATATTTTGCACATTGCTTATAAAAAGTAAAGATTAAATGTAGTATAAAGAAAAAAAACACTTAGCCCTTCCTCCTTTGCCCTCCTAAATTCAACTTCAGGATAAGCAAATATTATCTAAATACAGGCGGCATGTATATTCTTACCTAAACCTTGGTGTGCTTTGTCTATTTCTTCCAGATCTGTGCAGTAATCCAGTGTGAAACTTTACCTCTGTGCAGGAGTTTCCTTTAATACAGACCAGTCACTACTGCTTTCTCTTCTTGTGCAGGGTTAGTGGTCTTGTATTTGCCCATCCTGTAGTTTTCTGCATGCAGCCTATAGTAGGTTGGTCTGTTAGGTTCCTCTCACATTTCTGCTTTCTGTACAGGCTATGAGCACCACAGTGATAACTGAGTTTTCAAAGGCATTTGGTGCACAATGTGGATCTATACCCTTTGTGCTAGTGAGGAATATAAATAAAAATTTGGTGCAGTACAACTTTAAAACAAATAAGACCCTATTGCAGACCCAAAATAAACACTTATCTAGAACTGACAGTCACAACCTACTGGGAGCCATAGCTTTGTGCTTTGGGATTTATTTTTCACAGGTCTGTGTAAGCCTGTTTGTCTCCCACAAGATATAATAGGTATGTCTCTAGCAGGGGTAGACTGACAACTCATGGGGCCCCCGGGCAATAGGGGATCATGGGGCCCCTGTGTCCTTGCCCAAACTCAAAAAAGCCTATGAAAAAGGTACCAGGGGCATCTCATGGGGCCCCCTACTGACCCTGGGCCCTCGGGCAGTGCCCGAGTTTCCAAATGGTCAGTCCACCCCTGGTCTCTAGAGTATATCAGGAGACAGACCCATTGTTTCTTGTGGGAGATAACTGAACACATGTAGGCAGTGGGGATGAAATCTCAAAACTCAGGATGTAAACATAGCCAAAGCTCCTGGTAGGCCATGGCAATCAACATCAGGTAAGCTTTTTCTAGAACCCAGATAATGGTCAGGGCATATTTGTCGATTCTCACTATTAAAATGGTGTAAGCTTCCTCCCCTCAGAAAAGAACATGATCTTTGACAGTTAAAGTAAGAAATTTACTGATTTACCAATTTTTAAATGGGCTATATAATTCCATTTGTATATGTCTGATCTCCAGGTAGCTCTCATCCAGCTAAATATACAAATATGATCCTTTAATTGTATAGTTCATAGCAGGCAGGGTAAATATACATGCATGTATGCTGCATATAGGAGAATCAAATATTTGCCATTTGCCAATTCACCTGGTTTCCAATTATTTCCACATTACTATTGATCAGTGAAGTAAAGAAATTCTAACAAGGTTGAAAATCTGTATTGATGAGCGCTTTCAGTGCTTAAAAATGGATATTGTGGCTCTCTTGCTACCACCACCAGAAAGCCTGCACTCAGCATTCAAATATGTAGCTCCAAATGCATTAATAGGGTTGTAATATTTTTTTTTTCACGTGTAGCCATCAGATCACTAGGTTCTGACTGAATCAAATTGCCAGATGACATAACATAGAAAAGTGACAAATTTAAAAAATGAAAAGGAATTTCTGAACCACACTAAAAGTGTCATTTATCATACAAATGTGCAAAGAATGCACATTCTGAATCAAATTACCCCTGGAAGGAGAGGAGGAAGTCACATTGAAATTGTAGGTCAATATTTTTCAGGGACAAGGAAAAAGGAAGCTCTTATACCGAGAAACAATTCTTTATAGCCTTCTGGCACAACTGAATGTATTGTAATGATCTTCACACCTTTACATTAGAAACACCAAAAGGCAAGTGTATTCAAGACACTATTTTTAATTTAGTGGTTTTGTTTTGTTTAGAATAATAGCAAATACATGGTATGCCTGTTTTCCAACTGGGGAGATTTATTCCTCTATTATTCGTAGTGGCCAATGTCCCCGAGATGGCAAGTGGGTGGAAATCCAACATTTTTCAGCAAAATCCTCCAACTGGGACACTTTTCTAAAATGTGATTTTTGTTCACTTTGGAGAGATTTTCTCCCATTTCCTGTTGTATCTCCAGGTCAGAAAGTAAAGAGGAAATCCTTTCAACAAGATATTGACAGCATCAAATGACCTGATAAGGGTTTACCCTTCCCTACTCTACTCCAAAAACTAAAAAAAAATGTTTTGGCTGTACATACACCTTAGGCTTGTTGCGTATTAAGCAGATTGAGTTTCTGACTTGGGATTGAAAATGTTACCAGGTACAGTACTTACTATGTTTAATTTTCTTTTCATCTACCACAAAAAGCACCCAGAAAACCACAAAAAGAAAGGGCAATATCATAAATGCAAAAGATAAAAAATATGACATCCATTAAAAAAAAATTACAATCTTTAAAAAAAAGAAAGAAATCCTGAGAACAATTCCAATATAAACAGCACCAGGATTGTCGGAAAATCCCTATGTATTTTATGTTCCTTGGGATTGTGATACGTTTGGCTTCTGTTCCCGTAGAGGCAATTTTCCTGTATTTTTGAAATGATGTCAGTCCTAATATTTATAATTTTTGTATTCATTCCAAGCCAATAGAGATTTATCAATTGCTTAGAATACTATGTTTGGATAATCTTGACATTTAAATTGCTTATGGCAATATCCAATAAAAGTACAGCCGTGATATAAAACTGAAAATGAACTGCAATTGAAGCTGGAAAAAATAATCTTTGTTAATTTTATTTTATATAAAGGTTGATATTAAAATCAGCGGTTTGCATTAGGAAGCCAGTTCTATACAAGCTTAGCATTTGTTTTTCAGTATGTAAACAAGGAATTAAGCCTTCAAGGAAGGTACAAGACATGTGATTAACCCACCCAGAATGCTTTGTAAACATACAGAGATTCCACATATGGGATCACTCAGTTATTAAAAGCAAGTCTAGTGTGCAGAGCCTCAATCACCGCAGACATCTTCTCCAACTCTGCACAATGCAAAAGCCAGTGAAAGACAAACACAAACGGTGCCCATTTGATGTTTAAACCTACAACAGATGTACAGTATGAAACTACAATATGTTATTCTGTGCCATGGAGACTGAATTATCAGGTAAGGGCTAGGACCCAATTAGAAGAAGTGGCTTGTGCATCAGTCTTATGTTCTATAGATGATGCACAAAATGTGAACAGGTCTTCCATTGGTTGGGCATGCTACATATATTACTATATCCGTGTGTTTTAGCGGATGGATAGAAATAGCTAGAAAGAAAGAAAGAAAGAAAGAAAGAAAGAAAGTTGCATAGATACCAGCAGTTTAAAAACATTCATTCTTTGTCATAGTCATAGGCATTTTTAGACTTGGGCACTGGGGGGACGAGCCCTGGGTCCATCAAGACCCAACCAAGAAAGTCATCCAAATTGTCAGAATGACTTTCCCTTTTGTTTGCAGGACTTTCCAGACATAGGGATATATTTTACAGGTAAGAATTAATTGATCCCACTGATCACCAATAAAAAGGGAAGTCCAAGACCACCAACAGGAGCACAAATGCCACATACCAATAGTTTTATGGGGGGCGGGTATCACTTAGCACCAATGAAAAGGTAGGGCAATGAACACCAATGGGGACACACTATCCACCAATGTTATATGGGCAAAAACACCATTGACCATCAATATTATGGGGAGAAATCACCCCTGACCATCCAATAAGAAGAATACATTTTGGTGTGGTTTTGGACAATGCCACCATCCCTAACTTTAATAGAAATTGGAAAGAACCCCTCTGAATGTGGGACTTTTAAAGGCACAAGTTGTATACACATGTATATAAACCAATGAGAATCTTTTTTATACAAAATACAATAAAATCATATATTAAAAAGTCAGCAGTTGTAAATTTTACAGCAAACACAATTTCTCATTAAAACTTTATACAAGTAGAAGGGCAGGACGCGTTTCAAAACAAAAATTCTCTTCTTCAGAGGTGGCTGTCATATAAACATATTTATAGGTACATTACTTATACAATCTGGTAAAGAGATGGTTGAAATCAAATAAATTTCTACATTATGTCTGATACTGATTCTACTATGAGATAATTGATGCAAGCACTACTGCCATATTAAAATATCAAGGTGTTAACTGTCGCCATCTCAATGAAAGCCCCCCAGTACTGCAAGAATGCACACTGCAATTGAACACTCACTGGGGTGACCAGAAAAACGGGGACTCATATAACGAGACTTGGTTCATTCCAGGCCTTATTCTAGCTCCATCATCCTAGCTGGCCACTTCCTGTGCCAGCGGTCGGACAGCACGTGAGATGTGACTACGCCGTGCATCCTCAGGCCGGGTGTCGGTATCAGGGGCAGATGGTTACTGATAGGCTGATGACATTGTGGTCCCAGCCTTTGACATCTAATTGGTAGATTTTCAATCCCTTGCTGCCTTTATAAAGAGCAACTGAGCACTCAGGCTTTGCAGCTATGCCAAAATCAGGCTAACTGAATATCCAAGTAGATCAGGTATCTATCCACTTTGTTTGCTTAATTGGGCACAAAAGCTTTCATGATAAACTATCCCTTTTGATGTCTGCAACACTTGTTTGCTTGCAGCAATTGTCTCATAGAAGGGTCAGTATCATACATAATGTAGAAATGTATTTGATTTCAACCTTCTTTTTACCAGATTGTATAAGCAATGTACCTATAAATATGTTTAAATCACAGCCATCTCTGAAGGAGAGAATTTGTCTTGAAACGTGTCAGGAGTTCTGTCCTTCTACTTGTATAAAGTTTTAATGAGAAATTGTGTTTGCTGTAAAATTTACAACCACTGACTACTTAATATGTGATTTTATTGTATTTTGTATAATAAAGATTCTCGTTGTTTTATATACACGTGTATACAACTTGTGCCTTTAAAAGTCTCATGTCCAATAACAAGAGGGTGAGAACACCAATGACCACCAATGTTATGGAGGCAAAACACCTCTAACCAACAATATTGTGAGGGCAAAAATGCTGCTAAGCACCAATGTCATAAAGGGAAAAACACCACTGAGCAACAATATTATGGGGCAAAAACACTACTGACCAAGAACAGTTAGTGAAGAGTTGCATACACATCACTGACTTCCAACATTTATTATAGCAGTCACCTATAACCACTAACATTTTAAGGGAAGTTCACAATTAATAATTAGCATCAGGGGGGACTTACTCCTAACCACTGCACTCTGCAAGTAGAGCTGTTCATTACATGACCCCCACAAGTGCAATTTGACTGCTGCACTGTAATCACTATGTTGTACATTAAATAGGACTGACTATGTAGCTCTGTATGCTACATAGTCCTGACCCCTGAAATGTATACTGTATGCTGCCGAGTCCTGACAACTGAGCTGTATATATTGAGACATGGTGCGTTGATGTTTCTTGGAAGCTATGTAAAGTTCCACCCATATCACTAGGTCTGAAATATATATGATGAGAGGTTTTATTTCACAATTTCATTTTCATGTTAATGAGGTGGGGGGAGGACCAAGGCAGGGCAAAAAATATAACTGTTATTCATTCTGCTTCTTTCTTTTGGCATGAGCTTCAATTAGTTCCCTCCTCACTGGCCTGCCTCGCTGGTGGCTATCCCCGCTTCAGTCGATCCTGAATACGGCTGACAGCCTCATTCACCTTTCCAACCGCTCCGTTTCCGCCACCCCCCTCTGCCAATCCCTCCACTGGCTTCTGATTGCGCAACGGATCAAATTCAAAATCATAACACTGACGTACAAAGCTGTCCACCATACTGCCCCGAACTACATCACTGACCTAATATCCAAGTACCGCCCAGCATGCACACTCCGCTCCTCACAAGACCTCCTTCTCTCTAGTTCCCTGGTCTCCTCCTCCTATGCCCGCCTCCAGGACTTCTCCAGAGTGTCACCCATCCTCTGGAACTCCCTGCCCCAACCCATCAGATTATCACCTACTCTCCTCTCCTTTAGGCGCACCCTGAAAACCCATCTCTTCAGGGAAGCCTACCCCAATGTCAGGGCTCCCAGGTATGACCAGAGGTGTGTGACTGAAGCAGGGAAACGCAGACCTCAGATATGTTATAAACAATATAATTTATTAACACTAACAGTACAAACATAAACGCAGTGCAATACTAAAACATAATACGGTGCAAACAAACCAAACCAAACCACCCACAGATAACAGTATATACAAGCAAGCGTCGTCAGGCAGGCCGGGTCAATATCAATTGGGCAGGTAGGTACAGGGAGAGCAAGCGGAGAATGGTCGGGGTCACAGGCCAGGTTCAGCAGGTAGCAAGCAGCATAGTACAGAGGGTCAGGCAGAGGGATGGTCCGGGTCACAAGCCAGGGATCAGAACAGGTAGCAAGCAGCGTAGTACAGAGGGTCAGACAGAGGGATGGTCAGGGTCACAAGCCAGGATCAGAGCAGGAGAAGTCAGCAAAGGAACAGAAACAGGATGCAGGACAGATACAGGGCCCAGGACAAACACAACACCAAGGCAGAGTCTGCAAGTCTGGCCATCCCTTAAATACACCAGTATCATCAGTTCCAGGTGTTAGCTGGCTGAAAGGTTGAGTCTCTGATTGCTGGGAGCACCCGCTGGCCAGCCCTGGTACTGCAGATCAAAAGGCAGGTGAGTCCCACCATTGCTGGCCAGTCCATTCCTAACAGTACCCCCCCCTCAAGGAGCGGCCTCAGGACGCTCCAAACAGTCCTAGCTGGGCAAAATGTTCCACCGCCCGGGTCTGGCAACTGGCGGGATATCAAAGACTGGCACACCGGGCAGGACTCCGGGCAGCGGCACACCGGGCTGGACTCCGGGCAGAGGCACATCGAGCAGAGGCACACCGGGCAGAGGCACATCGGGCAGGACTCCGGGCAGAGGCACATCGGGCAGAGGCACATCGGGCAGGACTCCGGGCAGAGGCACATCGGGCAGGACTCCGGGCAGAGGCACACCGGGCAGAGGCACATCAGGCAGGACTCCGGGCAGAGGCACATCGGGCAGGACTCCGGGCAGAGGCACATCGGGCAGGACTCCGGGCAGAGGCACATCGGATTACCAGGCGAAGCAGCAGGCAGCGGGCCACCAGGCGGAGCAGCAGGCACCGGGCCCCCGGGCGGGGCGGCAGGCACCGGGCCCCCGGGCGGGGCGACAGGCACCGGGCCCCCGGGCGGGGCGGCAGGCACCGGGCCCCCGGGCGGGGCGGCAGGCACCGGGCCCCCGGGCGGGGCGGCAGGCACCGGGCCCCCGGGCGGGGCGGCAGGCACCGGGCCCCCAGGCGGGGCGACAGGCACCGGGCCCCCAGGCAGGGCGACAGGCACCGGGCCCCCAGGCGGGGCGACAGGCACCGGGCCCCCAGGCGGGGCGACAGGTCTCGGGCCCTCAGGCGGAGCGGCGGGCGCCGGACCCCCAGGAGGAGCGACAGGTCTCGGGCCCTCAAGCGGAGTGGCAGGTGCCGGACCCCCAGGCGGAGCGACAGGCGCTGGACCCCCAAGCGGAGCAACAGGTCTCGGGCCCCCAGGCGGAGCGGCGGGCACCGAGACACCAGGCACGACAGTGGGCTCCGAGTCAACTGGTATGACCGCAGGCACTGGGTCAGACATTGGATGGTCTGGCTGGACAGCGGGCATCGGGTCACCAGGCATCAGGTCATTTGGCTCGACAGCGGGCACCGCGTCATCTGGCAAGGCAGTGGGCTCCGAGTCAACTGGTATGACCGCGGGCACTGGGTCAGACATTGGATCGTCTGACCGGACAGCGGGCATCGGGTCACCAGGCATCAAGTCATTTGGCTCGACAGCGAGCACCGCGTCATCTGGCAAGGCAGTGGGCTCCGAGTCAACTGGCATGACCGCGGGCACCGGGGCAGACATTGAATCGTCTGGCTGGACAGCGGGCATCGGGTCACCAGGCATCAGGTCATTTGGCTCGACCGCGGGCACCGCGTCATCTGGCAAGGCAGTGGGCTCCGAGTCAACTGGTATGACCGCGGGCACTGGGTCAGACATTGGATCCTCTGACTGGACAGCAGGCATCGGGTCACCAGGCATCAGGTCATTTGGCTCGACAGCGGGCACCGCGTCATCTGGCAAGGCAGTGGTCTCCGAGTCAACAGGCACGACAGTGGGCACCGGGTCATCAGGTACCGGATTGTCTGGCTCGACAGCGGGCATCGGGTCATCAGGTATGACAGCGGACACTAGGTCACCAGGCATCAGGTCATTTGGCTTGCCAGCGGGCACCGCGTCATCTGGCAAGGCAGTGGGCACCGAGTCACCAGGTACGACAGCGGGCTCTGAGTCAATTGGCACGACAGCGGGCACCGGATCAGGTACCGGATCATCTGGATCAACAGCGGGCATCGAGTCAACTGGCCTAATAGGATCATCAGGCTGGATCAGTTCATCATGCTGGGTAGTGGCATTAGGCCGAGTAGAGGCTTCAGGCCGAGTAGAGGCATCAGGCCGAGTAGAGGCATCAGGCCGAGTAGAGGCTTCAGGCTGAAGAGAGGCATCAGGCCGAGTACAGGCATCAGGCCGAGTACAGGCATCAGGCCGAGTAGAGGCTTCAGGCCGCGTAGAGGCTTCAGGCTGAGGAGAGGCTTCAGGCCGCGTAGAGGCTTCAGGCCGAGTACAGGCATCAGGCCGAGTACAGGCATCAGGCCGAGTAGAGGCTTCAGGCCGAGTAGAGGCTTCAGGCTGAGGAGAGGCTTCAGGCCGCGTAGAGGCTTCAGGCCGCGTAGAGGATTCAGGCCGCGTAGAGGCTTCAGGCCGAGTAGAGGCATCAGGCTGCGTACAGGCATCAGTCTGAACCACGGAAGGCAGGCTCACCGGTTTGGATACTGGCAGGATGGTATTGGTTGGAAAGAATTTTCGCTTTTTTCTGGTTTTAACTACTGGAGCACTGCAAGTAAACGCAGGTCTGCAAACGAATGGAGCAGCTGGAGACAGAGAAGAACTGGAGGATGGAACAGGAGAGGGAGCAGTTGCTACAGAGGGCTTTTTTACAGGGTTAAAGGCAGGATAGGTGCAGCGAGTGGGAACAGGGTACTGACATGCGGTAGATAGCCAAGTATACTGGGCTGTAACTGGAGGAGCTGGTGGGAATACAGGAGTAGAGTTAGAAGCAGGACTGGGTCTTTGTAAGCTGACTGAGGCTGGGTGCAACAAATCTGTCCATGTCTGCAGTAGGGGTTGAACAAAGCTGAGCTTACACAAAGTCTGTCTGGTCAATGACTGCACTGCGTTTATACAATCTCTCAGTGTCTGTGGTGAACATGTGGAATAACGCTCCAGAAAGTAACCCACATCATCCTCTAATAACCACACCAGGGACTCTACCTGGTCTGCACTAAATGGTGGCAAAAATTCATCCCTGCATTCGGGGGAACCAGATGAAACCAACTCTGCACAAACCTCAATCAATGGCTGCACCTCAGAGAACACTGTGCCCTGATCTACTAGAACATGAGCGAGCCGTATACATTCTAGCAATTCATCCCGGGTATACTCCTTCAGAGTTTGATAAGCATACTCCCTGTCATCAAACACTAGCAGATATAAATACTCAACCTCCTCAAGATCCATCCTTCCCATCAACAAGCCAAGATGGCTTCCCTGTGCAGCCACTTCTGGTCAGGATTGGCCTTGGTGTAATGTCAGGGCTCCCAGGTATGACCAGAGGTGTGTGACTGAAGCAGGGAAACGCAGACCTCAGATATGTTATAAACAATATAATTTATTAACACTAACAGTACAAACATAAACGCAGTGCAATACTAAAACATAATACGGTGCAAACAAACCAAACCAAACCACCCACAGATAACAGTATGTACAAGCAAGCGTCGTCAGGCAGGCCGGGTCAATATCAATTGGGCAGGTAGGTACAGGGGGAGCAAGCGGAGAATGGTCGGGGTCACAGGCCAGGTTCAGCAGGTAGCAAGCAGCATAGTACAGAGGGTCAGGCAGAGGGATGGTCCGGGTCACAAGCCAGGGATCAGAACAGGTAGCAAGCAGCGTAGTACAGAGGGTCAGACAGAGGGATGGTCAGGGTCACAAGCCAGGATCAGAGCAGGAGAAGTCAGCAAAGGAACAGAAACAGGATGCAGGACAGATACAGGGCCCAGGACAAACACAACACCAAGGCAGAGTCTGCAAGTCTGGCCATCCCTTAAATACACCAGTATCATCAGTTCCAGGTGTTAGCTGGCTGAAAGGTTGAGTCTCTGATTGCTGGGAGCACCCGCTGGCCAGCCCTGGTACTGCAGATCAAAAGGCAGGTGAGTCCCACCATTGCTGGCCAGTCCATTCCTAACACCCACCCCCTGCTAACTTGCCGACCACCTCCACTCTTCCTACCACTCCATCCCCCACAGCTATCTCCTCCTGTGCCACCATCCCCTCCCTCCTAGATTGTCCCCTCATGTTTTGCATTGTTTTGCATTGTATTGGTATTGTTCTGTCACATGTTCTGTCCCCCTTTGTAATGTACAGCGCTGAGCGAACTATTGGCGCTTTATAAATACTGTATAATAATAATAATTAGTTACCATAGCTTAACACAGCAGATGTACAAGCTGTCAGAAAGTCCTAACAAACAAACCATTATTGTAAGTATCTATCATGTTTATGTTCAGTTTCTGTCTTTGTATTATTGAAGAGCCATGGGGAAATCCTACATGTATTAAACATAATTTGTGACAGGCATAGTTTCTGCAATTCATGGTAGTATCTGTAACAATTGTGTGCATAGGGACATGGAACCTGTACGCGACAGCTATTTTTGTTTTTCATAAGCAATGAACCCCCCCCCCCCCTCCTCTTGAAAACTGTGAAATTTGTAGCTGTACGTTTTAACGAACTTCAAACGAGACTCTTATCTTAACTAAAACACAAATAGATTATTAGTCTTGGCAGGATGTCTGTTTCCATGAACCATGAAAAACACTTCCCACTGACCTAATGTAAAACAATAATAACTCATTCGAGCCATCACACATGACATGTAAGGCCGGAAAGACTCCAGGAATGCAGAGTGTGCCATAAAACATCCATTACACAATGTAACAATTCCAAATACAATTTATAGAATTCAACAGGTACAGGACACATTAATATTAGGTATATATTTGAATGGGGAATATCATACCGAACAAATCAAGGTCATACATGACTATGTTAGCACATACGAAAAGAGAGAAAGCAGTCTTCTCCCTCCTGGGTGACAAGGTACGCTGTATTTGGTATCGCTGGATTCGAAATATAATTCTGAATAATATTCTGCAATTTTCTAGAATACCACTTGCACCAATTGGAAGTTATTAATATTAATGTAAAACAGTATTTGTGAATTGGTCGTAAACCTGGTGGCCTCCCATCACCCATCCCTTAAACGGGATTATTAGTCTCTGTCCACACCCCCTTGATATCACAAAAAAGGGACTGACCGGATATAGCAAACAAGCTCTCATTTTACCATCAACAAAGGAACATCTAAACGGACTTGAGAGCCATGGCAACATTTTTGCTCGGACAATTGGACTGTGCTAAAACCAGCTCTTTGCAAGTATTCTGCCTTCTTAACTCCTTTCTTTTATTTCTCTGTTGCTTTATTGTTCTCTTTATTTGTTTGTAACATTCCTTTCTGTAAATAATTTATTGCAACATTTGACCTTTTCATTAATAAACCCTATTTTGAAAAGTGTTAAAATTATCTCTCAAGTCTTTTAATGTAAACTAAAGAATCCCTGTCTCTTGAAGAGTGCTACTGTATATAATAATCCTCTGAATATACCTGTCTGTGGTGACAGTGTGTGTTATAGACGTTTAGTGTTTATTTGTTTTTGTGAACATTGTGAAGAGTTGATAGTCCCAAAACTATCTGGTGGCAGTTTGGAGTTTGATGGGTTAATTGCGCAATTAAGCTAACCCAGTGACAATCACTCTTAGGCTGCTGGCACCTAGATTGTGGTTCCAGGAGCTGGAAAATCTTTGTGCAGGGTGCAGCTGAGAGTGGCATTGTTACCCAGTGACAGCAGGATGTGAGATTGGCTGGTCCTTTGTCATGAGTTGGTGAGAAGGGCAGGGGTTGGGCACCACGTTAGTCACAGTATCAACATTTGCTCACTGTTTTTTGCCTCCTAAATAGTACATTCCTAACTGGCCAGTAAGGTTGAAAATCATAACAATAGGATCACAGGATTGTGTGGGGACTGGATTTAGTAGTAAGACTTAAAATAATTCTAAAGGCTAAAGATAAAAACCTCCTGTGTGCAGCCCCTACCCCCCCCCCCCCAACTTACCTGAGCCCAATCCAGCAATGTTCATGAGAGCTCTCCCAACTCTCTTCCTGTCAGTTGGCTCAGACACAGCAATGGGAGCCACTGAAAAAGGAAATGATGTGGCGCTGCTACCTATGAATAAACCCTAAACCTGTAAAAAATACACTCATAAGCACTTGTAAATATCCACAATAAAACAAATATAATGAATACACACATAAAGTGATATTATAGTGCATGTGATAAATGCCAACTATATAAGTGAAAAAAGGAACATGCATAAGCTGATAATGATGCCTAAACGCAGTGTATGTGCATAGAAAACAAACCACACAACACTCACACCAATCTGGACTGAATGTCCAATTTTCACGTGATCGTGAGTAATCCAATGATAGGACTACTATAGGTGCTCCAAATTTCTCAAAAAAATATACCCCACATAAAGTATCAAAATGCATGTACATGTAACATATATACAAAATTAATCAACCCACTAAATCGATATGTGAAAAAACAAATCACATTTCGTGCAAATACTCAATAAAACAATGAAAAACACAAATTAATATATCTACATGCATATAGTGCAAAAAATATATCTCAAGCCGTGCAGAACATACATATATATAGCACACCCTAATATAACAAAAATTGTCCAAGATGGGTGCAATACACATAAATCTGAAATCTTGTGAACTTGAGTGATCTGTGCAGATGGTGACAAGAGGGCATCCACTAATGGAAATAATGCGCACTCACCTCCCCGCGTCGACCCGTAAAGGGTCACAACGCTATTAGGATCTCTATCACTGGATCCTTCATTTGTAAAGCACCTCCACAACCACGTCACTTTCTCCTGGATGACATCCCTCTTTCAGACTGGTATATGTAATGGCGGACCTCTTTCCCGTGGTGTAGTAAGTATGGCCAGTAACTCTCATAGAATATAAGCAGAAGCTCCAAATAGTGTAATACTGCTTTTATCAATAAATGTAGGTAACAGTAAGATATGCACTCACATAATCCTTCTTCTTGTGAACAGCATAAACAGATATTTCCCTTCACAATGGGTGTAGCTGAATGGGTGCACAAAGATGGCGTCCGACCGGAAGTACTTCACCGTACACCTACGCGTTACGTTACATGTGCCTCGTGACTTCCACTGGGCTGTCAATTGCAGCCAGTGAGGAGGGTCAATTTCAGCCAGTCGGTAGGAAGTGGGGGCAGGGCTAAGCCACTCTCTGTGTGTCTTATGGACTCAGGAGTGAGCATGCACAAGTGCCCCCATAGTAAGCTTGCTATGGGGGCACTTGGCAGGAGAGAGGAGCCAGGAGCGCTGGTGGGGAACCCGAGAAGAGGAGTATCGGGGCTGCTCTATGCAAAACCATTGCACAGAGCAGGTAAGTATGACATGTCTGTTATTGTTTAAAAATAAAAACTTTACCTGAAGAATCACTTTAACACTACCTGGAACTTGGCTGTGGTATTATGGCTTGAGAGCCTGCTGCAGGTGCCTTTGGTTCAAAAATCTGTAGCTGCCTAAATGTCATGCCTGTAGCAGTTTGATCCACCCCATCCTCCAACTGAAAGAGTAGTTTAAATAAGAACTTAATTTAAATACTTGGGGACTGCTTAGCATCCAGCAACTATTGTGACAATGAAAAATCATATAATGTACAATGCAGTTTACAAAGTGCAGTGGATAGGCGTATTTAACATACAACACAGTGCAATTCCAGAAGTATGTCAGGTGCAATCGGAGAAGCCAGGGTAGTACCCTTTTATTTGAAGCCTCTTTATATTGCTAGCCAGTGGAGAGTGCCTCCTTATATTGGTGGTCAGAGGTAAGTGTCCTCTTATGTTGGTAATCAGAGATATAGTACATTTTATATTGGTAGTAAATTTATTTGCTCCCTTTCATTGGTGGTCAACAGTAAGTGTTTTCTATTTTTAATGATCAGTTAGAGCTCAGTATTAGGTCATTGGTGCTTGGTGATTCCTTACCTGAATGAAGAGAAACTACACTGGTGCCCCCCAGCTCCTGATTGTACTGAGTGATATCAGCACTGTGCAGGTACTCTTGGGTGGGAGAGCACTATGCTCAGTGCTGCTTGCATAGCTAACTGTGGCTAGGTCCAGGGCATGTTCCTCTGGTTCCATTCTCTGTCAGAATCTATTAAGTACACCTTGTGCAGTAAACATGCATGTAAGTGACCACAGTTCAAGTAGTTTGACACATCAGGTTTTCCAAGCCAGAATGTCCATTAGTACATGTCCTTAAAGGAGAAGTACAGCCAAAGCTCTTTTGGCTGTACTTCTATTGTGGATCACAAAAGTGAAGTTTGTTCTGCACTTCTGTGACCGGTTTTCAGCTGACAGTGGGCTGAAGCTCACTCTCGGCTGACTTTAGTCAACTAGTCCAGGTTATGGAAAGATCCCGACTTTAAGATCCCACCCCAGAGTCTGGAGTGGCACCTGACTCAGTCTCTCAGTGGCACCTGACTTGGCCTCTCAGCAATCCGCTGAAAGCCTCAACCAGCCGCCCCCCCCCCCCTCCACAGACCCACACTCCAGTGAGCACCAGGGGGGGAGGGTAGGAGTGGCAGTCATCACTCTCTCATCACTCATGTGATCGCTGGATTCTCACACTTAGAGCTGGCAGGTGACAGCTGCATCATTGGACCGCTGCTGCATCCACCTAGGTAAGTATGGTTTTAAACAAAAATAAAATCCCAAGCTTCTCTTTTAAAGTGGATTTCCATCTTCCCACCTCTTCTTTTTTTTTATTTAAATCCTGCTTGCCTTGTGGCGGGTTCTTCATATACTAAGTGGTGAAGTAAGAGTCATTCATGCTTTAGTGGGGCATGCAGAGTTATGCTGGATCTTGTAGTTCTCCTGATTTAAATGATGTTTGTCATCCTCAGTGATCCAGATATGGTGCCGATATTTGGTATATGCATATAAGGAATGGAAAGAGGCATCCAAATAGTGTAATTCCATTTATTAATTAAAAGCAGACACACTTATATTTCACCTGTTTCCAGAGAAAAAAAGACATGAATTGCTGGCTATACGGCAGTATATCGCTTGTGCTCTCCAAACACCTGTACTAGCATTATCATGGTCCAATTCTAATGTGTTTTGCCCCTCCCACTGGGTGTCCTCAGAGGCACTCCTCAGAGGTTCTCCATAGTTTACATACTCACCCAACCAGCATACCCTGTGGTGTCCTGCCGAGATCCTCTTCTCAGCAACTGCTGCTTGAGTCTTTTGCTGCCATGTTTGTGTGTGACGTCATTGGGAAGTCCACCCAGTAAAAAAATTGCCGATATTCAGGAACTGGAGTGAAGAAGAGGTGAACATGAGGGACTTGAGTGTGTAGATCCGCTTTAAGAACAATGATCACCAATGGCACCAATTCATAAAAAGAACAATGGGGAACTTGAGAAAGTGCAGAGAATGGCAACCAAACTGATAAGAGGCATGGAGGAGCTCAGCTATGAGGAAAGATTACAGGAACTGAATTTATTCTCTCTTGAGAAGAGGAGATTAAGGGGGGATATGATCAACATGTATAAATACATCAGTGATGGTTCATATAGTGAACTCGGTGTAGAGTTATTCACCCTGAGGTCATCGCAGAGGACAAGGGGGCACTCTTTACATCTGGAGGAAAAGAAATTTAATCTCCAAACATGGAAAGGTTTCTTCACAGTGAGAGCTGTAAAAATGAGGAATAGGCTCCCTCAAGAGTTGGTTCTGGCCAGCTCAGTGGATTGTTTCAAAAAAGGCCTGGATTCTTTCTTAGATACACAGAATATACCTGGATACTAAGATTTATGGGTATAATTGATCCAGGGAATATTCAATTGCTTCTTGGGGGATCAAGAAGGATTTTTTTTTCCCAGCAGGAGCAAAATGGATTTGGGTTTTCTGGCGGGGGGGGGGTTGTTTCCTTCCTCTGGATCAACTGTGGGTATAGGATTATAACTTTTTTTTTTCTATGGTTGTACTGGATGGACTTTTGTCTTTTTTTCAGTCAGACTAACTATGTAACTATGTAACTGTAGCTATGTGACCACAATAACTAAAGGATCAGTGTTATGTGTTCACATACCTGGCTTGGTTTTATACCTAGATGACCAAATGCAACTACAGTTTTACTTCAACAGACCCATCTGTTCTCAAAATGTTCTTACTAATAGACATTATTCATTTACTGTGTACACATGCATATCACTTAGAGAACATTGAACAATTCACAGCACTTCATGCTTCAGGGAAACTTGCAGGTCACTGCTTGTACTATTGTCACACAAATGCTGCTGTAACATTATTTACCCTGAGGATATAATAGGCCACATTGAGATGTCCACTTACTAGGTTGTAGTTTTTTTTAGGGACATCCACCTCAGGGCTGATTCTTTTTCTAGGACGTTAGTGAGAAGAACTTGAGCACCGGACTCTTTGTAGAATAAATTTGGCCCTTGCTGCAAGTCACCTTCCTCTGTGATACTGTAGACATCCCCCTCAGTCAGCTCTCAGAAGCATCCTGGGTTTCAGCAATTTGGCCTTCGGGTCACTCACCAAAGGCCTCCTAGCAGCATGACCCAAGGGAGGCAGAGACCTCCCTGACTGGAACTCCCTTCTCACAGGAAGAGGAAGAACCAAGACCACATGTGCTCACTGAAAAAAATATTTGTACCCAGCATTCTCAGGGGCACTACTCTCTGTATTTGACTAGAACTGTGTCCATATTCATGCTGATGATCTGCATGGATCATTCCTGTTCACCCAGAACCTTCCAAGGTCTCCTGGATACAGAGGGGCCAATCGCAGCAGCAGCACTGTGAACCACTGACCTATCAGTCTCCTGCTAAGCATGAGACCACACTATACAAAACTAGACTATATACATCCAAGCAACCTACCTATGAGGGTGCTACAGATAAAAAGGAGGGTGAGAAACAATCAGGATACCCAAAATGCACACTGCCACAACACCTATACTGCATTCTGATACGCTTCAGAATACTCTTGATGTTCTTGTAGACTATGGGGACCAATATTAACTCAAGAGAGAGAAACTATTGTTTAGAGAGCATTTAGTAATATTAATTGTACCTAATCAGTATCCTGAAAAAAATTACCTTTTCTACTGTATTCCTCCTGAATCTAAGCAGGCCAGTTCCTTGAACATCACACCTGTATATCTGCAGTGTGAGATCTAAGGCTGGCCATAGATGGACTATTTTTTTTTTCCATTCAGCCACTGGCCTGAATGAATAAAAAAATGAATGGATTCCTCCATCCACACAGTCGAGGTGGATAGAGGAATCCTGAAAAAGAGAAAATAGATGTACAATAAAATACACTCACAAACATCCAAAGGAACAGGCATATACATCTCAGTGTGGTGCCACCAAGGTGAGTCTCATTTGTGCAAGAGCCACTGAAATTTCCATTGCAGGGAAGCCTGCAGGGAGCGAAGCTGGCACTGGGGGATCGCCACAAGCAAGCTGAGCTGTCAGGCCTAGGGACGTAATGACCAGTCAGGGATGCATTTAAGGAACTAAGCTATACTTCCATGGCTTAGCCTTTGATTCCTAAACATCATCCCAGCTCCCTGCATGCAGCAGTTTTGACATCTCAGTGGCTCTTGCACAAAGGGGACTCACCTTGGTGGCTCCACACTGAGTTGTATATGCCTAAATCTTTGCCTGTTTGTGAGTGTACTTTTTTGTACATCTACATTTTTTCTGAATAAAACTGTGCTACTATATTGGTGGCTTGGCGCCTCTTTCTCCCCATCCCTTTCTATTGCTGTGTTGGGGTTCCCTGCCCATTTCAGGAGGCAGCCTTGGTTCCACTGGCACTGTTATCCAGAGACTTTCACTATTCACTATTTGTCCAGTTAACCTCCAGAATTTATTATATTTCATTTTATTTCATCTTTGTGAATGTGTGAGCACACCTACACATGCTCCTTGTCTCTACCTATTTTATTACATGTCAGACTTCCTTACCCACAGTAGCTGGTGGATGATGTCATATCAGTTCCTCATATGCTATTCAATTTGATTGTATACAATTTCCTCTTGACGACAGCAAGTGTAGCGCTGGATGAATGTTTAGTGTTGGAGAGAGGAATCTTTCCTGTTCAGACATTGTATTCTGACAACGGGGACTCTCTATTCTCAGAATAACTGATCAGTGGGTGCAGCCCATTTGCTGCAGCTGCTGATTGAAAACATTTTCCAACAAGCCCGATCAACAGAAGAGGATCATTAGATTGACTTCTGTCGAGTGGGAGCCGCCACTCATGGATCAAAATTCAGCCAGTCCCTGCTGAACCAGCCAAAGTTCTATCTATGGTCAGCTTCAGTCACTGCTACCTCTAACTGCCAGTCTAACAAAAATTTGGTGATGTCACTACTGTACTGCTTACTATACTCTTTTCTGGAGGGAAAGGTGCATTGCAAGGATATTGCTACATTGGCTTCACTCATTCTGTAGATCAGTGCTTTCTGCACTTCTCTAGTTTCTTCTTGAATATTTCTTCACCAATCATTAGATCACTAGTCATCAGGAAGACATTTTGGATATGGGGACACAAAGCCCTGTCTCTATTAAGACAGTCACCTCCACTCATAGATACGGTGCAGAACTAGGCATTCTAAGTCAATAATAGGCAAAAGATTGGCTTAAAGAAGCCCATAGGCAATACTGGTGACTAGTCCTTTGTTTTTGTTTGCCTTTTTATGGAAAAACCTTTCACTATATTGGTCGTTTTCAACACCTTGGATACAAACTGATGAAACCTTCTCCTACCCAACACTCCTTAATTGAAAAATTGAAAGAGCAGGGTGGACATGTTTTTAGCTGAAGAGCAGCATGCATTTGGGTTTTCTGACTGCTGCCTGTGGCAGTTATCGCAATGCTATAGACATAGCAGGAGATTTGGTCATCGGTGCTGTAGAGCATGGAATAAGGAATCTGTTGAATTTTAATTTTTCCACCAACTTTAGGCTACCTGCAGATCACTAATATAGTACACATACTGTATACAGAATGATCCCTACACACTAAAGATAAATAAGATAAAAGATACATTTTGTTAAATATAAATGCCTTCTAAAACTGATAGTCCATTTTTTCAAAACTGTTGGCAAATTGAACCACGTGATGATCATTTTATGATATTTCTCATGAACTCTATTTGTGAGTTATCCCAGCTAGAAATAATCCTGCTGTAGCAGTGATTATGAAGATACTACACCACTGATAACTTCTTTATAGTAAATATCAAACAAATAAAACAAAAATTTTGCAGAAGATACTGTTAATAGGGATGAGCAAATATGTACCTAGGATCGATTCCCCAGAGTTTTGTACAAAAACGGACAAGTTCTGAATATTAATCCAAACTCCATTGAACTCAAAGGAATCCAAATCTTTAAAATCTGTTCTGACCACTTTTATGGCTAATAGGCAAGGAATTGTTGAACAAATGGCAAGGACAGGACACTGCCAGGAGGAACATGCACCAAAGCAAAAATGTTTTTTTTTTTTAATGTTTAAAGTAACACGCAAATGTCCAATTTCCCTTTTAAAAACATGCCTAAGGGATGTCATTTTCTTTCCTTCTTTCCTGCAGCCATGGATTGCAGGAAAGAAAATTGCTTGATTCTCCCATCAGCACCATCAGTGTTGATGGGGGAATCCTTCCTATGGAGCCGGTGTGTTCTCCCGGCAGGGGGATGATGGGTGCAGGGAGCAATCCCTGTAGGGAGAGCACAGTGATTATTATTAGTGGCTACAGCCACTGGCATTAAAACAACGAAAATAAAAAAAAATATTTAAATTGTCGGCAAATTACATTTCACTGCCAGATTGTTTTTCTTTGTCCAGAAAAAGTTAAAAAAAAATTTGAAAGATCTGGTATGATTTTTTTTTTTTTGGTGGAGCACAGATGGCAAAACAAAAAAACCTGACAGAGTTTTTGACCCTTCCATTCTTCATCCAAAACTAAAGAAAAAGTTTGGGCCATACATACATTGTAACTTGATAAGAAAAATTCACAACAACAATCACTAGACTATCTTTTTTTTGGGACGGACCTATCATTCTGCAATTTTTAGTTACCTGGCTTTCATACTGATTTAGTAAATTCAATACTTTTAAAGCCATTGACTTGGAACAAGCATCATTGACTGTGATGTTTCTGTCCACAACAGGTTCTCTTTAAAGTGTAAGTGCTTTAAAGAACAAAATACATAGTTGTAATACATACTGTATGTGTGAACTGCCTTCAATAAGATGAGTTATTGTCTTAAAGCTAGTTTTCCAAACCAGATAAACTTGCCAAACACCATACACAGATCCAGACCATTGACTTTTCTTTAATGCGAAAGCAATACAGCTTGGTCAATACTATGATTTGATAGTAAAAGAGCAACAGATCACTTGATTACGTTATCTCTGTGCTCTTTCTTCTAATTAGCAAGCTCCATTTATTAGATTCACACCACTGAGAAATGCATTGAGGCCTCCTTGGCTTTTAGGGCTGCCCCCTTCCTCACATGATGTGCATGTGATCAGAGCAGTGGCATGCCTAGGCGGGTGCGGGGGGTGCGCGTCGCACCGGGTGACACCTATCACATGGGGTGACACCGGACCCTCTCCACGAGCTCCACGAAAAGGAAAGTTTTAAAGCAAGCTGACAATCCCCTCAAGATGGATCGGATCTGCGGATTGAACATAATGGATCAAAGTCCGATCCATTATGCTCCCCAATCCGCAGATTAGATCCATCTTGTGGGGATCGTCGGCTTGCAATCTATACAAGGTTAACAAATCTGTGCAAGATCCGGGACTTGTCTGTAACCAGGAAATGCGGCCGCGATAGCAGGAACCTCCTCCATTTGACATCACTTCTCGAGCATGTGCAGACTGGACCTGTGTTGAAAGATCAGTTAACCCCATATAGGTTGCAAGCCGATGATCTCTGCAAGATGGATCGGATCTGTGGATTGGGGAGCATAATGGATTGGACTCCGATCCATTATGCTCAATCCACAGATCCAATCCATCCTGCGGGGATCGTCGGAGGGGTGACGCCAAGGGGTTTATTTGCTAAAGCTGGAGAGTCCAAAATCAGACTCCCTTCTGCATAGAAACCAATCAGCTTCCAGGTTTCATTGCCAAAGCTTCATTGAACAAGCTGAGGTTAGAAGCTGATTGGTTTCTATGCAGAAGGGAGTCTGATTTTGCACTCTCCAGCTTTAGTAAATAACCCCCCAAGTGTTACCACTCTGGGTGACACCAACCCTAGGGATGCCCCTGGATCAGAGAAGACTAATTTAAAGACATTAGGTACTGATAAAAATACATTTAAATTAGTATTAGTCAACATATTAAAGCTGAATTCCAGGCAAACTGCTAAACACATAAATGGCATACATATAAGGCATCAGTTTTACCTGCCAAAGGACTTGTGTTTCTGCCAATCCAGTCCTGAGATTTACGCAGCTCTGCACAGCCCTGTCTGATTTATTGCTGCTGCAGTTCAGTAAGAATTACAGGTTTTGTTACTCCCACAGCCATTACCTGGACAGTGAGAGGGGAAGCAGCACACTAATGAGCGCATCTCTCTGTTATTCTGCCCTCTAATTCTGTCAGCTTGCTAGATGTTAGTACTGCAGCACAACTGATTGACTACTTTTGCTGCACAGCTGCACAGGGACTGCAAGGGGCTCATACCAGCTCAAACTCAAGTTCAGTTTTAAAGATTGATCATTTCTTCCCAATTGCTCCACAAAGACCAAAGACAGCAAATGTTCTATCTAATTTTTTATGTAAATTGTATTGAACTGCATCATGTTATTATTGTTCTGCAGTGTGCTGAAATCTAGTGATGGTTCTGGATTGCTTCAGTTACTTTACTTATGGGATTTGGTATCCCCTTCTGTCTCCCCCTACTGTTAAGTGCTAGTTAGTCCTAGCTAGATTCTCAATTTCTTCCATCTTCCCTCTGTCAGTGTTAGCACTTTGCACAGACAGCTCTTAGGAAAATCATTGTCTTCTTACACTTCCAAAGACTGAAAAATATCCTCTGTACTGCAATTAGCTGAAGTATAATTGTGTTGGATTCAACATCTGTGTCCATTTGAAGAGTTAAGCTGCCAGTGGATGGTGTCAAATCAGCAGGTGACTATTGTCCAGACAGACTGGGTTCAAGGAGGTATTTCAACGCATAAAGCGGCATTTAAAACAGAACAATGCAGTAAATAAAATTAGTAACTCATAGAAATGTTACAGTATACAATGCTTGTAACAGACAGCTATGTACTTAGCACACAAGGAGCAAGGAGAGGATAAAAAATTTAATAAACAAAGATGCACACAAAATCCCTGAATGTACCAAGAAAGACATGCACATGATTTAGATCAAAAACAGTTGATCACAAATAAACATGAAAGAGAGCTCTATTGTCTTCTAGAGCTGGAAAAATCAGCTTATAGCGTTGTTTTATTTCTCTATGCCTAAATAGTAGCCATGAAACACAAGAATGTTAACATTGCAGCTTGTCTTCTCCAGCATTGTGTACTATTGTTTATGAAGGAACGTGGCTCACATAAACTGCTCCATGTGCTTTCGTAGAACACACTTTGATAGCTTGTTAGTTTTGTTCTTTACAGCTTTGGAAAATTTAAATAACAAAATAGGCCAGCTTTGTGCTTAAGTAGAAAAACACATGTAGAAGGACCTTGGAAAGAAAAAGTAAAGAAAAACAAAATCCCATAATAGTAAATTGTTGCATGAAACCATTTCGAAGCATTTGGGTAAAATAATCTGCAAAGCTGGATATTTTTGGAAAGATTTAGCACTGTTCTTTGGTATTAATCCCATTTATGACTTTTTTATTTTTCATTTTAGATTTCATTTATATGGTATAGTTGCAGTATTTGTTTTAACTTTTTTCATATTACATTGATCCATTCAGATCTGTCACTTCTGGAGCAAGAACTAAACTGTACGGGTCAGAATATGGGCAAGTTTAGATTGCTTCATTTGGACAGTTTTGGTCTGGTTTGATCAGTCATTTAAAAGATGTGTATGGCCAAAGTATTATTTATTTAAGGTACTTATATAGTAATGTCAATTTACGCAGCGCTTTACATATATATTGTACATTCACATCAGTCCCTAACCCTTAGGGGGTGTACAATCTAAGGTCCCTAACTCACATTCATACATACACATACTAGGGACAATTTAGACAGGATCCAATTCACCTACAAGAATGTCTTCGGAGTACCCGGAGGAAACCCACGCAGGCACAGGGAGGACATGCAAACTCCAGGCAGGCGGTGCCGTGGCTGGGATTCAAACTGATGACCCTAGTACTACCAGGCGGAAGTGCTATCCATTTAGCCACTGTGCTGCCCACTCAATTATACATTTATACTCCTTTGACCCAGTGTAAGCTAATAGTGGGCTGTTATCCGTGTCAACTTGTAGGCAATTGCAGTTTAGCCTCCTCGCACAGGTGGCACTGTTCCAGAATCCGCAATGCAAAGGGAAGGGAGGTTAAGGGAAGCTCTTGTTCCTCTGAGGCTTCTGTAGGTGTCAACAGGAGAGTAACTGTCTGATTGGAAAGTGCTGAGTTGAATGACCTCCACAGCCATCTTTAATGTGGGCAATGCTTACAAAAAGCATTGTCCTACTGCAGTTGTTGAACATTTGTGAAGCAGCTAGGTTAGGGAAAGGAACCCACTGGTGAGGGAGAGTGTGTCTAGAACAGGGAAAGGTTCCAGTGGAGGAGAGTGCAGGGACCTCAAGCCTGATTCTGCCAACCAGTATACCCCATGGGGTCAGGGATCTAAACTACTTTCTGACTCCCAAGTGTTCTTCCAGCCACACTGTCTATATGCCACCTCCTTTTTCAGATACTGTCCGGTATTTTAAAGGATAAGTTCACCTTTTAACAAAAAATAATAAATGCACATTTTTTGCAGGTAAAAGAATGTACATTTATTATTTTTTGCTTATGGAGCCTCTAAAGCATTGGACCAAAGATCAGCAAAATGAATTAAATTTTGTAATTTGTTCGCTAATTTGAATTTGAGTAAATTTGTGATTTACATTGAATTTGTAATTGTCAGTCAGTCAGTGCAGTTCCACAGTCTAATGCAATTCTTAGGTTTGAAAAATTTGGGGCTGCTGAATTTTGCATATTTATTCTGTTGCGTTTGAAAATATTGAATAGTTTTGATATATGAATAATAAATCCACCTGAAATATTGAAACTGAAGACTAATTTATAGCAATCTTCCAAAAACTGCAACATTTTTTGAATCCACCCAGACCAACGAACATAGGAAACAAATACCAAAGATAAATTGGTTCAACATAACGAATACAACAGAACTATGTTCTTCAATTAACCAAAGCATTGGAAACAAAGCTAAAATTTCTGGTATGCACATGTCTAGTCATCACACATCTTGAAATAGACCTTCAACCACCTTTTACTCATTTTAATGGCAGGGTAGTTTGAGTTTGGCATGTTGTGGATTACAATTGTGGATTATGACCGCTCTCCTCCTGCTTACCAATAAATTACAGAACTATAGCTACTAACAGAGCTGTAAATAATGCAATATCCCAATCCATGCCTGAAGTGACTTTATTGCTTCAAAACCTGGATGGAAAAGGTCAGAGGAGGTGAATGAGTGGTCACCTGTGGCTCGGCATGCTGGGACATTAATTGTGGAAGAGTGTTGGGACTATATATTGTTTTTTATGAGCACTATCAGGAAAAGAAATAAAAAGCCAGTAGTATTCTGGCAGTTCATTGGTTTAAACTGGATTTAGATAGCCAATCAGGTACAGTATATTGCTGTCAAGTGCAATTTTTGTAATTTTCTAATATGGTAGATCTGGCACTTTGCATTGCTTCAAAATGATATAAACCTTAGATTACCTTTTATAAGTCTTTTTTAAAATATGACTCTGATGTTTATGCATAATGCCTTTTATGACTATTGTTATAGATCTCAGTACCCTGATATTTTTTAAAAAGTTGAAGCATGTCAAATATCATTCATGATTGTGTTATAAGCAAGGTGATAAACAAAAACTTTCCCTGCCAACATGCTTGTATTTTCCTAGGATTGCTTTTATTCTTTCCAGCAAAAAATCTTGTATACCATTGTCTTGGCTTGATCATGAAGGTTAAGTCAGGTAACTCACCACACACAACGGTATTCACTTAGGTAGCTCATGAAATGATGGATATATTTAGAAAACGTCAAAGCCGCAACATGTACTAGTCTCTGTTTTAAGTTTATGCTGCTTCCATTAATCTGTACATGAAACAGTTCAGACCTGAATAGGAAACACACTGCAGGACAAATAACAATAAGACCTTATTCCAGTGCTGGATTCTCAAAATGCATAAAAATTAGTGCTATTTGCATGAATCATTTATGCATGATGGCAACGTACGGGGCATACGATCCCGGAAATCTTTGGTTACATCGCTAATTGCTTACAGCTCCAGAGATCGCCCAGATGTGCTTCGAATTTTTGAACTGTTATTATTTCTCCCGATTGGAATTCTTCAAAGCTTTTGTTCACTCTTTGTGATTTCAAACAGAACGCAACCAACAAATGGCAATCAGGGTCAAAGCATAATGTGGCTCTGGTTTCGCTGGACCTTGTTAATCGCCCTCTGTTCATTTAAAGTTCAATTAGCAATTAGCAACAAGTGAGCTTCAGTTTTATTGCAATTAGACAGTTATGCGTGTGCATTTGTGATGAGTCAGAATTTCCCATCTGACTTAATGCCTTTGTATGTGACAACGGACAAGGAAAAATTAAACAAAGTACAGGCAAATCTAGATGGAATCATGAGAAGCATTAACACAATTTTCATGCAGAAAGTGTATATTAGTAACAATAAAGAGAAAAACATAGCAAGTAACTCACCAAATTATAACTAGCTAAAGGTGCAGCAGAAAAGAACAATTCACCACATAAAACCAATTCCCCAATTCTTTGTAGAGCCTGCTTCTAACACAATAATATGAGCAGCAGTCCAGGCTCTTGCATTTTCAAAGTGCTTCTAAAAACAATATTTATAACTATGTATTTCTGGAAGAGTCAGCATTACATAAATATTTTAGGACCCCTTCAAACCATGCATTTTTTTAAGGTACGTGCATTAAAGCAACATATTATTGTGTGCTAAAGCTTGAACTCCAGTCATATATAAAAGACACATTCATCCAGCTCTATATTTATAAATTATCTAATTTCCAAAGAAAAAAAAACAGAAAAATCAGCACAAGGGAAAAAAACTTACAGTGGACAGGATGTGTCCCTTGTGTTGATTCCTCTTCTGTTAATAATCTTCCTCTGTCCTGCCCACCCCCACTGCCGCCCATAATCTTCCAGTGTGGCAAGGGTTAATAGAACTGTGGGAGTTGTTATTGTCATTCATCAAGAGTGCCCGACTATGCCTTCCATTTCCATCCAGCGCCCCCATTCATAGAAACTGGTACTACAGTTTGTTTGAATAGAACATGATTTAAGAATGAAGGTTGGGTGGACTGTTGATAGTCCCATCCCCTCTATTCATAAATCATGTTCCATTCATGGAAGCTATAGTACAGCTTTAATGAATGGTGAAGATGGGTGAAAAAGGCAGGCATAGTCGGGAACCCTTAACCTCCCTGGCGGTATGATCATGTCAGGAATTTTGTGCTGAAAGCGGTACCATTTTTTTGCATGGAAATATGTAGTTTTTAATTGTAGGCTGTAATTTTTAGGAATAACTCACTGAAATCTATCCGAAAAAGAGTCTATTAAACATTCCGGATATGATAAAACTTGAAACACGAAATCATATATTATAATTTAATAAATAATCATAAAAAATAATAATATAATAATAATAAATTTAATTCAATAATATAATCAAACCAAAAACACTGAAATTTGAAATACAGAGGCAAATTCGCACATCGCTGAGCAAAGTCGCAAAATCGTTTTCAGTGTCTGATGACGAATTTCCCCACAAATCATTATCACTCAATTCTGCAAGTGGTTCTGATTTACTATCGCTGTTCTAAAACCGCTTTTGATGTAAAGGGACGCTTTTTGGCCGCCATGGACTTTTCTAAGTTTCCAGGCAGAAAGAACAGTCAAAATGCAGGCAGGGCACAGGACAAAGCAGTGGGGACACAATGTATGTGAAATGCAGTGAAAAAGCAATGACAGCAAAAATGTCATTTTTTAAAAATTTCAAATTTCCCGCCGGTTCCGCCGCCCGAACGTTCCGACGTCACGGGGACCGGAACACGGAAGTCAGATGCCGGCATCCGCCGGAGGAGATGGACGGGGACGCTGCAGGCGACACATCGTGGGAGCGAAGGACAAGGTAAGTGCTGCAGGGACCCCCAGAGAACGCTGCATAGTAAGCCCGAGTGTAGCTCGGGGTTACCGTTCTTGGTATAGAAATTCTACCCCGAGCTACACTCGGGAACACCGCCAAGGAGGTTAATGAGAGCCTTTCACAGCCCCTTAGTTGGAGAAGGTGAGCAGGATGGAGGAATATTCCTATTAACAGAAAGGAATCAGCACATCGGACACATCCTGTTGACTGTAAGTTATGTCCCTGGTGCTGATTTTTCTGTTTTTAATTCAGCTTTGAATGCAAGAAGGACAATTACCCAAACCTGACTTGTATCAGCCCCTTACAATCCCCTGTATTGCACAGCTCAGACTGGGAAAGGAAGAAACGGCACAAAGAGTTAATCAGTTGTTCAACCGCTTCCTGTCTACTCTGGAGCAAATATAGCTACAGGGTGGCATGGGTGCACAAAATCATGTATTTATATATGATTTTGCATTTCCTACCCGCACCGCTATTTGTGACCGCGGCTGTCAATCACCGGGTCCTGGCCGGTGATTACTAATCGGTGCCGAGTGATTGCCAAGGATCTCCGATGAGGGGGAGAACTGTTAGTAAACAATACAGATCTCTCCCCTGTCAGCTTGTGCACACTGCTTTGTCTGGCTCTGCACAGCAGTGTGCTTACAGTGAAGCACACAGACACAGCTCAATAGTAAAACACACCCAGCACATAGTTAACCCTTTGATTGCCCCAGATATTAACCCCTTCCTGCCCAGTGTCATTAGTACAGTGTCAGTGCTTTTTATTAGCACTGATCATTGCATTGATGTCACTGGGGATGTCAGTGACACCAAGTCAGTTCCCCCCAGTGTCAGAATGCCTGCCGCAGTCCAGCAGTCCTGTTATAAGTCGCTGATCGCCGCCATTACTAGTAAATACTCACCTGAGCCTAGGGTTGCCACCTCGTCCCTTTAAAACCGAACACATATTCATTACATAGGTTTTGTGGCTTATTAAGGTGGTAATTAACCTCACTTAGTGCCTTACCTACATTAAATTAGCCCCAGAACCTGTGTAATTATTATGTGTTCAGTTTTAAAGGGATGAGGTGGCAACCTTACCTGAGCCCACTCTCAATTCAATGATTTGCACAAGAGCCTCAGCTGCCTCCTGGGTCTCTATCTCCTCCTGAGATACAGCAACAGGAGCCATGGATTCCCTCTGCTGTCAATAACAGCCAGTGAGCCAATGAGGAGAGAGCAGGGGTCAGAGCCGAGCCACAGCTCTATGTGTCTTTTGGACGCTTAGACCAGGTGCGGGAATGAGCTCTCCCCAGTGCCCCCATAATGAGTGGCTTGCTATCGGGGGCACTGGTAAAGGGGGAGGAGCCAGGAGCACCAGCAGGGGACCAGAGAAGAAAAGGATCTGGGCTGCTCTGTGCAAAACCACTGCATAGAGCAGGTAAGTATAAAATGTTTGTTATTTAAAAAAAAAAGGCTGATACCCCTGGCCTCCCTCTGCATTCCTCTTGCTGGTGCTTGCCTTAAACTGTAAATGCATAAATGGGAGAAAAAGAACTTAGGAGAAAAGAACTGAATTAAAGAAGATGAGGTGCAGTGTGCGGCATCATGTGGTGACACACATGGTCCACAGTCCCAGCAATAGGCAAGACAGTTACACGGAGCAAGCTTTGAAAATTGTTGTCACCCTGATTTAATGCATAGCTACACAGAAAGTCAAGCTGAAAATGCGAAGTCCACTTCAATACTGTCATATAATGCAGCATGTGCATTGCTTCACAAATCTTTTGTCTTTGTATACTGTATGTGTTCCAACTATTTATTTGGCTGACTAGCCTTTCCCTTTAAACATGAATGATACAGCATACAACAGGTGCTCCATACTGAATTTCTTCAGACTTCTTTCTAAGTAGAAAGAAAGCAACTGATGTACCTCTGTGTCAACATCTCAATACCTGTGTTTAATTTAAAATGTCAAACTCCTTCATAAAACTGTCTAATGATACATTCAACTCTCTTCAATGATCATCTTTTATAACAGGCAGCAGCCCTTTCCCTACACTAGAAACCTAAAACTAGGAGCAAATGACTTAATTGTGTTAATCCTGTACAGGTGGAATCACTTTCCTGAATTCCTCCTGTATTTCCACACCACAGTAACGCTGTCTGAAACATCTCTGTAGCAGACATGGTATTTATTTTACAAAGTGATGAATTTCAAGAATCGTTACATTTTTTTGGCCAACATATAAAGGAGGGCTATGATGCCATTTTGTAGACTTAAAATGTATTTTAAAGGCTTGTTAGTTCACTAAAAGAGATATGTCAACGGAGAACATGATCAGTAATGTCATCAGGCTGGAAAGTTGTTTCACGGAAGGCATCTCTTCAATTCACTAGGAACCAGTAGCATCCCTATGAATAAAGCACTTTGATACAACTTGACATTTTGTATGATGGAGTAATATTCAGAGGATGAAAGAACGGCATTGAAAAAAAAGCCCATGGGATTTTTGCAGACCTGGTATTCAGCAAATTATTAATGTCCAAAAATTCTCAGCGTTCAGTACCTTGAAGTGAAAGGATATCAACTTTGTGCTATGCCTTCTCAATTTACTTTCTTCAATGCACCTCTTTCAATGTGTTACAACAATCATGTCAGGGTATTTACATTGATACTGCAACCTGCTGCTCAAAGTGTCAGATTTGGGCAATCCACTGTAATATACACAAAGGCACATTGGCCTCATGAACATAAATATACTACTGAGAGTGCACTATACTTTCTCAGGTTCTAAAAACTAAGGTTTCGTATCTGCAGGTCCTGAATCACTGAAAACAACCTTAAAAGAAGACACATCTTTAATAAATGTTAAATCCCAATCACAAGCATATAAAAGTGTAGTATGAAAGTCCTTCAAATAATGTATCCCCAAGTTACTGGTCCTTGTTTGAATTATCATTGGAAGACCAGTTTGTGTACTATCTAGAGCCATGTCAAGCTTAGCAAGCTTAGAAAGTAAGGATTCAGAGACCTGAAGTGGTGGATGTAAACATCTTATCTTTAGGGCCAGCTAATGTGCCAAAGCACATACTGACGCATTCAGGGGTTTACTGTGTGGGGCATCCTGAACTGTACCCCTCTGAAATTGCTTTTTCTGCAGGAATGACCTGCAGAAATGATCTTGTTGGTCTTATACACCCTCCCACCAAAATTCAGTCCATTTAGACTCTTGCACAGGGCTGAGGGAATGATAGACATGCCACCCTCCTTTGATGTGGCCACATTTTGCAATTGTTCCACACCTCACTGAGATATGAGTCATGCCCTTCTTACCTCTCACAGTCTTCCAGTTACTTTAGATAGTACCAGGGCAGGCAGTGAAGACTCAGACATCTAAATGCTCAGGAGTTTTTCATGAAACTCTTGACTTTGGTAACATTTTCATGATCAGCCTCACAACAAAAGGACTCTCCCACCTTACAGTTACTGTAGACAGGGCTTCTTGCAATAGGTGCACTCTAAATTTTCATCAACCCTTCTGTCTTTTATTCATTCAAAAGTCCCAGTATTCTCACCAAGGTCCAAGAGTAACTTGGCCCATGAACTACAGGACTCTTCTCCTGCTGACCTTATGATCCTTCTGTTCAGACAAGGTTAAATTAATTCACTCAGAGACAAAGGCAGCTGTTGTTAACTCTCACTAGGGAAAGTTGGCATGTTGCCTGGAGAAAGCTGGTTGGTTGTCCTGGTCATCTATACTACTTTTGCCCCAGTTTTTTTTTATCAGTCTGAAACTACAGGTTTTCTAAACACCCTGATTTATTGGTTTAGTCCTCAAAGGTCTTTATCAGAAATGTAGTAATGACAAATATACTTTAAAAAGAACAAAAAAATTATTACAGTGTAAACAAACTTCTTTTATACATAAAGTGCTATAATCCAAAGCTTATACAAGATGCTTTGTGCGCTTCATACAATTGTACAAATTAAGTCTCTCCTCACATTGCAAAAACAGTCTTTTTTCAGTGTGTAGATATTCCAATGACAAAGTGCAACAGTGCTTTAAAATCTACCCTTCAATGTTCACTCTAACCCTTATTGGACACAGACCCACCCTCTGTGGTGGATCTCATATGTTATACACCATATGGTCCAGATTTCATTTAAAACTCCATCATCGTCTCTGCATCTCATAAGCAAATATATTAAAGACGTTTGTTTACAATTTAAAAGATTTTTAATGTATGTATTTTATGTATAATGTTATCACTATTTGTGCTATAAGATTTTATATATATATATATATATATATATATATATATACAGTGGGGCAAAAAAGTATTTAGTCAGCCACCAATTGTGCAAGTTCTCCCACTTACAAAGATGAGAGAGGCCTGTAATTGGCATCATAGGTAGACCTCAACTATGAGGGACAAAATGAGTAAACAAATCCAGACAATCACATTGGCTGATCTGGAAAGAATTTATTTGCAAATTATGGTGGAAAATAAGTATTTGGTCACCTACAAACAAGCAAGATTTCTGGCTCTCACAGACCTGTACCTTCTTCTTTAAGAGGCTCCTCTGTCCTGCACTCATTACCTGTATCAATGGCACCTGTTTGAACTTGTTATCAGTATAAAAGACACCTGTCCACAACCTCAAACAGTCACACTCCAAACTCCACTATGGTGAAGACCAAAGAGCTGTCGAAGGACACCAAAAACAAAATTGTAGACCTGCACCAGGCTGGGAAGACTGAATCTGCAATAGGCAAGCAGCTTGGTGTGAACAAATCAACTGTGGGAACAATAATTAGAAAATGGAAGACATACAAGACCACTGATAATCTCCCTCGATCTGGGGCTCCACGCAAGATCTCACCCCGTGGGATCAAAATGATCACAAGAACGGTGAGCAAAAATCCCAGGACCACACGGGGGGACCTAGTGAATGACCTGCAGAGAGCTGGGACCAACGTAACAAAGGCTACCATCAGTAACACACTACGCCGCCAGGGACTTAGATCCTGCAGTGCCAGACGTGTCCCCCTGCTTAAGCCAGTACATGTCCGGGCCCGTCTGAAGTTTGCTAGAGAGCATTTGGATGATCCAGAAGAGGATTGGGAGAATGTCATATGGTCAGATGAAAACAAAATAGAACTGTTTGGTAGAAACACAACTCGTCGTGTTTGGAGGAGAGAGAATTCTGAGTTGCATCCCAAGAACACCATACCTACTGTGAAGCATGGGGGTGGCAACATCATGCTTTGGGGCTGTTTCTCCGCAAAGGGACCAGGACGACTGATCCATGTACAGGACAGAATGAATGGGGCCATGTATCGTGAGATTTTGAGTGCAAACCTCCTTCCATCAGCAAGGGCATTGAAGATGAAACGTGGCTGGGTCTTTCCAACATGACAATGATCCCAAACATACTGCCCGGGCAACGAAGGAGTGGCTTAGTAAGAAGCATTTCAAGGTCCTGGAGTGGCCTAGCCAGTCTCCAGATCTCAACCCCATAGAAAACCTTTGGAGGGAGTTGAAAGTCCATGTTGCCCAGCGACAGCTCCAAAACATCACTGCTCTAGAGGAGATCTGCATGGAGGAATGGGCCAACATACCAGCAACAGCGTGTGCCAACCATGTGAAGACCTACAGGAAATGTGTGACCTCTGTCATTGCCAACAAAGGATATATAACAAAGTATTGACATGAACTTTTGATATTGACCAAATACTTATTTTCCACCATAATTTGCAAATAAATTCTTTCCAAATCAGCCAATGTGATTGTCTGGATTTGTTTTCTCATTTTGTCTCTCATAGTTGAGGTCTACCTATGATGCCAATTACAGGCCTCTCTCATCTTTGTAAGTGGGAGAACTTGCACAATTGGTGGCTGACTAAATACTTTTTTGCCCCACTGTATATATATATATATATATATATATATATATACATACAAACACACACACGCTCACCCACCACTTTATTAGGTACACCTTGCTAATACCAAGAAAATCTCCCCCACACCATTACACCATCACCACCAGCCTGAACCGTTGATACAAGGCAGGATGGATCCATGCTTTCATGTTGTTTATTTGTTTATGACAAATTCTGACTCTACCATCTGAATGTCACAGCAACCAGTCTGCCCATTCTCCTCTGACCTCTGAAAAAGGCATTTTCAGCTACACAACTGCCATTCACTTGGTATTTTCTTGGTGTTTTCTCTTTTTCGGACCATTCACTGTAAACGCTTGAGATAGTTGTGCATGAAAATCCCAGTAGATCCCCTTTCTTCCCCATTCTGATGCTCGGTTTGAACTTCAGCAAGTCATCTACACCATCTTGAGATGCCTAAATGAATTGAGTTGCTGCCATGTGATTGGTCATCTCATCTGTAAGCATGCTTAAAATGATTACTAACAGCAATAGGTCTGTGATTGGAGCACTGCAGACAATTACAGGTAGCTACTATCAGGGTACATTTGGGGTATTTACACCAGTATGTGTAATGTGTAATTTTCTATGCAAAAGTATTTTTATATGCATATCTTGATTTGTTTTTTATATTTTCCTGGAGTTCATCTTTAGGATGTGGACATTATACATCAATATAATTCACAAATAAATGTAACTATTGAAAAGGAAAACAAAATCCTGGTCCTAGTCTGGTCCCTGTAGTGATGGGGAAATAATTAGCACATTAAAAGTGTGCTTCAATTTAATTTGTTAAATAGATTTAAATATAATTAGATTTATTGCCAGCCGTTTCAAAAGTTCAGGCTTTCTTGTACTGGAATCCCCACATGGGTTACACAACATGCCTGACAGGTTATAACAACTCTATTATTATCTGGAGGTCTTTGCCTGCTTTTCTTTTTGCTGCCAAAATTCTTTCTTTCAAACACAAAGAAAGATAATATGCACTAGAGGAAGGGATAAGTCATAGCCCAGAGGCATCATTAACAGGAGAGCTGAGCTCTTCAATATAAAGGAGGTTGAGTGTGTGGTACTGTATGCGATACCCCAAATTGCTTTTTGCTTTTGGCATTATATTTGCAGTGTTACAGTTTTAATATTACATTTTTTTATAAATAAAATTTGGTTTATGTGGCTTTTATTTAAAGGGCGCCTATTCTAGAAAAATGTATGCTGTAGGGTATGTTGGATGTTGCAGTGATAAAGAAGTTATATTTCAGAAGCACATATACACTACGCTGTACTCTACATACCACTGTACCCTTTAAACTGCACATTATGCACAATGTTACATACTCCTACTCCTAAAACTGAAGACTATACACTTTGCTATACAAAAAAGCAGACCATGGACTCTGGATAAGTTCACTTATCATAACATGTTACTTGATACGAGTAAACAGGCCTCCAAACCACTCTCCCCCCACCCCACCCCCCCACCCCCGATCCCTGTTGTGACAACCAGTGGGGGATTTTCTCCCTCCCACTAGCTGTCACAACACAAATTAAAAAAAATGCAACCATGCCATGGCCACCCAGCCGCTCACTCATTCACAGTATTCTGTGAATGGGAACACTACAAGGTCCGACAACTTTTGCAGCTGTTTGCTTGTAGTTCTCAATTAACTACCACGGCCAAAGCCCGCTGCCAGTTGACATCACAAAGCCACTACAGGCTCTGCAGGGATCCCAACAATAATGTCAGGATCCACCCAGATGCCTGACCGGCAGCTGGTTCAACTTCTCAGGGCTCAGCAGAGAACCTGAGCCAGCTGCTCCAGCACCCTCCTTGATCCAGTGCTCCAGTGTTTTTCTTGGTGTCTATTAAGGTTCTTTCCGGTACAAGCCAAGGAAGCTGTCAGGGATCGCGGCTCCTCTCCCGGCGCACGCGCTCTAGCGACAGCTCACGTCGGGACACAGGCACTAGGTCCCGGCGGGCCGCGGCTGACAGGATGCCGCGCATGCGCAGTAGGAGCCGCGGGCGCGCCTCGGGCGGCCAATGACAGCCCGGGGGCACGTCCTGGCCGGCCAATGACAGTGCAGGGCGCACTATTTAAAGATGCCCTGCACTGTCACAGATTGCCGCAAGGTCTATCTGTGATCCTGAAGTTCCTGTACCTGTTTAGTGACCCTGAATGCCCTGACTACGCTGCCTTCTCCTGTGATTTGACCCGGATTGCCCTGACTACACTGCCTTCTCCTGTACTTTGACCCGGATTGCCCTAACTACTCTGCCTTCTCCTATCCTGACCCCCGGCTTGTTTTGACCATTCTGCAGACTGACATCCTGCTGACCCTGCGTGTGACCTGACTACTCTTCGCCTGCCGATTCGGTACCTCGCTGACCCCACGGGACCACGGCTCGTGACCATCCTGCTAGGTCCCGCCGTCCTTTTCACATCTGGCTCTCCCGGTACCTGCATACATCCCCGGAGGCTCCCTCTGCCACTGGTGGGCCTGCTCGGAGGTCGTGACCTTGCCCTGGTCTGTTACAAGTCCATCCCCACCATCAGGGGCCCTGGTGAAAGCACAGACCGGGGCTTAGACTCCACGCTCTGGGTAGGTCTGTCCAGTGGGCAGCCTGAGGCACCACCTGGCGGATCATAACAGAAGCGTTCAAAACTCTGCAGTGTATTAATATTTGCTTTTACTACACAGAAAGGCTGCACATACAGCTGCATGAAATACAGTTAATATCATGCAAAGTATAACAAAATATGCCTACAACATGCACAAGCTGACTATCTTCCTGACAAATAAGCATTTACAATGTATGTGATTGGTGTAAATGAAACAGTAACTTAACTTTCTTTATGATGGAGTCATCTTCTACGACCCATGAGTTTCCAGACTGCTTCCTGCTTCTCCAAACAAGGAAGTCCTCAAAGTCCTCAAAACAATTGTCCTTTGTCTGTGAGCACATGTATTCAAATCCTATTCCCCTCCCCCTATTTCCAACTACATTATATCCTCTAGCCTCACTTCCTGCTGAGCCTATAAAGCAGTCCAACTGGTTCATTTGCATATCAATGGGGGAGACCTAGCTTCCAAAAACCACACATGTAACTAAAATGTTACTCCATATTAGTACTCTAAAAATCACTGCAAATAACCATGGCAACACATCCAGTGACTGCTGGAGATGCAGAGCAGAGAGTCGGTGACTGACCTTCCCCAGCTTTCTGCTCGCTGAACTCAGCGATCAGTATGGGTGAACCCTTACTTTGTAAACTGAACGGTCAGTTCAGAATAGAAACATGTTTGTGTGAGTATATATATATATATATATATAGATATAGTGGGAACTAGCATCAAATGGTAGAGTTTTTCCAGCACACAGTCACTCGCTTTATTCTTTTTTAAAGGCTTTTTTAGCCCAATTTTATTTGAAAGAAAGTTCCACAACATGCTTCCCACGCAGGGGTATCCATCATCAAACAAATGAAACAAATAAACAGCCTCCTGGCTTGTACACAGATTTCTGCCGCTCTGGCCTTCCACTTTAGGCTCACAGCTGTCTCCTACAGACTCCTTCCAAAATGGCTTTCAGCACACAGCTAGCAGCCTCTTGCTGCTCTGGCTTCCACCTCTTCCAGGTGGAGCCCTCCTGACTCCTGGGCACTGACCTCCTGTCTGCCGAGGTGGAGCCCAGACTCATGGTTTGGTCTCTACAAAAAGCCTGCACACACCTGTGCAATCAGTGTGCTGGCTGCTTTCAAAACATGGACCGAGGATTGGAGATCTCATCCCTCCCAAATCACTTAGAAATCTCCAGGCCACAGGTCCCAAAACGGGCTTTACAAACCAAAGAGGAAACTGATAAACCAGTTTCCTCCGCATTAAGAGAACTGCCTGGAGCCCCTCAACCTGCATATCCTGGGTTATAACCTTGATTTTCACTGTGGCAGGATAGCGCACTGCCACAATATATATATATATATATATGTATACTGTATATTTTATATATACAGTGCTCAGCATAAATGAGTACACCCCAACAAATTTGTCAGAAAACCTTTACTTTACTTTCATAATCAACATTTTCTATGGGATACTATACTACAAAATACTCCCACAAATATGGGCCATTGATTGCAAACAAGATTTGTTAATTTGCACACATTAAGAAGTATTTTTCCTAACAAATTCATTCAAGACCATGTTGCAAAAATAAATACACCCCAAAGAAAGTCTTAGGAGCAAAGCCATATTTTAGGCAACAAAATCCTAATTAACAAGAATTTAACTACATGTGAGTCTAATTATTCATTAAACAGTTGATTATAAAAGACAGTTGACTATAAAAGGGTGTTACTTAACAAAGAAAACCCTTCCCATCTCATGCTGTCTGCAATGGCACCACATGGAAGAGAAATTTCACAAGGTCTGAGAAAGAAAATAATTTATTTACACAAAAAAGGTGAAGGCTACAAGAAGATCAGCAACACTTTACTTATCAGTCAGAATACTGTAGCACAAGTGATACAAAAATTTAACAAAGATGGAACGGCAACCATCTCATAGAGACCTCAACGCTGTCCACAGAAGTTAACACCTCGACAGGAGCGTCTTTTGATGAAAATGTTGAAAAAAATACCATGCAAGTTCACTGCAGTTAGCTAAAGAAGTAGAAAGTCAAACTGGGGTGATTGTTTCCTGTGACACAATACGACGTACACTGCAGAGGAATGGCATGCATGGGTGTCATCCACAAAGGAAGCCTCTCCTAAAGCTACTGGGACTCTGTACTCTGGATTGATGAGACCAAGATAAATGTTTTTGGAACTGATGGCTTCAAAACTGTATGGCGTCAGAAAGGTGAGGAGTACAAAGAAAGATGCATGGTGCCTACAGTGAAACATGGTGGTGGTAGTGTCCATTTGTGGGGTTGCATGAGTGCTGCTGGTGTCGGGAAGCTGCATATTATTGATGGTATCATGAATTCACAGATGTACTGCTCTATACTGAAAGAGAAGATGCTACCATAACTTCGTGCCCTTGGTCATCATGCACCTTTGACAATGATCATCATGCAACGTGGTCATCATGCAACATGACAATGATCCAAACCACACATCTCAGGCCACTGTTGCATTTTTGAAGAAGAACAGGGTGAAAGTAATTCAGTGGCCAAGTATGTCTCCTGATCTGAACCCAATCGAACACCTATGGGGAATTCTGAAGAGACAAGGGAGCATCACTCTCCATCCAGCATCCAGGCTTTAAAGGAGGTTGTTCTTGAAGATAGGAAAAAGATAGATGTTGCAATATATTGCCAACATGTTTATTCCATGCTTAGAAGACTTGGTGGTGTCCTTACAAATCAAGGAGGTAATGCAAAATACTAGCTGTAGTAGTTTTTGTTGTGGGGTGTATTCATTTTTGCATAAACTAATTTGAGTAAAACTGAAGATTTTTTAATCTAAGTTATATTATTAAGCGTATTTACATGTAATGAGCTAAACAAATGTTCTGTAAAACTCACTTTTGTCAAAAATTTGTAAATTGTTTTTGTGCTCATTGAGATATTGAAATCTTAAAATCTTACTTATCATAAAGGGTGTACTCATTTATGTAGAGCACTGTATGTATATATATATATATATATATTTATATATACAGCAGGTAAAATAAATATCGAACATGTCACCATCTTTCCCGGTAAACATATTTCTACAGGTGCTATTAACATGAAATTTTCACCACATGTCGGTAACAACCCATGCTATCCATACATACAAATTAAGTTATGTGTAATAAAATGGAATGACACCGGTAAAAAGTATTGAACATGCTAACTGAAATTTATTTAATTCTTTGTACAAAATCCTTGTTGGTAATGACAGCGTCAAGACTCCTCCTGTCTGGGGAAACTAGTTGTACACATTTCTCAGGTGTGATTTTGGCCCATTCTTCAACACAAATATTGAAGGTTCCAAGGGCCTCTTCTATGAACACTAATCTTTAGTTCTTTTCATAGATTTTCTATTGAGTTCAAATCAGGTGATTGGCTTGGCCTTTGTAGCAGCTTTATTTTCTTTCTTTAAAACCAATTGAGAGTTTCCTTGGCTTTCTGTTTGGGATCATTGTCTTGCTGAAATGTCCACCATCATCTCATCTTCATCATCCTGGTAGGCGGCAGCAGATTTTTATCAAGAATGTCTTGATACATTTTTCTATTCATCCTTTCTTCAGTGATATAAAGTTTGCCAGCACTGTATGCTGAAAAACAGACCCACACTGTGATGTTCCCACCTCAATGCTGCACTGTTGGTATGGTATTTTTGGGGTGATGTACAGTGCCATTTGACCTCCAAACATGGTGTGTATTATAACATCCAAAGAGTTCAATTTTGGTTTCATCTGAGCAGACTATATTCTCCCAGTATTTCACAGGCTTGTCTAAATGTTGTGCAGCAAAACTTTAAACACACTTTTTCTTCAACAATGGAGTCTTGTGTGGTGAGGCACATATAGGCCGTGGCTGTTGAGTGCATTACTTATTGTTTTCTTTGAAACAATTGTACCTGCTAATTCCAGGTCTTTCTGAAGCTCTCCACAAGTGGTCCTTGGCTCTTGGACAACTCTTCTGATAATTCTTTTCACTCCTCTGTCAGAAATCTTGCGAGTAGCACCTGGTCGTGGATAGTTTATGGTGAAGTTATGTTCTTTCCATGTCCGGATTATGGCCCCAACAGTGCTTACTGGAACATTCAGAAGTTTAGAAATCCTTCTGTACCAATACCCTCAGTATGTTTTGCAACAATAATGTTGCAAAGATCTTGAGACAGCTCTTTGCTTTTACCCATCATGAGATGTTTCTTATTTTACACCTTGGTAATAAGACACCTTTTTATAGGTCATCAGTTTAGACTGAGCCAGCAGATATTACATTGCACTGACAAGGAGCAGGTTTGCTTTCTAATTACTGATAGATTTCAGCTGTTGTATTGGCTTTCCATGCCTTTTTGCACCTCACTTCCTTCATTTGTTCAATACTTTTTTCCATGTGGCATTCCATTTTATTACACATAACCTCATTTATGAACTTATTTGTTTTGGTTTCTTTGTATGTATGGATTGCATGGGTTGTTAGCGACATGTGGTGAAAATTTAAAATCAATAACACATTTAGAAATATATTTACCCAGAAAAATGGTGACGTGTTCAATACTTATTTACCTGCTGTGTATACACTGCAACACTGTATGTATGTGTATATATATATATATATATATATATATATTTATAAATATTTTTTTTTTCTAAGGTGATCGCATGACCTCTATTTTCAGCTGCATAATGGGCTTATGAGCGGTGGGGGAGGAGACTGCAGGGTGGTGTGTCAGCAGGAGGCAGTTAAAAAGTAATATATTCCAGTAGAGAGCTGGGGGGGGGGGGGGGTTGTCAGCACTAGTCTGACATCTGGAATACAGGAAGGCTGCGCTCCCAAGTAGAAGGCAAAGAAGATAACTGACCACATTGGAATGACTGTGCTTCCATGCCCTGGTGTGTTGAGTGTGAAACAGGAAAGCAGGGGAGCTGGCAGGATTAACAAGTATTTCACACAAAGGAAGCAATGCCAAGAGAACAGGATACTTTTTAGTACAAGTTCATGTCAGTAACATTGACATATATCAGGAATATGAAATGTTAGGGTAACATACACTTTAAGTGGGTCCCACCTGCTAAAAAGAAGCATCCATATAAAAAAACAACAACACTGTATAGGGAAAAATATAACATACTTCCTATTCCTACTATATCATCCCCCTGCCAATGAGATCCAAAAGACTTTCGACTCGAGCATTCCAAATCTTGCGAGAAGATGGCACATTCCCCAGATCTCACTTGAAGAATGATGACATTACCCTCGCTTAGACACCGTAGTAAGCATATGTTTTAGTTTTCCACCACTACATTTTTTTCAATGTTTATGCTTTTAGCCAGAAGGATCAGGCCTTTAAAAGCGGATGTTACTTGAGATATGCACTGCTCGTTTTTGCAATTTGTTTTGTGTACTTGGATTCCCTTCATATATTCGTTATTTTCAAATCAATAGAAATTTTAATTTTGGAAGATGGCTATATTTGTTCTATTCTATTCTAATTGAATCTACTTTTTGTATTCTTTTATGTTCTATTCTTTTCTATTCTATTTCACTCAATTCTATCCTTATGTTTTCTAGTCTATAAAGCAGCCAAAGTAGGAATCATCATCTTATTTCTCTTTTATACCTTACTGTATTAATTTCCAATTTTGAATTAATTTTCTAATTCGAATTCAAATTCATTTTCTAATTCGAATTTGGATAATTTGTTTGTTATAATTTATTTTAGTTTCTTCAAAATTCTTTACTATTGTGATTCAGAAATTTGGATACCTCAGAATCTCAGAATGACAATTTTGTCCAAATTTCGATTTGTAACAAAACAAATCACACATGCCTAGATCATGCATTTTGGTTGCAAGGTCCACTTTAGACCACTGAACACTATACATTATTTAGTATATTACATAGTCCTGCCTGCATTGCTGTTCATTACATATTCCTTATCATAGGATTCGTTATCTCAGTAGTTGCAGGTTAGAGCTCAAATATTTTAACTTCATTTTCTATGAAGGTAGGCTCACACAACATTTTTGCTATGTCTATATTCTGTGTGCAGAAAAGTAAATGCAATGTAAGAATTACATTTTTAAAATGATCTATTGTTTATGCATCCCTTCTGTGTTCCCAACAGCACTTCCGGTGGTTTAATATCCTGGTTAATGAAATTTTTTCTTTACTCAACCTTTATATATTCCTTATATTTTATGCATTTGTGATAGCGACTGCTGGGACACAGGCTGCCTACAATTTGTAATTAGTATATCAAATCTGTACATATATGGAAACCGTAGACACAAAGATTTTACACCTACTCAAAGAACCTCTAATTATCAGTCACTGACAAAATCTATTGGTCTAGGTTAAAGGTGTTAGTTTCATTCCCATAACTTACAAATATCATCCTGACCACCCAAAAGGCAATGACAGCTAAATAATTTGTTAACCTCTCAGAATGGCTTTTTAGCGAAATTTAAGATATAGGGCACTAGTTCATCTGCACAGTTTGAATTACTTTATTACACTGAATTCAGTGGGCGAACTAGAATAAGAAGTATCCTGCAGCTGGGTGTTCTATTTTCTACTGTTACACAACTTCAGACTCTATTTCAAACATGACATTATTTTGTTCCTATGAGAAGCCTTTGACTGAACCTACAGTACATTCAAATATCAAAACCTAATTTTAGTCAAAAAAGGTTTTAAAAAAATAATCAAAAGGGACATTATTTACAGTCAACGTGAAGTGTATCTTGTGCTGGCTGTTGGCTGCAGATTTAGTTGGAATTGTCAATCCTCTGATTCCCCACACTCCACCCCTGCCACCACAATATTTCATTCTGGCAAGGGTTAATAGAACCAAGGGACCTATCCAGGGGCGGACTGACCATTTGGAAACTCGGGCACTGCCCAAGGGCCCAGGGCCAGTAGGAGGCCCCTGGTACCTTTTTCATAGGCTTTTTTGAGTTTGGGCAAGGACACAGGGCCCCATGATCCCCTATTGCCCGGGGGCCCCATGAGTTGTCAGTCCACCCCTGGACCCGTCATATGCACTCACCAAGAGTGCCGACTATGCTCATCCTAGCTGCCCAGCTTCTCCATTCAGAGAAGCTGTAGTATAGTTTCCATTAATTAAACATGATCTATGAATTGAAGACGGGTGGATGAATGAAAAGTCCACCTCCTCCATTCATAGATCATTTTTCATTTATAGAAACTGTAGTATAGCTTCTATGAATGGAGAAGGAGGGAATAAAGGGTGGGCATAGCACTGTTGATCAGTGCATATGACAGGTCCCGTGGCTCTATTAAGTCCTGCTTAGGGTCAGGGGCGGACTGACCATTTGGCAACTCGGGCACTGCTCGAGGGCCCGGGGTCAGTAGGGGGCCCCATGAGTTGCCCCTGGTACCTTTTTCATAGGCTTTTTTGAGTTTGGGCAAGATCCCAGGGGCCCCATGATCCCCTATTGCCCGGGGGCCCCATGAGTTGTCAATCCGCCCCTGCTTAGGGTCAAAGTGTAGACTGACTGATCTTCCCCTTTTTCACAGATCCTGAGGGCAACAAATCATGGTCTTTAGACTTTTGTCCACCATTGGTCACCAGGAAGATAACCTAGAACAGCATTTTCTCCAGAGAAGTCATGAATTACTGCCCTTCTAATACTGTTTACTTATCCATTCTACCATGGCAGTTAAAAAATAGGTTTACTTATAAAGGATTCTCTTGGACATTTTCCACAAACACACTCAGCAGTCATTGGGTAGTATTTAAAGGTCAACTCCAGAAAACTTGACAATTCTGTCTTGCAGTGGAGCTGCAAGGGTTAACTGCTTGTTTAGGTCTAGGAGTAAAAAAGGAAGATTCACCTACCTGCGCTGCTAGACTGGTCCCTGCAACGTTTTCTCCCCCACACATCTAAGGTCCTGAGGTCATTAGATGGTATGACGTCAAGGGACAGTTCACTGCAAGAGCGCGGGGTAATGGCATCGGCAGTGGAGTAGAAAATTGGGTGGGCGGGAGTGCTTTTACTCTCCCCTAGAACAAACCAGCAGATAACCCTTGCAGTGCAGATGCAACCACACTGCAAGTATAATTTTCAGATTTCCCTGGGTTAGGTTAACCTATTAATAAAGTATATTTTGCTGTACAATCATCCAATATTCACCAAATGAAAAATACATTGTCTGACATTGGGCATCATCTGTTATTGCACGGAAGAGATTCTTAATGTAACTTTTGTCCTATCCAGCATATTCTATTTATAAAAAGACTAAATGTATCTTCCATGCACACTCACCTGACATTTATTGGACACATTTGGAACTAACATGTACCAGGGTGGAGAAAATCACAATTTTTTTTAAAATAAAGACTGGCTATGGAGAATGCTGAACCTTTTCTCTTAACACGAGTTCAGAACATCCAGGGTTTTTTATTTTTCTGCTTTTATTTTTTTTTAACCTCTCCAGAAATAAACAGTTTTGCACACCAGGAATGTCATGTGATCTCTCAATGGCAATGGGGCAGTGAGCCTGAATCTCACATGCATTTCAACACCGGGGAGTGCTTTAAATCTGAAGCTTGAATTAAGCAAATATTCTTGAAATACAAGAGGCATGTGTATCCTTATTTGAGTCTTATTGTTATTGTCCTTTACGCAGTTCTTCCAGATCTGTATAGTAATCCAGCATTAGGGCTTTGTCTTTGTGCAAGAGCTTCTAGTAATAAATACTGGCCAGTGCTTCTATCTCCCCTTACACAGGGTGAATGGTCTTTTATCTGCCCCCTGTAGTTTTCTGCAGGTAGCCTCTGCACATGCTATGTACAGCATGGTGATAATGTCACTGCTATTTTTACATGGTAATATCTGGGTTTGCAAGGGCATTTGATAAACACAAAGTTGGTTTGCATCCTTTGGTTACTGAAGAATATATTTAAATTGAACTTTTGGTGCCTAGAGCTCAGAAGTACCCCTTACTAATCACTGGTGCCCAAATGCTGACAGACACCTTCCCAAAGTGACCTGTGGACATTGTTCTAAGCTCCCTCTTTTGAGTTTCCTGCTCTGGAGCAGACCTGCTGGAAGACATTTTTAGACATAGCTGAAACCTGGGAGGTATGTATTTGGCAAATTAAAGAATATGTAAACCCAACTATTCATATTCCAGAAACGGGCCTGTTGTTTTCTTTGTATTGCTTCTCTTGTGTGAAATTCCTGGCGTTCCTGCCAGTCCCTCTGCTTTCTTTTTACAAACTGACCACATTAAGAAGGAGAACACAGTGTGGTCAGTTTTTTTTTATATCTATACACCAATGTTTTATCTTTCTATTTTATATAGCATGGACTGTTTAGCTTTGTACATGCATACAGTGAACCAATGAACCCCTAAATCCAGTTCACCAGGGAGGGTGGACCACCAGCTTACCACCTATGGAGGGCAGATAGGTGGCACATAAACTCTTTTTTAGGCATAGCACCCTCTTAGTTAGGTGCTAGGATTAGGTAAATTTAGTTCTAATCTCACTGTAGTCAGTGTGGCTGTTTGTGATTGTTTAGGTCTGTTCTGTGTTTCACAGGCTGCAGGCTTGATTGATTGTCCTGCAATCCAAATTTCTGGTTCTAAAACGTTGGTGTGAAGCAAGGCAAATTGGCAACATGAATATTTAAACTGTCTCAGCCAATTCCTGTGGGGGAATGAACAGATGAATTCTGGGAAAGTGTATAAATAGTTTGGACAGAAGTGTTGTGTTCCTGAGGAGGAGATAGGGCCTAAGGAGGGCTGTCTTTCCCCCTGGGCAAGCCGGCCATGTGTTTGCTGTCTATCATGGTCCCAGCTGGGCTGGCTGGGGGGCCAATTTTTGCTGAAAGCTGCTGAAGCTGATTGAAGGGCCTGTCGTCTGAGGATCTAGTCTGGTATCACAGGGAGAAAGTGTCTGCAGGATATTGGAAGGAGGTAGCCAATCACCTAAGGACATTTGTAAGTACAGACCTGTGTGCTGTTGCCACCCTTCTGGTGCTAAAGAGTCAGCTGTTTTCAAAGGGTTGTCTGGTGTCCTGAAGAGCTTTGTCTATTTAATTCTTAGTGAAATGACTCTGCTCTGATTTTTCAATTCACTACTACAAGACTCTAAAGTCTATTTTCTTGTGCAAGGACTTAGCTCATAGTTATATCGAAGAGAAAGTGTCCTCCTATTTGTACATAGTTTTGGAGTATCCCACTCAGTTCTCTATGCCAATCCAAGTTACCAAAAAAAAAAAGCACCAAAAAGAGAATACCCCTGTTCATTGACCCAAAAGAGGGACTGTGCCTGTCTGCAGGGCAAGCACTGGGAAAAGAACACTGGACAGCTTTCCAGCCGCTACATAGACATGCTCTCTGAAACGTCTGGTGCATGACAGCATTGGCCTCTAAAGTTTTGGATAGGGTACTATTCTTTTTATGAAATCCCTCTCCAAGCACTCCCCTAACGTTAAAGGGCATGGGAGCTTCTATCTGCTTGGCAGGCTGCTGTACATTCATTGTCTCTTTGTCATGGGGATACTAGCTAGAATACCTGGTGTGTTGAGTTGGTCATTTCTTAGTAGGGGTACACTATTTTTTTTTGTCATTTCATACATTTAATCCTACCAAGGCTGAAACTGTAAAAATGATGTTTCAGCACAGTTTATGGTGCACAAGTGCATGCAGAGTAATGTAACAGTAAAATATTTACAGGTTTTTATTACTTCTGGAAGAGCTCACAGTACTCCCTTGGTAATGCATTTCTGTTTAGAAACCCAGTGTCATCTTTGATCTAGAAGCATCCAAAGTCAATATTCATTTCCTGAACTAAAATAATGGCCCATAGATGACACAATTATGTAAATGTATGTGTTTTAGTAGTACCCTTTATGTTCTTGAGTGTACACATGACTGACACATTTTAGCCCCCTGCTGCCTTTCACCCTGAGATCTGTCAAAAAGGTTACAAAGGGATGACTGTAGGAGAGGAGACATGCATCTTTCTGGCTCCAGAAGACCAATGACAACATTTTCCCAGATTGCTCCTTTCAGAAAGAAATTGGGGTTAATTTACTAAAGGTAGCGAGCATGTTCATTTTTCAAAGTTAATTTTTTACTTTGCAAGGAAGTTTAACTTTGGTCCAGAACTAAGATGTTTTCCAAAGTCCTCAATCAGATTCAAACCTGTGCTGGAAGACTGAATATAATTGGCTATTCAGAAAATAGAGAAGGAAGAAGGGAGGGATAGATGGGCAGGTTTCAGAAAGTAAATTCCTGCTGCCCACCTACTGACCCTCTATTGCTAGGGTTCTTAACCAAGACACAAGAACATAACAAGGACTCGAAAGTATAAGAACCAAATGATAGGGATAAGGGACCAGATCTCTGAATAATAAAAAAAAAATTAAACCACATTCTATGCATGAAAAATAGTTTTGTCAGCCTTGGTCCTTCTACTAACCCTTTAAATAAATGGCCACAGCAGCCATTTTATTTCCAAAATTTAATAAATGACATAAACAACAAACAATAAACAATTTCAAATGAAAACAGGAAAGAGCTTTTGGCTGTCCTTAAAGGCACAGTTTATTAGAATTGGCCCTGCACCCCAACCATCTCAAAGATGTTACAAACTCACACATTCTTACTTTTTCTCCAGGAGACCTAGCTCCTGGAAGAACCAATAACTAACCATGAGGACATAAGGGTTCTCCTGAGGCTGTACCAACTATGGGGGACAGGGTCTGTAGAGGGATCTGGAGATCTATGAATTTGGAGGGTGGATTTTCAGAGCACTGTGGAAGATTGGAGGGTGCTATGTGGGCTGCGGGGCAGTGTGAGAGGTTGGGAGCACTGTGGTACGTTGGGGAGAACTGTAGGATGTGGGGGTCACTGTGGGAGGTGTGGGGATACTGCAAGGACTGAGGACTCTCAGGGGGCCTGAGGGGCTGTGGGAGTTTGAGAGGCATTTTTGGAGGTTAAGGGATCTGCAGATGGCTGAAGGACCTCAGAGGGCTAAAGAGCACACACTTACTTCAGACATGCTTTCTGAAATAAGCCCCCACTTACGTCAGACCTGCTATCAGTACAGGCACCACAAGGAAGAGAAACTTCTTCTTCTCCCTGATCATACAATGAATCACATGAAAATGGAGAAGAAGTACAGGATTCAACTCTTGGTAAATGCCCACTCACCAGCAGCAGATACCCATACTGATGGCAGGTCTTCTACTCTGCATCAAGTTAGGCATTGATTACCTACTTGCCACCTGCCCATAGTTCTTTTACTGCTAGTGGGCGGCAGTTACAGGCTCAGCTACATACTGTACTAGTATGTCTGTATTTGTTTGCAAAATTGTATAGCAGAAATTAGGTTTCAGAATTTTTCAGTATTGTTTTTGTGTATATAGAAAAAAACAAAACAAAACAAAAAAACAATGGTGATTAAATATATATATATATATATATATATATATATATATATAATGGTGATTAAGAGCTATATATGTGTGAAAAAATGATAAAAATGTCAGTTGTGTACAGTGTTGCATGACCAAGCAATTGAAAGATAAAATAGCACAGTGCTGAATGGCAAAAAATGCCCTGGTCGTGAAGGAGGTAAAGCCTTCCGGTGGTCAAGTGGTTACAATGTCTGCTTGTAATGGCTAATGGAGCAGTGGCCAGTGCTGGAATGCTTTAACATTGGACACTGCAGCTGTCCCCATAGTTCCCCCTCCAAATGATTACAATTTGTCCAGAGCAGCTGCCCCTCCTTACCCCTAACGCACCCCCTTCCCCCCATCTTCTATTCCAGTCTTGCCCTGCCTAGAGGAGATAAAGTTGTTCACAGACTCTAAGTCCCTACTTTTTATGTTTGTAGGGCTTTCATTTCACAACTCAAGACTGTCAGCTCTTTTGAGCAAGGACTAAAGTGAAGAGATCAATACACATTCTGGAAGGTGATGCAGAATGCAGAATATGCTACTTTCTATTACTTTTAAGAAATATATAATAATACTGTAGAATACATTTGAAAGAGCCATTTACAATAACTTAAAATCACTTTCTGCAGACAAACTTCAATAATCTGTTGAATGTATTCCTTACTGGTTTTTAAAGGGACAAGGCCCCTGATTTTTACACTGTTATTACCATGAGTTCATATGGGTTACTTAAAATAACAACAACTCAGCAAAGCAATTAACACACTGACCAGTTCTGTCAAAAATACTTTCAGCAGGTTTATTATAAAAATATAAATGTTTGCACTACAAATCATTTTACATTAGTCAGAGGCCATCTAAAATTGCACAATCTGAAAACTAACTTAAACTAAGTCATAAAAACCATAAAAAGATAAACAAATCATATAAACGCTGATTAAGTCAATCAATGCAGTTTATAATGAATGCTAAATACAGGCTGCAAACTAAGTATATCAACAGAAATAAATAATAGGCCAATTGCCTTTGAAATACTGTCAAAATAATATAGAAAACACAAAAATACGAATATTCTTGTTTTATTTTATTTTTTTTTTTCCATTCGAGTTGTTTTTATACTGATAACCATGAAAAGGAAAAAAATCTAGTAATCCAAAAGGTAGAAATTTTTGAATGCTATGTTTTACATACATTATGTACAGAAAAGGCCAAGCCTTGTCATGAAGAGTTGCAGACCTTGAAAAAGCAAGCTACGCAGTGTATACTATAATATATATTGAACGCCGCTTACTGAATACATCATAACTGCAAGGTTGAGAAACCTTCATTATCATTCCCAAAACATCGAAATAAAAAATAAGGAAAAGGTCCATTTAATTTTACATTGGTATAAATGGCCAGTTGGATGCAGGATTCATGTTATTGCAATCTATCCAGCCCATTATGCAATGATTTGTATGTGTCACGGTAACATGCTGTCTTCATAATGGATAATGGGCCATATACAGATCTAAAAAAGGAATCACAATATGAATAGCTTAGAAAATATTCAGGCTGTCAATTTTCAAAAAAAGGAAATTGAAAATACAGATTTCATAGGCACCTAAATGTCTGAAGTTTAATTCACTAGTGATTTACTTTGGTGCAAAGAAGGATCTTCATAAAAGTTACTAGCATGCTCAAAAAAATAAAAAAAATAAAAACAAGAATATAAACATTAATAGCCATTCGGTGAAGCAAAGTGAATGTAGTATAGTATATTCAATACAAAAAGTTTAATGGGGTTGTGTAGCCTAAATATTATTAACCAATAGAGCAATAGAGAGCATTTACTATGGCAAGAAATTTGTGTTTTACTTTTAAATATCTTTTTAATTGCTTTTATATCTCTCCACAGCAGTCAATTACATCATTACCTATTACTTTATTTTTACTATATTACTTACATTCACATAATTAATGTAACACACTCTCTACTGGGGAGAGAAGGGACAGTGAAGCCTGTGGAATAGCCAATAGGGTTTGAGCTAGAGTAAAATACAAGTAATTGTTATATGCAGCCTGTTCATTCAGTATTTCTTCCAGTACATTTCAGAAAATTGAACTATAATGAATTATAGATGACAGGACAAAAACTATTTTCTTTACATGGCAAAGTTCTTGTACAGTATATCCCTATCTACTCCTGAGTCTACTCCTGAGGCACATTTCAAGAAAACTGCAACCTAAAGTTTATTATCCAAGTTGACAAACCCTCTTTGAAACATGCCTAGAAAGGTGCTTCTCTCTTGCAGAGTTTTAGAATTATTTTACTGGCTGGAGGCAGAATGAATTACAGGATAATGGCAACAGAAAAGCTCATATTAAGTCTTTAAATAAGCAGAAAAGGTTCATAAAGTGTGTTCATATTTACACACTATTAGCTCATTTCATTATTTGGAGTTGATTTACAATAAGGTTAGATAATATTCATGTATCTTAGTAAATAATAATGTACAAGGAAAATAAAACAAGATTTTTGCTTGCACATGATTGGAGTGATGCAGTGAACACAGTTCACAGTGCACATTTACTTTTCAAAGTGAAAAAAGTCTCTACTCCATTAGTAAATCATCACGATTACATCTTAGTGGAATAGCTATTTAATTTATTTTCAACTTATCTCATAACAGGAAGTTTGTTGCTTCCAAAGATCAGTGTCCATTTGTTATGTTTATATCCCAGTTGGTAATACTTGGTCACACATCACTAAAGGGTCTATTTATAATGCAGTGAATGTTACTTTCACCAAACATTATCTAGTGGGGTTCAGTCACTGTCACTAGAAACACATGCATCTGGAACATTCCCTATAGTAAATGTTTATTGAAAGTTAGATTCAATGCTTTATAAATATGCCCTTTTAAGGGTTGTGGGTTATTTTTCAAATTAGGTAAAAAATAGCTATATTACATCTAGATATACTGCATGTGTGCCTCATTTTGAGCCATATATAACCAGGAATCCGCAAATCTGTATGTACAATATTCTTACCTCTTGGAGAAAGAGCTTTAGTCATTTTATATCCACTCTTCAATGCCCAGGACATCCTAGGAATTGCTGCTTACCCTGTTTAGCTTTATTGTGACATGACTGCCCCAGATCAACCAACACTTTACTATATATGCCTGTTGTCCCTTAAACAATATCATCTGCAGGCTGGGAATCAGTATATGAAGCAGGGCTATAGTACTGTACAGTATATACTTGAGACATCACCTGACATTCATATACTAAAAATGAAGCAGGAGTAAATGGAAGGTGGGAATCCCTAATAAGGCCATATAGCAGCCAATTATCATGATAGTCTTTCCATTGGGTTACTCTGGATTGTATCAGCTGAGGGGTTGTACCAATTATTGTCTAAACAGGAGAATACACTTATTTTAGTTTTTGTACTAAACTGTATCTAAAGACAAGGCTTTTGCTTTCAATTGTGGATAGAATTTGGAAGGGTTGGAACCTAAGTCAAGTTGTTGATACAGTCCATTTCTTTCCCAGGGAGATTCTCTCCTATCTTTGTCCTATCTTTGTTCTGCGAGGGAGAGTGAGGAAAAAACCTACATTTTGAGTTTTCACCAGAACATGATAGAGTAGAAATCCTCCCATGGGGACTCCTGTTCTGGTTAAAACTGTGTAAGAACAAGAGATTATCTCTAACCCCTTTGGTCTACAGAGCAGGAAATAAATAACATTCTCCCCAAAGGGAAACATGTGGCTGAAAACATTTTACAGGCTTTTAACTCTTCACTTTTTTAATAAAAATAAATTGGGATTTAGATATATTTTGAGGAAAAGCTATTTTTAAAGGGCAACTGTTAGGAAGACTTACGGTTTGATTTACTAAAACTGGAGAGTGCAAAATCTGGTGCAGCTCTGCGTAGAAACCAATCAGCTTTCGGGTTGTCAAAGCTTAAATGAACAAGCTGAATTTAGAATCTGATTGGCTGCCATGCACAGTTACACCAGATTTTGCACTCTCCAGTTTTAGTAAATCAACCCCATTGCTTCCTTAGAGGGAAACTTTCAGGTCAGGAAGACTTATTTCTAAAGATACAGAACCTGGGGTCACTACTTTGTGGCTCACTGACACATAACAGAGAACATTTCATATGCACAACTTGATGAAGGCCAGGGATTCACTTAGGAAAGGCTTCTTTGTTATTCCTTAAAACAATCTTTAACTGTCAGTCTGGGAAGACTTACTTTTCAACATGCAGAGCACTTGACTGCACAGTTTGTTGAAGGTCAGAGACCAAGTACTAAAAGAAGCATAAGGATGACAGCCCTGAAAACATCTTTTTAAAAAAAACAAGGCAATGAAGCCCAGAACTAAATCATCCATAAGACATCCTAGGCAGGAGCTTAGAGCTCTTTGGATGTCCAGAGGGCCCATCTACAACCTTCATGCTTCTACAGTAAACCGGGGGGGTAGCACCATTGGTCTAAGCTTTGCATCTGTCTGTTACTTTACAATGGAGGATACAGTTGTATACAGTTGGTGTCTAATGGGGCAGGTCATGCCTGTACAGCAAAGCAAATGATGTGATTTCTCTCTGCCACTGAAGTCTTTATCAATGTCAAACAAAGGGATGGGGTGGCCAAAACTTACCTTGCTTAGAGCCCTGTTCTGCCTTTAGGTATATCTCAAGCTGAAACATTCTTCTTTAGTTTTTGTACAGAGTGATGAGGGGTTAGAACCCTATCAGGTTTTTATTGTTGTCTGTGCCCCTGTTGGCAAGATGCACTCTCTTTTTTTTTGTTCTGATGATCACTGTCACCACGATTAAAGTTAGAGATTATGAAATATTTTGAGTTTTCACCAGAACAGGAACACAGTGGATATCAAGTGGACAACAGTGTTTAAGAGGGGATTATGTCCACAGGAAAAAATCTCTTTTTATGTCCACAAATTGCAAAAAAGATGGGTTTAAACCATTCCCTGGTCTATCAAAAACAAGTTGCGTTAGATATATTTTAATCCATTTCTAGTGATTGCAACTGCCATATTTGTATCCTGAGAGGCTATTAAAAATGTAGTTTCATCTATGTTTATTCCAGGATTGATGGGATTTTAGGTTTTGAGATTTTGTAATTCAATATGACATATGTTAAGTACCTCTGAATTAGCTGGATTCAACTCAGGCATTACTATGTACTTCATAGCCATCATAGGAAAAAGAGGATCAAAGCCAAATCATCTCTAAATAATTGAAACTAAAACAAAGAAATAAATATGCAGAGATCCAAGGTGAATTATAATTCAGTATCTTTATAGAAAAGACTATAAAAGATGGGGGTTCTTTAGGAATTCATCATTCCTTGTTATTTCTAAAGAATTTTGAAAAAATGCACAATAACAGCTGGTACAAAAGCAAGCTATGATTTACTTATACAACTGAGGCAGCTTGATAAATGTCCACAGTAACATCACATATATTGCTTAATACATATGTAAACTCATTGGCTGGACAGTCATAATTATATTGTTATTATTAATATTTGAAAATCGTCTTAATAAACCTTTTTTTTCAATTATAAAAATATGCAACAATTTTAAACAATAACTTGTTTCAGGTGTTTAAAATGAACCTATGCTCAGACTATGCACACTATAGTATTTACAGCAGTAAAAGCACTTTTAAACAAGCCTCCATTTATCTCTATCTTTAAGCATTGTGTAGAAATTATTTTTAAAGTTTTATAACACAGGGAAGGAAATCTAATTCCCTTTTCACACATATAGTCCAAACTGGTCTTCCTGTCAGTTTCTCAGGTGGACCTGATCAGACTATCCATCCAGGCTGATGGGTGTAAAAAAATTTGTATCCATTTACACCCTCCTACCTCCAACTCGATTCGGTTTGCTAAAAAAGAAAAAATAAAAGTGGTCCATCCTCCTCCATCAAGGCAGATTGGAGATCAGTCGGTGTAAACAGACAGTGGACCACTCATAGAGCAGAGTGGGCTTTATCAGTGCCTGCTTTGCATAAACTAAGCAGAGCTGGGCCTGTCATCTGCCTACTCCGCTCTGTTCAGCAGGGGATCAGTGGACAGATCCCCTGGCAGAGTCCACCCCGTGTGAAAAGAGCCTTAACTTTTTTTTTTTCTGGAAACGCCTCCCAGCCTTCTAATATAAACAACCAGCAGGTTTTTCTAAGTTGTAAAGCTCCCTTTACAGGAGTAGTCCAATTAGGTCCACCTGTCAGTTTTTCAGGTGGACCTGCTCAAAAGCTCCATGTAAGTCTATGAACAGTGGATGCCCTCAGGCATGCATTAGTTTACATCTGCTTACCTTCAAATCTGTCCAAGACTACACAAAAAATGGAAAAGGTTGCCTGCATCCTTTTTCATTTTTTTATGATGAAAACATGATGGATCAGAAGTAGTTTGATGTACATGGACGCAATTCCGTTTACATGCAGCAGCCCATAGATCTTATATGGCTCCAGGAAAACTCTGGTTTTTAAATAGAGCTTAAAACTAAATGAACATAGATATCAGAAAAGTGACATTCATGGCGTCCTGCTCTGATTCAAGATAAGGTCTGTTCACCCCTTGCTGAACAGACCATACATCCCCATATGAAAGGGGTCTTATAATGAATGAAACCAAGTTTGATTTCCTTGTTGTGATCTTTGAGAATGAATTACTTCACATTAATAGCAGTTAGAGCAGCCAGGAATGGCTTGGTTTAAAGCATCTGTGCTGCTTAATAAGAATATGTAAATAGTCTAATGTCTATAGTTTGGGCACAAGTTCACTTTACCTGTAGAATAATGTTTTACAAACATATATTACCTTGTATCATTCTATTGACTGCTTTAAAGTGGAATCCTAAATATTCTGTTTGCATTGAAAATGTCATAGAATAAAGGAGAGAGAAGGGAAGGCAGTTTTCAAGTTGTGTTTTTTTTGTAAAGGTGATTAGATTTTCAGACAATTCATAATTTGGCCACAAACTATCCTGGAAGCATTATAATGAAATGAAACTATGTTTTAAAACTAAAATGCAATAACAAACATGTTTAAAAAAACACAAAATAAATATAAATTTACAAATGATCAATAAATGCTGAAAAATATCACATTTCCTACAAAGTGTTTTCCACCAATTTAAAAAATATGTACTAAATCTTTTTTTGCTAATATTTGGAAAGAGTGAGGACGGGTTAGAATCTTTATCAGGTTTTATTGCTGCCTGTAACCCTATAAGAGAAAACTTCTTCACTTCCTCATATGTCACCAAGACTGGAAGGGAAGAGAACTTCTCCAGTGGGGGACATAGTCAGCAGTATAAGCAATGCCATTATAGGAAGCTGGAAGGGTATGAACCTCTGGCAGGTTTCTGAGTCCCATTGAGTAGTTTTGCTTACTTTTTATTGTATCACTGGGACAAGAAGTTCTTAGAATTCTGAACATTAAGCTCACAGACAGTAGTAAAAATCTGGCATAGGTTCCAGAGATGCCACACTTAATCCAAATCTAAAAATACATTTTGGATTGTGGTCCACTTTAAACACACAATGTGAGAAACAATGAAAGAAAGTTTAAAGTCAACCTGTCATTGAAAAAAGAATAGGCTCATTTTAAAGGATATGTACGTTTAATTTATATGTACACACTAACTAGGTCTAAAGCAAGTCTCAGATCTTAATTTAGGATATACTATAAAAAATACACTATAGCTTTCTTTACTGGAAGAACCATTTGCAGTGTCTACATTTCCGGCCCTATATGTTCTGTTTAATTACTAAGGCCCTTTTTTGTACCAAGGAGTAAGTAACAATATTGTACATCTGCTATTGAAATTTTATTCCCTCCAAAATATATCTCATTTTTAAAATGTATTTCCAGAAATTAAAACATTAAGAGTCTCTTCTTCTCTCTTTTGTTTGTGTGTACACACCAGATGTGGAGCTTCACTGGCAACTATTTCCAGCTCAGTCCATGTGAACAAACAAAGCTAAATGCCTTGTTTCCAATCATTTTGACAGCCTTGTTTTGATGAAGTACTTTTTTCAATGCAAGGTGTGACGCAAACCACTGCATTGCAGTGCCACAGCAGGGCAGATAACTGTATTGAAATGTCAATCATGACAGTTCTATGAAATATAAGTAAACTGTGTGATGCACTGGATTTGGCACATCAGAATTGCATCACATAGCCTACACCAGGGGCAGTACAATCAATGTGAGTCCCTATTATGAACAGGTCTTAGAGTAAAACGCTGTAACTGAAGGTGTGCTATTTGCAGTTGGTCAGAATTAATTTTTTGGGGCCTCATAGATGTTTCTGGGGAAGTAGATTTTAACTGTGTACTTTAACATTGCAGTTGTACGTCTCTGTATCAGGGACACCTAAGAAAGAGCAATGATCGACTAGTATTCTTAAAGTTCTTCTTTACATTTTATCAGAAGCTATAATAATAAACATAATAAGTAAAAGGCTCACATACAAGTTTTGTGTTGAGGAGTGCCATATAAAATATAATCCGTAATCTAAACTACTCCAACTATCCCCTCCTCAGATGCATATTTAACTCAAAATCACAGATGTGGCTCCCTGCTTTGTTTTAATCCTCCACCGGAAATCTTCTGTGTACATGTCATATCTGCGCAGTAGTTCTCCATAGACGTCTGAGTCCTTGACCTGGAACTGAAGTTGCTCAAGAGCTGGTCTCATAAAAGTCAGCAGGAGGCCATTTTGCAGTTGTAGTCAGCATATTTTTGGGTTGAGATGTGAACAAATAGTGGAGACCACAGCTACTGTTTTAGGAGGGGAAGTGTGGGTTACTTTAGGCTAGGGAACAGGGGAAAAGGGCACTTTATTTTCTAGTGCATTAATCCTTCAAAAGAACAAAATAGAGGCTGCAATTGCTGACCTCTCACCCTGAAAATGCCAACTGCCTGGTTGTTTTGCTTACCCTTTTTCTGCCTAGTTGATCCAGAAAAAATTAGGGAAGGCCTTCTGACTTTACTCTAATTGACCCACAAGATTGGTCCAGGTTAAAATATCAAAGGCAGAGGGTCAACAGAGCAGCCATTGTACTTCTGTGTTGGTGAGCTTACTTTAATTCAAGCATCTGAAACAATGAAGTACCTTTTATTGAAAAAGATTCTTAGATATTAGTAGGCAATCATTTTAGGGGAGATTTAAAAAGAAGTATTGTGTGAAATATCTGTTTTTTTAATTATTACCCTTAGCAATTTAAGGGCATTTATCATTTGCATTGCACATTTTTTAATGTTTTGATGTACTGAAAGGTGTACCTTCATCAGTTTATTCCAATTAGGTTAAATCCCCATAAAATATTAACTCAATCTAGAGCAGGGCCTACTTGAAGCCTCTAAGCTACCAACATAGACCAAAAATGGATGAAATTGTCTTATACAAATTAAAGTAAGTTCTCCAGGTCTATAATCCATATACAATAACTCCACATTCTGTATTCACTTTATCTGGGTGAATCAAACCCTCTTCTACATTTATATATTTTAGCATCACATCGTCTCCTTCTAGAACCCTACCATGTTACTTAAACCACTTACTCTCTGCCATTTAAGATGAATGTATGTCCACTATATAATTCCTGCTTTTTGGGAAGTTGGGTAGGAGCTGAATCTCCCTAAGTGGTTTCTCCTCTCTAGATTCCCATTAGGAAGAAATCACACAATCCCCAGTACTCCTGTGATGAGCAAAGCTTGGCTTCTCAGCTTGAGCTTGATTTTCCATAAAAACATACAGAAAATTCACTTCAGCAGTGGACACTGATCTGTCATGCCTGTGATAATGAACGGCATTCCCCCAACAGAGTCTCAGAACCCTGCAATATCTAACTAAATTATAACTCTACCCCAAATATAAAAAATCATTTTAAGTGGAGTTCCTAATTAATTTTATATTAAACATTCTATTCTCATGATGACAGGTTAACTTTAGGGTTGCTAAAACTCATTACAAACCAAACTTCATAAAACTAATTGATTTATTAAAGTGTACTGCAAATCTTGTGACTTTTGCTCCTGGTTGACCCTGTGATCTTCTGCTTGTTTCGATGGTGTCTGCTATTTTGACAGCCTAATTGTGGTACATTTTTCTTTAGTGACTGGAAATGCAGCCTTCCTGACAGAGAAATAGAAGAGTTTTCACTCCGATTTTAAGGCATGTTTACTCCAACATAAGAGCATGTGAGGTTTACATTAAGTTCAAGCTCCCCACAACGCACTCTCAGTTTTTAGATTAAATTGCACCATATATTTGAAGTGTAGCTTCCTGTAGTTTATTATGTTTACACATTAACAGGTCCATTCTTTATATGCAGTTCTTGAGGTTTGACTGCACCCATCATTTGTTTTCGAGGGCCAATGATTGTGACTCCGACTGTCTTCATATCACTAGAGTAAGAAGAAAAAAAACAAGGTTCATTAAAATATTTTGCACTTTTAATCGTGTCTACTAACTGTCTTCCATTAATCTCTAAAGAAAGATTCTCCAGATAGGAGTGATTTAGTTTTGGATATAGTGGAGGAGGTTTAGAATCCCTGTCAGTTTTTTGTTGTCTATGACCAAATGGAGAATATTTCTTCTAATTTTTTTGTTCATGTGAAACCAAAATAGGAATTTAAGGGAAAAGTAATATTTCTCAATATACAACTCCTTCTGCATCTTAGAGTTAACCTGAAATGTGTTTTTGGTTGTTACTATTCAGTGTCTGCCTGTAGCACAGTTCCCCCCAAACCATTATCACCTATCACCTACACCCATCTGCTGAGAGCACAAAACTGCTTCCCTTTCAGTCAAGTATCTCGTTTTTTGTTGTGCTATCATGTGCATGGATAAACATAACCCAAGGACATAGACTTAATTTCTCAGAAATAATTTTTGTGGTGAAATTGTTACAGTAAAAATATGTCTAAAGCCCAAACCTTATTTTATATCTTATATTGCGGGAAATGGTTAAAACCCTTCAGGTGTTTTTTCTTTTCCATGTGTGTCCCACTGGTGAGATATTCCTTCCTTTCCTGTCCTGTGGTCACAACTGAAAGTTAAAGGAAATTTCTCCCCCTTGAAAGATATCCATTCTCTTCCACTTCTGGTGACAAAAATGTAGTATTTTCCCTTACTGTCAGTGACAATGGTCACCAGGACAAATGTATAGGGTGGATCTTCTAAGTGAAGACAGAAAAAAAATCTTAACAGTGGTTATAATGCAATGTGTCACAATGCTTCCTTTAGGAAAGAGACCTATAAGGGCTGGAACATTGGCCATATTTTCTCATGATATCTCAAAATATCTTGCCATGATATTGTATATTGTCATGATATCTTTCATAATAATAAGAAGAAATTCTGCAGTGCTGATGACTTTCTGCAATTTTACAAGAGTTCTAACCCTCACCATGCTAGGCAAAAACTTTAGATACACGTGAAAGTGGACTTAAGGCCAGCTACTCATATGTCCGGGTGTGGAAATGCATTTAAATCTCATGTATTCCCACACCCAAATGCAGCTGCATACAGAAAGTGCTGCTTTTAAGAAAACACATGGGGGTGTCATTAATTCTTAATGTCACCCCTATACATTGAAACACATGCCAAAGCAGTTTCTGTGCATTCTGCAGGAAACACAGGTACAGCAACCCATTCAAATGCATGGGATGCTGTGCTTATGTAAACGTGGCAAGCAGAACCGCTTAACCTATCCTTAAACTGTAAAAAAACTTAGTACCTTCTCCTTGGTCCTCACTTTTTAAAAGTATCAGCAAAAAAACACACTAATCACTGTGTGAGACAGAGCTGTGCGGCTAAATTGCCAAATCACCAAACATTAGTGCTGTCATGCCAGAGAAACCCCAGATATTTTTTTTTTCGGTTCCCAGTAGCAGGAGAGCAAAGCTGAGGTATGTATACGGTCGGTGGTGGTATAGTAGTTTTTTTTTCTAATAAACTTTCACATTGAAATAATTATTGCAATAATTATGCAAAACATGTACTCACTTAAAATACACTACAGCTTTGCTTTAAAAATTCTAGCTTCTAGACTTTGAGCTAAATTGCAGGAACTGGAAGACCGGTAAACTTAGGACAGAATCCAACTTAAAAGTTTATATTTAGAAACCTAAAATACACCTAAATGAAGAAAAAGAATACATAAAACTGTCTGAGTGGTTCCCTTTATTATGCAGTGTGGAGTGGATACTAGGTCTTTCAAGTCCATGTTGCTTTCCTTTGTTGTACAGATTCTAAAAGGAGAGCCATATACAAAATATAACAAAGCCATTTTGTGTTTAAAGAAAGCATTATAATTACAAGAGATGTGTAATTCCTACAAAGTACAATACATCAGCACAGCTTTCCTAAACATTAGGCAAGTCCAAGGAACAATACATCTATTCTAGCTGATAGAAAATAAAATGTCATCTCAGGAAAGCCTCAGCAATCCCTCATCAATGTCGGGCATGTTCAGAGAGATGGCTGTTTAATGGGATACTCATTTAGACAGGAAGAGTTTTACATAGTAATTTACTTAAAAACTCATCAGGTAATTATGCTCATTAGTAGTCCAACAGAATGTCATTTTTTCATTAGCTCTGGAGATTTTCGTGGTACAGTTCAGTGCTCTCATGATGGAATTTACTAAGCTGCTGATAGAACTATTTTCTGTAACATATTCCTTAGGGGTCATTTGTGGCCAGAAAACTCTAAGTGACCTGTGTTGGTTTTTTTCCGCATGTTTTGTATGAACAATACTCTATGCTATATATGTAGTGCCTGAACAAGGCCTTAAGGGAAATCCATAATATTCCAGTCAATAATGATTAACCTCTATAAACAGCTTCGTGTATGAAAAATGGCAGGTGACTCAGACTTCCACTGCGTAGGGTTGCTGCAGACACACACTTCATTAATGTAAGATCTGCTATACAATTCCACTACATCTGACCAAGGGAGCTCAGTCTTCATTTTACCAAAAAAAATGTCTTGCCCTACTGCTGTCATAGGCAAGCCCTTGGCTTCAGCGTATCCTTTCTTCCTTCAAAAATAGAAGAAACCCTCTTATGTTAGTGTGATTTTTTAAGGCACAAAAATCTGTATCAAACTTTAGTTTATATAAAAAAGGTTTAAAAAGGTTTAATCAATTTTTTATTATTTGTACAAAACATTAGAAATACCCATAGACCCACAAATACAGGCGGTTATACATGCACATCAATCACAAATTATATACAAACACAAAGTGGGGTTCAAGTCAAAATAGGATACTTGACGCATTGTAAGATGTCAAACAATCTCTTCTTCAGAAGTGCCTAAATAGGACAAGAGACCTACAACAAAAGTATTCATTTGTAAGTACATCATTTATATACATATAGTTTGATTAGTGAACACTAGGGAATACTTGCACTAACCCTGCATTGAATGTTGAATGAAGAGAACCACTACAATTTTTTGCACAAAGAAACAAGGGACATATGCATCTATCGCTCCCCAAATTTTGGGGAACTTGAATATTGACAGATGCATATGTTCTTTGTTTCTTTGTGCAAAAAATAGTGGCGGTTCTCTTCATTCATCATTCGATGCAGGGTTAGTGCAAGTATTCCCTGTGTAATTGCTAGTCTAGCTACACTGCTCAAAAACATTAAAGGAAAACTTTGAAAACACATCAGATCTCAGTTGGGAAAAATATCATGCTGGATATCTATACTGATATGGACTGGATATGTGGAACGTAAGGATGCTCCATCTTTTGATGGAAATGAAAATTATCAACCTACAGAGGACTGAATTCAAAGACTCCCCGAAAATCAAAGTAAAAAAATTATGCATCAGGCTAGTCCATTTTAGTGAAATTTCATTGCAGCAACTCAAAATGGTACTCAGTCCCCCCCTTTTTTTCCCCTTTCCCTCCTTACCCCTTCTTTCTTCCCCTATCCCCCTCTTAGTCACCTCCTGCCTGAGACTATTCCCACCTCTCACTCTTTCTGCTGTCTTCCTATTTCTCTTCCTTCCCCATAAACTCACACTATCATCTAAACAATAGCAAAGGTATACGAGCGCTAGGTAGTACAGGGAATAAGCAGCTGACATAAAGGCAAAATCCTCTATACCTTCCTAAATACAATCAAAGATATGCAGCGCTATAACAGCGCTGTAGAATGCTACGATCGAAATCATGTGCAATGAGCGTCTAAGGACGTTATAATTGTGCAGTTGGTGAACTCCAATAGTAGAATGAAATAAAAAAGCATATAAGTCCCCAAATCTGTAAAAAGGTGCAATTTGTGACTCTGGTGATGTGTATATAGATGTAGATTGCACTAACCAGATAGCACAAACAAATGTGCATTTGAGTATTTAAACCATCACTCCTGGTCCTCTGGTAACGGAAGGATGAACATCCACAGCTCAACCGGGCCAACCGCAGCAGAACAAGTAGTTGCAGGGTCATCTACCTCCAGGGATCAGGAGTCACTCATCCATCCACCAGGGGGATCACACTCCTTGTACCATGGTACCACATTATCATCTGCACTTTTTCACTCATGCTCTCTTGACCTTTTTTTTTTCGGATGATCCTGACAGACACACATATCACTTATTATAAGGCCACTATAGATCCTGATCCACAATCCCCTCCTACGTAGATTTATCTGGTTCTGGGTCACGCTCCAACTGTCACTGACCTTTTACCGACTCCAGGGTATACTGCTTCTAGATCAGTTAGAGAGCCTTGCTTTCTTGAGCGCCCCTCACCCAAAACCGCAACTAGGAATAGCTTTTCACCTATGATATTCAGGAGGTAATCCCCTGCAGTCCCCATTCTCCCATCTTGTTATTCATTTTTTTGAATTTCGGACAAATTGTATCATCTAAAACATGATGTCTTTCTATCTAACTTGGTCATTGCAATCCTATTGATATCTCCTTTATGTTGTATTTTTGATTTGTTTTGTCTTTTTGATTCTAATAAAAGTTATGGAATAAAAAAAATTGTACTCTGTAGCTTGTATGGCCCCCATTTGCTTGTATGCATGCCTGACAACATTGGGGCATGCTGCTAATGAGACAACGGAGGGTGTCCTGGGGTATTTCCTCCCAGATCTGGACCAGAGCGTCACTGAGCTCCTGGACAGTCTGAAGGTACAACTTGGTGGCGTCGGAAGGACTGAAAAATTCTATCCCAGATGTGTGTGAATTACTTGTGAGCCACAAATACTGTACTTAATTTTCTGGTGTGGTTCACTGGCACTTAATCACATCCTCATTGATATGTGCAATTATTGTAAAATATTTCCAGGGAAATGCCGCGCCCCTATGATGAAATAACTAATTATTTAATACCTGTGTTGCGTGAAATAAATGTGGTGATAAATTAATATATTATTAGACTATATTTCAATCCGCTTTGCATGATTAAACTATAAATTAAATAAATATAATTATAATTAAATTAATTTATATGTGGGATAATATGATATAAGTGAAACAATATATATAATTGTGCAATGGTTAATCTGGACAATATAAATATATGAAAATAAAGAATAAGAATGAAATACATAAAAAATATATAAAAAAGTGTCCAAAAATTGATTTATGTATTCACAACGCTGTTTAGATCTCTGCTTCAATTTTGACACTCTTATGCGCTCACCTTCCTGTAAGCCTAATCCTAGGCAAACCAAGCTTTTGATCCAATTAAATTATGACTTTTTATTCTGTGGTTGGATCCTTCAGGAGGATATGGACTGTGGAGCTCCCCTCTGTTCTCCTGGATTAATCACTGATTTTATGCTGGTGTGGTGATACTCGGGGAGGGGCTTTGACATCACCACGTACCCAACGTCTGAACGGCGAGTATAGCCTGTGTGTGGAAGACACACAGAGGAGACTTGTTGCACTGAGCGGTTTTTATACATACAAGGCGCATTTTATATGTTTCACCATGTGAGTGCATCTATGTTAAAGGGCACTTAATAAACCTTTTATATAACGATAAGGCACTATATACTTTTTCTTTTTTACTGCTATAACGTGGAGAGAAGCAGAGGGATGGAGTGGAATCCTGAAGTGTAAGGAGGGAAAGATCCTTATACCCACACCAGCATAAAAGCAGTGATTAATCCAGGAGAACAGAGGGGAGCTCCACAGTCCATATCCTCCTGAAGGATCCAACCACAGAATAAAAAGTCATCATTTAATTGGATCAAAAGCTTGGTTTGCCTATGATTAGGCTTACAGGAAGGTGAGCGAATAAGAGTGTCAAAACTGAAGCAGAGATCTAAACAGCGTTGTGAATACATAAATCAATTTTTAGACACTTTTTTATTTATTTTTTATATATTTCATTCTTATTCTTTATTTTTATATATTTATATTGTTCAGATTAACCATTGCACAATTATATATATTGTTTCAGTTATATTATATTTTTCCACATATAATTTAATTATAATTATATTTATTTAATTTATAGTTTAATCATGCAAAGTGGATTGAAATATAGTCTAATAATATATTAATTTATCACCACATTTATTTCACGCAACACGGGTATATCCCAGATGTGTTCTATTGGATTTAGGTCAGGCGAGTGTGGGGGCCATTCAATGGTATCAATTCCTTCATCCTCCAGAAACTGCCTACATACTCTTGCCACATGAGGCCAGGCATTGTTGTGCACCAGGAGGAACCCAGGACCCACTGCACCAGCATAGGATGTGACAATGGCTCCAAGGATTTCATCCCGATACCTAATGGCAGTCAGGGTAACATTGTCTAGCCTGTAGAGGTCTGTGCGTCCCTACATGGATATGCCTTCCCAGACCATCACTTTTACCCACCACCAAAATGGTCATGCTGAACAATGTTACAGGCAGCAAAACATCCTCCACGGCTTCTCCAGACCTTTTCACATCTTTCATATGTGCTCAGGGTGAGCCTGCTCTCATCTGTGAAAATCACAGGGTGCCAGTGGTGGACCTGCCAATTCTGGTGTTCAATGGCAAATGCCAATCAAGCTCTATGGTGCTGGGCAGTGAGCACAGAGCCCACTAGAGAACGCCGGGCCCTCAGGCCACCCTCATGAAGTCTGTTTCTGATTGCTTAGTCAGAGACATTCAAAACAGTGGCCTTCTGGAGATCATTTTGTAGGGCTCTGGCAGTGCTTATCCTGTTCCTCCTTGCACAAAGGAGAAGATACCTGCTGATGGGTCAAGGACCTTCTATGGCACTGTCCAGCTCTCCTAGAGTAACTGCCTGTCTCCTGGAATCTCCTCCATGCTCTTGAGACTGTGATGGGAGACACAGCAAACTTTCTGGCAATGGCACGTATTGATGTGCCATCCTGGAGGAGTTGAACTGCCTGTACAACCTCTGTAGGGTCCAGATATTACCTCATGCTACCAGTAGTGATACTGACCCTAGCCAAATTCAAAACTAGTGAAAAACAGTCAGAAAAGAAGAGTAGGGAAAAAAATGTCAGTGGCCTCCACCTGTAAAACCATTCCTGTTTTGGGGGTCATCTAATTGTTGCCCATCTAGTGCACTTGTTGTTAATTCATTAAATTCACCACGCAGCTGAAACTGATTAACATCCCCCTCTACTACCTAACTGACCAGATCAATATCTCAGGAGTTTAACTGACTTGATGCTATACTCTGATTAAAAGTGTTCCTTTAATGTTTGTAAGCAGTGTATATGTAAATAAATTATGTACTTACAAATGTATACTTTTATTAGAGATCTCTTGTCCTATTTCGGCACTTCTGAAGAAGAGATCGTTTGACGTCTTTAAAATGCGTCAAGTATCCTATTTTGACTTGAACTCCGCTTTGTGTTTGTATATAATTTGTGATTGATGTGTATGTATAACCACCTGTATTTGTAGGTCTATGGGTATTTCTAATGTTTTGTACAAATAATAAAACATTGATTAAACCTTTTTTATATAAACTAAAGTTTGATACAGATTTTTGTGCCTTAAAAATCCCACTAATATAAGAGGGTTTCTTCTATTTCTGTTTAACATGAGATGACGGTAGTGTTCTTCACCACACTCATCTAATTTAATTTTTCTTTCCTTCAAAATCCAGCCCGCACAGATGGCAGCTGCCACATTGAAGTTGAATCAGCTTCTCACCACAATACTGATCTTGAACCATTTTGTTACTGCTATATTGACCCTGAACCAGCTTCTCACCATCCAGAGCCCTGGTTGAGGGAATTTTGCTGACCCAGTAGGAAACTACTTGGAGCAGTACAAAGAACCTGAGTGCTATGTAGCCAGTTGTGCTGTAGGTCAGAGAGGGTTCCAATCACCTGGGAGCCTAGGAAGCTGGCAGGCCATGTTCACAAAGTTTCAGCCTGCCAGTCTGGGGAAGAAGCAATTCCAACTATATGGCTTTGCAAATATTTATGGTCAGGAGCAAGAACTGCAACAAGGACACTTTGGTTACCTAATGCAGCTTTACTTTACACAATTTCAACAGAGATACTTAAAGGACATGCATGGTTTGTGTCGGGGGGTGGGCGAGGAATGAGCACACAGTATGGTCAACAGATGTTTCATATAGGCAACAGAGCACAGGGTCTTATTCTCAACTGAGCCAGTTTTCACATGTTAACAAGCAGGGCCCTCACCCTTGGCAGTGGTAAACACCATTGCAGTCTCAATATTTTCAACAGCAATTAGACCTCCATGCTGATAGCTCACATTTTTATAACAGGAGGTGCCTGCACAATTAAGGACCTTCACGGCAGATCATTAGGCTTTATTTTTATTAAAAAGTGCAGATTTAAAAATGTTAAAAATTACTTTTTGATAGCAAATGAACATGTTAAAGCTTATGTTAGATTTTAGTGATTACGTTTACATATACTTTAACTTTGGACTTGTAAGCAACCATCTAATAGGTGTACAATGTAGATTCTCTGTCAGCAGCACAAGATCAGATAGAGGCATCTATCACATGATGAGTTACAAGTATACTAGTCTGTCCACTTTATAAACCTACCAGAACAATATAAAGGAACCAATGGATAATCTGCCATTCACACTCAACTCTAAATATACAATACATTCTGTAGAATTTAAACATTATTTTGACTAGATTTAAACCTTCAAAGTCCCAGAAAAGAGCCTGATTCTACTGCAATACTGAGTACACATTTCCAGCTCCAGCAATTCTATGGCACACGCTCTCAAACCACACTTTCAGAACCGCTGACATTTATTCCAATATTTCTGAGTATTATAGTTTAAACTTGTCACTTGATCTTTTCTCTAATTATCCTTTCTTTGCATCTGACATTGAAGTAAGTATTTTGCTTCATATTTCTGCTAACACTCCCTCTGTCAGCTCTCAGACTTCTAAAAAACCCTTCCCTAAGGCTTCCTGGAAGACTGCTGCATAATCCTGGACAGAGATTTTGCTCATTATATATTGATAATATCCCTTTGTAACCCTGATTACTCATCACACATATCACATTCACATAGTTTGAGTGAATGGAAAGCTAGTTACAAGAATGGAGCATGATGGGTAATTTGCAGGGTTGCCTGAGGTGTCCACAATTAAGCAATGCCTGGGGTATTTTAAAGGGCCATCAAACTAAACAATATACATTTAAAAAAATAAATTTCTATATACAGTATACACCAAAAATAGCTAGAGTTTTTTTGTAACTGAAAATATTCTGGGAAAAGCATTTATCTCCACACATCTGGCATACTGCTTAGTATTCCCTTTGAAGGACACTTTAGGCATACTTTGATAAGCCCCTTTAGCCTAAAATGACTGATAACATGCAGTTGGCTTAATTTCATATCTTCACAGCAAATGTAAATACAGAGTCTAATATCTCACATATTGTACAGATAACAGAACTTTTCCTTATATACTGTATTTGTAAATGGCATTGCTTTAAAGGAAACCAGTCACAAAACAGGAAGATTGAAATTGCTAAGTTCTTCCACAAAAATTGTAGTTGTTTGGCTGTCATATTGGCCACCTGGCTTCCTAATCTGAAACTACTGAAGCAAGTGAGCATGACAGCCAGGCAATTAAATAATATGTATAGCCAAAACTTTGCTAGACACGACTAGAGATTAATTTATCACCCCTTTATTTTGTCCCTGTGACCAATATCACTGAGACAAAAAAATTAAGGGAAATCCAAAATGTAACAGTTGTCACCAGAACCAGAGAGAAGGATAAGTTTTCCATTGGGAGAGTCTATCTCAGTGACAACTTATTTTGTAGAGATTCCCTCTTACGTTCTGTTGCATTTTTGGGGAAGTGAAATCTCCCCAATGAGACACAGAGAGCATAAAATAAACTGGTGGGGGTTTAAACTCTATCCAAAACTGAAAGTAAACATTTTGGTTATGCATACACTTCAACCTTTTTTGAAGAAAGAAATGGTGACCCCCATATTTCCTTAATGATAGCTTTATTTTAAAACAAATCTTTCATGACAAGAAGAGCTTGCTGTTTTTTTCCTTCTGGCTGCAAGGTACATGGTTTTGTGACACTGGGAATCAATCCCTGATCCTACAGTGAAGGAGTAGGAAGCTTAACTGACCAATCTCCAGGGTGTAGAAGAACTCATGGTTCGACATTATGATAAGTATTCCACTCACATTGCTACCAAGACAACTAGGACTCTTGTGCATCCCACCGTTCAGACTATTACCCAGTGAGGTTTTACCATGCCCAGACAGTTGTGATGCACAATGCCCTATTCTCCATATTTCACCACTCTTTGTTTAGTGTTTGACTTTGGTATGTTTCAAGTTCCTAACTAGACCAATTATGCAACCATGCAGCAAGTGTAATAAGAGTGACATCAGAACTCTGGGTTGTTGTGGGTACATTAAGCTGCAATTAAGATGTTATAAGGTAGCTTAATCTATGCATGATTGCAGGTATTGATAATTCAAAATAAAATATACATTTATTGACTTACTCTAATGAAATTTTTGCAATCGTTTCGCAGGAGCTATAGCTAACTCCCGATAAAATGTCCTTGCACTGTCCGGTCTGCATACTATCGAGCCAGTCTCCCATGGGTCGGTATGTGGGAAAGTCAACATTGTTTTGATCTAATAGTAGATTTGATGGTCTGAAAAAAGAAATCATGTTATTATACATTAACAATATTGAAACTAAAGATGAAAATGGCAGTTTAACTAGCAAGAAAAACTTAGCTTCAATAATTTCTTTTATGCAGATGCTATGGATTAAAAGGCAACTCCCCTTTTAATAAAGTATTTAACATTTTCAGTTGCTACAAAGGCAATTTTTTAATTATTTAAAAAAAATTATATCATCTGCATTTCCCAGCTTTTCCTTTTTCCACAACACTGACTAATCTCAGACATAGTGGAGTTACACTTTGAAGGAAGTTGTAAACCTGAAATCAGGATCTTGGTATCTTTATGTTCTTTATTACAGGATGTGTGCCTATTTTGTCTTTTTGGAAACATTTCCAAGGGTAATCATAGGCATGAGATGACCTTTAGATGTTTGCATGTGATCTGTCTGATGAAAAAGCTTACTTTCTTCTAAGGTTCACGCAAATAAAGCCTCATAACACATATGAGTGTACATATTTACAGGAATTGCACTACGGCCTCTCTCATATTTAAGGGTACATTGGGTTATTAACTGAGAACCTTTAACACAGTCAACAGGATTTTAATATTTATAGGTCCTATATCATAGGAATGCAAAGTGCAATTTATCCCATCCATACATAAATACATCAAACTGAATCCCTCTGCACAGTTAGCTTCAAGATCTGCCTTCTCTGGAGAAACTATCATGCATGCCCCCCCTCTCACAATCCACCTTGGCTCCACCTCCCCCAAGCCTCCCTTTTGGTCAGACTACCCATCATATTTAAGGTCCAACAAACTTGGATTACTGAAGGTCAAGATATGCATATTGCTTCAGCTGTCTAAATCACCCTGATTTATTATTCTTGCTCGGTTGAACTGTCTATGTTTCTATGGGATCACTTTATTGCTACATAAATTTGAATTTATAATTTTAGATGGAATTCCATTTTGCCCTTAAAAGATGAGGTACAGTCAAAGCTCTTTTGGCTGTACTTCTCCTGTTGATCACTGGAGTGCAGTTCGTTCTGCATTCCTGTGAGCCATTTTTAACTGACAGTGGGCTGAAGCTCACTGTTGGCTTACATCCCCCAGCCGGTCCATGCTGGGGAAAGATCCAGAGTCTGGAGTGGCACCTGGCTCAGCCTCTTAGTGATCTGTTCTGCTCAGTGAGGCTGTGAGAACTCAGCGGTCAGCAGTCCCTCACACTTAGAGTTGGCAGAGGGCAGATGCAGCATTGGACTGATGCTGCATCCACTTAGGTAAGTATGATTAAACAAACAAAAACAAAATGAACTCCCATGCTTCTCTTTTAAGGATCTTAACTTTTTTTCCCTATTTACATCACTTTCAAAGTACCAAGCAATTCTCACATCGCTACCCCAGTTTCATGAAAGTTCAATACTATTACATCAGGATTTCTATATAAATATTCTGAGGGCAATGTGTGATGGAATGATGATAGTATTACAAGGGCGTATAAACCCTGAAAAAAGTAAAATGGTCTCATCAAGATTGCTTATGGATCTCACTACTGTGCACATCAACATTTCAGTGAGTAAAGGGAAAATGAAAGTGCAGCTAAATTAATTAGAGGTATATAGGACCTCAGTTATAAGGGAACTGAACTGAATTTATAACCCCTTAATGTCCCTACACTACAAACTGTCATTTTTCTTTGCTACTTTTGCTTGGGACGGTAATAGCAATTCATATAATGGGGTGGAGGAACTTGATTGGCCTGAGTCCTGACCTCAACCCAACAGGACACCTTTTGGATGAATTAGAGTGGAGACTGTGAGTCAGGCCTTCTCATCCGACATCAGTGCCTGACTTCACAAATGCACTTCTGAACGAATGGTCAAACATTCCCATAGACAGACTCCTAAACCTTGTGGACAGCCTTCCCAGAAGAATTGAAACTGCAAAGGGTTGACCAGCTCAATATTGAACCACTGTGATGCCATTAAAGTTCATGTGCGTGTAAAGGTAGGCGTCCCAGTACTTTTGGCAATATAGTGTATACACATCTACAAACATCATTTGCAGCATGCATTTGCAATACCTATTGTACTAATTGCATGTATCTAATATTCATCCTATATGCTTCTTTCCGGAATGCCTTTTTTGCCAGCAGTTAACCATTTCTGTACAGTAGCCATTTGACAAGGGTGCCAAGCTGGGTTACTGTGGCATGGATATTCTCTACTATTATAGGTTTGAAGTTTTGAACCATGTTGTAGACATCCACTAATATTTACTTGTGTCTCAGTATATATATTTTTATATGTTGTTATTTGTATAGATATTAATTCCTAAATTCAAAGTGATGTTTTATATCTTTTGTTGTGGTTTTATACATGTTGCATATGATGCTGATTATACCATACTGACTTTGGATTGCAAATTACCCCAAGTAAAATTTACATAGTTCACTAGTTTCAGAAATGGGGATAAACTTGTACTGTGGAGTAAAAGCTGAATGCCTTGTTTAAAGGGACTTTTTTTAACTATATGAATTGATTTGTTAAAAATAGTGATCAGCGCAAAGTTACTTTTTTTTTATTTTCACTGACAATTGTCTAATAAAAATCAGAGTTAAAAAAAAACATTTGACCAAACCTAAACCTTGGTAAAAATAAACTTATATTTGCACAGTGTAACACAAACTAAGTAACAGTTACCCAAACGAAGGTAATTGCAATTCAAATAAATGTGTTTTGTAGATTCTAATGATATCTGGAGAATTACACCCATTTTATATACTGCAAATATTATTATTTATCAGGAAAAGGTCTAACCTCTTTAAAGATTTTTTTCTTCCTGAATGCGTTTTATGTGCTGGTAATATAACACCAAATAGCTACTGCTGTTAGCTAAAATAAGTGTATCACCTTTGGACTCATATATTTTGTTGGCAATAGGTCTATGATTCCCAAGACATTTCTGAAGTATTTATGAAGTGTTGCTATAGGAAAGAATGTGAGGTTTTTACCTCAGTTTACTATATATATTTTTTTATTTTCTAACGGGTGTTACTGGTCTTTGATTAGCTTTATCTGAGGCACACGTCTTTAAAATAAAGGAATTTGTACTTCTTCCCTGAGAAAGAACAGATTCCACAGATTAGGGATTTAAATAGTCAATGTTAAGCCTTCATGTCCATGATTCGGATCAAAGAAGCAATGAAAAAGAAAGGGGGCCTAATTTAAAGGCCCCTAACCTCCAAGTAACCAGCAATGCGAAGTGTTGTTTTACTCTTTCCAATGTTCCTCAGAGGAATCAAAGTCAAAATTGGTTACTTTCCTCCTCAGAGAGGACATCTGGACAGTTTATCAAAGAAGAGGAATGTGTCTGCAAGTGGGAAGCGCCTGTGATGTTTCCACATATGCACTAAGGGAATGTGGGCCTTTAAGATCATCTGAAGTCATCAGTGGTTTCTTGGACCTAGCTCCCAGTCAGAGGTCTAAGACTGAAATTTATGGGCCGGGTGATGTTCACCATGAGCTCACACTTAACTAAACAAATTAGATGGGTCTCCATCCAGGCAGCTGTAAAGAAGCCCTGCCGAGCTCCACCTGATCTTTTACAGCTTTTCATAAATCAGTACCCACTAGGCCACAGACTGCAGTCATTAAAAAGACATCATGAAGATGACATATCTACACAGAGAACACAAAACTTTCCCACTCCTACTTTTTTGCCATTCTGCAGTTTGTGTGTGGTAAACAGAAAAAGTTTGGTTAAAAGGAGCAAAACACAGAAGACATATGTAGTAGGAGCCATTTACCTTATGAGCAGGAGGTGAGAGGAAGAGTGGAGATACATGTAAAGATGATTTAGAGATTTTGGATTGTAACTGGAATGTCAGATTAAAACAGATGTGATCCTTAACATGACATTTAGGCTGATAAAACAATGGGCATCATAAACAATTGCCATTTTTTAAATTAGATACTGTTTTACTTTTTTATACTTTTGTTTATGCTGATCTCCTGCAACCTCTTATTGTCTACATATATGCACTTCAGCAACAACAGTAAGCATTTCTCAGGGATGGTTTTCTGATGGTGACAACAGTGGACCTGGCCTGCATAATGTGTGTTAAAGCAACCCCTTGTGGTCTCCATCAGAGGCCCATGTGACAGGATGGCAACATAGGAGCTAACCTGGGAGACAGGGACAAAGCATTATCACCAGAAGCATAATTAGAACCTTCAGGGTCCGATGCAAGAAAAAATGATGGGCCCCCTTACCCCCCCCTTCCCTCCAAGCCCAGGGCCTTTCCCTCACATCATGGGTTCCTTTATTATGGTCACTCATTGGGACCCTTTCACATGTTTTGCCACAGGCCCCCTTCCTGCTGTTATGGGTAGGGTTGTCACCTTTTCTTCAAGCCAAACCCGAACACTTTAGCTACAATTTTTTAAAATTTTTGTAGTATAGACTATGTATATATTTTGTTATTAAATAACTATTCTAATCATATGGATTTAATCACAAGAGTCCCCCCTTACAACAGAATCCACAGAGATCCCTCATTTACATCTGAATCAACAGAATTCCCCTTTACATCTGAAGCTGCAAAGTTCATTCCTACATCTGAATCTGCAGAGTTCCCCTTTGCATCTGAATCCACAGAGTTCACCTTTACATCTGAATCTGCAAAGTTCCTTCTTACATCTGAATCCACAGAATTCCCCCTTACATCTGAATCTGCAGTGTTCCCCTTTACATCTGAATCTGCAGAGTTCCTTTACACTGTAAGAGGAGACTCTGTGTCAGGAATGGACTCAGCACTGGTGGTGGGACTCACCTGCCGTGTGGGCTGCAGTACCAGAGCTGACCAGTGGGTGCTCTCAGCAGCCAGAAGCTCACACGTATGATCAGCCAAACCTGGGGCTGATTGCAGAAAGGTGTATTTAAGGCATGACCAGGCCTGTGCTCTGGGCCTTGGTGTTATGTTTTCCCCATGAGCCTCTGTACCTGGTATCCTGTGTTCCTGCATCGTTGCTGACCCGGCTTGATCCTGACCTCTGTTGACCGTCTCCTGTTGAACCCCTGGCTTGCCTGACCATCCTTCTGCCTGATCCCCTGTACCGCGCTGTCCATGAGTTACTGAACCCGGCTTGTGACCTTGACCATTCTCTGCCTGCTCCTTTTGGTACCTTGCTGCCCGCACGTTGCTGACTTGGCCCGTCTGACCACGCTAACTACTCTGCCATCCATCCATCCTGCATGGATCCAGCTGTACCTGCACATACCTCTAGCGGATCCCTCTACCACTAGCAGGTGTACTCAGGGGCCGCGACCTGGTTCCTGTCTGCTCCAAGTCCATCCCCACCATCAGGGGCCCTGGTGAATAAGCAGACTGGGACTTAGACTCCGTGCCCTGGGGAATCCTGTCCTGAGGACCGCTAGAGGTACCACCAAACGGTCATTACAGAACCCTACGGCCGGCCTGACCGTTCCACCTCTCCAGGCCTGACTACGCCTGTGTTCCTGCACCTCCTAAGATTAGTGGAAGGTTGGTTTGCTCACTGTGCGTTTATATATATATATCTGGAAGGTTGGTTTGCTCACTGTGCGTTTGTTTATATATATATATATATATATATATCTGGAAGGTTGGTTTGCTCACTGTGCGTTTATATATATATCTGGGTGGCTAATAATAAACTGTATTATACTGTACCTGAGGCCTGCGTTTCCCTGTGTCAGTCCACACCTTTCTGGTCATTCCTAGATTCCTGACATCACACCAAGGCCTTTCCTGACCAGAAGTGGCTGCACAGGGAAGCCATCTTGACTTGTTGTGAAGGATGCATCCTGATGAGGTTATATATTTGTCTATGCTAGTCTTTGATGACAGAGAATATGCCTATCAGACTCTGCGGGAGTATACCAGGGATCAGCTGCTAGAGTGCATACGGGTCGCTCATTCCCTAGTTGGTCAGGTCCTAGAGCTCTCTGAGGTGCAACCATTGATTCAGGCTTGTGTTGAGTTGGCTTCATCTAGTACCCCTGAAAGCAGGGATGAATTCCTTCCTCCATTCAGGGCGAGTCAAATAATATCACTGGTATGGTTGTTGGAGGATGATCCGGATTGCTTCTTGGAGCATTATTCAGCATGTTCACCACATGTGCTAAAGAAGTGTATAAACGCAGTGCAATCTTCGACCAGACAGGCCTTGTGTAAGCTGAGCGTTGTCCAACCCTTACTGCGGACATGGTCAGACTTGTTACAGCTAGCCTCAGTCAGCTTGCAACAAACCAGTCCTGTTTCTCATCATTCCTCTGCTCAAAGCTCTTTTCCTGCATTCCCGACAGCACCCCCACTGACAGCCCAGTATACCCTGCTATCTACCACATGTCAGTACCCTGCTCCCACTCACTGTACCATCGTGCCAGTCGACTCGGTGCCAGTTGACTCGGTGCCCGCTGTCGAGCCAGATGACTTGATGCCTGATGATTCGGTGCCCGCTGTCGAGCCAGATGACTTGATGCCTGATGATTCGGTGCCCGCTGTTGAGCCAGATGACTTGGTGCCCGCTGTTGTACCAGTTGACTCGGTGCCAGTTGACTCGGTGCCCGCTGTCGAGCCAGATGACTTGATGCCTGATGATTCGGTGCCCGCTGTCGAGCCAGATGACTTGATGCCTGATGATTCGGTGCCCGCTGTCGTGCCTGGTGACTTGGTGCCCGCTGTTGTACCAGTTGACTCGGTGCCAGTTGACTTGGTGCCCGCTGTCATGCCAGTTGACTCGGTGCCAGCTGACTTGGTGCCCGCTGTCGAGCTTGATGACTTGATGCCTGATGATTCGGTGCCCGCTGTCGTGCCAGTTGACTTGGTGCCCGCTGTCGTACCAGTTGACTCGGTGCCAATTGACTCGGTGCCCGCTGTCGAGCCAGATGACTTGATGCCTGATGAGTCGTGCCCGCTGTCGTGTCAGTTAACTTGGTGCCCGCTGTCGTACCAGTTGACTCAGTGCCAGTTGATTCAGTGCCCACTGTTGTGCCAGTTAATTTGGTGCCTGCTGTCGAGCTTGGTAACCCGGTATCTGTGGTTCTGCTAGATGGCTCGGTGCCCGCTGACATACCCGCTGACTCGGTGTCCGCTGACTTGCCAGGTGACTCTGTGCCCGCGGTTCTGCTAGATGGCTCGGTGCCCACTGACGTGCCCGGTGACTCGGTGCCCGCTGTCGTGCCAGATGACTCGGTGCCTGCTGACGTGCCTCTGCCCGCTGCACAGCCCGACGTGCCAGCCCCTGATGTCCAGCTAAACTGGCCAATAACTGATTCCCAGCCTGCTCCTGGAAATCCTGTGCCCAGTGACCTGCCTTCCTGGGTTCTCCTACACAAAGAGAAGTCTACCAGCAGGAAACCCAGCCAGCCGGTTTACTCCGGCAGTTGGATATTCAGCCATTTACCTGACCCGGGCGGTGGAACATTTTGCCCACTAAGGACTGTCTGGAGCGTCCTGAGGCCGCTCCTTGAGGGGGGGTACTGTCAGGAATGGACTCAGCACTGGTGGTGGGACTCACCTGCCGTGTGGGCTGCAGTACCAGAGCTGACCAGTGGGTGCTCTCAGCAGCCAGAAGCTCACACGTATGATCAGCCAAACCTGGGGCTGATTGCAGAAAGGTGTATTTAAGGCATGACCAGGCCTGTGCTCTGGGCCTTGGTGTATGTTTTCCCCATGAGCCTCTGTACCTGGTATCCTGTGTTCCTGTGTCGTTGCTGACCCGGCTTGATCCTGACCATCCTTCTGCCTGATCCCCTGTACCGCGCTGTCCGTGAGTTACTGAACCCGGCTTGTGACCTTGACCATTCTCTGCCTGCTCCTTTTGGTACCTTGCTGCCCGCACGTTGCTGACTTGGCCCGTCTGACCACGCTAACTCCTCTGCCATCCATCCATCCTGCACGGATCCAGCCGTACCTGCACATACCTCTGGCGGATCCCTCTACCACTAGCAGGTGTACTCAGGGGCCGCGACCTGGTTCCTGTCTGCTCCAAGTCCATCCCCACCATCAGGGGCCCTGGTGAATAAGCAGACTGGGACTTGGACTCCGCGCCCTGGGGAATCCTGTCCTGAGGACCGCTAGAGGTACCACCAAACGATCATTACAGAACCCTACGGCCGGCCTGACCGTTCCACCTCTCCAGGCCTGACTACGCCTGTGTTCCTGCACCTCCTAAGATTAGGGGAAATGTTGGTTCGCTCACTGTGCGTTTATATATATATCTGGAAGGTTGGTTTGCTCACTGTGCATTTATATATATATATATATATATATATATATCTGGAAGGTTCTTTTGCTCACTGTGCGTTTATATATATATCTGGGTCGCTAATAATAAACTGTATTATACTGTACCTGAGGCCTGCGTTTCCCTGTGTCAGTCCACACCTTTCTGGTCATTCCTAGATTCCTGACACTCTGCAGACTCTGATATAAGGGAGAACTCTGAAATAAGGGGATCCCTTGTAACCAAACCCCCTTATAGCCTTTCCCTTTAATCAGGGTTCCTAGAGCCCCTCTTACATCAGAGTCCACAGAGTTCTCCCTTACATCTGAATCTGCAGAATTTCTACTTACACTATAAGGGGGAGTTCTGTGGACTCTAATATAAAGAGGAACCCTGATTTAAGGAGGTGGCTTTGATGTAAAGGTGAATGCTTTGGACTCTGATGTAAGGGGGTCTCTTCTCACCAAAGCCCCCATTATGTCCACAGAGCACCACTTATATCTGAGTCCCCCTTAAGTAGTGTATATACTCAGAGACAGAGAGAGAAGGGAGGGAGCGGGGAGACTTCAGTCACAATGGATGGATGGGTAAGCTCACTCACCCCAGAATGAAGGCTCAGATATCAGCTGTTGACACCTTTCATCTCCACCATACATCAACTGGCTGCTGGGCTTCAAACTTTCCACCCACACATCCACTTTTCTGAGGCACAGCACTTTTGGGGATGGAACTGTGGGCAAGAAGACACAGGACGAGAGGGGAGGGAGGAGGAGGAACAGATTAGCTCTTTCTCCCTCCTCTCCTATCTGTGTGAGGGGGGAACAGTCAGTGCTGGCTCCAGGCGGTGTGAGAGAGACTTGTGACCATGCCAGGGCCTGGTCGCAAGTACCCTACAAGACGAAGAGTATGAGCTAAGACCTTCATGGCAGGATTACCAGTAATATTTATTGAAAGCTGCAGATTTAAAACTTTAAAACTATTAAAATAGTTGAAACAGCAATAACATGTTAAAGCATAAAAGAGATATTAGTGAAATATACTTCAAGGTAACAATGTTTCATACACTTTTTATACCTGAATAGACAATGCCATTTCTCTTGCATTCCCATTGAACAGCACCTATATATTTAGCTTTTAATCTCTCTGTATGTCATGTCACAGCTCTCGAACAATCTCTAGAACACAGCTGTGTAATTAGAAATCAGACTTTGAAAGTAAAGTTTGGCTGAAACTACCGTATTTGCCGGCGTATAAGACGACTTTTTACCCCTTGAAAATCTTCTCAAAAGTCGGGGGTCGTCTTATACGCCGGTATACGGCATACTGACACTTTTTAGGGGGGCGGCGCGGTGCCGCCGCCGCCCCCCCCCCTTCCCCCAACGGAAGGGACACTAAGTACAGGGGTGGGCAGGGGCTGTTTCTTACCTGGTTCCGGTCCCACGACGATCCGGTCCAGGAAGCGCGGCTGTGCCTTCAGTTCGGCCACTGGATGTTCGCGCGGCTGCTCGGCTCCGCCTCCTCACCAGTGATTGGCCACCAGAACTGTAGCTCAGGAAAGGCACACAGGCGGCCAATCACCGGCGAGGGGGTGGAGCCGAGCGGCCCCGCGAACATAGAGTGCAGGACCAGCAGGTAAGTGGTCAGTGTAGAGGTGCTGCTGCAACCACATATGCTGGCTGCAGCAGCACCATACGAGAACAGGGTCAGCAAGTGTCAGTGGGAGGAATAGTGCCCCATCATTGGTGTCACTGATACCAATGATGGAGCACTATTCCTCCCACTGACACCTATGATGGGGCACTATTCCTCCCACTGACACCAACGATAGGGCACTATTCCTCCCCCCCACTGACATCAACGATGGGGCACTATTCCACCCCCCACTGACACCAACGATGGGGCACTATTCCACCCCCCACTGACACTAACGATGGGGCACTATTCCACCCCCCACTGACACCAACGATGGGGCACTATTCCACCCCCCACTGACACCAACGATGGGGCACTATTCCACCCCCCACTGACACCAATGATGGGACACCATTCCTCCCACTGACACCAATGTTGGGACACTATTCACACTATTCCTCCCACTGACACCAATGATGGGGCACTATTCCCCCCACTGACACCAATGATGGGGCACTATTCCCCCCACTGAAACTAATGATGGGGCACTATTCCTCCCACTGACACCAATGATGGGGCACTATTCCCCCCACTGATACTAATGATGGGGCACTATTCCTGCCACTGATACCAATGATGGGGCACTATTCCTGCCACTGATACCAATGATGGGGCACTATTCCTCCCACTGGTGTGCATTGGAAGAGGGGTAGTCTTATACGGCGAGTATAGCCCAAACACTACATTTTAGCAGGAAAAGTAGGGGGTCGTCTTATACGCCCAGTCGTCTTATACGCCGGCAAATACAGTATTTATTTTTATTAGCTGAGGCCAATGGAAAAAAAATTCCATCCAATGAGGAAAGGATGGATGAAGAAAACTCCAGCCAATATTTATTGCAACGGCAGCACACCACTCACTCCCACCCACAGCCATGCCCCCATCATGGGGATTAAGCCTGGCTGTTGTTGAAATATGTTGGGGGCATGGCTTTAGGTTAAATTGAGTGGTGTGATGTCTTTGCAATAAACATTGACTGGAGTTGAGTGTCTTCGGTGTGCGGCCCATTATTTGGATTGTGGACTTCAGTGGAGCATGAGCACACTCCAGGGCCTTTAGTACCTGGTTAATTGCAGGGAATTGATGAGAACACAGGCTGGCCTGTGAGCAGAGAAAGGGTTGGGATCATCTAATGATTATTCTGGATAGTTTGGTAATATTTTTATCTAGAGAATGAAACCCTTTGTAGGATCAGAAGAAATCAGAAATTTCCCTCTGTGAGGCAAATTTCCTTTACCTTCCTCTGGCCCAAAACTGCTGTAAGTGCATGGAATACTTGGTAATTATAGATAACGTAGCACTATAAAGGTGTTGACTGTGGTACAGGATTGAACTAATTTGTATATACACTGCAGTAACATAAGGTGATACTTGAACTGTATTTGCAATTACACATTGCCAGCAAATGACTGTATATAGAAGCTAACTCTGTGTTCCAGATTGGAAAGCTGATGGACCTTCAGCAGCAATAAGCTTCTAACTGCTCTTCTGTGGCTTCATGACTGCCAGCACTGGCAATCTACTGCTGTAATTGGCCTACTAATGGTAATAGACTTATGGGTGTTTAATGACTTCCCACAAAAATAATTTCTTTTCTGTCTGTAAAGATAGTTAAATCAGACTTGGCATGTTTAGCACTGTTTTCTGGGAAATAGGAATGCTCTGTGCATAACTGGGCAGTTTTAAGCCATTCTCCTCACTCATCACCGCTCCCCAAATATAATTTTGTTAAAATGTACAATTTTTCCACTCATTGGGCTTGTGTGTTTATTTTGCTCAGTCCTGGGGAAACATGAAGCAATTTTAAGCAAAATGATCGAAGTTTCAGGAATGCTTTCTGACAAAGATGGTTAAAGGCGTTGAGTGAGCTGGGATTCAGATGGTATTGTGTAATGCTTATTAACATGGATAGACAAATGCAGAGAAAGAGTGTAATCCAAGATTCTAGTTTAAAAAAATGTAAATACCCTGTCTACCCTACATAGCAAATTAACTGCTTTAAAAGCATAGGGAATAGAGTAGGGGGTGATGTGAATTAATAATACATTTGCCTGGCAGGACAATACTGTGACACTATAATCTACAATAGCCCTATTAGGAATACATACAAGATGATTTACAGAATGGCTTCTCAAATGCCAAACATCATCGATCAAGAGCAGTTCTCGTGTCCCTTCTTAGCAGGTGGTAATTTGCAGCTATCCTACAAGCTTCCATACATCTGTTGACTAAACAGTGACCGTTAAAGTAGAAACTTTTAGACTGGCAATGATACACAAAGGCCTGCCTGAAACATTAAACATTATCCATCAGTTTCCAAACTTTGGACGGTACCCTGATGAGCTTGGAACATAAATTATGAGTAGGGATTTGAGACAGTTGTCATGGAATCAGGGACATCATCTTAGTACAAATAATTCAGGGAGAAAATTATTTTCCTCTGTTTAAAAAAGGTTAGAATAAAAAAAGACTGCAGTTCTTTTGTTTACTCATTTACTTTGCAAAATGACGTAGTGTAAAAATAACAGATATTTAAAGGTAAACTTGAGGCAAATATATGAAAATTTTGCAGCTCTGTAAACATTGATATGCCATTGAAGTGGTTCTAAAGCCTAAACATTTAGGTAAGGTAACGTCAGCTCTTGATCCATTTCTGTGCCCATTTTCAGTGGCTCTTTCCTCTTCTCCCCACTTTCACGGGCTTTGCTGAGAGCAGTGGGAGCCATTGGTTCCTGCTGCTGTCAGTCATATACTTTGATGAGGGAGCAGGGGGCAGGGCTAAGCTGCACTGTCTGTGTCAATGGACAAAAGCAGCATGGCTCAGGATTGAGCACGTATGTGTGCCACAATAGGAAGAAGCTTCCTATGGTTACACACTGAGAAGAGGAGGAGCCAGGAACATCTAGTGGTAGAAAAACTACTGTGAGGGAAATTCCTGGATTGAAGGTGAATATTGCAGCAAAAACTGCTTTTATTATTTTATCTTTCAATGTACCATTCATTTTTAACTTGATGTTTTTGCATGAAATTGAACATTTTATTTTAACATAAAAGGGGTTTTTATTAAAAAGCGCAGTTGTGAAAAGACTGGCAAGAAAATTGTATAAGAAGGGTAGTAGCCTGGGAAAGGATTGCAGAAGCGAGAGCAGGTACCAACCAAAAATGGAAATAATGTCCCCTGACAAAAACTGCTCAGCACTCAGGAAGAGAGAGGGTGAGTGGTACCTCACTCGAGTAAAGTTTTGCTTTGAATGAATATTACACATACTGTATTCTATTTATCAATAACTTTTCACTTATGTAAAAACCTTTTTTGCACTTAAAGCCGAACTCCAGGCCACCAAAAAAAAAACTAAACTTCCATTTAAGTTCTTTAGGAAAAAAGGATAGAAATCCACTTTGTGTGCACAAAATTACTTTGCAAACCTAAATATTACCTTATAAAATAGTCATCACTGTACAGCACATAACCTGTGCAGAGAGCACAGCTGTGGGAGGGACCCAGCAGGCGACACCAACTGCAGGCTAACTGCAGAAAACTAAAGGGGCGGATACAAGACCAATCACCATGCACAAGGAGAGTGAGCAACAGTGATAGGTCTTGATAACAGAAATTTCCTGCAATGTTTCACACTGGATTATTGCACATATCTGGAAGAAATATACAAAACATAACAAGATTCAAGGAAGAATACGCAGGACTCTTGTATGTAGACAATATTTGTTCAACCTGGAGTTTAGCTTTAAGCTCTTGTTCCACAGCCTAGCAGTCTAACTCTGATATTAATAGAAATATAAATCAACAAGCATTTAAAATAATATTTTACAATAATATGACAAATAAAAACCGGAAACTAATAACTTCCATAGTCAAGGAGTGACACCAAAGTTCATGACTTCAACTTTGCAGCTTCTTGGGTCACCTGCCTGTTCTTTTGATTTTGAAATAGCATTATAACACTGCTAACATCCCTCCTGTGGTCTCCTTCTATTGTATGCTGCATAAACACATTTACCTCTGACTCCCTGACCTGGAGAACATATCAGCTTGTGTATAATTACATATACATATATAAATACATATACATATACTTATAGCAGAGTTCCGGTGAAAATGTAAAAAAAAAAAAGTCAGCAGCTACAAAAACTGTAGCTGCTGACTTTTAAAAACAGCTACTCACCTGTCCTTCGATCCCGCGGTATCCTCCCTGCAGCCCTGTGTCCCCCGGCATCCTCAGTGTGGGCAGCCAGTTGTGACAACTTGCAGATTCACAGCCAGGTGCCCACTGCGAATAGTGTCTTGTGTCCCAGAAGACTACTGGGAGGGAGGGGGTAAGGACAACTTCAGTTTCTGATCACCTAGGCAATCACAGTGGAAGTGGGAGCGGGTACCTGTCAATTTTTGGTGCCTGTTCCCCAAAAGTGCCAATCCTTAATGGAGAGTGGGGAACCAGTCCTTAAATTGGAACTTCCCTTTTGGGTGGAGCTCCATTTTAATATATAAATAAATACAATAATGTTAATGATTTATTAACAAATGCATGTGCATAGTTTTTAAATACTGTATTTACTTGCAAGTACAGTTTAAATAGAGCATTAAGGCTTACTTTATGCTGTCTTTGTTAAAGAGATTTACTCTACTTGAGCTGTCCTCGATAGCCTCATTCTAGGCTCCTATAATGTTCTCTCTGTACACTACCCGTGCTGCACAGGGTTCTCCTTCCCCAGGGTTGAGTGGGGAGTTCTGCCTCTTGAGCAATGAACCTGTTTTTTCTGCTCTCACTCTTTCCATCCCACCTTTATTTTCCATTTTCCTCTATCTTTTTTCTTTCTTTTCCCCGACCCCTTGATTTTGGATCTGTTATAATGCTACCCATGATCAATAAGATCACTTGTTCTCCATCCCATACCTACAACTGAACATAACTGGTATCATATTATGTTGGTAAGTTTGAATGTTCAGCCACCCCATGTATGTCATTAACCCCCGAAGGGGCCGCTGATTGCCACAGGTTCTTCTCCGAGATTAGTGCAGAGGCATCCAGACACGCAGCAACATTCACTCACTCTGGCTCAAAGATCAGTCTGGGGGTTGTCTTTTTGTGATTTTATTGATGAATAAACGTGGGTGGGATGCAGGGAGCAATGGAATACTCCAGAAACACTGGATATTTGAATGCCTCTTTCCAATATCAGCCAGACATTAACAAGTGAGCTCTCCAGACCAGATCCCCAATGAAAATCCTTGTTTAGCTTCAAAGGTTCTCAGAATTAGTCCCCCATCTTTAACTGAACTGAGACCTCGATGACCACTTGCAGAATTTCAGCTGAGTTTCCCAGAAGAACAGCAGCCCTTCAGGCTGGAAACAAAAACAAGGCTTCCCCATACCCCAGACTATTTATGTACTACCCAGCCTTCTACTGGGCACCCTCCCCCAGGGACTGGCTGAGACAACATAAATATTCAGGCTGCTGATTTGCCTTTTCCAGCCCATAACATTCTAGAATCCTCCAGAAAGCAGGGGGAAACAGTAAAACCTACAGCCCATGAAGCCCAAAACAGCCCAAAACAATCACAAACTGCTCCACTGATTACAGAGGAGCTAAAAAATTTACCTTACCATCCTAGCAACCTATTTATCTTCAAAACATGGTATTTGACTATTCTGGGCTTTAGTTCCATTTCTGCTTTCTTTCATAACTGTGTGTTAGACACAGTGGTGCTTGGATATAGAGATATACCTTACTTGACAAGTCACTGTCTCAGCTCTGTAACCATGGACAGACCAAAAACCAAAGATCTAAGGAAGAAAACCTATTCTAGTCTTGTCCAGTTTTTTGTCACCAAGATCAAAATGAAACCATATTTTAGCAAAGCTCTGTGAGATGTGAAAAGTCCTTTATGTCCAACCATCAGAAATAAGTATAAAATATTTTTATTAAAAGCAGCATTTTTGAAGTGTCACCTTGTGGCTGTATTGGCGATGACTTTCAGGCTGCTAGGATTACGAATTAACTTGTCCAAGATGTTGACAATCTGCTCAAACTTTGGTCTGTTGTTTCGATCCTTCTGCCAGCAGTCTAGCATCAGCTGATACAAGGCAGCTGGACATTCCATGGGTGGTGGCAGCCGGTAACCTTCATCTACCGCTTTAATGACCTGTTAATAGGGAAAATACTCTTTTTATAATTACATTTTGCTGCAAACATATCATAAAAACATAAACATAAAGCTATCTGCCTTATTTATTGTTGCCATTTGTTTATGTTCACAAGACATTACCCCTTTAAGAAAACTGCCAGGAAATTAACTGTAAACACTATCACTAAACCACAAAAATTAGCTCATAGTTGAAAAATATTTGCTTGAATGAACAAGATAAATCTTCCACGTGCCCTACACAAAGGACAAAAAAATTTCAATTTCAAAAGGTACACTTGGGCAAAATATGGATTTCATTACATGCAAGGTAAACAGTTTGCAATAATAGCACCCCAGCTACAGACCACTTAAAGTGCCCTTCATGCATAAACGTTCCACTTAAGAGGAAGAAGAAAATAAAATGAAATCATTGCATCACTGGACTACATTCCGTATATATATATTTTTACTTTGATGTCACATTTGATCACTTAATTAGTCAACTTGTGTTTATGTAAGCCTACAATAATGTTGAAGAGGCTTGGCAGTGCACAGAAAAATTAAGTTCTCTCTATGAACAAATAATCAAAGGCTGGAAAATGGTCTTGAAGATTCTAACTGCCTCATTTTTCTAATTGTTGCTGGTGATGTATGAAAAGAAAAATGTGACTTGATGTTAAACTTACAGATGTTGTTAAATGAGTTAATGACAAGAGCAGAAAGCCCTTTTAGGGTATGTCCACCTTGACTTATTTTCAAGTATTGAATTATGCTTTATTGTACAGGGTGGTCATTCAGTCAAGAAACTACTAATCATATCCAGCTATTAGTATCCAGAAAACTCTGCAACTCCTAAGTCTGAGTTAAATAATGCCCCAGTCAGCTACCTTCTTAGTACCGGTTCACATATATGTGGATTGGAATGCAGTTTGAACTTGACATGTGAAAAAACATTGCTTCCTATGGTGCCTTTTCACGTATGTTTGGTGCATGGCGGTATGGATATAGTTCAGTTTGAAAAAGAGTCATATACGATTACTGAGCAGTGCCTTCAGGTTCAGGTGCAGATTACAGGCTATTGATGTCTATGGGTACTGTTTCTAAACTGCATATGTGTGAACAGGATAAAATCCTGAGCTAATCCTATCCTGAATCTGCATCTGTACCCTGTCTGATCTGCAGTATGAACTGAGAGATCAAACACCACTGATCGCTCTGTTTTCCCTCCTGTCAGTCACCGGTGCACTGCTCTGCCCTCCAGAGCTCACTGGAGTGCTGGGCAGTGGAAGGGGCGGAAGAGGCTAGCCTAGGCTCTCAGTGGATCTCTGAGAGGTTGAGTCAGGTGCCGGTCTAGATATCTGAGTGGATCCTGACCATATGGTTGGGATCTTTCCCAAGCCTCGACCAGCTGAGTGACGTCAGCTGACTGTGGACTTTAGCCAGCTATTGGCTGAAGACGGGTCACAGGAGTGCAGAACGAATTGGACTCCTATGACCTGTAGAAGTATAGTCAAAATAGCTTTAGCCATATTTCTCATTTAATTTTAGATAGAAATTAGGAATTTTGTCTGCTTCTTACATTTGATTTAGTGTTGGTTCACATATATGCGGATTCGATGCAGTTTGAACAGCATCCAATTCGCATGACACGTGAAAAAATATTGCATCCTATGGTGCCTGTTCACATATGTCTGGTGCTCTGGCAGTGACTGTATCAATTAGCTGTGAAACCTGAACTTCAATCTGCACCGCACGTGTGAATCAGCTCTTATAGGCTTTCTTGATAAAACTGCAGCATCTTTTCACATGACACTGCTGTAGAATATCAGTGTAAGGGCAAGGCTGCAGTGTATTCAGTGATGGCAGTGCTACAATCATGGATCATTAGCCATATTTGTGAGTTTAAATTTAGGACTGCTTGCACTAAACGACTACTAGAATTTATATAAGGATTCAGCTATCAAAACTACCAGGATTGTAATTAGTTGAAAGGGAAATGTATACGCTTGACTGGGGTGTCCATTTTTATTAATATATATATATATATATATATATATATATAAAAAATAATGACCTCTTGCTGCTCCTTCAGTGTCCAATCAGAGCCCAGGGGAAGAGATGTGACGTAAGCTGGCCATAGATGATTTCCTTTCTTTTACTTTAACCAGCTGGCCGAACCGATTTCCCCATCCACACATTTGAGATGGATGAGGGAATCCTTCCCGCTACACTATTGTATTCTGACAGCTGGGACTTCCTGTGTTGAAGCAAAATTTTCCAACAAGCGTGTTTGAGAACAGTTAGTAGATCTATTGCTCTTGAACGGGAATGACCATAGATAGATTGAAATTTGGCTGGTCCCTGTTAAACCACCTGAATTTCGATCCATCTTAAGGAAGCAGAAATTCAGTAGCCATTTTTTCCTATAGTCATCTATCAAATTGGTGATTCTTATTACCAAAATTTCAATGCAAAACATGTTACAGAAATGTACAGCCTAGAATACTATAATAGAAAGGTTTATATATGAGGCATATCATTCAGAAGCTTAGGTTCTGATTTTTGCCTGGAGTTCCAATTTCAGACCTAAGAGAAATATCACAGCAAATGAAATTTACAAATCAAAAGTATTAGGTCATTTTTTGGCTCAGGGTAGACACAGCCTACTGCAACACTAACTGTTCACTTCAGGACACATTCAAGAATTTGTGAACAGCTGACCACAGAATTCATTACTGGTGACATACCATTTGGACACCAGCCATAGACTACTTGTTGTGTAATCAACTTTCCACAGTGAGAACTCTTCCACAGTGTTTACTGCACTAAACAAAAATTTTATTTTTTTTTCCAATAAATTCTAATTGTAGAGACAATGGGGCTGATTTAGAAAAATAGGCTGATCACATTTTCACTTTTCAGGGGAATTTTCCCTTAGCTTGATGCATGTGGTGAAAATTCACTTTGCAAAGAATACCCAATCACGTTCGCGAAAAATGTAAAAAATATATTTATGCTTGCATGTGATTGGATAGTGGAAGTCAGAGGAGCTTCACTTCATTCCGTAAGCTAAAGAAACATTTATTTGCAATAAAATTGCTTTGAAAGGTAAACAGGATATTTGCCTTTGACAACTCAACCTCAATTTACTAAAGGAGTAAAGCATATTACTTTTACAAGGGAGTTTTCATCTATTCAGTGTATGTAGTGAAAATCTACTTGCAGACATTACCCAACCATGTTCAAGGAAAATGAAAAAAAGGGGTTTTGCCTGCACGATATTGGAGGATAGAAGTCAACAAAACTTCACCTTATTCACTAAGTGAAATTTCCCTTCTTAGTGAAGATTCATTATGCAAAGTGAAAATGCTTTACTTCTTTAGTAAATCAGCCACAATAACATCAACTTAAAGTTAGCAGACTCAATCTATCTGTTACAAGCAAGGTGTATGTTCTGTACCTCCTCTTAGTTATGCCACATTGTGATTTCTTCTGTACAGAAAGCACTGTATATCGTTTGTATTTTTACATTTATTTTCTAGAAGAAGTGGATTACACATTTTATATTCTTTCATTTCTGCATCTCCCTGTGCATTATATTTTGTTTATTTTACTTATATGTTATTGGCCGTGTGCTCTGAATGATATTATTAGAATAAGTGTTTAGACTGGGGGGAGATACTGGCTTGTGTTTATTTAACTTCCTAATGACCAAATGAGATTTTTTTCCCAGAATTATAAAGACATCATCTCTAAAGTACAGAAATTGTTTCATAATACAGAAGTTATCTATGTATTTTCCCTTCAAACACAAATGCAAAAAAAAAAAAAAAGCAAGTGGTTTATTCTTCATACAGGATATTGGGTGGAAAAATGGAAATTCTTTTTTGAATTGCACGGGTCTGCCCACTATGCTACACAAAAAGGAATCAACCCCTTGCTGTTCTGATGTGTATTGGAACAGATGACATGTAAAAATCTTCCAGAAAATGGTGCTCTATGTTGCAGTTCTTCAGTGCTTTTGGTGCCTTTTGCTCAAGTTCACAGTAGGTTGAAGATATAGCTCTGAAAACAAAATCATGGAGCACTTAACAGAGCTATTCTGTGGTAAAGCTATAACCACTTGCCCTCCTGAAGGTTTTTACCCCCTTCTTGACTATTCTATTTTTTGCTATTCGGCACTGCACTACTTTAACTGACAATTGTGCAGTCATGCAACGCTGTACCCAAATTAAATTTATATCCTTCTTTTCACACTAATGGAGCTTTCTTTTGGTGGTATTTGATCACCACTGGGTTTTTATTTTTATTATATAAACAAAAAAAGACCAAAATATTGAAAAAACACAATATTTCTTTTACTTTCTGCTATAAAACATATCCAATAAAAACATAAAAAAAATAAAGTTTCAAAATGTATTCTGCTACATGTCTTTGGTAAAAAAAACAATCCCGATAAGTGTATATTAATTTGTTTGCGTGAAAGTTATAGTATCTACAAACTATGGGATATATACGGGAATATGTATGTATTTAATACTAGTAACAGTGGCAATCAGCGACTCATAGCAGTATTTTGATTTTGAGCGCGGCAGGCAATCTCACAATAACTGATACTTTGTGGGAACTGGCTAACTGACATTGACATCACTAGTGACACTAATACAGTGATCAATGTTAATACTATACACTGTCACTGTACTAATGACACTGGCAGGAAAGGGTTTAACATCTAGGGGCAATCAAGGGGTTAACTGTGTGCCTAACAAGTATTAATGTGTGTAATATGTGCTGCTTTTACTAATGGATCTTGCTGTTTTTTTCCCTGAAAAAGCCGCAAGATTGTCTGTTGCTATACGGAGCTCTGTGTTTACCATCACAGAGCTCTGTTCGTGAATCACAGAACTGATCAGTGGGTCCCACTGGTCAGTCATTGGCCAGGACCCCTGATTGGTTTGTGCTGTAGCGAATCACAGTACAACCGGGTGTGTACCAGGTACATGATCCAACGCAGAGAGGCTTGTTTACCGCTGTACATCTAAGTGATGCAGTCAGCAAACGGATAAAGGAGGCATACTAATGGAGGCCACTATCCACAGTGACCACACAGGCCGCTATCTACACAGACGATAGGCATGTGTGGTCCTTACTGTTCTGTACACACTGTCTTGTATACAATGGTCAGTAGCTTTGGTCCAGTCTACTGAAGTTTCCTACGTTGATGAATCTGTATGTAGAGCCCAAACTTTTTTGTTTTAGGTTTTGGATAACAGGGATAGTTTTGGATATAATGTGGAAAGGTTAGAGCCTCATTTGGGTTTTTACAGCTGCCTGATCCCTGTAAGAAGAATTCTGCCTCTCTCTACAATGCTGGTAACCACTGCCTGTGGAGCAGAAAGTGATGGGAAATCTCAAATTTTTGAGTTGTCACAGATGCAGATTAGAGGGAATCTTCTAATGAAGAAACACATTTTTGGGGCTAGCTGTCTCAGAGGGGATATCCTCCTGCTTTGGAGAGATCTCCTCTTCATATTCCTGTTCTTTTGACACTGTCCTCTCCCGTACCATTGGTAATCAGGATGGTTAGAGAGAACGTATCTCCCTAACGGGGACACAGATAGCAACAGAAACCTGACAGAGGTTGCAACTCAAGCTTACCACTCTATCCAAACCAAAACAAAATGCTTTTAGTTAAACATTAATAATACAATAATAATGCTTTTTAGCTACAATGATATTTTCATAGTAATTAAATATACATCAAACATAATAAGTTGTGTTTTTGATTATGTTCTTACATCTTGATTCGACATTTCCCAATACGGTCTCTCTCCATATGACATGACTTCCCACAGTACAATGCCATAACTCCAGGCATCACTTGCTGATGTAAATTTGCGATAAGAAATGGCTTCTGGTGCTGTCCATCTAATAGGTATTTTGCCACCCTAAAAGGAAAAAGAACAATCACTTACTGAATAGGTACCTAACCTCTCTGAAATATTTCAGTATGTTCTAGGTACCAGTTACAACACCAAGAAAAATAAATAAAAAACATAAATTAGATCATTGCTTTCTACTGTCAAAATACTGTATATTGGAGAATCATAACTGAACCCACCTGGCTCTTGTTCCCTGTTCTTACCATACATACCTAAGGTAATTGGCTAAGTAGCTCTTTGTTCAATTGATCACAGCATAGGCATGTTTGTCTAGGATATTTCTGGGCAGAGTCAGTCTGACCTGTTTGGGTTCAGTGGTCCTGCACTGAGGCCCCAAGAAACAAGAAGGCTCCGAATGGACATCATGAGAGAGCACAATGAGATCCATGTGACACACTGAGTGACCATAGACAAATTTAAGGTGGATAGGATGCAGCAGCCTACTGCACTACTAATCATTCAAGTCACAAAGAACAAATCCCAATAAGGAAGCTTGAAACTAATTATAAATGTACCAGTGTATTCCTGTGATATGTCTGATTCAAACATTGCTTTCAGCACTTGGGGTGGATATGGTTAATTCCTGAGTAGTAACAACAACTAGAGAATATTGAAAATAGTTATCACCTCAAGCACAGATTTTCCATCATAACGTAAAAACTTTGTGGGCAAAAATGAGCAAATGCTTTCTTTTTATGCAAGGAATGGTTCATTCACTTTGTATGCACTATTTTGGTACAGGGCCAGGTAACATGTTGCCATTCAAGTGTGAAAAGACTTCTCTGGCTTTCTTGCTCAGAGATCTACTAATTAATGGATTGTGTAACCTTTGAGGGCATCTCAACAGAACAGATTTAGAATATGGTTCTTTCATTTAAATGGCACTTTTGGAAGGTACTGTACCTTGGGGAAAAACACACATGTGGGGTAACTCCCATAGATGTTGTGGGTTACCTCCAGAGGTTCATAAATCAGTGTTACTCAGACACACTATCTTGTCTCCATGGTATGGTGTGTCAACATACAGCTCTTCTTTTTCTCAAGTCTTGTGACAGCTTCTCATCAAGAGACACCAATATCACCATACCATGGCAACATGTAATCAATAGTGGGTAATGAAGGACTAATAGTAAGGTGCATTATTTCGAGTCTTTCACAATTTATTATTGTTTATAAGATTCCTGTTAGCATGATGTGAAGACCACTATAGAGGTAGTAGACCTTCAGCCAATTCATAAACCCTGGAAATAAATAGGAACAAAAGTGGATTTGTTGCCTGTAGCAACCAATAAGAGTTTACCTTTAAAAGAGAAGCATAGACTTCCAAAAAAACAAACATTTATTTTTGAGGCAGCATTGATCCGATCCTACATCTGTCCCCTGTCTGATCTGCAGTATGAACTGAGCAATCAAACACCACTGATCGCTCTGTTTTCCCTCCTGTCAGTCACCGTTGCTCTGCTTTCCCCTCCAGAGCTCACTGGAGCACTGGGCTGTGGAGAGGGCGGAAGAGGCTAGCTTAGGCTTTCAATGGATCTCTGAGAGGCTGAGTCAGGTGCCAGTCCAGACATCTGGGTGGATCCTGACCATATGATCATGATCTTTCCCAAGCCTGGACCAGCTGAGTGATGTCAGCTGACAGCGGACTTTAGCCAGCTGTCAGCTGAAGACGGGTCACAGGAGTGCAGAACGAACTGGACTCCTTTGACTTGTTGGAGAAGTATAGTCAAAATAGCTTTAGCCATATTTCTCATTTAATTATAGATAAAAATTAGGAATTCTGTCTGCTTCTTACATTTGATTTAGTGCTGGTTCACATATATGCGGATTCGATGCAGTTTGAACAGCATTTGATCCCCATGACATGTGAAAAAAACATTGCTTCCTATGGTGCCTGTTCACGTATGTCTGGTACTCTGGCAGTGCGGATTCAGTGTGATTTGAAAAAGAGTCATGTATGATTTCTGAGCAGTGCGATCTGGTTCATGTGCAGATTACAGGCTATTGACTTCTGTGGGAATCGTTTCTAAACCGCATATGTGTGAACAGAATAATCCTGAGAGCTAATCTTATCCTGAACCCAGGGGCGGACTGACAACTCATGGGGCCCCCGGGCAATAGGGGATCATGGGGCCCCTGTGTCCTTCCCCAAACTCAAAAAAGCCTATGAAAAAGGTACCGGGGCATCTCATGGGGCCCCCTACTGACCCCAGGCCCTCGGGCAGTGCCCGAGTTTCCAAATGGTCAGTCCGCCCTTGCCTGAACCTGGTGTAAACCTGACATGAACTGCTGAACAACTACTGTATCATTTAACTGTGAAACCTGAGCTTTAATCTGCACCACACATGTGTGAGTCAACTCTTACTTTTGATTTTATATTCTCTAGTTTGCATGCATTATTCCAACGCATTGACAAAGTAGCAGGTGTCTACACATCAAGAGAGATGCTGATGGGAGAAATGATCTGCAGGCTGTATAACAATTAGCTTAGCACGAGACATGTGACCAGGTTCCCTATAAATTATTTATTAGCATTCTTAGATATAAGCATGGTGGCTGCAATTAAAACCATGGGTTAGTTTTTAGCTAAAGATGAGCTTTAATCTCTGGGTAACATCTCAAGAAATTATGCTGAATGTAATGTTGCTCAACACTTGAGTAGGTGATAGGTGTGCAGATAAAATGGCAATCAGTTCTTAAACAGGAAAATGATGGGTGCTAGTTGTCTGATGACAAATCCTTTGTCATCAGGGAAAATTGCAGTGGGCAGTGAAGGGAAGCCTAAACCTGTTTTGCCAACATTGGCAGATCACTCATGGTATGAATGCCTTGGGTCAATTCAGGGCTTTTAATGTTTGAAATTTATTCCTTTCAGTTTAAAATGTTGTGATACTCTCAGATTTGAAGACGTTCTCTAAAAAATGCTACATGCAGACCACTTGATTTATTTGATCAGAGCATTTACTAGTGACTTTCACATTAAGATGCTGCAACTATTATCAGCTCAGAGAAAAATGTGAAAGCTGAAGTTTTTGGTTACCAAAATTGAAGATTTGCAAATCTGTAATGTGAGTGTAATTCAGTATTTCTCAACCTTGTTTTCAGTCAAGTCACCCTTTAGGATTATGCACAATCTTGAGGCACCCCTTTCTAAAATGTAAAAAATGAAACTAATAGTTTTACATATCGCAGTTACATCCACACATGTAGGACACTCAACATTAGAGGTGATTTATTACTTCACGTTTGAAAACCGGTATTGACTAGTATTCAAGTGTTTCTCTTCTTCCTCATTTTCTTGCCTTCTCTCCGCTAAGGTGACCACAGTGCTGGTAGAGTGGGGCAGTTGAGGGACAAACAAAGATGCCCGATGTCCTTATCAACCAATTAGGTCATTGGTTGTTAGGATGCCAGTGGCTGGAGCGCAAGGTGCTGCACATTAAAAACCTGTGGCTTTAACATAAAAAAAACATGATTGATTCATTTACTATCTTATTGACAATTTTTAGGCACTTTGTTGCAATTTTTAGGCATTTTGCCAAGGCACCCCTGAAAAGCTCAGAAGACATCCAAGGGTGCTACAGCAGCCTAGATAACAAAGATTGGCGTAAGCAACAGCTTTAAAACAATAAGCAAGTAAAATATCTGCTTCACCGTAGAATTGTGGAGTATCTGATTTCTGATGATAACTGAATACACTACCATTTTATCCTTATTATTAAATGCAGTTGAATTATTGACATAAAAAGCTTAACATATTGTATTGAACAGTATATCCTAAATGTGCTAAACCCTGAATCTTTTTTTATGTTCTTACGTAAGATTTTAACCACCACACCGAACGGCTGCCTGCTGATCACTCCCTTAGACGAAGTCGTGTGACGAAATGCGTTAGGGCGTGATCGAGCAGTGATGTTTTTTTTGTATGTTTTGTATATATATATATATATATATATATATATATGTTTGATTTAATTTTATTTTATTTGAGACCTGAGAGCGCTGTTTATGGTATTTCCATTTATTTCACACAAAGTAAAATATCTAATGTAAATAAAAAAGTGCAGCGCTAAAACAGTAAAATCCAAATCATAGTAATAAAAGCTATAAGAACATGACATGAGGTATTTCCATAAGTACAAACAAACTCTGGTATAAGTGATATGATCGTCCAGATGAAGTGCAATTAAATATATAGCTAAATTAAAGTGCCAAAGGTGGTAGCATGTATATCAGGTGACAGTGACAGTCCCCAATGGTTATTAATGGATGAAAAACTTCTATATCCTGGTGTGAACCAGTAGTACTCCGGTGACATGCAACAAATGGAAAGGTTGCCCTCTCACCAGAAGCGCAATCTTAATGCGCATTGATCAAATAAGCCAGAAACGGAGGTCCCCTTTAAAGATACAGCCTTGTACGAGATCCCCTCCTCTATGGCTGTTGGATGTTAGAGATGTCAATCAGGGGGCCCCTTTAACGGGTATACTGGTGTGAGGAGAATCAGCCAGTGTGGGTCTGGAGCTGTGGATGGAGTGACGGAGAGATGCCAGGACTCCGCTGGACAACCTGAGTGCCTGAGGTGGCTTGGAATGCGCACGAGGTGGAAGTGATGTCATGGGGGAAGGTCCTGTGCCTTGGAGGACAGACTACGTGCTTGGAGATCTCTGCTCCTTCTAGGGGCCTGGAAGCACACTGCTGTATCCCACTACTTAGGGGCACAGCAGCGGCTAGGCAGACTACAGACACCAGCATGACATTTTCTGCAACAACTCAAATAGAAAAAGTGAACATAAAACCAAAGCAATTAAATCCACCCAGGACCCCAGGTGATCCATCCGGACCAGAGGAGGGAAGCCTATGACCAGACCCTATTGCAGTATACTGGTTCACACCGGGATATAGAAGTTTTTCATCCATTAATAACCATTGGGGACTGTCACTGTCACCTGATATACATACTACCACCTTTGGCACTTTAATTTAGCTATATATTTAATTGCACTTTATCTGGACGATCATATCACTTATACCAGAGTTTGTTTGTACTTATGGAAATACCTCAAGTCATGTTGTTCTTATAGCTTTTATTACTATTATTTGGATTCTTACTGTTTTAGCGCTGCACTTTTTTATTTACATTGTACATTGAGAAGGTTTGTGGTTCCTTTTTTCTGCTCGCTAAATTCTTATAGCTCTTAAAGTAAAATATCTGCTTCACCATAGAATTGTGGAGTATCTGATTTCTGATGATAAATGAATACACTACCATTGTATCCTTATTATTAAATGCAGTTGAATTATTGACATGAAAAGCTTAACATATTGTATTGAACAGTACAGCCTAAATGTGCTAAACCCCGAATCTTTTTTTTTATGTTTTTATGTAAGATTTGAACCACCACATAGCTATACAGCACTTCATAAAAAAGTGCCACCCATGTGACTGATAGCTAACAGCCGCTCCATGTTTAGGAATATTTAACGCCCTATTACCATGCACAGCCATGTACTTCATTCACTAAAAGGATTAACATAGATGACAGCTGTGTTAACCTCTATCCTAATTGCACAGGATATAACTTTTCTCATCTAGATCTGTGTGTTCCTGTGTAAGGTGACCTTAAATAGAGGGATTATCTGTGATACATCAATTTTCTGAAATGCTCTTTAGCAGGGAAATCTATATGTTTTAAACAGGTAATTATATTATACACTAGATGGCTGCATTTACTTTTGGGAGTGATGAGATACTTATTCTCAATTACACAAAGTGAGAAGACTTTTAAATAGAATTGATTTTTAATCAAATATCTGTTTGCTAAATAAATCAAGGCTGAGACTGTAGTACAAGTGTGCATTCTATTTTAAAGGAAACCAATACTGCTAAAAATATGTAGGTTGTGACTGCTTATTTCTCATTGTAACCCTAAGAAACTTGGGGTGCCACTCCAGACAAACATCCTACAACTCCGATGACTCCTATGCTTGGTGTGGTTCAGAAGCCTGTACATCGGCTCTGTAGCATACAGGGAGAAATACAACCGTATACCAACCAAAAGGTGACTCAACAACATGGCTTCAGCCTGACTCCACCCAGGCCATGCCTCAATGACCTCCATGATTAAGCCCTGTGGTCAGGTGAAATGCATCGGGAGCATGGCCTGGGTGGAGTCAGGGTGAAGCTGTCTTGTTGACTCACCTTTCGGGCAGGTTGGTGTGCAGCATTTTTTTTTCTTTCTAGTATATGCTGACTTTTTCTCCTGCAAATATTCTAGCTATTATACTGCTTAGATTATTTTCATTCTCTCATAGTCAGTGTCCCTTAACAAGCATGCACAATGGGTATTCCGATTTGTTGCAGGTTTGTGATCTAGGTGGTATGGAAGACAGAGATAGCCAAGCAACCAGCATTTTCCAGAGGACATCAATAGCAGCCTACATATTTTTTTTCAAGCAAAGCTGAAAACCGGGAATTAGACAAAATATAACATTGCACTGGGGCTCCTGCAATGGAAGGGTTAAATGTTTGTTTAGTCTAGGCCTGTAGGGATAGGGTGTACTACTTACCCTCTTTCTTGGTGAAGCAGGCTCTAGCTGTGTTCTTTTCTACCTATCTGTGTGCGGTCCCTCTGCCTTTTCATGTACAAAGGGCTAATAACCATGCATTGCACATGGAGGAGGCGAGCATGTGACCACAGCAGAGAGTGCCTTAATGTGTCACTAGAGGCAAAAAGTTGTGTTTTTTTCTTTTGGATAGATGGGAGAGGGATTAGAACATTTGTCAGGTTTTTTTGCTGACTGTGCCCCCATTAGGGAGATTCACCCTCTCTATTTTTTCTCTTTACCGTTATCATCAAAAGTAAGAAAATTCAAAATTTTGGGTTTGTCAAGATCGCAGCATCAGACCCAAGACCTTCTCACCCAAACTCGTGACCGAAGGACTAGCCGATCTAAAACCACGATGTGACGTGCGTAACAATGCCACACCCAGCTGCACCCTGCACAATGATTTTCCAGCTAACGGACCACAATCGATGTACCGGCAGCCTGGGAGATTGTTACTGGGTCAGGTTAATTACGCAATTAACAATTAACCCTTCACACTGCCACCACCTCCTTTTTGTACAGAGAAAGAGGAAACTCGGCGTTATCAGCTATAACACTATAATGATTGAGATAATCGTCTGTATAAAATGGTCCGCAGGCCGGTTTAAACAAACACAGTAGCGCTCTCTTTAGAGGCAGGGATTCGTAAATTGCAATACAGAGCTATAGAAACAATTCAACACTTTCAGAAAGAAAGATTTATTACTAAAAGGTCAAAACGGGTGCAATAAAAATATTTACAGAAAAAAGATGTAACTAAGATATATATATATATATACATATACAAAGAACCACAGCACAGCAAAGAGATATCAGAGAGAGGTGAAAGGGTTAAAGTACTTGCCAAAGTCCTGGATTAGCAGATCCAAGTTTCAGAGCAGAAGGGTACTTTGATCTCCCTATGTTACGATGGTCAATGGGAGAATTCTTCAACTTCTTCTTTTAGGCCTGACAGCCCAATTTTTAGTTTCCCAGCAGGGGGTATCTCTGACGCCACAGACCAATACCCCGTGTAGGCGTGGAGGTCTGGGCGTCAACCTAAACAAGAGCCAAAATCTTGTGTAGTTCCTATTTGGGCTCATAACTTTTCCTATGCAGAAGTGACCTTCCACCCGCAGGTAGATTATTATGCAGACAAGTCTGAGGATTGATTAGATATGAATTATGAAAGTGTACACTGAATGGTTCATGAGATCTATTTTTCTGCTTTCCTGTGTGTCTGAGACAAGGTGAGTGACCCATCAAACTGTTCGCCTGCTCATTGGCCATCTGACGATATGTCTGGTTTTTATGTAAGTCTCTCATATTCCAAGATATAAGACATAGGGGAAACATGGATTTTAACAAAGGTTATCTGATTCTGTCACCTATGCTGAGTTAGGTTTATGAGGTCGGAATCTCTTTCAACTCTTGGGAAAGCTTGCCTTATCTCTTCTGAGGTGTGAGATGGCACAGGTTCTTGGGACAGTGAGGCACCTTGTGGCTTCCTGCTGGGATCTGGCCTGTGACACTTCTAACACACACATATACTGCCATATGTCACTGGGCCTCTCACGGGGGGGGGGGGGGAGAATAAGGGAGAAATATATTTGTCAGGACAGTTAACCCCTTTGCCAAGATGGAGGTTGAAACCAAAATGGTTGAACCGCGTCCATCTCTGGGTATACGTTGTTACAGGGTTGACATCAGAACAAGAATAGAGAGGGAATCCAATGGGGACAGTAGTTCTGGTGACCAGCCAGAATTCCCACACTTTGGAGAGATCTCTCACTTCCTGTTTAGCTATGGGGAAGGAAGTGAAAGGAAATCTCTCCTAAAGTACACAAATTTAAAAAAAGAAACGATCAGGGGTTATAGCCCATCTGTCCAAAATTAAAAAAAAAGGTTTTGACACTTGAAAAAGGAGGCAGCTTTGGATAGTCATATGGATTGAGGTAGACTACAGGAAACAGGAATAAGGTAAGTATTACACCTTATCCATACATCCCAGTGTGGGGTAGGAAACACACTGCAAGGGTAGATTTTGGAGTTCAACTTTAAAGGGTTGGTCTACTCAAAACTAGGTTTTAGGTAAATGTTGGAACTCTTGCAGCGCATTTTTTTTGTCCTAGAGGCAACTTTTAGAATTCCTGCCAGATATGTATTACTATGTATTGCCAGAATTGTGCTTAAAAAAAAAAAGTTTTAGTTGACATTGGAATTTAATGTGGTTGCTTGAAAAGCTGACTTTTCAGGAGATATAAATTGCATGGCAGTGATCACATTGGGGGGAGTAAGAATCAAATTTTCAGATAGCCAGGTTCAAGTGAATTGTAGAGTGCTGTTAATAAAGTTATACGAGCATGCTTGCTAAAATAGGGAGTACAAGGATGACATCACTAATAAGCCGATCCTTTATTATCCAATCACAAACCAGGGAGGGGCTTAGACCAATTTATATTACTTTTCTGCTGTGCGGTGTGCAGGGAGGTCCAGGGACTGGCTGTAACATTTGGTATCTGCAACAAGGCTCTCCAGCATGGTGATGTCACCAGTGCCTCCAAGAAGTATAAGGTGGAAGCTGGTACTGAGGTAAGTATTTTATATATTTATTATAAAAGCTTTAGTATTGCCAGACCTTTTTTTTCCCAATTTCTATTGGGGGGCTATTGGTAAAGTGGGCCTTTCATTTTCATGAAGTTCTTTTTGCTTGAGTTTAATTTAAAAATCACATAGTGCTTAGTGGGGGTCTACTACTAACTCTTATAACGTATTAATGCATGTCAGAACTAACACCGTGGACACTACAAACCCATATATCAAGTACATTTTTGCTTTTATGTAAACACAATTATTTTTATGGTTTTATTTCACTGGTTTTATTTTTGGCATAGATGTTAATGCAAATGATGGCAATCATAAACAGGATACATTAACTTTTTATCTAATTGCCCAGTGTCATAGATGACATACAGCACAGGAAACTTTCAGTCAATTAATAGTGAATTTCTGTTATCAGGAACCTGAGCTAAAACCGGAAAGTATCGATTTCCTACAACGGAAGATTTACAGGGATAATATTTTTTTAATAGATACACTGTAATAAAAATTACATTTAATGTGTAAATAGGAACCATGTGCAGTATACTTCTCATGAGAGAAAAGAGCAAATGCACAAAGAACATTGACCAGCCTATGTATGACAAATATGCTTTTTTAACCCAGAGATCATTGGGTCCAGTGCATCTGATGTCATATTGAGCTCTTTATTGTTTTCTGTACTTATAAATGATACAGTTTTACCCAGAAATAACATTCATGGAGATAGTTTAAGGAGGAGCTTCAGTCTGTTTGAGAAAAAATAAAAGTCAGCAGCTACAATATAAGCAGCTTTAATATAAGGACACTTACCTGTCCAGGGATCCAGCACCATCCTCAACTGGGCCGTTTTATAGTTGGTGTTCAAGTCCCCTGCATGGACATGTTTACTGTGGGAAGCTGGCTGTGATTCTTTGTGGCTTCACAGCCGGATTTCCACTGCACTGTGGGAATGTTTCCGCAGTCTTCTGGGACCTCTGGTGTGTCCCAGAAGGTTGCAATTAGCGAAGGAGGGAGAGAACTTCTGGCAGAATCACCTAGGTGATTCAATTGGAAGTGAGAGCCAGGTACCTTCTTCCCCCCCTTACCCAAAAAAAGTGCCACAAGTAGAATAGGAGGGGGAAGGAGGGTCTAAAGTGACACTTCCCCTTTAGATTAAAGTTCCATTTTAATATGCTTATATTTTGCCTTCCCCAGTTCTTTCCCCTCATCAACATACTAGTAACATCTTTAACCACACCCCTACCACCCTATAGCAGAAATACTGCTATGGGGCAGCAGGGGTGTGCAAAATCATGTATATAAACCCGTGATTTTGCATTTCCGGCCGCGTCTGTCAATCACTGGGTCCTGGCCGGTAGTTACTCCCCGGCGCCCGGTGATTTCCGACGATCGCCGACGGGGAAGAAGACTGTTTTGTTTACTAACAGTCCTCCTCCCTGACGCTCGGGCACACTGTTGTGGATGGCTGTGCACAGCACAGCCATCCAGAACAGTGTGATTGCAGGGAAACACACACACACTGCCCCCTAGTAAAATACTCCCTGCACACAGTTAGCCCTTTGATCGCCCCTCATGTTAACCCCTTCCTGTCCAGTGCCATTAGTACAGTGTCAGTGCTTTTTTTTTAGCACTGATCACTGTATTGGTGTCACTGGGGATGTCAGTGACACGAAGTCAGTTCCCCCCAGTGTCAGAATGCCCACCGCAGTACTGCTGTAAGTCACTGAACGCCACCATTACTAGTAAAAATAATAATAATAAAAAAAAAATCCCCATATATATACTGCCATTTGTAAAAGCTATAACTTGTCGTAGAATACATTTTGGCCTAAATTTATGAAGAAAGTTAATTTTTAAAAATTTTTTACTGGACATGTTTAATAGCAAAAAGTCAAAAATATTGTTTGTTTTTCTCAAAATTGCCGGTCTTTTTTTTTATAGTGCAAAAAATAAACACGCACAGGCGATCAAATAACACTGAAAGAAAGCTCAATTCATGGGAAATAAAGTATGTAAATTTCATTTGGATGTAGCGTTGCATGACTGCACAATTATCAGTTAAAAGTAATGCAGCGCCTTAACGCAAAAAAATGGCCTAGTAAGGAGGGGGGGTAACTCCTCAGGAGGGCAAGTGGTTAAACAAGACCTTCTGTGTACTTTACACACCTTATTTAAGGCCCAGTGACATCATCATTGAGTCTCTGTTCTCATCTATATGAAGAAGGCAGTTTATAACTGATGGAAAGGGGAGGTATGGTACTGTACATAGCTTACTGAAAAAATTACAACACTGCCTCAGGACTTCTCCCAAGATCTCTCAGTTCTGATGAATGCAGTTATGCAAATATTAAATTGCCTTGATGGGTGGATGTCATCTAGGGGAGCAGGCATTCCTAGGTAGGCTGCATTTGCATGTAGACTGCCCTAGTTAAAACCCAAATATGATGATAAGCATCCAGACTGAAGAAGGAAAGAATTGAAATCCAAAGTATGAAAGGGGCAAATCAAAGACAGACAGGGTAGTTAGGAAAGCGCTAGATGATACTGGATGTCTTCCAGCCAAGAAATAAGACATCTCCTTATGACTTCCACAGCTTCTGATGCATACTATGTGCAGTGAAAAAAGCAGAACAGGAGAGGAGCCTGTACAAATGTGAAGACTTAAGGGAAGGCTGGAGTTCACTCAAATAGGGAAGTTCCACTTTTCTGCTGCCTCCTCTCCTTCCCTTCAACTTTTTTTTCTTTTTGGAGAGGGGGTACATAGTTTTGACAGGTACCCGTCCGGATCTGCACAGATTGTCTATGCTTCCTCTCTGTTGGGATGGAATAGGGGCTATGGACTGTGGGATTTATGGTGTGCAGAGAACAGTGCACATGACCTGCAGAAAAACACAGTAAGAATTGTTTCAATGAAAACTAAATTAAGTATGTGGAAGCCATTAAGAAGTGGATGTATATGTCAAATCAGTGTTGTTGCAATACGTTGCAAATATTATGAACTCGAACAAATTATAAATGTGACAAAAGCAATATTACATAAAAAAAATACATTAAACTAATAGTCCATTATGTCCATATATTCTTATTGAACGAAATCTCAAACGTGAATATTTGTGATGATATTATATCCAAATGTGCCAGATATTTTAAAAATTTTCCACTATATAAATACATTTCTGGAACGTTCTTTTACCACTTGTGCATATCCCTTCACCAACACTCTTATGCTCTAACCTTATTTTTTGACCTAACAAACATTAGGTCTCATGCGCTTTCCCCTTTAATTGGGGTCTCCTATACCTAAGATGTTATTCCTCTCTCCATCATCTAGATTTTCAACAATCCACCTCCATCCTTCGCAATACTCTGATCAATGTTAGTTTGTAACTCAAAGGGAAGTCACCTGATCAGATAACTCAATGAGTTGGAAGGAGTCGATGGTGTCATGCCATGAGTCGGAAGTGTGTGGTCAGCCATTTTGTTGGAGGTTTTTCTGGTTGTATTGCCTGTTTACTGCTGTGTGCCAAGATTTGTGCACATTTTAAGTTAAGTACATGCTATTATATGAAAAAATATTATGTATATGGAGAGCACTATATATCCTCCTTTTTGAGCTCCAAACTAACATTGATCAGAGGATTGGGGAGGATAGAGGTGGATAAATCTGGATACTGGAAAGAGGATTTCCAGCCAAGTTATAGGAGATCACAATTAAAGGGAAAATCTCATGAAGCACAATGGTTGTTAGGTCAAAAAAAAAAAAAGGCAAAAGCATAAAAGTGTTGGTGAATGGATATGTACGTGGTGAAAGAACTTTCCAGAGAATTATTTGAAAAATATCTGGCATATTTGGATATAATATCATCACGAAAATTCATGTTTGAGATTTTGTTCAATAAGAATATGCTGACATAATGGAAAATTAGTTCAATATTCTTTAATGTTTTCTTTTTATGTAATATTGCTTTTGTCACATTATAATTTGTTTGAGTTCATAGTATTTGCAAAGTATTGCGGGAACACAGGAGGTGTGGGCAGCAGTACTGATACTTTCTTTTCACATTATTGGTAAATGTAGGTTTATTTGTGTTGGCTGGAATTAGTGCTACTAGTATAACTATGTCCCCCTATAGTGATTGCGCTTAGGTTTCTTTTGTTTATTCTAAGTAGTGGATGTGTATGGATTATTTTTGGAGCATAAGGATATTGTTTAGCGTCACTTTAATAAAACCTATGTACACTTTTGAAATATCTGTGATTTTTATTTGTATTTCCTGACATAGCAAGGTGGAGTTTCACTTGAACAGAAATATGCACATACATTATTGAAAATCTGTACCTTTAAATCCTTTTTGAGTGAAACTATGCCACTAAAATAGACGTTCTGTTGTTGGGACTTTTCTTTAACGACAGCAGGAACAAAACTTGGACACCTGGTCCTTGTGTTTATTTTCCAGATCTAAGATCTGGAACGTAACACCTGGACCTGTCTTGTGTGTGTATTATTCCCTCGCCATACTTCACTTATTGATTTTGAGTTGGATCACAACGCTGGAATTTGTTTGTATGTTTTTCTAGTACAAGGCCGGGGCTGTTTGGTCGGTGTGGATGCCTTCCAGCTATAAATTCAGCACAGGACAGACCTGTTCACAGATATTGAACATGATATAACAAAGAGCAGATTATGAGAGTGTTTTGTAAAATAAAATCTAGGATCTGGAATCAAGGCAGCCAGAACAGAAAGCGTACATGACGTACAGGGTAGGAACAAAGCTTACTTGTCTATACAGTGGATGAGGGCCGGCTTGGGGGCAACTGTCCGGCAACTATGTCCCTGGATCCATAAAAGAATTTTGCAATAAAAGTTAGTGGCAAGTGTTGTAATTTTGTGCTTTCTTTAAGCACTTTCAGCAGCTGATTAAGTCACTTACTGGGTACAAATCTTCTTTGTCTTTTAATCTTTTCCTATTTTGCAGTTTAGGCTGGTACTGTAATCACTGCACTGGGTTTTCTGTTTAGGGGTGGCTCCTTTCTATATCAGCTTCCTATGGTGTTACCATGACATGCAAGGACTAAAGTTGTGTCTTCCTACACTTTCTGCATCAATAGAGCTATACAGCCCAGGAGCCTAGAATGGCAAGGCACTCTCCTGCTCCTCTCTCCTCCTCCTCCCTCACTTCTCAAAGCTAAAAGACTGGCTCCAGACTGCACTGTTCATTGTTAAGGTGGAGCTCCACCCAAAAGGGGAAGTTCTACTTTAATGCTTTGTCCCCCGCTCCCCATTAAGGATTGGCACCTTTGGGGAGCAGGTAACCGAAATTGACAGGTACCAGCTCCCACTTCTGCTGCGATCGCCTAGGCAATGGAAGCGGAAGTTGTCCTCCCTCCCCGTAGTCATCTGGGACACGTGACAGGACCCAGAAGACTACGGGGCCATTCACAAAGCGCAGCACATATCGCACAAGAGCAGTGGGCACCCAGATGTGAAGCCGCAAGCTGTCACAGCTGGGTGCCCACATTAAAGATGCCGGTGCCAGGGCAAGAAGATGGCCAGTCAAACCAGTGGTGGTGAGTGCTGTGTAAATTGATGGCGCTATATAAGTACCTGTAATAAATAAAATAATACAAAATAAAATAAATAATTTTAAAAGTCAGCAGCTACAGTTTTTGTAGCTGCTGACTTTTTTTCCTTCAGCTGGAACTCCACTTCAACTCTGTCCTGTGAAGACCAGAGGTTCAGGGAAGCAGCACTGAGAGAGCAAGATACAGCAGCATCAAAATTTGTAAAATGCGAGTGCTTGGGTAAGAATTTTAACAAACTGTTTACTGGGGAATGTTTGTTATATTGTGCTCAATATGTTACGTTAAAGAATACTGAGAGTTTAATATTACTTTAAACTTATTTTACTTTCAGTTTTGGATATAGTAGGAGAGAGTAAAATCTCATCTGCTTTTTTATGTCCCAATGGGGAGATTTCCCTTCATTTCTGTCAACAAGAAGTGAAAGGAAATCTCCCCAAAGTGTTGGGAGAAAGTTGTCACCAAAAATGGTGTCCCCATTGAAAGATTGTGCCTCTTTTCCATCATTTTCTGTCCCGATCACAATGGTAACCAGGACAAATACAGAGGGTGGTCTCCCCAGTAGGGACACAGACAGAAATTAAGAACATTCCACACATTATTTCCCCCCCCCCCAAAAAAAAAAGTTTGGGCTGTAGATATACTTTGAGTCTAGCTTACCTGAGTCGCAATTACATGTATCCTGGATTTAAAAGTGGGGCAGTGAGAACCATGTGGACACTGGGTTTATCATAAATGGAGCTACATAAAAAGGAATACTAGCCAGTTCTAGCACAAAAGCCATAATGAAAAATAAATACTGTTTACTACTTTGCTTGGTAGCTCGACAACCAAGATCTGACAGGTCTAGACAAGACTTTCTGAATCTTTTTAAGGAACTCTTAAATGAATGTTCTGGTCTCATGGGACCCCTGAAATAATTAAAATAATTGGGGGTCAGTGGGAAAAATGCCCTCTTACAGTGGTTTCCAGAAAGCCACTCCTGCAGACATCTGAAAAGATCATTACTGTCATGCTTCTGGCTCTACCAAGTGGCTTTGCTTAGGAAATTATGTAGGCACCATCAGATAGAAGGTCAGTCAGCCACAGTTCAAGGAACCCTAGGGTTTCACAAAACCCTGGTTAAGAATGATTGCGAGAAATATGGGAATCTGGAGTGAAAGTTGTGTGAAAACATTTATAAATAGACCCCTAAGTGTCTGTCTTACATATGAGTTTGACTTAAAGTATCACCAAGAATAAAAGAATGAAAAATCTCCTTCGCTCAAAGGACCAAATATGGCATATGTGGAAAGACCTTCATAAACTTTAGCATTCAAACCAATACGGCAATACTATGCAGCCCCCTAAGGGCTGGGGTAGCCCAATATGGCACTAGAAAATAAGAAAAGAAAAGGGGCGCACAAGCCTTGCACATTACCTCAATGAAAACTTTAATTGTAAAAAGTAGCAGATGTATACTCACAAACAACAAATGTAAACAGGCATATTATGCTCGACAATGGTCCATGGTCTGAAAAGGTGCATGAGTTCCACATGTCAGCCATTTCCAAGTGTCCTTTTCACATGTGGGACTCGTGCACCGTTTCAGACCATGGACCATTGTCGGTCATGATATGCCTGTTTACATGTGTCATTTGTGAGTATACATCTGATATTTTTTACTATTAAAGTTTCTATTGAGGTAATGCGCAAGGCTTGTGTGCCCCTTTTCTTTTCTTACTGACTTAAAGTTTATCAAAACTTTGTAGAAAGTAGATGAGGGTTAAACCTCTACATTATTTTTTTCTGTCTCATTGGGGTAAATTTTCTTCATTTCCTCTTCTGTACATTCAGCAGGAAGCAAAAGGATATGTAAGGGAATCCCCTCTTAGATAATTGTCATGTCAACAGGTGTCCCTATTGGAAGATTTCCCCTCTCTTCCAGTTTCAGTGACAGTGGTTACCAGGGCAAGAAATGCAATTTCCTCAATGGCAAAAAAACCTGACAGTTGTTCTAACTTCTCACCACTCTTTTCAAATCTAAAAACCTAGAGTAATATTTACTTAATTAAATATATAAGTCAAAATAAATATAGTTTAATTTTCACTATAACATGGATAATAAGGAAAAGGACTGTGTCCATGAATGTACAGAGCATAAAGAACCAATCAACTTAACCATTGCTACTTACAACCCTATGTCCTCATCACAGTAATAGAAGTATATACAGTACATACTGGAACCACTTTAGTCAAGACCAGTCAATCCTTTGGGTTATGCTCATACCATATAATACATTCTTATAAAAAGTTTTTCTCACCCTGGTTGTGTACGCTGCCTCTGGGTCATCTTCCAGAATACGGGACAATCCAAAGTCGGACACTTTGCAGACCAGGTTACTGTTGATAAGTATATTGCGTGCTGCCAAGTCACGATGGACGTAACCCATATCTGAGAGATATTTCATGCCAGATGCTATGCCGCGGAGCATACCCACCAGCTGGATGACTGTAAATTGAGCATCGTGTTTCTGCAAAGAATTTCAAGTACACGACTCAGATACTAATTGGCCATTAAATTATTGTTGAGTACTGGATAGAAATTATCGATTACATTCCTGGGTATAATTACCACATATGTTTGTTGATTTACTGGGATAATTATACTTAATTTACTAGATGCGGAGAAGTATATTATTTTAGGATGTATTTGGAAAAAAATTGGCAGCCGGTACAGTGCCGGCTGTTGTAGAACTAATAGTATCAATACCCTACACTGCAATATTCCGTCACTGTAGCTGTATAATGCTTTATGCAGTGAGTTAACGTGCAGCATGTTATGGCAGCTGCTCAGAAACTGCTGTTAAGTTGTTCCTGCATGTGGAGAGTTCAATACTGGTTCTAATGTAGGTCTGTGAAATCACTGTTTTCTCTGAGTTCATCCTGTGTTGAGCCCTGATGAAGGGGAAGAGGTCTTGCCCCCCGAAATGCATTGGTTATTTTTATATGAGATGGCCAAATCTGACTAGCTACACTAGGAAACTGGAACCAGACCATAATTATTTCTACGATTTATTTAAAGTAAAACCAAAATCCAACCAAACACCAGCAAACATAAAGATATAAGTGAACCAAAAAACCAGGGACAAGATACCTAACTAAAAACTTAACATAGTAACAGAAAGCCTAACTAGCAAACTAACTATATACAAAATATACAAATGTGGAACACAGAAGAGCAAGGTAAAATTGGCGGTGCGGGGAACATATAGGAAGGGGAAACCAAAACTGGGATCAGGAACAAGGTGGAGTTGGAAAAAGGTAACAGGCTTCTGGGTATAGGTACAAGGCAAGGAGCACGATCAAGAGCAGGAACAAGATAAACTGCTAGCAGTATCAGGTAGCAAAGCAAAACACTGGAGTGAAGGGGAAATGTAGAGGAGGGACTAAATACCCTCCCAGCAGCCAGCATCAGATGGAACCGAAATCTGGGATCTGCTGGCTGCTGGGAGACACATGTTGATGGATACCAGAACTACAACTTTCTGTTCTGGTAAGCACAGTGCCACTAGCAAGTGATCCAAGTCCTGACACTTGGACTCTTTCCTCTGCTTTGAGCTTGCACTCATTTCTGAATTTCTATGGTTTGACCTTCTGTTGGATGCCCATTGAGGGAAGCCTTTCTGTGTTGAAAATACCTCACCAGAACTATTGAGCTTGCTTGAGGATATCCTTTGTCTGACAACACATGCAAGTCTAGAAGTTCCCAGCACCTATTTGAGTATGTTGTTTTGCAGTCCATTTATTTAAATGGATTGCTTAAAGCTGGCCATACACACAGATTTTTTTTCATTCAACCTGTGGGTCAAATGACAGAAATGTAACAGATTTCTGTATCCTTGCCGAACAGTGTACATTAATGGCTGAATTTCCACCGCTGGTTATTGTATTTTGCTAACTGACTCCAGTGACTGTTGGAATACCTGAACACATGCTGCATATGATTGGAAGCAGGTGCTGTTCAGCCTATAATTGTTCACCTGGCACCTATGGGCAATCCAATTTTAGCTTCTTCAGCATGAATCAAAACACACCAAAAACACACCAAAACATCTGTGTAAAGATGTTGGATTAATTATCTTTCTGAGGCATTTTTATTGGATAGGGCGCATCCATAGGACTCAAGAAAAGTTATTGTCTGTTCTTGGTCATCTGTCAGTGTAATTCTGTTTACAAAACAGGTACCCACTCCACCATCAAATGTAAAGTTTCTGAAAGTGGGACAGGGGGTGGAGGTGGAAAAGTGAAACTTTCCCTTTTTGGGTGATGTTCTGCTTTAATGTTAAACTCCTCCTGCTCATGTACAGTATTTTTCAATGTGTACATCTGGTTTACTTTACTCTTCCCCCCTCTTTTTCTTTGTACACCAACCTTTATTGACCCTCTCAATAAAAATAGATTAAGTAAAAAAAAACAGCATACCACAATGCACAGTAGTGCGTTATCAAGAATTGCAGTGCAATGCAGGGGTGTTGATGCATTGGGGTGCCATTTAAAATAAATTGCACCACAGGACACCAACATGAATCATATAAATTGCTGCCCATGTGCCCATGTACCACAAATCCACAGTGTGAATCCAGCATTAGAGGAGAATAAGTGGCTGAGCATTTCAAAGCAATGATATTCTGTCTGATGTATATGTGCTAGAGGCACATGTAATAGGATACAGCCATCACTTACTCGCAGAAAAGTGTCCAGAGAGCCGTTTTCCATGTATTCTGTCACAATCATCACCGGTTTGCCTGAAACATTTTTAAAAATGAAAATTATTTGCACATCAAATGAATTCTATTTTTGCTGCAGTTGTAAAGAACTATAAATACATTTATCTGCATATCACTATTAGTCATTGATATTTTGCTATCTGCGATGGGTCAATCTTGCTCTTCCTATTTGTGGAATTTGTTCTTCTGAATGGGTACAGTGAATGGAACTATATTAGTGCATTCTTTTGTTAAGCACTGCATATGATACTTTTTTAAATTTGTAGTAAGGCCCATCTCTTGTAAGCGGTCTGCTCAGGTCAGCCTGTCAGTTTTTCAGACAGATCTGATCGGAAGCTCTATGTTAGTCTATGGGCATGTGGATGTAAATAGATGTGCATCTGCTTGCATCCAGTTAATCCAGTTAAGTCGCTTCAAGTCCAAAAAAATAAATGATCTGCCCCTAGCTACATCACCAACCTCATCCACAGATATCGTCCAAATTGCCCGCTCCACTCCTCCAAAGACATCTTGCTCTTTAGGTCCCTCATCACGTCCACCCATGCTCACCTCCAGAACTTCTCTAGAGCCTTTCCCATCCTCTGGAACTCCCTACTGCAGTATGTCTGGTCAGCCCCACCCTGTCTGCCTTTAGGCGATCTTTGAAAACTCACTTATTCAGAGAAGCCTACCCCACCTCCACCTAAGAACTGTACTTGAGCCACCTACATCAGAACATCGCCTACAGCTATCACCTTTTGTACCACCTCCCTCTTCGTTTAGATTGTAAACTGCATGAGCAGGGCCCTCCTATTCCTTATGTATTGTAAATGCACTGCCTCCCTTATATTGTAAAGCACTGTGCAAACTGTTGGCACTATATAAATCCTGTATAATAATAATAATGTACACATGCTGAAATAATTAATGCCCCTCTCGAGTTCAGCTGGCAGTACTACCTGCTGGATATGGCCCATTCATTTGACTGAAGTCGTGCCATAACTGCCCTACAACCACATGCAAAGCTCACAGTTGCTCTGTGTTTGTGCGAGAATTTAGTGGTTAAATCAGGAAGTAAGGAGGCGACAAAATGGGGGGTTATTTACTAAAACTGGACAGTGCGAAATATGGTGCAGCTCTGCCTGGAAAACAATCAGCTTCCAGGTTTTATTTACAAAGCTTGATTGAACAAGTTGAAGTTAAAAGCTATAATAGTAGGGGGTTCAGTGAGTGCTAACTAATACAGCAGCTGATACACTAAAAAGAAAAAAACATAAAACCTTAAAGCTGACAACATAACATAGATAGTGCAGCCCTAAAAAATATGACTGCACCAGTGTTTGTAAGGTAGTGCAAAGTTCCTTAGATCTTATCAAATAGTATAGGCCACATGCGATGTGTATGACCTTCCCAAACAAAGATGAAGTAATGGCGTGTACCCCACACGCTTTCACTTCACCATAAAAACGCACAATATGAATGCACAATAAAAAGATAGTCCAATAAAAGTCTGGTGATCAAAAAAGCCACAGATGGGTTGAGAAAGGTTTGATAAGATCCCTGTGACACATATAGTCCGGCGTCTGGGCCCTGGGATAGTCACCTTGTGGTCCAGCTGGTATAGGTGATTGGCCACCGGACCTCCTTGATCCGGCGGCTTGACGTCACAGCTAGCAGGGGCTCCTCCTTGATGCGCGTTTCTTATCACACGTACATCATCAGAAGGGAGGTCCGGCGGCCACTCACCTATACCAGCTGGACCACAAGGTGACTATCCCAGGGCCCAGAGTAACATTCAGCTGATCCTGTTTGGAGCCAGGCCTACTATAAGGTACCCCCAGATGTGGCACCCCCCATCACGGAGTCACCCGTTCCGAGCTTCTTTCCATCCACAGCTGGAGTGACCTTTGGTGTATGAGACACAAATGCGCAATTAAATTGTGCTTCCGGTGAGTGCGCAATTTACTCATTTTCTGCATAACGCTGGACTATATGTGTCACAGGGATCTTATCAAACCTTTCTCAACCCATCTGTGGCTTTTTTGATCACCAGACTTTTATTGGACTATCTTTTTATTGTGCATTCATATTGTGCGTTTTTATGGTGAAGTGAAGGCGTGTGGGGTACACGCCATTACTTCATCTTTGTTTGATAAGATCTAAGGAACTTTGCACTACCTTACAAACACTGGTGCAGTCATATTTTTTAGCGCTGCACTATCTATGTTATGTTGAAGTTAAAAGCTGATTGGCTACCATGCACAGCTGCACCAATTTTATCAAATCTCGCCCAATGCCTCCTCAATGTCTGTCAAATGCCCTCTTAAAATCGTTCTTCTACAGATCACTTTTCAGAAGGTGGAGCTAGTGTAAAGGAGCTCTTACAGAGCTGTCATAAGAACAGGTGTTCCAATTTGGAGAACTTGAAAAATCCAAAATTTTGGAATCCCCATCCCATTCTGTCTCAGTGACAATGGTCACCAGGACAAAAAGAAAGAGTGAATCTCCCCAGGGGGGACGCAGCAATAAACACCCGACAGCGGTTCTAATCCTTCCCTACTCTATCCAAAATCAAACAATGCCTCTATACGCATTTTTAGTCAAATCTGTAATTAGGCTAACAACCTGTGAAAGTTACACATTCAAAAAACACATGTACGTAAACGTGGATCTCAGCTTTCAAAACACTATCAGACTATCTCAACTCTGTGACTCTCCTTCTGCACTTTTCCTGTTCCATATCCCACCTCTTTACTTCTTATCTGACTCCCTTGTATTTCGCTGTTATTTTTTCTGACTTGTACAGATTGCTATCTTAACTGTAGATTTGTCTGAACATTTTACTAAACCTCTGTGTTTACTTAACTGTGTTGTTTCTCGAGATGGAAAAGTGACCTCACTTGTTAGCACTGCTTTACCACCCATTTTGTGGCCTGAACAAATTAATTTTCAGGAATTTCCTATTCTTAGAATAGGAAAGCAGGCTCAGTAATGTCAGGGATAAACTGTTCACACTAGGTGCCGTGACTGGCATTTTTCCACACTGGATCAACGCCAATCGCTGCAAGACCACATAGAAAAAACTGTTTTCTATGTGCTATGTTCACACCATAATGCTGCTTTGTCTGCAGCTCACTGGATGGCACCACAGGGAATAGTATTGCTACGCAATACACGCCTTTCCTAGAGAACTGAATGAAATGTCACTATGTGACACCTCAAATAAACTTTAAAAAAAAGTAAACAGTGGGATGCACTTCACACTTCAAAACGCATTTCACTTTGACCCCCTGCCTGACCTCACAAAGGTTTTTACAAGTTTTATTGTGCGGGTTACTGTGAAAATGCCTTAAAGGGTAAGTTCACCTTTGGTAATATATTATATGTTACATCTGTATTTAACCACTTCCCGTCCTGTCCCATTATGTACATAAATGGCTGGACGGGAGCAGTGCAGGAGCGGGTGGCCGTTTATAAACCGCCTCCGCATTCCCTGCCTGTGCGCTCTCCCTGGGAGCGTGCGGCACCGTGCTCTGGTGCCCACTGTGTCCTCCAAAACACAGATCACTGTATAGGACCTCTGTGTGGCCAATAAGTGATCACATGAATAGTAGTAAGCAAGATGTCACTTCCTGATATCATTGCTTACTACGTGTGAAATCTGTGAATGATCACAGAGGTTACATGGTACAACGCTATTCACAACAGCCTTGTACCATGTGACAAGCTGTGACCAATCAAAGATCTCACAGTACTTCTCAATGGCTGCAATAATGCAGCCAGAGAGAAGGAGAAATGATTGCTTTTACAGCCTTTATGGGTGGCACTGCAGGGCACAGGTGGATGGCATTGCTGGGTACAGGTAGGCTGCACTGATGGGTACAGGTGGGCAGCACTGCTGGGCACTGATCATCAGTGTTGATCACTTCTCTGGCAATTGCCGGTTATTGCAGGGTGCTTGCTGCTGGGGGTGCGCAGGGGGCGTGTTCTGGAATGATGTCCATGGACGTCGTCCCAGAACTAGACAACTAGCCGTTTAGGGAACAGGTTAAACACCCATTCCAACCAAAACTTTTATCCTTGATTAGAGCAGGGGGAGCGTTAGAGCCTCTATTGATTATTACTGCTATCTGTCTGTCTTGTTGGCAGAGGTTCTCCCCAACTCTCTGTCAGAAAGGAAGTGATGTAATGTGCTGGGTCTATCTGGTAGTCAGTAATAGATAAACTATATTGCCAAAAGTAATTGGACAACCCTCCAAATCATTGTATTCAGGTGTTCCAATCACTTCCATGGCCACAGGTTTATAAAATCAAGCACCTAGGCATGCAGACTGCTTCTACAAACATTTGTGAAAGAATGGGTCGCTCTCAGGAGCTCAGTAAATTCAAGTGTGGTACCGTGATAGGTTGCCACCTGTGCAATAAGTCCATCTATGAAATTTCCTTGCAACTAAATATTTTACGGTCAACTGTCAGTGATATTGTAACAAAGTGGAAGCAACTGTGAACAACAGAAATTCAGCCAAAAATGGTAGACCACGTAAGCGGGGTCAGAGCAGCAGCAACTGTCTGCAGAGGCAATAGCTAATGACCTCCAAACTTCATGTGGCCTTAAGATTAGCACAACAACAGTGCGTAGAGATCTTCATGGAATGGGTTTCCATGGCCTAACAGCTGCATCCAAGTCTTACATCACCAAGTGCAGTGCAAAGTGTTGGATGCAGTGGTGTAAAGCACGCTACCACTGTACTCTAGAGCAGTGGAGACATGTTCTCTGAAGTGACAATTCACACTTCTCTGTCTGGCAATCCGACAGATTTGTCTGGGTTTGGTGGTTGCCAGGAGAACAGTACTTGCCTGACTGCATTGTGCCAAGTGTAAGGTGGAGGAGGGTTTATGGTATGGGGTTGCTGTTTAGGGATTGGGCTTGGCCCCTTAGTTCCAGTGAAGAGAAATTTTAAGGTATCAGCATACAGTGGGGACAGTTTGGGGATGGCCCCTTCCTGTTCCAACATGACTGCGCACCAGTGCACAAAACAAGGTCCATAAAGACAAGGAAGAGCGAGTTTGGAGTGGAGGAACCTGATTGGCCTGCACAGAGTCCTGAACTCAACCCAATAGAACACCTTTGGGATGAATTAGAGTGGAGACTGCAAGCCAGGCCTTCTCGTCCAACATCAGTGCCTGACATCACAAATGCGCTTCTGGAAGAATGGTCAAATATTCCCATACACACTCCGAAACCTTGTGGACAGCCTTCCCAGAAGAGTTGAAGCTGTTAAAGCTGCAAAGGATGAGCCAACTCAATATTGAATCCTATGGACTAAGACTGGGATGCAATTAAAGTTCATGTGCATGTAAAGGCAGGCGTCCCAATACTTTTGGCAATATAGTGTAAATCTATTCTACTAGCAAGCATAATGTGGGATCTTTAGGGTAAGGATATGCAAGTGTAGCGATACCCCCATAGGGGCTGCTTACGTTTGTTCACTCCCCCACTCTGCCTTTCAACCCCAAGAACTGTCTCAGCCCCAACTGACACACCTGGCAATAGTGTAAGTGCAAGGACCAATGAAAAGCAGATACTTTATAATAAGACCCAGAGATCAGCTTTATTGTAAGACCTCTATGGGAAGTAATAAACATTAACAACCGGTATACGTTAGGTGAATCAAGAGAAAAACAAATACTGTGACCGAAGGCAATATAGCTCACTTTTACACTCAGGCTGCTTTCAGGGGATTCCAACCATTAATAACCCCAAGAGCAGAGGCAAACACTTAAATGGCAACCTCAAAGTGGATTTAACTCCTTTACATAAATTTGGCTCTATGATGTCCAAGCAGGAGGAGAGCAGAAGAATGACTCTCTGTTGCGTCAGACTTCTCCCTTCTAACCCCCGACACCACAAGCCCAGTAAGCAAACACTGTACCCAAACGATGCTTAATAGCTACTTTCCAAGGTAAAGCTATTCCCTCACACACCATGCAATATAGAGGCCTGAATACGCATGCGTGTGCACGTGCCCGTATGGTACCAGTAACTTCAGTTGGTAACAGGATGAATCTTGGGATCTTCAGCTAGCCACTTTCGTTGGTGCACTTAAACTCCTATGGTAAAGTATAATTGTAATCCCGTGGCAGTATTTGTATAGCAAAGCAAATACTGTTTAGCAGGGCCATCTACACAACCCAGTGCCTGGTGAGTATGGGCAAAGTATAATGTCTCTGTATGTGTGCAGTGTTCCTGTCATCTGACAGTGGGAAAAATCCCTCTCACCAGATTCTGTGACTAAGGCCCAAACGATCGCCCTGGAAATGACAGGCTCCTCTGGTCACCTAACGATGAGCGCTTCACCCTGTCGGTGTAGGCACAGTACTGTAGGTCACTTCTCTCAGTTTGGATGTTCCCTTGACTGATGCCGATAACTCAGCATGCTGTGAACTGACCATAAGCACTTCTTTGCAACATGCAGACTGTTACCTTGCCACATGCAGACTGCCCCCCCTCAGGAAAAACAAGATGGAGTCCTTCACTTTGCTCTCACTAAGCATGCTGGCCTCTGTAGTTCCATTCCTATATAAGCCTATCAGGCCGTTTCTGTTCAAGACTGCATATTCCACAATGCTTTGCAGCTGCACCTCCTGCTTGAGAAAGTCCCTGTCATTGGCTCTTTTAATGGCTCTTCTGATTGGATCTCTCTCTATTACAGTCTGAGAGGAGAAGGGGGGGGGGAGACTGAAATCCCTCACTGCCTTGTGTGTATCCAGTGCAAGGGTGAGATTTCAGAGGAGATGCAAGTCAGCAGGTTACAGCAGTCACAGATAGGATTAATTTCCTCTGCTACACAAGCAAACAGCTTGAAGAATCCTAAAAAAATATAAAAACAAAAAAAGACCAAGCAGTCTGTCACATCTTCCCTTTTTTCATTTCTAGGGGACTTTTTTAATTTTTTCTCTCCACATAGACCTATGTTTATCCCAATGTTTAAAGTGGATCTAAAGCCTTAAGGTTTTTTTTACCTTAATGCATTCTTTGCATTAAAGCGAAAAAACATTTTGTGTTCAGGATCTCCCTGTTATACTAACCTGAGCGCGATCGCGATACAGCACTGTGCCCAAAAGCAGCAGCTCCCTTGGCTCTTTCTCTCCTCACAAAGCAGATTGATAGCTTCTGGCTTCTGTTGCTGTCAATCAAATTCAGTGATGAGGGAGCAGGGGGTGGGGCCGAGCCATACTGTCTATGTCTATGGAAGCAGGTAGTGTGGCTCAGGATTGAGATTGCACAAGTGCCACCAAAGAGGAGCTGGGAGCGCTAGAAGGGGACCCCAGAAGAGGAGGATCGGGCTACTTTGTGCAAAACCATTGCACAGAATGGGTGAGTATAACATGTTTACTTTTTTTTAAGTGGCTTAGAATAATTTTTAATTCACCTGCGTAGAGACCATAGACAGATTCACATTTTGTTGGCCATACACAACTCAAGCTGGAAAGTGCTGACACATTTGCCCCTGGCTTAAATTTCAGTTTTAGCAGGAATTGCCGGGAGTCCGAGCTGTAGGTAGCCTTGTCTGCACAACCTGGCTCGACAAATATTAATCTGAAAATGGAAGGAGCTAGGAGGAAACTTTTAGCTGAACAGTGATTTTTTGGGTATTCAGGCAGTAGCAGGAGCAGCGTCTGTTAGAATACTATAGCCGGCAAGGGATATTCCTCCATTCTCACTGTGTGGTGTGGAAAGGGGAATCTATTGTTTCTTCTCACTCCTCCCAGATGGCTGTATGAGAGAAATCTGAATGCGTATAGCACTTCTTACTTAAAGAGAACAGACTTTGAAGTGTACACCTTGTAAAATTCAGGAACAAATAGTTGTTGTTTTATATTGGTACTTACTTTTAGTAACAACGCCTTCCAGTCGTATAATGTTGGGATGCTCAAACTGACCCATGATGCTGGCTTCACTCAAGAAATCTCTTCTCTGTTTTTCAGTGTAACCAACTTTTAGAGTTTTTATTGCCACGCTAACTTCCTTTTTGGATGGTAGTTTTAATCGTCCGCTACACACCTCACCAAACTCTCCTGCATTGAAAGCACATAAAAAGTTTAGCTTAAAAGTAGTAAATTGCAATCGAAAACATTAATGATGCTACTGAAATCTTGCCGTACATTCATGTCAGGAGCTCCTAATGGCATTTACAGAATTAGCAGGAAACTAACATTTGTCGACATGGCAGAAACATTTCTACAACGTCCCTTTTTCCTAATCATTTTGAAAACATCACTCAACCCACCACGTCGCCAATGATGTGATATAAAAATATTTCATTTTCAACTTGATTTATTTAGTTATTTCTTATACTGACAGCTGAAATGTTACTATTACATTGATATTTACAGTTTCTTTCCAAAATCAACATGATGTCAGCTATCCCAGAGTTTCCAATATTACCGGCCACAATAAAGAACCAATTTTTGTGCAAAGGCTTTTTGAGCTCAACCGTGGGAGGATGAAGTTAGAAGACAAGAAAAAGAAAAAGAAAACAGGGATGTTGCATAGAACAGCTTAATATATTTTATTTATTCCTGCTTCACTTGCACCAGGAAGACATCAATTTAGAAATGAAATAAATGCTGTACAGACAGATCCTCCTTTAATTTATTTTTCTTCTTCTTTCATTATCTTTATAATCCTTAAAGAAACTTGTACTGAAGAAATATGAAGGATACCATCGCTGAACTTTTTTCGTCTCTTTGAAAATGCTAGCTGCCTAGCTGTTTTGCCGACCCAATGGGACATTCAAAACAAATATGCAAATCTGGAGTTTTGCTATATTATAACTTTGAACATTTTGTATATGTTCTTAATGAAGTTATTCATAGTCCTGGTTCAACAATGCATCACTTCTTTAAGCCAGGAGGTAGCAGATCAAACTTACTGACCAGCAGAGGTATGGGTATCATAAAAATCTCTGGCCTAAATTACAAATCCAATCTTATATGTATTTCAGCTGTAAGTATGGAATTTCACTTTAAAGAAGAAATCTCACTTCCATTTTTATTATCGTGTTCCCCAGGGAACAAAGTACATGAAGCACATTGTAGAGATGTGTTTCATTTTGGTTTAGGTTAATTAATTGATTAATTTAGTTTCGTCATATTCGTTACATTAAAATGATTTGTTTTTGGAATTTTTTTCATTGATTTGGATTTGTTTTGTATATTCATTATTTCTGAATCAATTCATATTTTTCAGAAGTTACAGTATTTTGGATCCATTCGTTATGTCATTTCAGGGACTTGCTTGCAACTTTGATGCAAGTTGCTTGCAACTTTGACTAATCATAACACCAGAATGTAAACAAAAGAGGCATTGAAAAAAAAAAAACAGTGTAGGAGTCCCCCACTGATCTATACCAGGCCCTTCGGGTCTGGTATGGCTTTTAAGGGAGACTTTGTGCCAAAAAAATGTCATGGGGTCGCCCCTGAAATTCATACCAGACCCTTATCTGAGCATGCAGCCTAGCAAGGAAAAACCAGGAAAAGGCCCCCCAAACCATACCAATCCACATGCCCTCAATATGGGGGGGTGCTTAGGGCAGCACCATGACTGATATGGGATTTTCATCGGGGGATATGTTTATTTAGTCATTGTTTTATAAAGACTATGTCAAAAACTGTTAGTGTTTTTATTTACTTCTGACTTTTTTTGGTGAATGAGTAGGAATACTATGTACCCCATACTCATTTATATGGAGGTGGCTGGATCTGTGAGCTCCTTGTTAAAAGGGGCTTCCAGATTCTGATAAGTCTGCCCCCACACTCCCACAACCACTGGGCCAGGGTTGTGGGGAAGAGTCTCTTGGCCTCGTCAACATGGGGACAAAATGCTTTGGAGGCATCTCCCCAAAAAGCACACCCTTATGTCGAAGGCATGTGACCTTTTAATATTTGGGGGGGGGAGCACTCACCCCCCCTTTTCCTGGCCTGCCAGGCTGCATGCTCAGATGATGGTTTGGTATGAATTTTGAGGGGACCCCATGCCATTTTTTTACATTTTGGCATGGGGTTCCCCTCAAAATCTATACCAGACCTGAAGGACCTGGTATGGAATGGAGTGACCCCCACACTGGTTTTACTTTTTTTTAATTTTCATGAATTCAAATCATTTGTTATTTGGGATGCTTCAAAAATCCAAATGAAACAAATTTATATCATTATTTTGTTATAATTTATTTCAGATTCATTGAAATTAGTTACTGTTCTTATTAGGAGATTTGGATACATCCAACTCTCTGCATAATGAAAATTTAGTCCGAATTTAGATTCATAAAAAAAACAAATAGCGCATGTCTAGTACATTGCCCTATCTTCCTTTTCGCTGTCTAAAGCTAGCTGTTGGGTTGGACAGGGCACCCCTCTTTCCTCCATTGCCATCCGACAATACAGCTATCAAGGAGATGGCTGTTTTGACAGATGCAGGCTCAGACTGGCCATAGGGTACACCACATGTTTTCCAGCTGGGCCGGGGCTGCTGGCCTGCACATCTGCAGCCCTCAGTTCAGGAGGCTGCCTGCATTAGAGAACAAGCCCAGCCCCCTCCTCCCCGCTGTTCTCCACCCTCCTGCCGAACGCAGGCACAGCTCTCACATTCAGCTCTGCTCGGCACTGTTCGACTATCTCTGCCTTAGTCAGGAGCAGGATTGAGCCCCATGTGGCTCCTGCACAGATTTGTCTTGGCTTCTGCCTTTGCCCTATGTGTCTGTGCTCTATCCGGTGAAGAAACCTCCCATTCAGCAAGCAGCAGCATACAGCTTCATCTCCACAGATACCTGGCATGTATGTGTGTGTGTGTGCGCAGCCACACTACAACCCCCAAGTTACGTCTCCATCCTGTCTTTTCTGCTGATGTTCCAGCACTCCACTTTCTGTGCTTGCCACAGACTCCGTTGACTTATGGCCTGAAGGGGGATCCACTAATGCATCTGCCCTCAACACCCCCACCACTCCATTAAGGTCTTCTGTCTTCTGTGGGGTCTGTATGTAGGGTTTGTAGAGTTCTGGCAAGGTCTGTAGAGTTCTGGTGGGGTCTGTATGCAGGGTTTGTAGAGTTCTAGCGGGCTCTGTAGAGTTCTGGCGGGGTCTGTAGAGTTCTGAAGGGGTCTGTAGAGTTCTGAAGGGGTCTGTATGCAGAGTCTGTAGAGTTCTGGTGAGGTCTGTATGTGGGGTCTGTAGAGCTCTGGCAGGGTCTTTATGCGGGGGTCTGTAGAGTTCTGGCGAGGTCTGTATAGTTCTGACAAGGTCCTTAGAGTGCAAGGGACACTGTGATGGGGGGTTGTGATTGCTAGGGGCACTGTAATGTAAAGGGGCACTGCGATATAAAGGGGACTGCACTGTAAAGGGGCACTGTAATCATTACAGTGTCCCTTTACAGTGCAGTCCGATATATATCATAGAACCCCTTTACATTACAGTGTGGAGGACCAACTCCATGAATATTCTGTCACCAATCACCCCCATGAAGGCCAGCCCCCCTACACACACACACTACCCCCCTCCCACCACGGTCCCTGGAAAAATTGGCTGCTCAGTCTAAAATGCCTGGGCCTATTATTTGTCCCAGTCCGGGTCTAGACAGATGGCACTTTTTTCCATCTCCAAGCACTTGTCTGCTTGTCTAGATAGAATATTTCAGCTATCAAGCCCCCCTCCCCTCCCTTTGCACCCTTCGTGTGATGCTGGTCATCTGTGGTACTTTGTCCCCCATGGGACAGAACACATTAACTGCCTCCCACCTGCCATATAAGGAAATGACGGGTGGGTGGTGGTTCTCTCGTTCTGGGAGGACGTCATATGACATCTTCCTACTCTAATTGTGCATGAGCGCCCCTAGCGGATGCGGCAAGGCTATCACCTAACAGTTCCAATCAGTGTCGCCTATCAGTGCCAGTCAGTGCCACCTATCAGTGCCCATCAGTGCTGCCTATCAGTGCCATATATGAGTGCTGCCTCTCAGTGCCCATCAGTGATGCCTGTCAATACCCACAAGTGATGCCTGTCAATGCCCATCAGTGCCACCTATCAATGCTCATCAGTGCAGCCTATCAGTGACCATTCCTGCAGCCTCATTAGTGCACATCAGTGAAGGAGAAAAATTACTTATTTACAAAATTTTATAACAGAAACTAAGAAAAAACTTTTTTCCCCCAAATTTTCAGTCTTTTTTAGTTTGTTTAGCAAAAACAAAACCCAGTGGTGATTCAATACCACCAAAAGAAAGCTCTATGATAAAGATTTAGTTTGGGTACAGTGTTACATGACCGTGCAATTGTTATTCAAAGTGCGACAGTGCGGAAAGCTGAAAATTGGCCTGAGCAGGAAGGGGGTAAAAGTGCCCGGTAGGCAAGTGGTTAAATTAACTTAAAGAGAGACTTTTTTTTCAAGTCTTTAGTGCCTTCACAGTAACCCACAGAACTGTCTGATACCCTTCTTTCTCAGCTTCTTGTTTCTTTCATTTGCCCTCAGAGTAGTATCTTTTATGAGACTGCTTCTATCCTGTGCTCTTTCTTTCTGACCCTAACATCTATTAGTGTACATTCACTGATTAAAATGAGATTTGCGTATTGGCACATATGTATTGATCTACGTACCTGCTCCGATAACTTTGTCTATGGATATACATGCAGAGTCCAGCTCTTTTGCAAACTCATGCACAGCTTGACTAGGATCTTCATAGGTGTGAGGGTCTACATAGGTTCTGAGTCCCGGAAACTTTACTGTTGAAGAAATCAAAGACACAAAATGAATCTTTACCAAAACAAAGTATAGTAACGAACCAGTGAGAACAAACATGAGAGCTCTATATATGATGTCAACATTTCCCATTAGTGGTGAACACTTCTCAGACCAAAGTGAAATAGTGTTCTCTTAAAGTATGTGTCCAGCTAACTTTTTTTAGTTGTGCGTAGAGTGGAGAAGGATTAGAACCCATATCATGTTTTTACTACTGTCTGGGGCTCTACAAGAGAGGTAGCCATCTATGGCCTGAATTTCTATTATTCAGCCCCCTGGGCTGAATGAGAAAAAATAATCGATTGCTTCATCCTTGCCAACAGCATGACTGGCTACTGAATTTGTGGCTGTCTGACTACTCGAACAGTGACTGCATCAATTTGGGTGATAATATTCCATGAGACTTCTGTTGGGCAGAGTGGTGTTGGAATGGACACCCATGGCTCAAATTGTGGTCTATTCAACAGTGACAACAGTTTCACCAGACAGGAAGTAAGAGTAAATCTCCAACAGTAACATACACAGAAGCATTTTTTTTCCTGTAGATTAGGGGAAGGCAAGAACCCCTGTCCCTTTTTATTGTCGTTTGTTCCTCTGTTTTGGTTTTTCCTTCACTTTCTATCTGGTTAAAACTAAATTACAGCCCATTCACAACTGTGCGACTTGTCAGGCGACTTTGGGGTCCAAAGTCGCATGACAAGTCGTACCCTATGTTTTACAATGAGTACCGTTCATATCTGTGCGACTTGAAAGTCGCACTAAAGTCACACTCATCTAAAGTTGCATCAAAGTTGCGTCAAAGTTGCATCAAGTCACAATGAAAATTACATGATTTTGAAGTTGCACAAGTGTGAATGGAGCCTTAAACTTTCACATTTGAGGTTTCTCAGAGTGCAAAGTCTTAAAGTCTGTTTTCTTTCAAATCAGCCACAGCCTGAGTAGAAATGCCTTTGCAGTGGTCCAACCCCCCCCCCCCCCCCCCCGTTGAGTCACAGCTAGAGCTCTGATTGCAGAGTTATAGGTTTATAGGTGGGACTCACAGGGAGAATGTCGGCCTAGACGTGCAGAACAGAAAAAAATTATTTAGTTTAGTTTTGGATGGATTTGTTACTAGTTTTGGTGCATTCATAACAAAATTAATTTAGTTTTGTTTATTTGTTTTCAACGGAATTCACATTTTTCCAATGGATTCAAAGTATTCAAACCAAATTTCAATTGAATTAAAAAATATCACATCTATTCATTCATTGTGAAGAATAGCTGGTTCTATTCTATCTGAAGATGGTTATATTGTTTCAATTCTATTCTAGTCTATTCTATTCTCTCTTTTTCTATTCTATTCATTTATTTTCTATTCTACTCTATTCTTTTATTTTCTATTCTATTCTTTCTTTTTTTCTAATTTATTGTGTTCTAGTCTTTTATGTTCTATTCTATTCTGATCTGCTTTACTCTGTTCTTTTCTATTCCATTCTATTCTGTTCTATTCTATTGTTTTCAAATTTCGGAAGACTGCTATATTCTTTCTATTCTATTTTTTCTAATCTATTCTTGTTTATTCTATTATATTCTTTTCTATTCTATTCCCTTATTTTCTTTTATTTTCTATTGTATTCTATTTTTTATTTTCTATTCTGTTCTGTTTTACTCTATTATTTTCTATTCTGCTCTTTTAATTTCTATTCTATTCTTTTATTTAAAGCTATATTCTTTCTATTTTATTCTATTCTATTAAAATATATTCTATTTGTTTCTATTCTATTTTATTCCTATATTTTCTATTTTATTCTATTGTTTTATTTTCTATTTTATTTTCTTTCGAAATTCAAATTTTGGAAGAAGGCTATATTGTAACAGCAATGCAAATAGGGGTTTATTCACTAAAGCTGGCTCAATCAGCTTCCAGGTTTTATTGCTAAAGCTTAATTGAACAAGCTGAGGTTAGAAGCTAACTGGCTACCATGCACCAGTGTACGAGATTCTGAGTGAGCCAGTTTTAGCAAATAAACCCCACAGTCTTTGAAGGAAATCAGCAAAAGTCAGCAACATGTTTATATTTCAAATTTGTTTTCAAATCACTATAGTGACACTGTACTGCTAGGGTGACAGTATGTAAAAAAAAACCAAATAATAATATAAAAAAATAAAATAAAAATGTAAAAACATTTTTTTTAAATTATAATTTTTGGTTATAAACTAATTTGTTTTTTTTTTTTTTACTAAAAAGATAACTGAATACATTTTGGCCAAGATTTATGAAGAAAGATTATTTATTTGCAATTTTTTTTCATTTATATAGCAAAAAAAAATAAAAATCCCAGTGGTGAATAAATACCACCAAAATAAAGTTTTATCTGTCTCAAAAACATGCAAAAAAATTCATATGGGTACAGTGCAATTGTCATTCAAAGTGTGATAGCACTGAAAGCTTAAAATTGCCCTGGAAAAGTTCAACCGCAAGTGGGGTCAATATGTTTCAAAAGCTCTCCCAAGTCCAGAGCCCCAGCACCCCTCTCATGGTTCTCTAAGCTAGATTTAAGCTAGTTTCCAGGGTATTCCTGATGCATGGTGTTTCTATTGCTCAAGGGGTCAAATGATTGTAACATTATAAATGCTGTGTATCTCTCAGAAATCTCTTTTGTTCTCGCTTTGCTCCACTCCCACTTCGCCAATCTGGCTTTTTAATCTCTCTCTCATTTTCCTGGCGGACCTATATGAAGTGGTCCCCTACTAGCACATCTTTATACATACTGATGCGCTGCTTCTCACTATACTTTAATATCTCATTATACTTTACTATCTTATTACTTTATCAATCTATTACTTTTTTATCCTAATCTCTTTATCCTGGCTTGTTTTCATGGTCCTCTGGCCTCAGACTTTTGGTACATAACTTCTTGTACTCCAGTTCTCCTTTTATTCTTTCCCTTTTGGCATATTCTTTATATGCTGGCTTTTCCAACTCCCTGGTCTTATGTCCCTACTGCTTTATCTCTATCCTATATTTTTACTGTCTTTTTTCCTTTTTTTAATCTCATGCACGATGACCTCCCTATCGGTCGATATGACAAATGGTTAACATCGCTCAAGTCGCTTATTCTTTTGCTTTACGTATGTTTATATATATATATATGTGATTTTTCGAAATCCTGCATACTTTAACTTCAAGCCCCTGTACCCTGACATATTACATGTGCTATATTTTCCCATAGATACTCTTCATTCCAAACTTCTCCATTCCCTCTCGGATTCTTTCGGGGCTTCTGTAATATGTTTATGAGTAAATTGTTATCCTGGAATTTATTCATCTGTTTTGGCATGTTGCCACGCTATGAATACTGAAAAACCTCATCGTTGGTTATTTTGTGTGTACAATAAAACCCAATAAAGCTTCTTTTAAAAAAAAAAAAAAATTGCCCTGGAGAGGAAGGGGGTAAAAGTGTCCGGACCTGAAGTGGTTAAAATGGAAACAAGCTGTAGGACATTGAACGCATTTTGTTTAGATGCATGTGGAATGTATTTAGCTGATTTAAAACAGTGATCAATTAGGCTTTTAACTCCTGTCACCATGACAATACATGAGGATAAGTTAGATCTTTCTAACAAAGCCTTGGGTAGCAGTAAAAACATACCAGAGTTTTCTTTCACTCTATCCAAAACTAAAAATTAAAATATAAAAGTTGTACTGTATATCCTACAGAACACAACATACGACTCCATGCTATCTAGAAATGATCTCCCTGTAACGGAACTATAAATATGAGACCCTTTGTAAAGACAAAAGAATGTTTGATGTAAAAAGCACAGATGCCAATAAGTGACATCCAGAAGCTGATATACCGTGTATATGATATATCTCCCATCTTCCATTATTCTCTAGAAGAACTAAATCAATGTCTTCTTGTTTTGATGAACTGATACAAGTCCTTCTCAATCCATCCATCAGCAGCAGATTTATTAATTACCTTGTCTCCGAGTGATGTATTTTCATCAAACAATGCCTTCCTGCTTACATTTCCTAATTGTGATATTATCTGCCATTGTTTTTTGTTTCTTTTTTTGAAGAGGAAGCAAAATAAAAATGGTAACCAGGCAGCCGTTAAAGTATAATAAATAATGGAGCTGGTGGGTCTCCTAATGCTCAAGTTTAATTAATTTTCTTATAATAAATGGTCCCTGCCGTTTCAAGGAAATAAGCTTTAATTCACCAGAAGGGGTCGGTGATTGCTGTGCTGGATTTGTAAAGTGTTAAACGACAAATGATTTTTAGCGTTAGGAAAATCAGGCAGACAGGCCAGCGAGTGAGAAGGAAGTGGGCGCTTTCTCCTATGGAGACTTGGTCATTTTGTTTGCTAGGCGCTCCATATAAACAGAGCAGTTTGTTAAGGGTTGGGGTGTTATGTAGGAACACCATTGGATGCTGATGAATTGTTCTATTGTATGAAAGGTGCTAGAACTCACTGCCTATAAAAACAATACAATTAACAAACACAATTAAGGCCAATGCAAGCATTGCCCCTGGCGAATCCATAAACTGCCTAGTAATGATCATTCAGAGCCTCCAGCCTGCAGCATTGGCTCCCCAGACAGAGAAAAATATCCATATAAACATTTGCCCTTCAACTGTGTTGTCAAATTATGATTCCATTTCTTATGCTCATATAGAACACACCATGCTATAAGACCATTTGTAAGTTGTAAAGAACACTTGTAACTGTTAATATGGTACAGATGTAATAAATGCAACTTTTTTAAATGGCTACTTATTCACCCTATTTGTCCTGTTTACCATTATCATTGAAAATCCCCAATTGTGGGTTGTCCCCAAACATGTGAAAGAGGGGAGAACACTAGTTCTGGTGATGTGGGGGTCCCTAAGGAATTCCTGTAATTTGTAGGGGTTTTCCCTCATTTCCTGTTTAGCTATGGGAAAGGAAGTGAAAGGAAATCTCTGCAATGGGACACAGATGGCCAAAAAATAAGCAGTATACAGCTCTTAGTTCTGCTCTCTCTAAATAGTGCACTGGTAAGTGTCCAATTCACAGGTTAGTGTAGGAGTGTCAGGTACTTAAAGGATGGGTTCACCTTTGGAACACGTTACATGTTCCACCTGTTTTTAGGGTGAATTAATGCCTACAAGTACCTTAAGCTGTTGCGGCTTGTAGATTTCAATGAACTACCAGGGCACTGATGAGCGCTTCCATAGTTTGTTGATCTTTCTGGACATCAGTAACTGCCTGCCCGTATCGGAGGTACAGGCAGACAGCTATACTGCAGTGTGCAGAAGCCTGGCATTGCACCTGCGATCTACTGATTTACAGGCTCCTAACAAAAAACTAATAAATGAATATTTTTTTACCTGTAAAAAATGTGCATATATTATTTTTATTTAAAGGTGAACTTTGCCTAAAGTGAAGTCAATTAAACAGCAATTGCAAAGATAATGGGACCTACAATATACAGAGCAGGACCATTAGTCCTATATTAAACAGAACTTGTCAATCCTAAATAAGTTTGAAAAAATATAATTCCAAGAGTTCCATTTTAATGTCTAACATCTTTACTGAAAGGATAACGGTATTCTGTAAGGCCTCATTCTAAGCGTGAGGCTCCAAAACATCCTAAATGTCATGTAACTAAATGGTGACTGTTCACACATGAGCAGTCAGATGCATGTAGCTCAACACCTAAAGTTCTAAATGCTACATGAGCTACTTTTGAGTCAGATTTGTTTTTTTTTACCCCATAGACTTCAATGGGAATGCCTGAAAATGCTTGAAGTGATCATTTGACCATTTTTAGATGTGTTTTTCTGGCATATTTCAGGCATTTTTGAGTCTGTAAGAACTGTTCTCCTCCCACTAGTGCTTTCCACTGGCTAAAACAAAAATGCCTGAACTTTGAAAACACGTGTTTAGCACCCTCCTAGATATGTGCTAGGATTAGTTAGATTTAGAGCTAGCTCACTGTGTTCAGTTGAGTTTTTGGTTAGGTAAATTTAGCTTGGCCTATTGTAACCAGTGTGGCTGTAATTAGTGTGTTAGGCAATTCTAGCTGTGCTCACTGTATCCAGTGCAGCTAAATAACTATGTCAGTTCAATGTTCTCACCTGCTAGTCCGATAGCATCTTCTGCTTTCAGAGAGTGGTAGAATTCTCTGGAACATAGGTGTGGAGCTATGCAGAGGGCAGTATGAATATTTATGCAGCCCTGGCCAATCCCAGGGACCAAGGCCCTGAAGACTTCTGGGTAACTGCATACATACTCTGAGAGACTAAGCTTCTGGGTCTTTTCCTGCTGAGAATCAGTAGAGCCTGGAGGGCTGCTGCCCTCCAGGGCAATGCTGCCATGTGCTTGTTGTTTGTGAGGCCTCAGGTGGATGACCTGAGGGCCTGGATACTGATGCTACAAAAAGCTGACCGAGGGGCTGTCCACTGAAGATCTAGTCTGGTATCACTGGAGAAAGGTGTCGCTTGGAAGTTGGAAGGAGGTAACCAACTGTCAGGGAACAAGAAGATCGCTGCAGCGCATGAATCTGCGCATGCGCAGGATCCCGACAAGGCATACAGGCAGGCGGGCACTAAGACCCAGGCATGCCTGTCACCAATGACGGAACGGGCAGGCACTATGACCCAGGCGCGCCTGTCGACGCTGGGCGGGCTATTTAAAGAGCACCTCGGTGCTCATTCAGTACTCACTGGTCTTCAGCTTCCCCCAGTGTCCTGCTTGTTTCCTGTGTGATTCCTTTGGTGCAGACCCGGCTTGTTCCTGACCCGACTCTGAATACTCTCCTGCTCCTGGTTCCTGACTTCGGCTCTGCTCCTGACCTTGGCTTCTCCTACTGATTCTGTACCTCGCTGCCCAACTGTTGATGACCTCGGCTTCCTTTGACCCTGCTCCTGTTCTGTATTCTGACTACCTACTTGCTCTGCTGCACATCAGGCATTTCCCAGAACCTGCTCTGTCTGCTACTACAGTATTATAATTAGAGGATACACTGCCTTTCCAGGCCATCATCTGCAAGAGCCGCAAGCAACAACACTGGCGCTCTTGTCCCCCTGGTCCCTAGACTCCCTTTGTTCCAACCTCAGCGGGGTCAGGGCTAGTGACACAAGTGAGGCCGACCTCGTCAATTCAGTCTCCTATCAGGTACATGACACCAACTGTCCCTGGACATTCGGTGAGTACAGACTGCTGTGAGAGATGTTAGAGAATTTTTGGCTGCTTCCACCCCTCTTGTACTAGAGAGTCAGTGGTGTGTTTGCTAAAGGTAACATTGGCTGGTGTTCTGAAGAGCTAAGTCTATCTAGTTCTCTGTAAAGGGACTCTGCTATTTTTGTTCTAAAGGAGGAAGCTTGTGAGCTTTAACTGCTTCTATTACAAAGTCATGTTCACAGTTTGCTATATGCAAGGACTTTTGCTTCAGTTGTATAGAAAGGAGATAACTGTCCTCAACTTGTACATAGTTTCTGTTTTTGGTATATCCCACTCAATTCCCTCAATCCTATCCAAGTTCTCCAAAAATAAAAACAACAAAAACAACACCCCTAAACTGGTTATTGAGGAAAACAGTCACTGTGTATATGTGCCTGACTGTGGGGCAATCCACTAGGGAGTTTTCCAGCGGCTCCTACGGGAGTAAGCGCTACACATGTAAAACACCTGTATTTTGCTTCTAAAACACTAGCATATGCTTGAATTAAAAGTGTTTGAATATCGCTGGGCTCAGGTGTGAATGCAGCCTAAAACAGACAGCAGACTGAATCCTGCTGAAATCCTGATCCTAAAATGCTCCACTTTGCTGGACAGTAGTCATAAGTGCATGGAAGCGATACCCTGGGTATGGTATAGTGGATTAGGCAACAATGCCCACTCCATGTATCCCAGCATACTACTGTAGTCCTATCAGACATACTTTCACAAGGACAGACTGAGCGTTGTCATCCTAATGATGGAAGTAATACCTCATCTGTTCAACAGCTATTTACATAATGTTGCGGGAGTTTTTGTGTGTTCCGAGAAAGTAGTCTTTTGATATTGGTGAACTGCTTGATTTATAACATTTTAGTGTGTTCTCATACTTGTACTTTATATAAAACTAGAATGATGTGAATAATGCCACAGCCCCACACAGACAAGGTAGGTAGCATCAATTTTCTGCTGGATAGTAGTAGTATACCAATTGTCTATTTTAGCATATGTAGGTTTCCAGTTATCCATTTCAACTATACTGTATATAGCAGTAGTTAGTCACATTTAACTGGACTTGTTCTGTAATGTTGAAGGCGTATCTTAGCTTTCTGAAGCTATTTTTTTTAGTTCTGATGAGTGTTAGGAAAACACCCCAGCATTACCCAAGGTAGCACCAATACCTTGATCAAATTACCATGGAAAAGCAGACAATATTGCTGGTTTTATACATTTTTACATATAGTTATCCTTAAGCCATTTGTAAATTATCATCTTTCTGGTAATTTTATATCCGGTGGGTGTTGGTTAACATCTTTTTGCTTAATTTACAGCTGTCTTATTTTTGGAAAGTATAACATCAAAACATATCTAAGAACATTGTAATCAGGAAACTATGGTAAAATTATTTGCAGTGCAGAATTACTGCTTAGTAAACTAACATATAACAGAACTGTAAAATTTGGATTGGTCTCAAAGGTTTTGGTTACCCTATACAGGAAGGGGTTAAATCAGCCACGGTCACACTTGTACCATTCAGCCCCAGAGAAGCCGACAGCTGGAATAGGCTTCCTCTACTAAACCAGTTCATGTTCTGGTCCTCTGGGACAAGATTATAAAACAACAAAGGTGTCATTGAGGTGCTTGTTTATAAGTGTTCTCAGTCTATGAGAAGCTGACAACAAAGACAGCTATAGTTGGTACAAATCTTGAAATGGTGATAGCTTTTGGATATTATTACAGTCAACCTATTCACAGTTTGGTGGTAACCTTCTGTAAGCTCTCAAATGACCCGATTTATAGCAAAATAAAAACAGTGTGTCATGCCTTGAAATGAAAACCGTGATACGCGTCAAGGAGCATTTATATCAAGTTATTACTGCAAAAGTTGTTTTTGATGTGACTTTCACATTTTACTTTATGTGCTATGTGGTCAAGGTAGGTTCTCTTGCCATTGGGTATTTGTAGGTCATATGGTGCAATTCAACAAACTTCCCTGCTGGACACCTTCTGTGATAAAACCAACCACAAGGCCAACCTAAACCTTAAAGGCTAACTCCACTTTCATAGGAACAAAAGTTGCAAATAAAAAAAAATTATACTGTATACAATTGCGACACAAGTTATTATATTGTAATTGAATGTTATTAATAATAGCTTTTCCCTTTCAATCTGCAGCGCTGTCATTTTCTGTAAAATACAATTCAATATGGCTACCTGGAGGTGTTCTGTACACAGATGGTGTACAGAACATCCTCCAGAAATGTCATTACCTATTTTTGTGATTGCCTCACTGATTCTCCCATAAATCTGCACTAAGATACAAAAAAAATATGTTGAGCATCCCCTGCAACTAAAATGTCATGTTTGATGCTATACTCCGCAAAGAAAATCACGTCTAAAAGGGATGCAGACCCTGCAACTTTCCTCATTAGAGACCTGCAGGGGCAGAAGCTGATTGATAATTATAAAATCACTGCCGTACTGAATCACTCTGCACATGGACACAGACAAACAAACAGCGATTTCTTCATAAAAACAAAAGGTAGGAATCTGCAGCAACGTTTGTTAAAATCCTTGCAATGTACATTGATCACCCAGAGGGAATGTTTTTTTTTCCTCAAGAAAGGCTGAGTTACTCTTTAAAAGCGTTCCACCCAATTCACTAAAGGGTGAAATGAGTTTGATTCTCCTATTTCACAGCTGTATTTTAAAGTGAAACTTTAGTCAGAAAATTAAGTCCGGCTAGATCACTTCAGGCTGGCCCCATTTGCAGGTATAGCTATCTAAAACATTAAAAATAGGTAGCTATATCGTTTAAAATCCAGTGATATACTGTCTCACCTTGCTCTGCACATCCTCAGTTGCTCTGTATTTGTCAGCACTGTGCCAAAATTGTAGAGGCCGATCTGCTGACAGTCTAAAGATTTACTGCTGCTCAAGACTCTGGGCTGCAGTAAAATGGCAGCAAGTAGAAGCAGGAACAATACTGGAGGCAATTTACAGAGCATACTACTTTTAGAACATAAAATTAATATGGAATGTATGTTCCTTGCTAAAGAACATTTTTTCTTAATCAAGTTGTTCCACTTTAAAATCAAACTTGATTAACTAAAAGTTTTATGTAAGCAAACTGTCTGCACATGTATGTGGTTGTGATTTGCTATTTATTAATTGGATATACAATATGCAAATTTTGCAACTGATTTATCAATTAGTTCCAGTTGCTAAGGACTTACAATGGGTGCAGTGAGCTGCATTGATCAGCTGGGGTTCAATGCAAGAACACATAGACAACAATTGTTCTCTATGTGCCCTGTTCACACCATACACAAGCGTTGTGTAAAAATGCAGCATGTCTGAAGCCTGTTGCTTGCAGTGGACTGGTGTGTGATGATGGATAAATGTGTAAAGTAAACTGCATGATGTGTTGTAGCAAAGCATGTTCTACAGAGCATAATGTACATGGGACATACACTGGGCGTGTTGTAATTGACTGTAGTAGCTTTAGCTAAATAGAGTAAGGTGAATTGTGTTCCAGCAGCAGTATGAGTGACTTCCGGTCTGCTGCCGAATATAGAGAGAGTTGGGTTTAGTACTTCTCTGCCATTCAAGAGAAGCCTTATACTTTTACCAGTGAATACAAAGCTTTAAATGATTGGCCATTGTTATGATTTTAATCTCAGCCTATCAGAGGGAGTCTTGTATTCATTTGTAAAAATATAAGGCTTCTCTTGAAAGGCGGAGATACACTAAGCCTGCCTCTATTTATATACACTCACCGGCCACTTTATTAGGTACACCTGTTTAATTGCTTGGTAACACAAATTGCTAATCAGCCAATCACATGGCAGCAACTCAATGCATTTCAACATATAGACATGGTGAAGAAGACTTGCTAAAGTTCAAACCGAACATCAGAAAGTGGATTTAAGTGACTTTGGTTGTTGGTGGCAGACAGGCTGGTCTGAGTATTTCACAAACTGCCAATCTACTGGGATTTTCACGCACAACCATCTCTGGGATTTACAGAGGATGGTTCGAAAAAGAGAATATCCAGTGAGCGGCAGATGTGTGGACGAAAATGCCTTGTTGAGGTCAGAGGAGAATAGGCAGACTGGTTGCTGCGACATTCAGGGTAGGGTCAGAATTTGGCTAAAACAACATGAAAGCATGGATCCATCCTGAATTGTATCAATAGTTCAGGCTAATGGTGATGGTGTCATGGTGTGGGGGAGATTTTCGTGGCACTAACAAGGTGTACCTAATAAAGTGGCCAGTGAGTGTACATTTCTTGATGAGTTAAAGTGGAACTTCATTCTCTCAGACAACACTGACTATTTTTAATCCTTATGCTGCTACCATTAGTTAATAGATAAGAAATTATAACATATTTACTTGTTTATATTTACTTATTTTTATGTTTCTTCAGTTACTTTCTGGTTTCCAGACCTAGGCAAATGATGTCATACATCACAGAAGTCTGCAGGAGGAGAGGATGGTTTTCTTAGCTAAGCAAACCTTCCTGCCTGCCTACCTAAGCTAAGGGCAGATGGATTCCAGGAAGTAAATGCTACATGAATCATCTGCCCTTATTCAAGATGGCCACAACCAAAAATGCTATGGAGTATTTTTCAACTTGATGTCTCAGCAAAATAAAGTATGGAGACATGGATGGATGGGTGAGTTTGCCTTAAATATTAAAAATTAATTAACGTTCCGCTCGTCCATTGCCTGTTCGTGCTCCCTGGGAACACAGATCGCTGTACGGGACCTCTGTGTGAGGTCATGATTCACATGATCACTGATTGGCCAATCAGAGATCACATGAACAGTAGTAAACAAGATGTCACTTCCTGACATCATTGCTTACTACTTGTGAAATCTGTGAATGATCACAGAGGTCACATGGTAAAGGGCAATTCACAACAGCCTTGTACCATGTGACAAGCTGTGACCAATCACAGCTCACACAGTATTTCTCAATGGCTGCAGGAATGCAGCCAGAGAGAAGGAGAAATTATTGCATTTACAGCCTTTATGGATGTAAAAGCAATCAGTGTAAAAAAAGAAAAAAAACATCTTCATCACCCCCCACAAGTAGTACAGTGTCACTATGGTGACACTGTACTGCTAGGGTGACAGTATGTTAAAGACAAAAAACATAAATAATAATATAAAAAAAAAAACTAAAAATGTAAAAAAAGTTTTTGAAAAATTATTATTTTTGGTTATAAACTAATTTGGGTTATTTTTGTTTTACTAAAAAGATAGATGAATACATTTTGGCCGAGATTTGTGAAGAAAAATTATTTATGTGCAAAATTTTATAAGAAAAACTTTTTTTTTTAATTTTGGGACTTTTTCATTTATGTAGCAAAAAAATAAAATTCCCAGTGGTAAATAAATACTACCAAAATAAAGTTTTATCCATCTCAAAAAATGCTAAAAAATTCATATGGGTACAGTGTTGCATGACCGCGCAATTGTCATTCAAACTGTGAAAGCACTGAAAGCTGAAAATTGACCTGGACTGGAAGGGGGTGAAAGTGTCTGGAGTTGAAGTGGTTAAACAGCGCTTTTGGTTTGTGGTGCTCAGATGCAGTGAATTACCACTCTAAGCTACCAAGCCAGCAAGGGGCTATACTGTCTGCACAGACTGGATCTCAGGAGATATGTCACTATATATATATTGGCATTTGAAAAAACATTGCTAACTAGAAAGACTGTCTGCTATCTCATGGTTTACTTTTCAGTCTTAACTTTTACCTTAAAGAGTAAATTGTTGCAATTTGAATTTAAAGATAATTTCACACATCAATGGCTAGAAACTTGGTCAGGAAAATTGTACATACTTTTCAAAATGCCATATCATCTATTTTATGTTTTGTAGACTAAAATGCAACGTTCTAGAAATACTTTAACCATGTTATAATGACTATCCCCATCCCTTGAACATTTTGTAATTGTGTGCTCACAAGCAGAGATAAGCAAATGGTAAGCGTGTGCCCAATTAAAACAGAATTTGATTGTGCTAAATGTGCCATGCAAAGAATCACAAAAATAAAAAAACAGCTGGTCAGATATTGTCCTCCTGACCCTGACTTTCCTTTTGGAGTTCATGCTGCAGAAAATAAGCTTCCACATGATGCACTTTCCTCCTATAATGCTAGCCCTACCATGTCTCCAGAGGCTGGGTGAAGCTGAGATACAATGGCCGCAATCTCTTTGCACCAATAATTAGAGGCAACACATGTCGTAAATGGGGTCTGTCATGAATAACAGATAATAAACACATGCACATGTGTTAAGCCCCCCAGTTCTACAGCTCATTCTGTGCAAACACAATCATTTTCCTCTTCCTTCTAGTAGCATGAATCACCCCCAGGCTAACAAAAAGCAAGAGGTGCTATTCAGATGGGGGCGGCCGAGGAGGTGAGACACTTCCACAGTTCTCTGAAACGAAATGATGGGATCTTAAGTATTGCTGCAGTGCCTGCAGCTCTATGTGCTCCTCTGTGCAGAGCAAACTATGGGAAACTGCCCGCTTGGTTTAAAGGATGGCTTGTCTTTACTGCATTTATTGACTTTATGCTGATCTGCCTGACATAATTCACTAAAAATAAATAAACGCAGAACTGCACGTCTAAACTTGTGACAACAATAATATTAGTAAATTAGATCCAGCAATGAGAACCCTTGACAGGGGCAAAAAAATGAAAATGTGTCTATCTCATGTTACAGCAGACTAGTATATTATTAAAAGTATTGTTTCGCAAAAATACTAATCAAGAGACGTAAGTAGTAATAATGGGCACCTAAATTATTTGGAATTATTTTATGTGCAGCCAGTCTTTGGTTCTGAGAGTGTCCCAAATAAAATACAGCCATGGGTGTCACCAATTATAGCCATGTGTCACGTTGGTTTTCTGCAATTATTTATTTACACCTGTGCAATAAGTCCTCAGAGACTTGTTTGAGGCCGTAATCCGAGACTGTAGACACTTGGAGTATGGCCCCATTCAAGGCTATGGGAGTTTCAAAAGGGCAACACTCCATCCAAATCCCATCAATATTTATTCTACTATAGCAGGTAATAAAACAAACATCAACACTGACGTGTTTGGGCCAATCCTGGCCTTAGTTAAAGCCTAAGTTAAGCTACCAAGTCAAATTTAGCTACTTATGATAGTTACATTTAAAAAAAGAATTAAGTAATATCCTTTTAGGAATTACTTGGAGCTACTGGGACATGTAGGGATCATAAGCAGAGAGAAAAGGTGGTATTTGTTAACCCATACAGATTTATCTCAGCATGCTGGAAAATGTCTGAACAACCTCTGGGCCTAGACGCCGAGAGGCCGCACATTTGCGTTCTATTAAAAAAGAACATATGTTCTTAGAGCGCACGCCCTGCGCGCTCCCAGCACACATGTCCGGTACCTACGGAAAGGTCCCGATCACCTCTTTGGATCGGGACCTTTCCCAATCATGTGACCGTGATGGCGTGTCACGGCGGTCTAATCATCCTAAACCCCGCCCCACCTCCCGGCTTCTGAAACCCTTAAAGGGCCGGGAGGCGCTGGCGAGAAGGGGTTAACTTAACAAAATGATGCATATAGCACATACATTGGTAAGGTGCTTTTGGGATCCATTCAGAATGAATGACACCACATCACACAAATGCATGTAATGCATGTTACCACAACACACCAATCTGAATCCAGCCAAAGCGTTTTTCAATAGATTTATTTATATTTATTTGGTAATCTGTTTTGTTTGCTGTTGTTTCTATCATTTAGGCTTGTTCAACACCCATGTGCCTATGCTAAGGCTGTCCATACCCTAAGGCCCCTTTCACATGAGCAATCTGATCTGGTCTAACTCTCCGTTTTTCAGGCGGGCCCGATCAGATCCCCTTTCATCTCTATGGAGTGACCAGATATAAACAGTTTTGTGCCGTTTACACCCACTTACCTCCAATCTGATCCGATCAGAAGATGATCGGTTCCCTTCCATCTGGGCAGACTGGAAGGCAGTACTGACCGCCTGTAGAGTAGAGCGGGCTGTGTTCATGCAGAGTGGACATGGACCTGTGATCCACCCGCTCTGGTCGGCTCAGTGGGGGATCAACAGAAATGTGAAAAGGGCCTTATAACTTTCATTCCTTCAGCCTCATGGATGGATGAATCTCTTACTGCTGACTACTGTATTCTGAAAGCCGGCACCTGCATCTGTCAGAATACCTGAATAGCAGCTGCATCTAATTGGGTACAGTCGCTGTCAAGCCAACAATTTTCCAACTGACTTAAATAAAAGGATGTCGGGCAGGAGGGTGCCGAGAAGGTTACTCATGGTTTGAATTTCAGCTTGGAATTCAGGAATCAACTGAAATATGCTTTGTGTATGGTCAACTTTACATGCATGAAACACATTTTCATCACATTTTACCACACCGTGTGTGTTTTGGGGTGCATTGAGTTCCTCATGTAACCCCTGCACATGTATACAACATAAAGAGAAACATCTGCCATTTGGAGAACCACACAGAGGTAAAAACATTGGCCAAAAGCTGTGCAGGTCCATTTTTTTGTGCATAGAATCTTGTTAACAGCCCCTGCAAAGTGCATGGGTAACCTTAACCTATCGTGTGTCAAAGCATGAAAAAATGCGTGTTAACGCACACACGGGAACATTCATATAGATGTGAATGAGCCCTTACACAATGCAAAAGAAGATGAAGATGTCTTGAGAACGCCCTGTGGGTGGGACGAAACACGTTGATGTACTTCCGGCTGGCCGTCCCGGCGTCCTGCGTCATTTCCGGTGAGTGGAACGCACGCCGAGCGGTGCGTTCCAAGGGGCCATCTTGCTTAGTGGAGGAGGCTGTTTCTGAGGTCTGTCATCCTGCTGTGTACCTGGCAGTGAGGTCTTACTACAGGATCTGTGAAAAATTCGCTTTTATATACAAATAAATGCTGGCTATTACCTTTTAAAATGCGAGTGGTCTGGTTTAAAGCTAACTAAGAT